>NC_136410.1:12665000-13865000 GCF_051521515.1 Lactuca serriola
TTCGATTGTTATTGAAAGGGATGGTCAAACATATTTTAATATACTCTACGAATAGTATATGCTTAAAATTTAAATAGTTTTAATGACAGCTTACAGATTGAATTTCTTTATTTATTAAACGTCACATTATGTAATTTCTGCGGTTTATTTGTTTCTATAAATAAATCTATGAATTTCTCAATTTTATTAGTTTATAACTAGTGAAAACCATAGTTATAAAATTAATTAAATTTTCATAGTAAAAACTTAAAATTATTAATCAATTATTATTTTAAATAAATTATTAATTAAAAGATTTTTTTTTTGGTTATATAAAATTATAGTCGTTGATTTAAATAAACACCTGAAATTATATCACCTTATAATATATATTTATTTTATTTTATTTTTTATACTAATGTTATTAATTTAATGCAGTTATAGTATAAATTTAAAATTTAAAATTTGAAATGAAGTAACCAGCTATTAATTTAATGTAATTAAAGTGAGTAGTTTAAATTTAAATATTAAAATGAAGAATTAATAGATTGACATATAATATGAATAAGGATTTCTAATATTATGACATTTCTCAATAGAAAAAATAAACTTATTTATTTATTAGAATAAAGATTAGTTTTATTTGACTTTTCATAATATCATAAGCTTGTTGTTTAAAGAATAAAAGTAAAATGAAAATCTATAAAATTAAAAAGTGTATTGGTTCATTCTGTCTTTTTTGTGAAACAGTACTAATGTTTTGAATTAGAATTTTTAAATTTTGAATATATTTGATGTAATTTCGCACCTAAAACGTTAGACGCCTATTTCGTTTGCATATTTAAAATATTAATTAGGCAATTAGCTAAGAAAAATCAAAAAGGTATTGAAAGGTCATAAATTTCAAACCAAAATTTTTTATTTAGACAAAATTTCACGATTGGTCCCTGTGGTTTACACAATATCGCATTTTGAGGACTTTCTAGCAAAAAGTCACGTGAATGGTCCTTAAGGTTTCATTTAATTGCGCGATTGGTCCTTGACCCTAACCCCGTCATTTTTGAGCCGTTAGTGAAGGGGTAAATTTGTCTTTTCATCTTGCAGTCACTCTAATAATCGATCATTATGCACATATACGCATGAACTCTGTAATTAAGTACAAAGATCATCTTCCTCAGCTACCCATTACCCTTTCGCATTCATCTTCTTCTCCAACAGAGCACAAGGCAAAGGATCATCTGTCGATTGAAAACGATAATGGTGTTAACGTTATGGTCACTTCGTTCCAAACACACTAAAGCATCAAAGTATGATTTGGAAAGGATATACCGTAAGTGACTTACTAAAGTGATCTTTGATTTTCTCGATTTGATATTATGCCCAAATTGTTGAAATTTTTTTTGTTATTCTTTATTTCAGAGGGAATAAGCAACTATTTCACTCTGAAAATCCATCATGGTGGGATATTCACGAAAAGCCCTGGGAGAAGGTACGTAGATGGAACAATAGACTATGTTGACTTCGTAGATATTGACGTTTTCTCTGTGCATGAGTTGGATACAATGGTTCGAGAAATAGGGTACATAGAAGGGCAAACTTTGTATTATCATTTTCTTATTCCAGAAGTAGAGTTGGACTTTGGTCTGTTACCTCTAGGAAATGATGGGGATGTGCATGTATTGTCAAATTATGTGGAAAAAAATAACCTTTTAAGTATCTACATAGAGCATGGGCATACAAGGGTTAACAGTTATTTTTTGTCCCCCACCAAGGTTATTATTGAGGAGTTGGTTACTGATGTATCCCCTGAACTAGATAGGAACCAAAAGAAGGGAAAAGTTGTTGGGTCTTCTAGTATAAAATTAGACTACTCCCAGTCCATTGTGCCATATGGAACATTTGATGGACCTTCACAAGTGATACAGGATAGTGAGCCAGTTATGGATGATGAGCCAGTTATGACTGATGAGCCGGTTTTGAATGATGAACCAGTTATGAATGATGAACCAGATTTGAATGATGAACTAGTTATGAATGATGTACCTGTTATGAATGATGTGCCAATCATAGATGACCAATATGATGAGCCAGTTATAAATAATGATCCAGTTGTAGATGATGAATATGATTGTGAGGATAGTGCAGATGAAAGTGATTTTGATAGTCAGCATGATGCAAAAAAAACAGTGTTTGATGAGGAACCTTTGATAGATGATGTGGAGGTGAACATGATCAACTTCTGTAGTGTACTTGATGAAGACATGGACTTGGGCCAGCTTGATCCGACAAACAATAATACTAAGGAACATGAAGACATTGAAGATGAACCTTTAGAAGTCTTAGACAATGATGTAGTTGAGTCATTTGCTAGTGAAAAAGAGCCTAGGAAGAAATTGTTAAGGTCCATTCTAAAACCAGTTGCTTGTTCATCTGGTGAGGTTCACACTAAAGCTTTTAAGATTGGTCAAACGTTCAAGGAAAAGGAAAAAATAAGAGAAGTTATTGCCAACTACTCTGTAAAAGAAAGGAGGGATCTATATTATGTAAAGAATGACAAGACAAGAGTTAGGGTAAAGTGTAGGGGTATTGTTCCTGAATTGACTGGTGACAGTAATAAAGATAGGGGCAATTTAGTACTTTCCAAGAAAACAACTTGTCCATGGGTTCTTTTTATATCTAGGGCAGATGAGAAACAACTTTGGACTGTCAAAACATACGAAGATTCCCATTCTTGTTTGCAAACAAGGACAGTGAGGGCTTGTTCATCTAAGTTTCTAGCTAACAACATATTGCATCAAGTTGAAAGTAACCCCAAGATCCCTACACGTGCTTTACAAGAGGAGTTAGTACAGAGGTATTCACTTTCAATATCAAAGATGAAAGTATTTCGGGCCAAAGCTATGGCAAAACAATATGTTTATGGTGATTATGAAAAGCAGTACGGTGTTTTGAGAGAATATGCCATGGAATTGAAGTCAAAGAATCCAGGAACAACTGTGAAGATAGATGTCGAAACTGAACCCAATGTGTCTTCTGAGACAAGGATCTTCAAACGGATATATATATGCTTAGGTCCATAGAAGGAGGGATTTAAAAAAGGTTTGAGGGATTTTCTTGGATTTGATGGTACATTTTTGAAGGGTCCCTTTCCAGGACAAATTCTTACTGCAGTTGGGCTTGATTCGAACAATGGCATTTACCCAGTTGCATATGCCATTGTAGAGACTGAAAATATTAACTCTTGGACATGGTTTTTGGAACACTTGGGTGATGACTTAGATTTGAATTCTTCATCTAACTTCACTTTCATTTCAGATCGGCAAAAGGTACCCTCTAACTTTTTATTCACTTTTACTTTTTTTCATTATTTCATTTACTAACTTATTTTAATTGTACTCACAGGGAATCTTGGCTGCAATAGAGAAGTTATTTCCATCAGCTGAGCAAAGGTTCTGTTTAAGACATGTGTATGACAACATGAAATTGAAACACAAAGGAGATGAATTGAGGGAAGCAGTATGGTATTGTGGAAAAGTATACAACATACCAAAATTTAATAGGGCTATGGAGAAACTGAAAAAGCTTAACCCAGAAGCACATGAGTGGTTAAGTAAAATTCCTGCAAAACACTGGGCAAGATCCCATTTCTCTGGTAAGTATCATACTCTTTTCACTAACATATTTCATAACTGATTTTAGTAATTAATTGTTTGGTTTTATATATAGGAAGGGCATTGACTGATAGTTTAACAAATAACTTGTGTGAGGTATTTAACTCCAAGCTAGATGAGGCAAGGGACAAGCCTATAATCACTTGTTTGGAATATATTAGAGAATACCTCACAAAGAGAATAGTAAATGTTCATAAGGTGCTAGACAAATGCAAAGGTTCTCTAAGTACAACTGCAACAACAATCTTAGAAAACAATAAGACAGAGGCAAGTAAGATGAGGGTTCTATTTAATGGAGCTGATAAATATCAAATGACTGGTCTATGGATGGAGCAGTATGTTGTGAATTTGAAAGAGAGGAGTTGCACTTGCAGGAAATGGGACATTACAGGTATTCCATGCCAGCATGCTATTGCTGCAATGTATGATAAGATGCAGAATGGGTCAGAATGTGGAGATCCTGAGGCTTGGGTGAGCAAATGTTACTGGCTCAGTACATGGAATGCTATGTACCAACACACAATTGACCCAATAAATGGAAGGAGCATGTGGCCTACATCTGATTGTCCAACAACCCTTCTCCCACCCAAACATCACAAACAAGTTTGTTGTCATACATGTTTTGTTTAATTTAACTTGAAACTATTTAATAAACTTGTTAATATGTAACCATATGAATTTGTTTATAGGTTGGTAGGCCAAAGAAAAAAAGGAAGAGGGCAGTTGATGAGCCAATTCAAAGTACCAAGTTAAGTAGGAAACACTTGACAGTCACTTGTAGCAAATGCCACAACAAAGGTCACAATGCTAGGACTTGCAAGGGGCAGAGAGGTCCTAGTGAAGCTGGATAGGGGGTGGACAAAAGAAGGGAAAACATGTTGTAGCTTAGTTTGTATTTCTAAGTAATCTTTTGCTATTATGTCTAATTAAAGTTAGAACATGTTTACTAAGTTTGGTTATGGTATGTCAATCAAAACAACTACTTTTGATAGGTCTTTTGGGTATTCTATGTTTGTAACATGATATTACACTTACATGCATTATGGTTAATGGTAATGCTACTTTGGTAATTAGTTTTTTGGCTATGTTACTGCACTTTGATAATCAACATTACACTTACATGCAATCAAATTGACAATTTCCTTCCTTGCTAATATAATATCCATCACATTAAAACAAAACATCAAACTTACATTACATATTATATCTGTTACATTTTCTTGTCCCAACATTACATACAATCATAGGGAAAATCCTTCAAAAGCTATGAAAAAAATGGGACCAAAACACAGATTCCAAGTTATAGATTCCCCCCCCCCCCCAAATGCTTCTTGATTTTTTACTTGAAAAGGTAACACACCATGAAAAACAACCAACTCAGACAAAGTAGCCATTTCACCATCATCAATCTTGCTTCGAGATTGTTTCTTCCACGCAACAACCCCGGAATCACAACAGTTGACCTAGGGCACATGGGAGGGTCGAACCATCCAAAAAAGCTGCATGTTCCTCCTAACCTTGAGCATGACCAAAATCGACGACCTGGGTTCAAGTCAGTCCACGATGTCACCAAAATCGCCGGCCTTCCACAGTGGCATATCACCATCTTCTTCAATTTTGGAATAGAATGTGAGTAGGGAGGGAAGAACAGAAGCAAGGAACGAGAAGTAGAAGGATACAAAGGCGGACCTTAAATTATATACTCTGATGCACAACAAGATGAAAAGACAAATTTACCCCTTCACTAACGGCTCAAAAATGACGGGGTTAGGGTCAAGGACCAATCGCGCAATTAAATGAAACCTTAAGGACCATTCGCGTGACTTTTTGCTAGAAAGTCCTCAAAGTGCGATATTGTGTAAACCACAGGGACCAATCGTGAAATTTTGTCATATATTTATGATAAAAGTATTTGTTCTAATTAGGATTTCAATGATCTAAATAAAACCATTTAATTTAAAACATTTATTAGGGTATCGTCATAAAGTTATTAAGTACAAAAATCTTCGATAGATAAAATGCAATCAAGTTGGACCCTTCATTTAATATAAAAAAAATCTACAACATTTAAACAAAAAACCCTAATCATAAAATTTAGTGAGTTATTCAAGATACCACATACCGTATATATATATATATATATATATATATATATATATATATATATATATATATATATATATTAGTAGCGTACCCGCACGATGTTGCGGCTCCAGATAGTTCCTTTCGGTAGATAGTTTTCATGCGGCGAAAATGAGATAGTTCTTTTCAGCCTTTTGTCAGATTGTTTTCAGTTGGATAGTTACGTTCGTTGAATAGTTTCTAGCTAGGTACATACATGCGGGGGTATAATAATTTCATATCTGGTGTTATCTTTTGCTCGGACTTTTATTTTACCATTATTTTTTAGGGGTTCATAAAATGATTATGAAAAAAAACATATCGAGACATGTTCTGTTTTTTGGAAAAAAAACAATGAATTTGCTTTCTCCTAACTATATTGTGTTAGAAATAAAATTATATTGTTTTTTTGGGTTAAATATAAGAGTACATTATTTTTTTATGAATGATAAAATCATTTCATGATTAGGTTTAGTTCCACTTCCATGATTTGGTTCCACTGCTTTTCTTTTGATCCGGACCAAAACAAATAACTTTGGATTGACTCAAGTGTTTGGTATCCATTGTTACTTCTGACTCAGTCTAAACTTCTAACTTCTAACCCAGTTATTAACTATCAAACGAACCCTTAATGTTTAGATCTATATTTTTTTTTGTTCAGATGGAGATTGAAAGGTTACATTCATATTACTATTTAGAGTAAATTACATGTTTGGTACACGAAGGGTTCCCTTTATCGACAATGGAATAAGGGGCCTAAAAGTGTTATAAAAGTGTAGTTTTATGGACAGTTTTCAGGAACTTCAATCATGAAATTAATCTTACGGGCTAAATATGTTAATTTCAACAAACCGAAGGGACCAAACATGTAATAAACATATGTTATTTATGTATCTGATGCATTTGCAACTATAATTTCGTATGCAATTAAATCAAAATAATTTTTGTGTCTTTTTTATGTTAATGTTGATACTTATATTTATAAAAGAGAAAACCATTAAAAATACAACTGATTTAGTAAACTAAATCAATTACATTTAGTGGTTTTTATTTTTGATGTATAATAGGAAATAAAAATGCAATGTTATATAAAACAACCATGTAATACCCCGATTTACATGAGTGAAAACAAATACCAAAGCTAGAAACATCTGTTACAATGATCCATTAACAACCTCTAACCAGTAGCAGCTCTGTATAATATCCTCATCTCCAAAACTTGTTCAAGGGCAAAATCATCTTATTTAGGGCAAATTTACATCACTATCTAAATGTATGTATGTAACACTTAGGAAAAGATAATGAGCAATAAAATATTATCTGGATGTCACATATCTAGAATGATCGAGGAAGGCAATAGAGCATTAAATGTGCATTATCATCCTTAGAAAAAGATGATAATATGAGTTTCCATTAAAATCTTATTCTTCAAAGTTTTTTTTTTCTTTAATCAACAATACTATCTAAAACTCGTTCTCAATAGATATAATAATTAAATTACAATTTATAGGTAATGTTTTAAATATTTTTGATAGTTCAGACTTCAGCTAACTATTCATTTTTTTTTTAATTTATACGATATTTAATGTCAATATATTTTATTTTATTTAAAATACAAATCAACAAAAAAATTATTTTTACTCGGTTTATTTTAAAGTTTTAAGCTACTAATATATTACCTATATTATATTACCTATATTAGCTGTTTTAAGTGACAAATACATTTTAAATATGAAAACAAACAGATAAAAATTATATTAACAAAATAAGCTATTTTGTACAAATTCAACACATACAACAAAAAAATTTGATACATTTACTATTCAATACATTGCACGATATGAAAATTCAGAAACTAAGATGTATTGACTAAAAAGGTTATTATGTACACATTATTAGATGACTTAGAGCAAAACAAAAGTAAAAACACTCATTTCGAGCAACTATAAAAGAAGTGAGCTTGAAGACCAACTTGTGTAAAACATTAAAATCTTTGTTTGGAGCAAGTGGCTTCCCATGTCGTCCTATTGTTTATATCTTGCTCTTCAACAAATGGAGACGTATATTCCTTGTATATTCCTATTCTTTACAAATGCCAAAAACAGAACCAAAAAATCTTTTTTCAAGCTACTCATCTCAAAGCAGATATTATAGAAAACAAACAAAGAGCTTACTTACAATGGTTACATACAATCACCTCATCGTATACAGTCCCGGCCCAATACATGTGCGAGGTGGGCTTAGGCCCAGGGCATCAACAAATTAGGGGCATAAAATTTGTCCAACAAGTTATATATATATATATATATATATATATATATATATATATATATATATATATATATATATATATATATATATATATCGGAACTTTGGCCCAGAATTAAGTCCAGCACCAACAGCAGTCCAAGAAGAAAAAAGGCGTGACTCTCTTGAGGCGTCTATACGAGAGCTGAAGCGGAAGCGGCGGCCAAGCGGGAGATTATTTCGTGAGCGCCAAGATGCTGTCGAGAACTTCAATCGTCAATTTTGTAACGGGAACCCTTGAAAATCGTGGAGATCGAGACTCTTAATCGCTGTCTATGGTCCGATTTCTATTCACCTTTCTCTGTTTCTTATTCTATCTCTCTTTCAGTCTCTATCTTATTCCCAATTTTGTATTCTATCTCTGGAGACTCTTAATCGTGGAGATCGAGACTCTTTCAGTCTCTACCATTCGATTAAATTGGATTTTTTTCCTTCATTCGGAGTTGTATCAACGATTCATAGGTGTAGCAACGATTTGGGTTGGATTTTTTTTTCTGTCTAAAGCAAGAGGAAAACAGAATCAATATATAAATCGTAAAATCGGTGAGTTCTTTTTTTCGTTTGTTTGTTTCTTATTTCTTTCTAAAATTTCCGACATGAATCATCAATTCATCATATTCATGTCTTCACTGTATTTGATTAAATGATTGGGTGATTAGGTCAATGGTTGATTACTTGATTTTGTGATGTGAATACAGAATACAGGAGGCTTGAAGGCATATCTAAAAGCTGAAAATCAAAAAAGCATGGTCTGATTTCGGTTTTTTTTTTTTTTTTTTTTTTTTTTTTTTTTTTTTTTTAATTTTGGTGAGTTCTTTACTTCTCTACTTGTCTTCTGATTATGTATTTCATTATTTATGATTATGTATTTCATTATTTCTGATTATGTATTTCATTATTTCAGATTTTCAGAAGGCATATATGAAAAGTGAAAGCTATAAAACGAAAAAGAACTGTGATTTTGATTTTTTTTCCTGATTTAGGTGAGTTATTTACTATTCTTCTAATTCAATTTTACCATTTTCTGTTTCATTTTAATATATGTAATTTCGTTTTTGTAAACTTTTTGTGTTTTTGTTTCTTGTTTTTGTGATGTGAATCAAGAATCAGGATTCAGGAGGCTTCTTTATTCTGATATTTGACAACTGTGAAGCTGTGAAGGTTGCTCAAATTTTGTTGTTGTGTGTTATTGTTCAGGTTGTATCTTTCCTTCATTCCTTGTTTAGTGTTTATAAGTAGATTTGTTTTGTTTTAAATATGATTCCCCGAAAACAACCATCTGGTGCACAAAATAGAAAACGAAAAAAAAAGGAACAACAAGAGGCTAATGAATTAAGAGGGTCTTTGAATAAATTTTTGGTTAGAAATCAAAATGTTAGTGATTTTGAAAAAAATGATAATTTTAATATTCCACCAAGTACTTCCAATGATTCGGTTGATCTTTCTAATGATTTTGATAAAAATGACTTTGTTGAGAAAGACAAACCAAGTGATTTTAATATTTTTGATCCTAGAGTATGGGATGATTTAGATTCAGAAATGAAAGATTTACTAATAGAAAAAGGGCCAAATAGAGAAATTGATACAAACATAATTTTTCCAAAAGACGCACTTGGTAGACATTTTTCTTTTGATTTTTATACACGTAAATTAAAAAATGGTGATTGTTTTGATAGAAAATGGTTAGTGTATTCAAAAGAACTTGATAAAGTTTTTTGCTTTTGTTGTAAACTTTTTAAAACCGTTCGAACTAAAAGTAATTTGGCAACCGAAGGAATTAAAGATTGGAAGCATCTTAGTGAAACATTAAAACAACATGAAAATAGTTCTGATCATATGGTTTGTTTAAGAACTTGGACTGAAACACGTATTAGGTTAAATAAAAATGAAACAATTGATAAAGAGCTACAAGAAATGATTAAAAAAGATACCGAACATTGGAAAGAAGTTATGGTTAGAATTATTTCTGTTGTCAAATGTTTAGCAAAAAATAACTTAGCTTTTCGTGGTACAAATGAAAAAATTTATGAAAACTCAAATGGTAATTTTTTAAGTGTAATTGAATCAATTGCTGAATGAGATCCGGTAATGAAAGAACATTTTCGAATGATTAAAGACAAAGAAACACATAATCATTATCTTAGTCATAAAATTCAAAATGAATTAATTGATATGTTGGCATCTGAGGCAAAAAGTGCAATTATTAAAAAAAAATAAAAAATGCAAAATATTTTTCTGTAATTCTTGATTGCACTCCGGATGCTAGTCACCAAGAACAAATGACTTTGATTATAAGATGTGTAGATTTGGAAAACGTTCCACTAAAAGTAGAAGAGTTTTTTTTAGAGTTTTTAAATGTAGAAGATACATCCGGTCTAGGTCTTTTTAATGTTTTACAAGATGCTCTAAAATCTCTTGATTTGGATATTAATTATATTCGTGGTCAAGGGTATGATAATGGGGCAAATATGAAAGGAAAACACCAAGGTGTTCAAAAACGATTGCTTGATATAAATAGTAGAGCTTTTTATATGCCTTGTGGATGTCATAGTTTAAATTTGGTTTTATGTGATATGGCAAATTCTTGTCAAAAGGCAAAAACTTTTTTTGGTACATGCCAAACGATTTATAATGTTTTTTCTAATTCAACAAAAAGATGGAGTGTTTTACTTCAATTTATAGATGATCTAACACTTAAATCATTATCATCTACTCGTTGGGAAAGTCATATTGAAAGTGTTAAAGCAATAAAAACACAATTTTCCCAAATAAGAAAAGCTTTAAAAAAAATTATCTATAGAAAGTGATAATGGACAAGTGTGTAGAGATGCTGATTCATTAGTAAATGGTGAATTTTCTAGTTTTAAGTTTATTTTAAGTTTAGTTATATGGTATGAAGTTTTGTACAAAATTAATTTGGTTAGTAAAAAGTTACAATCCAAAGAAATGCTTATTGATGTTGCTGTAAAAAATTTAGAGGGGTTAATTAATTATTTTGAAGGATATAGGGAAAGTGGGTTTGACTTTGCTATTAGTGAAGCTAAAGAAATAGCAAATACTGTTAAAGTTAAACCCGAATTTTTAAAAAAACGTGATTATAAAAGAAAAAAACAATTTGATGAAATTTCAAATACCGAAAGAGAACACCAATCTTCTCAAGAAGCATTTAAAAGAGATTATTTTATTGTTATAGTAGATATGGCTCTTGTTCAATTGAAAAGTAGATTTGAACAAATGCAATATTTTGAATCTATATTTGGTTTTTTATTTGATGGTTCCAAATTAATTTCTTTAGATGATGATAAATTAAAAAAAATGTTGTTTAAATCTTGAGTCCAACTTGACAAGTGGTGAAGAATGTGATATTGATGGAATTGGTTTATTTATTGAGTTACAAATTTTGCAGAAAATGTTACCTAATGAAGCATACAAATGTGAAGGTCCTTGGACATCTATTCAAATAATGGAGTATGCAAGAAGAATGGATATGTTCCCTAATGTTTTGGTTGCATATAGGATCTTATTGACAGTGCCGGTTACGGTTGCTTTCGCGGAAAGAAGTTTTTCAAAATTGAAGCTTTTGAAATCGTATCTCCGAAGTACTATGTCTCAAGAAAGATTGAATGGATTATCACTTTTAAGTATTGAAAGTGATTTTCTACAAAATATTGATTATTGTAAAATAAGAGATATTTTTGCTTCAAAAAATGCACGAAGACAACGGTTTAGATGATTTTTGTAGGTTTCGTTTGTATTGTATTGATTGTTTGATTATAAAATTTACTATATTTTTGATTTTCTAAATTTTTTATATATAAGGGCATAAATTTTTTTATCTCGCCCCGGGTAGCAAAAAACAATGGACCGGCCCTGATCGTATACCTTGTCAATGAAAATAGAAACTAAACAAAAAACCCTTTGTAAGATCCTCATAAACAAATAAACACGAACAACCACATAACTTGATAAGCTTAGGGCCCTCAACTGTGTTTGATTGTTGAACTTTTTCAGTGTGATATTTTGTTTTCTGACAATAAATGAAACAAATAACTCATACATTGCAACCTTCAAACTAAAACTTACATATGGGACCCTAAACAATAACAAAAACTTAGATATTTCAATTTCCAAACAAAAAACTAAACATTCAACTACAAGAACTCGAAAAAACTAAATAAGAAGGTCAACTTCACATCTAAAAAAGCTTACCCATTGCAATGAGATCTCAGTTCATATCGATCCATTTCAAGTGATAAAAGATGGAGATTCATCAACTTCCATCTTACTTTCTTTAGTTCCTTCCCCATCTCTAGGCTAAAACAAAATATCATTCCAATTATGAAGTTAATAAAAAACTATATCCAAGACAAAAATAAACAATAACATAAAATAATTAAAAGACATGCATGTTTTCCAGATTACTTGATATAGATCCTTCCCCATCTCTAGGGAGAGCCATACAACAACAAATTAACATCTTTATATGAAACCACCATGGTTTTGAGATTGATTGTTATCAGTTCTGACCTCTCCACATAAACATGTGAAGGGCAATTGTATAAGAAGAAAGATCTCACAAAATTGTATAACACGTAAGAAACATACCCATGTAAGAAGACCGTGATCACCTGTTTTGGAGAAACTCTTCATCTTTGATTTCACAAAGATCAAACCTGCCAAAAAATAAAATCCAAAGCATGTGTAAAAAAATCAAAATTGTTTTGTAAAAAAGACAACTTTGCATCTTCAACCTTCATTTAGATTCAAGCTTTGTGAAAAGTAAGAGAATGAGAGAGATATAGAGATCGATAACATAATACATATAGAAAAAATCTTCATCGATCTCACCCCTGCTTTCTTTTCTCCAACAGAAAATCATCAATACCCACATATATTTAAGATCTACTAACAATTTCACAAAAAAACTCAAATTATTTCATAAATACGATAGAAAATTGGACTAATGATGAAGAACATGAACCTGGATGATAATCGCTATATAGACAGAGTAGGGAGTAGATGTAGGTGGCCATGATTTTCGTCATTAGTCTTTTCTGATGGTCCGCAATGGAAAATGTTCAGCAAGTTCGACTGTGGCTGGTTTAAAGCGAAAAAGAAGAAGAGCAGCGTTAGGCCAGACATTCGTGGTAACAGATTTGAGCATTCTTCACTCGATGTATGGCTAAGCTTTTGCGACGAAGGATCTGAGCATTCTTCTTCACGGACCTGATTATTCTTTTGATAGGTCTATGTTAGGGTTTCAAATAGAGAGAGAGAGGTGATAGGGAAAGAGGGAGAGAGGAAATGAAACTATAGTGGTAGACGTAGGTGACCATAAGAGGCATGTGCGATTCTGTGAAGGTGGTGCGATGGTGGTGACGACAACGGAATTTGGTGTTGTATGAGTAGAAAAGGAGGGATAAAGGGAGGGCTGTTCAAAAATATCTGCATCCAAAATATCCGATCCGAAAATCCGATCCGAAATTTCGGATATCCGATTTTTCGGATTCGGATACGGATAGTGAATTTATAAAGTTTCGGATATTTCGGATATCCGATATCCGAAAAAAATAATTTTTCTTTATTTTTTAATATTTTAAAATAAGAAATTAGAAACATTGACATGCTTAATGGACTAATGTTCCCCACCATTTTCAACTTTTTCGAGACCATTCTTTCCAAACTTTTATTGCAAACCTTTCCATTTACAATCGTTATATATTTGTTTGTTATAATCCTGGTCCGTTGGCTTATAATAAAAAACTATTAAGTAAATGTTACATATATTTATTTGTTGCTATCGATATCAATCTATGTCGCAAGATTTAACATAGTTGCTATTATTAATTTTAAGAGTTGCGGTGATTTTATGGATCGGATGTTCAGATGTGGATATTTATTTAAAATTGATGAAATTCGGATATCCGGTTTAATATCCGAATCCGTATCCGAAATTTCGGATACGGATTCAGATATCTAAATTTTCGGATATCCGGTTTTGAACACCCCTAGGTGACGATGTGAGGGATCAGGAGTAAGGATCTATATATCCGACGAGCAAGTTATAAAGTAGCCGTATAGATGGTATCATGTGGTGTAGCCTATTATAAGAGGCATAGTATAGGGTGAACTTGAATATCTATGTAATCGTTTCAAGAAATAATATAAACCTTGGTTATGTTATGTGATGTGTTAAGTTGATATATGATATTTCTTGTATGGTGACTTGGAGAATTGCGAGACAATACTTGGACAAGTATGAGTAGATGTGAAAGGTAGTAGAGGCCTATACTACCAGAAGCACATGACTCGCACTTAGATCAGGGAAAATCACAAGGTTACCAAGGCGCTAGTAATTGATTCTGTTTGATCCATGTCTGTCGTTACCATCGTTTCGGTAATGACTAAGAAGATGATTATTATTCCGACCCTAGTGGTCATATCAAATCGAGTCCGACTAAGATGAGTATGTTATGTGGTTCAGAGAACGAATATTGATGTAGCATCTGATTTAAGCCAGAAGATTGAAGTAAAAGATAATCGAAACGATCAATAGAAGCATCGCAATCGCATTTAAGGTAAGAAGCTTGTAGCTAGAAGTACTACATGGTAGAATGTGATTATATCATATTAGAACATGAAGGAAGGTTATATTTTATTTTGGAATCTGACTAAAAAAGACAAGAGTCTAAGCATTGCATCATACGATGAGAGGTCATTAGAACATGACCCATCGGTATGTTACAATAATCGAAGTAAAGTCTATTTAAGAAGGATCCGGAGTCTCCAATAAGGATCGAGATTGTAACTCGAAGTTTACAATTGAAAGTCTAACATAGTATGAAGAGCACGTGCAAGATTGAGCACTGTCAGCAATCAAGAAATCTAAGAGTTAGATACTCATTTGAAAGGACATAATAGTTACGGTTATTACCTAGGATGAAAAGATAAAATCTGGAGTCATTATACAAGCCCTATTTTGTTGATCATTCTGGGACGTAATCATCCTAGGGGTGGGAGATAATTGTAACGACCGCAGATTCAGGCTAGTCAATTTAGAGACAATGAGCTTCAAAAATGAATTTTTGATAGAAGTTTATTTAGAATAGATAATGTTAACCAAAATATAGTATATGTCACAAGGGTTTCGTACACACAAAGAATGCTAAAATCCGAGCTATAACGAAGAAGTTATGACCCGTCGAAGTTTTACGGCTAAACCGACACGGTATCGCGTAACGTAAAAAGTGAATTTTTAATAAATTACTTTCTAGTCTTAGGGATATAAACGGAAGTTGTAATGTATATTAAACTGAGAACATACATCAAAAGAACGTCCAAATCAGACTTCGTATGAGGAAGTTATGATTTTTCAAAGATTTAGCATAACATTGCAGAACCTGAAAATCGAATTTTAGATCGATCGATTTTTAGCCAACACAATCTAAACGAGAATCTAAGATCTCATTAATAGGATATCAACGATATATAAAGGTAGATGAAAACGGACGCCGGGTGAGACAGTTATGAATTTTTAACAGAATGTATTTATCTAAGCCTGTTAAAATATAACTTTAAAAATAAATTCAAAATTAGCTGACGAAGTCTAAAAAAACCCAAATCTAATCTACTATCTTGAACAAAAGATCAACAACCCATGCATGGTTGGTCCACAACTATCAAGACACAAACTTTATTAACAAAGGACCTTTAAAACATCAAAATAAACAACCCAAAACTTCTGGAGTAGCATATACTCTCAAGAATCAACTTATGGAACCAAAAAGCACAAAAACCCACTCACAAGCAAGATCTAGCAAATGAACCATCAAGTTTGAGACTTTTTTACCTTCAAAAGATAGATTAAGGAAAACCAAGTTAGGATCTATAAGCTCTAAGCAATCCAACTCTTCTCCAATGAGTTATTCTTCTTCCAAATGCACTAAAAACCCACCAAAGTCACTCAAAAGCTCAATAATCTTGCATATGAGGCTAGGATTTCGAGGAAATAGCTTAAGAGGGTGCAGGCTAAAGGTAATGAGGTTTGGAAACGAGTTAATGCCTTTAGATAAGGCCCAAGACCCCAAAATAGGGTTTGAGTCTAAGTCGTGAACGCCCAACTTACATATGGTACACCCAACGTTCCCGAAGGAACCTTCACGATCACCCATCCAAGTACATCCATCATATATTCCTTGTACGCCCAACGTTCCCATCTATCCCTTTTACCATTCTAACTTCCGAATGCCATAACTTCTGCGTCCCAAATCCGTTTTCGGTGATCCATATATCCACATAATGGTGTTGAGGAGCTTTATAACCCTATCTATTTACTTTTGAGTTAAAACACATCGAACTAAAATCCTTAAATTCAATAAAAGGATTGAACCATTACTTAACCAATATACCCTTGTGTTCCAAAGCAAAAACCGAACTCTTGGATCACAAAATCTACAATACCCATATCCAAATTGGTCTAAACCTCTCTTTCCCTAAGGCCCGAAGCCGTATAATAACTAATATTTGGGTCATGGCCTCGAATTAAGAAACGACTTAAAACAGGGTGTTACACACTTCACTAAGGCGAATATCATGAGTCTTATGATAACAACATACATATATTACTACAAGACTTCCTAGAAACTCCTAGGAATCCTCCTCTCACTTGCTTCTGCATTACTAGAAATCTTTACAAACACCGTTAGTTGCCTTATGCATGAAAATTATACACAATACAAGATCAAATAGACTATCAAATAAATGATTTTTCTTAAGCCCAAAACCAAACAAGGAACAAGAAATAAGGCTAAATTAATCATTCTAAGGCTATATAACCCTAATCGTGTATAATTCTAAAACATACACTCAACAATTGACATTGTCAATCTAGACTATGTGTACCATATAACAAATAATTTCCTAGGAATATCAGGCGGTTCTATCATGTAATTCCTGAAGGGATCCTTAGCCCTATTCTAGTATGAAACGCACATAATAGCATCCTAAAGTATAACATTCATGTATGAGTATTTTGGGAATCACTTACTTGAGTTCGGTTGATTGCACGCATCACCCCCTTTCCTTGTAAAAATCTTCTAAGAAAAATGTGTTTTCTTACAAATATCAATTCCTCAGTTTGAGTTCAGAGAAACCCGAGAGTGTCCCTCAAACAAAGGCTCTGATACCAATTTGCAACATCCCAAAATACTAATAAAAAATTTTATTTTTCAAAACACCCAAAAATGATACAACCAATTGTTTTTAAAACCAAGCAATGTAAAAAGTATTATCAAACATAAGAGTGGATCAACTAAATAGTATTGAACAATCTTCAGGGGATGTTATGCGATCATGTCAGGCCCTTCCCTTTGGAACCAAAAGTACCTGAAAAATTTAAACAATAATACCATAAGCACAAATATTAGTGAGTTCCCCAACATCCCATGTGAATGCGATAGGCCAAATCATAGTCTTACCATCACTTTCTACCAAGGGAAAAATCATGGTCTTTACTTGTACAAGTGCCAGGGGTCGGATCCTGCTCTTCCATACAACTGCCAGGGGCCAAAACCTGGTCTTTCATGCAATTTGTAAGGGCCAGACCATGGTCTTTCATATAAATGCCAGAGGCCAAACCCTGTTCTTCCATGCAAGAGTCACAAAGACAATTAGTATCCTACATAGTATAGTGAGAACACCCACCTCATAATTGCAGATGATAGCTAACAAGCTCACACAACTGAAAATCGGGTGTTACACACCTTCTACATAATCATACATGGTAAACCATGAGTCTACCTTCTAAAAATAGAAATTTAACCAAAATCCAAACCGTGTCAAAAATCAATTGTAAAAGTCAACGTCGGTTGACCTTCACGTCATGGCCATCCATTTGCCACATCGTGCCATCTTCTCAACAAAACAGTCACGACCAGTGAAATCTCCACGTCGTGGCAAGCATGTCACCACGTCGTGGAAACTGCACAATGAACAAATTAATGGATTAAGCTCTTAATCCGTTAATCCCTACGCTCATACTTTCCAAAAGGCTTATTGGGACACTAATGGTCCAAAAAAATCCTTGCTTTAATGACATGCATGTCCAATACACATCATTTTCTCAACTTGATTAAAAGCCGAATAAATGGGGGTCAAGATCCATGTAAGAGCTCAAAGTTACATAACTATTTAGATCTAGAACTCCTAACCCTCTTAGGACTAAAAGGATCAATAAAGTTGCAAACTTTATTGAATCCACCTACTCAAAACACCAAGAACATGAAGAAATGCCAATAAAACTTATATCTAAAGAGAGTTATCTAACAAGATCCAAAAAAGAGGACTTACAAAGGTCCAGAAGGTTATCTTACAGGTGGAGAGGAGTTGCTTGCTTGATTCTTGCACTAGAGCCTTCTTCTTCTTCTTCTTCCATCCAAATACACCAAAACACTAAAATAAGATCCAGAATGGAGAAGAGGGGATTAGGGTTTGTTTCAATGCTTTTGGTGGTGATGGAAACTGAAGGTAGAGCAAACCCTAGCCATCATTTCCTTTAAATAGGGGCTTAAGCCCGGAAATTTAGGGTTTTCCCATAATCAGTCACCACATCATGGCAAATAAATTGGCACGTCGTGGCGGCTAAATGAGTTGCGTTTTTTCATGCAGATTGCCACATCATGGTGATTCCTCTACCATGTCGTGGTCGTCCAAAAATTCATAATTTACTTTAAGATTCATTACTTGAAAACCCGGATTTTACATTTAACTTAGGAAAAACAATACTTGTAAATTGGATGTTACAAGCAACACACTCAACTCCTCGTACTAATCAGAACTGCGAACTAACTAACTAACACCAAACAAAGATCAAACCTCAGTTAAAACCCAAATCCTTCAAGTTTGAACCAAGGTCAAAATGGCCAAATGTCATTGGTGGTCAACAAAAGTCAATTATGAACCAAGTCAATGGCCACCACGACTTGGAGAACTTTTGGTCGCGTCGAGGGCATGTCATGACAATACAGTCGACATGCAAGATACCACCACGCCGTGGACCCTCCATGGCTACACCATGGTTTCTGCCAGAAATGCCATTTTTCTCATTAAGAACTTAACATGTTAAGTCCTTTGCTCAAACGTTCTAGAAGGCTTACTTTCCCTTAAATGAACCATAAAAATCCATACTTGATGGACATGCATGTCCAATGTACGTCTCTCCCAAAACTAGGTCGAAATGGTAAGAAATGGAATCAAAACTCCATGCATGGCACTAATCAACATGAAAGTCTGGATTTGAAACATATAATGACCTAGGACCTCAATGAGTGATATCGTTGCCAACTTTATCAAAACCATCCATTCATATTAACATATCATGAAGGAAAATGAGCTTAAAACCTGGATCCACAAAGGGTACTTACAAAAGTCTGGGAGATGCACCAAGAGATAGAGATGAGTTTTCTAGTTGATTATTTGGCCAACAAAGCCTTCCTTCGACCTTCAAATGACCAACCCCCCCCCCCCCCCCAAAAAAAAAAAAAAAAAAAAAGAGCTCAAAATACAAGAGGATAGGTTAGGGTTTTGAAATGGGGAGATGGAGGCTGAAGGAGATGACCTAATCCAAGAGTTAAGGTCCTTAAATATGAGAGAAACCCTATAAAACCTGGGCTTGGGCTGTAGCAGCCACCACGTTGTGGCCTCCAGCTTGTCATGTAATGGTGTCCATCCGCACATGCTTTTCATTTAAATGCCATGCCACGTCGTGGTCATCAACACACCATATCGTGGCATGAGGTTTTATCCAAAAATCTTATCTTTGACCCCAAAAAGTCTTTAATTGATACACTCTGGATGATAGGTGTCACATTGTTGATATGTTTTGTAACACCAAAAGTTGTAAACTTCGATTGATGATTTGAAAGTTTTGTAAAACCCTATGTTTATCAGTATATAATGATGTTTAAAAGTACAATTTTAGCGTTCCAATGATTGGGTGACTGTTATATGCAGAAAAGAGGATGAATGCAACGATGTAAAGCAATAAGATAGGGTTGGCAGTGAAGATGTTGGTAGTAGGGGAAAGAGGAGAGAAGGTGTGGTGTTATTGGGGAGAAAGAAGACAAAGGAGGTGGTGAGGGTGGTTATGGAAGGTAAGGAGGGTAGGAAGATGATTAGGATGGCTAAAGAACAAAAGCAACTGGTAGAAAGACATTGAATTGTAACGAGTCATCTTAGGAAACTCTAGTTGGGTGTGCGGTGACCTCAAGAACTTGCATGGGATCTGGATGGCTGGATGTTTGAAGAATCTAAATGAGGTTTAAAGAATAATTAATAACAAAGGGAAGCAATTGTCATTTTGATTTAAAGTTCTGTGGATGTATCAATAAGAACCGTGGAAGTATCAGCTCCCATTTATTTAGAGCATACATAAAATTTGTATTCAGTAGTATTAAGTGTTTAAATCAACAAAAAGAACACACAAATTTATAAATGCACTAAATTCATTCATAAAGTTACCATTTTTCACTCTAAAGTCTTAAGATCTTATTTGTTACATGCACATACATTAAATATGAAACGGTAACCACATGCACCAAATTAAGCTAGATGATATCAACAAGATTTGTTTTTGGGGTTTGAAGCCAATCTAATTTGCAATTACTATTATCACCAAGAAACGCAGCCACGGATCCAACAAAAGCGGCATTCATATAAGTTGTGGGTTCTAAATGTGAAGAGTCTGATCTCATATCAGCGAACCTATCATTTGAGTCTGGCCCTCCAACAATCGCACCCACATGGATATTAGGGTTCGGATTACTAGAAGAATAGTAGCTTGAGTAGCCATCGTTGCAACCGACCTTAGCTGGGTGAGCATAGACTGAGTCGATGGATGCACCTCGGTGGTGCACATGTGTTGGATACTTGCTACCGTACCCAACCATGTATGACATCTTTAGAGGGTTTTTCCCAAGAATGTAGTCAACCTGAACAAATTTACAAGTTCGTATTAATTATTTTTCAAATGTTTTAATTTGTTCCGTGAATCAATATACAAAAAAATAATTAACCTGGGATTTTGCAAAGGATTTGATCTGATCAGGAGTGAATTTGGTAGGGCCGCATTGGACGCCTCCAATGAGTATGTTGGAGTAGGCAAGTAACACCATGGAAGCACCTGAAGCATACTGTAAATTGCTACTATCTCTAGTGTACAAGAGTCCACCTGTATGTATATTTTTAAGAAACCAAATAATAAGAATTTTTTACTATCTCATAAATGCTCACGATATGATCATTAATAATAAGAAATTTTGATTACATGATCAATTCTTATTATATTTTTTTACTAATATAAGAAAATAAAGTTAATAATACATTTTTATATCGTTAATATCAATATGTACTCTTTAATAATAATAAAGAATTATTACTTTTTTTTTTACTCTAACAAGTCTATAATACCCAAGGGTCTAAAAAACTCGTTATAGTTTTGTTATAACTCCTAAAGTTATACTTGACGTCACACTTTAACAAAAACATTAAATCATATATGTATATAAAAATGAATAATGGTAGAAAATATATAAAGTTATTAATTATATATAAAATTATCGTTTTCAGTTACCTCTTACAAACGACATGATTCACCGCAACTCGTAAAATGTTAAGATTTGACATTGCCGTCAAGTATCGTATAACGTTATTTAGAACTTTGATAATACCCTTTAAATGATAATGTTATAATAGAAGTTTTATACAATTATAAAAGTGTATGATGCATCTAAAGATAGGAAAATAGATAATAATTGTTTTTGACAATCTAATCAGTTAATAGCTGTTTATAGTGCCTCTTACTAATAAAAACAAATAACAACAAATTTTGATTTATGATGTATGTAACAGGAAGACTGTTTTATAAATATCTAAAATTCCTCATTAGTAATAAAAAAAAATATATATAATTATTTGGTTGTATAAATGTTTAGCATTGCGAAAAATTTAAGTGTAATTCTTATATTTTCAATCATTCACATCAAAAGTCATTATTTTGTTTTTTCCTCAGAAAAGTTAGTACCTCTTAGTAATTAAAAAAACAAATAACAACAAATTTTGATCGTCTCATGGTGTCTGTAGTAGGAAAGATCAATAATTAGAAACTTGCTGTTTCATAAATATCTATAATTCCTCATTAATAATAATAATAACAATAATAATAATAATAATAATATTTCGTTATGCTCTAAATATATATAGTATAGCATCCTTCCATGACCATTAAGAAAATTTAAAGAATAATTCTTACATTTTCAGTCATTCAAATGAATGACAAGTCATAACTTTGTTTCTTTCTGAAAAAAGCTAGGCATATTTTCAAAAACGTTTCAAAAAAATCATTCATATTTCTAAAAGTTTTGGTATTTCTTTTTAAAAGACATTCTTTATAATGTATCGCAGATTTTCTAACTATTGAACATTTGGTAACCACCAATTTTATGTTTTCTTATGTCTGTCCGACAAACTTCATGTTTACTTTCCTATAAATTTTTTTTGGTTAGTGTTTTTGTAGCCATAGACTTCCTACGTTGTGCTTCATATACTTCATGTGTAATTTTACAAAACTATTATATTGTATACTCATATCAATCATTCGTATCAAAATCATTAGATGCTTGAGATCTATGTCAATACTCTAACATGCATTAGGTGCTTTTTCGAAAAGTCATTCTTAGAGGGTGTTTTGTTAAGCCTATAAAAAATGTTTATTACTTTTTAACTTATATCTTATTAGCTTATATCGGTATTAAAACAGAGTTTTTAAAAAAATATTTGGATTAGTGTGTCCGGTGTTAAAACGCTATAAGTTAATAAATTTTTTTTTTCGTGTTTAGCAGAATAACCAAAAAAAGCTTCCAAGAAATGCTAGAGAACCATAAATTATAAGGAGTTTTGATAAGTTAGGAGTTACAAACTTATCAAAAATGACTTATCTCCGGTTTCACGCCGCTATAAGTTGTTTTTAAAAGATAGTATATCCAAACAATCATTTTAACTTATACCAATGTGGAGTTGGCGATAAGTTAAAACACTATTTTTTTAAGCTTAGCCAAACACCAAATTAAACAGATGAAATCAATGTCCCGGTTAAAAATCTTAGGTGTAGTCTTCCTAGAAAATAATAAATGACACGACAAAAAACAAAAAAATATTGTTATTCCCATATATTTATATATATATATCAGGAGAAAGGATATATAGCCATGTTTGAGTGACAATATAAACATGGTCAGAATGGCCACGAGTACCTTGCTATGACTAGAGAATTCTAAAAGAGTAAACAGTCAAGGTCACAATAATAATTCTGAGAAGAAAACGGTTGATAATCACAGTAGTTTCAAATTATATAGAAAATATCATTTTTTATTGATAGATAACCTAAAAGAGTATGTTTGAGAGATCTATTTTCAGATTTGCCTTTTAGAGTTCTGAACAAAAATAGTATCAATCCAATGATTTTGATATCATTGTATGATACTATAGTTTTCTAAAGATATTTATGGTATATATTGAAGTATAAGCAGAATGATAAGACTCTGTTAGCGATATATGGCTCTAAGAACACTGTAACCTCAAATCTTTATAGGAAATAAGGACGAAGTATGTTGAACATAACCTCAAATCTTTATAGGAAATAAGGATGAAGTATGTTGAACATAACCTCAAATCTTTATAGGAAATGAAAATGAAGTATGTCGAGCACCTTGTGATTAAATGAAAAATGAATTTGTTGGTTTACAAACTTTGTCTTGAGGTCATCAAGTATCTGTGATTAACTATATGATAGAATTATAGATTCAAACTTGCAAGTGTCCAACTTAATTGATATGATATTATTAGGTTGGAGGGAGTGGTGCCACAGAAACCGTACTCCCTCATTTGACACATAGGAGTCACATCATTTTTACCACATAAATTGTGGTTTTTTACCACACATATGGAGTGGAAACCATGGTAGAGAAGAGAGGTGAGAGAAATGAGAAAGGAGAAGAGAGAAAAAGACACATAAATAAAGAGAGAGAAGAAAGAGAGTGCGGCCATTTATAGCCGCACTGCGGCCAAAACCGCAGGAAACCGCATCCAGGGGGCGGTGTTTGCGGTCCAGGTGGCAATATTACGGCTTGAAACGACAGTCCACTCCTTCAAGCCTTAAGGGGACCAAAAAAAATTGATGATCAGTCAATAATACCATAAGCGTCAATATTAATACCATAAGGAAAGTAAATTATTAACTTTAGTGATGTAAAGGATGAATTCTTTCCGACGAAGCCTATTTGTCGTAAACTAATAGTGGAGAGATAAGTGGATGGTCGGGGAAGGATAGAAGCATGGACGGCCGACGATGGTATCCGAGAAACTCCAAAAACCCAATAAAATAATTAATATGTTTTTACGGTTTATGATTTTTTTACTTCTCATTTCTCACCTACCATGTTTTTTCTTCTTATAATTTATTAACTCGATTACTTGAAAACTCAAAATACATTTTGATATTGATACAAAATTTTATTTTGTTTGTTAACCAACACATGATACAACTTTATTTTACTATTGTTTAACTCAAATATTGTAACGACGTCTATTTAATAATTATAAAAATTTCATCTAAAAAAATTAAAGGATCCAATAAAAAAAATGCTATAATCTCTAAAAAGAAATTTTAATAATTAAAGGAAGTCCATAGACACTCATGTTTTGAAAACTGGGCCGGACCAGCCGGTTTAACCGGGAACGAATCCCGAATCCAGTTTTTAGAGGCCAAAAAATGGTTCGTCATGTGAATCGGTAAAAATCAGTCCAGTGGAACTGGAAATTTAAAAAAGTATTTATTTTTTCATTTGTTGTAGATTTTTTTAATTAAAATTAATAATTATGTGTTTATGAAATCATCTCGTTTTTCATGTTTTTGAGACCGGTTGGACCAGTTGAATCGTCGAGCCGATAAGACGACCGGTTCGGTCTCCGGTCCGGTTTTCAAAACCTTGGTAGAAACTTTTAAAAATAATGTGGCATCGCCGTTGTCAAGTATATTGCATTCTTTACAAGAATGTCGAAATTTAGCTATAATCGTAATATCTTAAAGTCATGTGTTTTCTAAGTTATATACCTTTTTTTATGTTTTAAAAATATCAGACATTTAATTCCATGCTTAAACGCTTATTATAAAAGATGAGAAGTGTAGCCTGGTTGATCCATTTCAGATCCTACCTGGGCTGGGTTCATCGTGGGCCCTAAAATATAACCACCATTGTAAATATTATAATATTGTTAAAAATATATAGTACTATAGTATTCTGTATCAAATTTGTAAACTGATATAGATTTCTATTAACATAGTATAACAAATTGTAAGTTTAATTTATTTTGTTTGAAATGACAAACACAGAGTGTATATACTACTTCTAAGTTATAACTTTTTGGTCTCTAATTAGACTTAAACCGTAAATAAAAAGGACAAAACTTCATAAATAGTCTTTGTCATTACTAGTTTTAATCTCTAATTTCAAGAAACTCAAAAAACTTCATGGAAGGTTTTGTGGTTTCAATTGTGATTTGTCCACCACACGTATAAAAAGACTTTTTTCATTTTTTTTATAATTATTTTTATACAAAAGCTATTTAAAAAGACAAAATAAATAACTTCTCTCTCTCTCTCATCTATTGGTTAAACTCTTATAAATGATTTTAAACTATAATTTTTTTCATTTTTTGTTTGATATTTAATGATTTAAAGTATTCCGAAGTCGGGATATCAAAATTGGAAATTTTTAGCTTTTCAGCTATTTGATTTTTGTATTTTTGTATTCTGTAAAATTTTTAAAACATACGTATCTCATTTGTTTGAAGTTGAATTCACATAAGGTTTTTTCTAGCATGTAGTTTAGAGTTCGTTTAGACTATAATTTTATTATTTTTGGTTTTATATTCAATGAGTTACAGTACTCTGACGTAGGGATATCAAATTTGAAAATTTTTCAAAGTTCAACCCACTATGTAATTACCAAAAAATTCCAGTTTACCGCGTCTAGACCCACTCTACCCGATTCCATCTTACCCACTTTAACGTTTATGGGTTTTCCGGTTCTAGACCCACTTTAGTCGGTACTGTACCCGGAATCGGTTTCTATATACCGGTTCGGTTTTGGGTCATACAAAATCCCACCAATTTCCTGGTATCCCATGCACGGGTCTATCCGGGTCCCGTTTGGACTCAGTTTCATCCCTATGACGAGTCCTTAGTTCTAACTCCAACCTACTACAAGTAGATACAAAGAAAAACCTATGTTTCCATATTCATATTCAATCTCTAAAGGTTCTAAACCTTTAAAAAAAACCCATTAAAGAGAACAAATCGAAATATCTAATAAATGCCTACATGCATCTCTACATCCAACCACCACCGAGAAATAAAACCAAATCGTCCATGTGTTTAGGATTCCATTACCATTGTCTCCTAGAAGCACACTGCTTCCTTAGTTCCTCTGATATTTTACATAAATCATATTCCATCACCCACACCACTATATAGATTCCAGTTCATGATCTTGAAATCATCAACAATGGATTTCATCACCGCCTCATCTCCTAGAAGCACACTCCTTCCTTCATCCACATCTCTCTTCCCCGATCCCATCGCCGAATCTACTACGCATCACCTTATAGTTCACCACCTTCCTTCATTTCCCTTTCATCTTCTTTTATGGTGTTTCTCATGTATTTCAGATCTCTTATGGATTTGATTTTTGTTTCATGTGTTACATTGCAATGGTGGTCGAATGTTAGTAGTGGTGGTGGTCAAAGGTGGTGTTTCACACACTAAAAATAGGAGGAGGGTGGTTGTGGTTTAGGTTTTTGAATTAAAGAAATCCAATTATGTGTTCTCGGGTGTCTAACTAAGATAGATACATAATGAGAGAGAGAGAGAGAGTGATGTGGGACCAAGGGTGGGGTTATTTATTTTGTTTTTTTAGCTTTTGTCTATAATTAATTATAATAAGAAATGAAAGGAGTATAGAAGTAGTTTTATATGGATGAAAGACCAACCATGATAGAAACTGAAAACCACAGGGACCTTCCATGAAGTTTTTTGAAGTTAGGGACTAAAACTCAAATTCAGAAAAACCATAGGGACCATTTATGAAGTTTAAAATTTAGGGATTTAAAAAAAGTAACAAAACATATACCAAAGTGTGATTTTTTTTTATGTTTTTAAAATGATAGTTATGTAGTTTCCTACATACATAAGAATTATTCACAAAATCTCATCAATTAAAAATATTTTTAATGTAGCAATTTGTAGTTAAAAATATTAAAAGTCCTACAAAATAAATAACTTTCAATACATAACAGAAGAATTATTTGAGAAAAAAACAGATTAATTCATTGATCATACTGAAAATGATCATAACATTGTAAGCAAAAGGTTTAAAATATATGGTAATTTTTTCGGGAAATTAAATGATGAATCATAGGAATTATACCATCCAATATCGATCTTATTTTTTTAGATTTCTAGAAAATATGTATGTTTGTACTTTTGAAGGCAAAAGAATATACTGTTGGATTAGTGTCTAAGTCCATAACTATTTTGGTATGTACTTGACCCGATTATGAGCATGGTCCTTTTGGGTTGCCTTCACCATAGCAATATGTAGGATGAATTAAGGAGAGAAAGGTTTAATTATGATTTATTAATATATTATGAGAATAATATATTAAAGGAGAAATCATATTGTTTAATTAATATTAGTCAAGAATTAATTAAGAATTAATTTTGTGGCTAAAAGAGATTAATTAAACTTAGGGGACTGGATTTGTAATTATAAGATAATTGCAATTGGGCTATGGATTACCTAAATAATATAGGTTGGATGAATTATATGGGAAACCCATAAGGAATTCGTCCAAGGGATATAAGGATATGTTAAAGGAGTCCATGGGCTGCTTAGGGCTTAAGCAGCCAGATTAGGGTTTCCTAATTGTAAACCCTAATAGCCTACATTTATATAAAGGCCCTCTATGCACCAAAAACATGGCCAACACTTAGATTAGGGTTTCTAGCCGTTTTTGGTGCCTCCCCTTTCATCTCTTCTTCATCTTGTTGCTTAGTGGTGTTTGTGACTCCATTAGAGGTGCAACACTTGAGGCATTAAGCATTCTAAAGCCAAGGATTGATTGTTATTGCTATATAACAATCAAAGGTCAGATCTAAACCCTATTTTATGTTAATATGATTAATTGTATGCTAGATCTAGGGTTTATAGCTTTGGATATTCAATTGCATGTTCATTAGACAAACTAGATCCAAAAGCTATTAGGGTTTGCATGTACACCATAGGAATGGTGTTTTGCTCAAAACCCATCATATACAACCTAGTGTAACTTGATATAAGGAAAAAACCCACGATTCCATATTCATATTCAACTTGATATAAGGAAAAAACCCACCATCCAATATCGATCTATTTTCTTTAGATTTCTAGGTGTGTTGTGGGCTTCCCTAACCTCCATACAACTTATGAGGAATCTTGGCATATGATGCTTCATGATTGCTATAACCAATTTGGGATGAATGATAAGCTTCATATTAAATGTTCATTGTGTTGAATTGTCTTGGTTTACCAATTCTCTCCAATATTTGAGCATCTCATCACCTTACTTAATTGCAAGTTTTCTAGTCATTCAAGTATTTTAGTTTTCAAGAAATCATAACACCCCCTCCTTTTAGTTTAATTGTAGTTAGTTAGTTTATTTACACTAGTTCTTTTAGATTGCATTGGTGATTGAATACAACCATTTCTCCGAGGATCGATACCCTTTTTTACCGTTATATTATGTTTTATTTGCAAACAAATTGTGTAATTTGCTTGGTGGACTTGACATTCTCACCCTATATTTACTTGTTATTTATTTGTATTAAATATTTAATGACATTTCATTAATGAAATATAAAATTATAATGATTATATAATTTGTTCAATATTTTTTATGACCATTTTGTAATAGTTATTTTGTATTAATTTTTCCAAACAATATATTGTAATATATATATTTTTTTGAAACAATGTATTTTAATATTTTTAATAAAATTAAGATACAATGTGTGTTTAAAAAAGATAATAATTAAACAATAAGGTTTTTATAGAACATTTAGATAGATATGTATAAATTAGTTATATATATATATATATATATATATATATATATACTATATTATAAAGGAAACATTTTTCTTTTTACCACATTCATTTGAAACTCTCATGCCTTTTCAATTTCTTTCTAATAATAATTATTTTATTTATAAAGTCATGTTTTTTTTTTAATTTTTAACATATTATACTTAATTTATTAGTTTTAATATATTGTTGGATGTAAACCATTATCATTTCAAAGATATAATTTTGGAACATTTTTTATAAAATACTAAAATTATTAATTTGAATATAACATTACATGGTCAACTTAAATATAAATTTTAGTTTAACTTAAGCAACCCAAAGAATATTTTGTAAATAGTTAAAAGTAAATAATTGTAGTGTCTTTCTAATAATGATTATAAGTTGGTTATTAAGGTTAAACAAATATCAAACCTAAAGTATAATCATAAATATACTAAATTTCAATTTTAAAATAATATTTTTACTTCTACTTATAAAGTTATGTCTTTAGCGTTTAACATATTAAACGTAACTTATTAGATTTAATATGTTGTTGTATATAAACCATTATCAGTTTAAAGCTACAACTTTTGAACAGTTTGGACAAAATACTTAAATTTTTATTTTAAATATAACATTACAATGTCAACTTAAATATAAATTTCAATTCTACTTACAAAACCAAAGAATATTTTGTAAGTAGTTAAAAGTGATAAATACAAAACTATATTGTAATCTCAATTTAAGTAAAATATTTCTTAAAAATATTTTAATAATCGTTAAAAGTTTTTAAATAAGTAGCTTAAAATAACTTACAAACATAATAGTTAAAAATAACTTTATATAAATGATTATATTGTTACCTTTAAAATCAAAAAACAATGTTTGATGTTTTAAATAATTATAATGATAGAAATTAAAACATTAAGCAAATAAACTTTAAAAAATTAATTAACAATAACAACAACTATCAATAATATTAGACCATATATTATATTCAATTTTATTCATGTGTAACTCATGGGTATAAGTCATTTAAACAATTGAAATTATGCGATCATAATAGATGTATATATTATCATATAGTTCAAAATAATCAATATATTATATAAATTTACTATACAAATTGTTATATCAAATTTAACAACAACGTTATTGCTATATTTAAAAAAACATATATTTTTAAAGACTTCAACTATATAGATGTTTCTACGCAACGTGTGATCACTCGACTAGTATATATATAAAACTATTAGAATAGGTTAACCATTTTTGTGATTATTTAATTATATGTTAATTTATTAGAATGATGATGTGACAATAATTATAAGTCATAATAGAAATTTACCATTGTAGATGCTTTAATTATCATAAATGATGAATCATATGAATTATACCATCCAATATCGATCTATTTTCTTTAGTTTTCTAGAAAATATTTATGGTTGCATTTTGCAGCCAAAAGAAAAAATATTATTTTATCTAAATTTATTTGTTACAATTTGTTGAAGATGCATGTTTTTAGTTTGAAAAATCCTATATTCTTTGTTTAATTGGGTTTCATCGTTGGATATGTAACTCATATAATTAACAAAGTATAATTATATTATTGATGAATATTTTACTCGAATGTATATGTTTTATCTTAATAGAAACGAAAAAAATATTAATAGTAAGATGAAAAATATCAAAATTATATTTAGTGGTGTTCAGTATTACATCTTTCAAATAATTAAAAACATGGCTAAAAATGATTAGATCTCTAAATAGGACGAATTGATATAGCAACTCTAAAATTAATGCAATTTTGTTTGCAACATTTTAGCGTCTCACTTGTTTGTTTTAATAAATTTAATTTGATATTCAATTAATTTTCTATTTTTTTTATTTGTTTCAAACATTTTCACACACATGACTTTATTTCATCATACTTACAAATTATACATAAAAAATAAACAATAAAGGTTGACACAGTTGACTATCACAATCATTAAAAAAAATTTCAACATGATGTTTATTTTTGTGCAAAAATGAAAAAAAAAAAATAAAAAGTGATTTTAACAAAAAAAAAGCATAAATAACAAGATTTTAAACTTAAAGAATAATATACGACAAAATAACGTAATATATGCATATGCATACATAATATATGCATATGCATATATCAACTTACAATCATGAAATTGTAATGGCTAATAAGATCCCTTTTATATATCTTAAGCATGTTTATATATTATTAATTCTTATCTTTATAAATCTTATACTAGAGGTCATCGAAATTAATATGATTTAAAATAAATCATTCATCCCGAACAATATTCACTTTAAATTACTAACTTTTCAACTTCCTATTAATTAACCATAACATTAACATATTTTAATACTAATTCTCTTTAACTTTCAATTAATTAACAAATACAGTTCAATTTTTCTTTAACTTATGATATTTAATTGGTATTTTATTCAACTTTATTTTCTAAACAATATATTTTACATTTTATCTATTTGTATTATCCCTAAATATAAATTAGCCTTATTTCACATCATGAATGATATATGTATATTTGACTTAGTAAAACAATATATTATACATTTGGTTTCATTAATTATTCATGGATTTTTTTCTTTTTTTTAGAATTACAATCATTGAAATTAGTGAATGTCAATGAGTTATAGAGTTCACCGTTGATGATTTTATGTTGTTATACTAAACATTTGACGGTTGTTTGGTTTGTAAAATCTTTTTGGGATTAACATTATCTTATAAGAAAAATGATATAAAAGTTGTGACGTTATTTTCAAGTTTGTAGTTAAATATTAAAAAAAAATTATTTTTATTTTGGCATAAATACAACATAAATTAAAACATATTAAAAAAATTTAGATACTACCATTTAACAAAACTGAAACCTGATAATCATTAAATAAAAATGATTATTAAAAATATTATAAAAATTGATAAAAAAAACAATTTAATAATACGTTTCTTATAGATAGCTTTTATGGTAGTATTAGTAGTTTTATTTTCTTTTACATTTTAAACTTTTAAGTTGATATATGTAATGTGTTCATTTATATTTTTAGGTTATATATGATTGATTTCAAACAGTGATTATGTGGTTAAGATCTGTGGTCCTGTTCATTGCCTGTGGTGTTGTGGTTAAGATCTTCGTTTGGATTTTTGAAGAACAATCTATCAATCTGTTAAATATGAAATAATTCCCTTGAAGAGAATGGATTCAGGGAGTCAATTCATGATTATCTCTGCCTATTGCACTGTGAGGGTTTTCTTGTTCCCTTTTTACTTTTTTTAGTTGTAGACATTAGAGATCCTGGTTGTCTTATGTACACCAGTTATTGTTCTTGACGTTGTGTTGATTATCTTGGGCCCCAACATACCGTGGTGACCATCTGGACCTTAAGTCAACATAGTTGTCAGTTTTTTCTCTGTGTTTTTTATATATATATTCTTTGATTCACTATTATTTGTCTGGTGTGTGCTTCTGTTCGTTATGACAAGTGAAACTCCTGGTAGGAGTGGTAAAGATAGTCCTATTGCTTTAGATGACCCCTTGTATGTTCATCTGTCTGATATTGCTATAACATCCATTATAACCATTAAACTAACTGGAAATGAAAATTATCGTTTGTGGTGTAGTGCTATGACACGAGGTCTTAAAGGTAGAAATAAATTAGGGTTTGTAGATGGTACTCTTACGCTTGAAAAAACGGATTCTTCTAAAGCTTCTAAATGGGAGCGTGTTAATGCTATTGTATGCAATTCGATTTTAGGATCAATTTCTGAAACTATATATGCTAGTCATGTATATTCTAATAAAGCCGACGATATTTGGAATGAGTTGTTTAAAACATATAATAAAGTCGATGGATCTGTAATCTTTAATATTCATCAACAGATTAATACTCTAAAACAAAATGGCTCTTCCTTTTTTGAATATTTCAATACACTTGACTCTTTGTGTAAAGAGTCTGATGGCTTAACTAGTTTAACTAAATGTGTTTGTGATGATGCTACTAAGCTTAGTGATCACTCTAAACTAATGAAACTAAGACATTTTCTTAGTGGTTTTGATGATGTGTATAATCAATTCAAAAGTTATATCCTCCTAATGGAGCCCTTACCAAATGTTAAATCTACCTTTTCTATTCTTTCTAGAGAAGAGTCGCTCCAAAAGAATGGCTCTCTAGTTTCCATTAGTTCTTCCAAAACACATGCATTCACTTTTTTAATAGCAAAATTAATGATTTTAAAAGGGGATAAGGTCGAAACAGATCTAGAAATCAGGGGCTACAATGCAAAATTTGTGGTCTTAAAGGTCATATGATAGAAATTTTTTATAAATTGATTGGATACCCAAAGGATTTCAAACCCAGAAGTGAGTCTAATAACCAAAAAAATCTTTTTCTGTGAGTTCTTCTTCTGTTGGTTCTGGCAACAACACTTTAGTCTCTTCTGAGTTGGTTAATGGAAGTGATTCCCACTACCTCACTAGTGAACAATAAAATAAGTTTCTTATTCTCATTAATGAGAACTCTGCTAGTGAGGACGTGTCTGTTGCTGCTAATATGGCAGGTACTTCTATGTTTCAGTGTTGTAATTCCTTTGTTAATTCCAATTTATCTCATAGTTGGATTGCTGACTCAGAGGCAAATCAACATATGATAGCCTCTGAGTCTCAACTTAGAGATGCAGTGGATGTGTCTAGACTTAATCTTTTTGTGAAACATCCAAATGGTTCTTCTGTTCTAATAAATAAAAAATGAAACCTTCAGTTGTCCTCACATCTCACCTTATTTGATGTTTTTGATTTTCCAGATTTGAATGTTAATCTTTTGTCTGTACATAAGCTTTGTAAAGATAGTGGTTGTGAAGTAGCTTTCTTTGAAAATAATTGCAAAATTCAAGATTCACTATCAAAGGAGATGATGGAGAATGGTAGAGAATTTGTGGGGCTGTATTATCTTGACTGTATCCCCTCAGGTATTCCAACTAATATAACTAACTCTAAGTGTTGTGTTTCTAAACTTACCTGGTATAGTAGACTTGATCATCCAGCTGACCAGGCCTTGAGTTCCTTGAGTTCCTTGAAAGAAAAGCTACAACTTGGTAATGAGACCCTTCCTCCTTATGACATTTGTCATAAGGCAACATAGACAAGGGAGTCTTTTCCATATAGTCAACATAATTCAAATATACTAGGCAAATTGATTCACCTAGATGTCTGGTAACTATATAGACTTGCTTCAGTTGTGGGTTTTAAGTATTTTTTTGACTATTGTGGATGGTTTTACTAGGGCCACCTGGGTTTTTCTCTTATGGTCAAAAAGTGAAGTTTTTGATTGTTTTAAATCATTTGTTAAAATACTTCAAAGTCAGTTTAGTGTTAAAGTCAAAGTGGTCTGTTCAGATAATGGAAATGAATTTGTTAATAATCAAATGAGTTGTTTTTGTTTTGAAAATGGTGTCATACACCAAACATCTTGTGCTTACACTCCACAACAAAATAAGGTTGTGGAGAGGAAGCACACACATATTCTTAATGTAGCTCGTTCTCTTCTTTTTCAATCAGGAGTTCCTGTTAAATATTGGGGAGATGCAATTTTGACTTCTATTTTTTTTAATCAGTAGGATGCCAACCTCTGTTTTGAATGACTTATCTCCTTATGAACTTGTTTTTAAAAGAACTTCAAGTTTTGATCGTCTAAGAGTTTTTGGTTGCTTATGTTTTGCTGTTAAATAAAATGTTACTGATTAGTTTTCTAAACGTGTTGAGAAATGTGTTTTATTAGGATATTCTTTTTGATAAAAAGGCTTATAAACTTCTTATTCTAGACACTAATACTTCTTTTGTATCTAGAGATGTTAAATTCTATGAATCTGTCTTTCCATTCGAGTTAAAGTCAACTGCTGTTGATAAAATTTCAAATAGTTATGGCCCTTGTGATCCTTTTTACTGTGATGTTTTTACACTAATAGATATTTTAATGATTCTATAAATCTTGATGAGCTGAGAGTAGAATCCTAGTCGGATGGTGCTGATGTAGCCACCAACTTGGATGATGTTAGTACTAGTGAGACTATCAATCGAAGTGGCAAGGCAATTATGCCTCCAACTGGTCTTTCTGTTCCTTATTCCTCAAGTGTGTCTAAGGAAAGTAGTCAGTTGCACTCTATTCCTTCAATTGAGTAGTCTATAGGTTCTTCTAGGACTAGACATGAGTCACACATGCCAGTCAAATTTCTTGATTATATTGTGGACGGTAAATATAAATATGGTATTGAGAGAACTATTAACTAGTCTTGTCGTAATTCTGAAACTAAATGTTTTATTTCTAATCTTAATAAAACAATTGAACCTAAAGATTATAATGAAGGATTGTCTGATCCAAGTTAGATCAAGGCAATGAATGAAGAAATGGAAGCTCTTTATTGAAATCATACTTGGGAAATAAGAAAACTTCCTAAGAACAGAAAACCAATTGGATGCAAATGGGTATACAAAATTAAGTATAATTCAAATGGGGAAGTGGAAATCTATAAGGCACGTTTAGTTGCTAACGGTATAATCAAAGAGAAGGTATAGATTTTGAAGAAACTTTCTCTCCAGTTGCAAAAATTGTGATTGTTCATATTGTTATTTCATTATCTGTTCATATGCTTGGTCCTTATACCAATTGGATATACATAATACATTTCTTTATAGGGACCTCTCAAAAGATGTATATATTTGTTTTCCACTTGGATATTATTCCAATACTGATTCTAGGGTTTGTAAACTTATTAAGTCTCTATACGGTTTAAAATAAACTCCTAGAAAGTGGAATGAAAAACTCTGTGCATCTTTGTTTATGTTTGGTTTTCAACAAAGTATTATTAATTATTCCTTGTTTATTAGGAAATTTGAAAATTCAATTATTGTTTTATTAGTATATGTTGATGATATTATTTTAACTGGAAGTCATGAGACTGAACTTCAAAAGGTCAAAGATTTTAGGAAAAGTCAATTTTTGATTAAAGATCTTAGTATTCTTAAATATTTTCTAGGAATAGAAGTTGTAAATGTTGATAATGGGTTGTGTTTAAATCAAATGAAGTATTGTCTTGAGCTTCTGCATGAATATGGTATGTTTGGTTGTAAACCAGTAAACACACCTTTGGAAATTAATTTTGTGATAAACTCAATTAATTTTGATAAAAAATGATGAGTTGTTGAATAATAAAACTGAGTTTAAAAAACTTATTGGGAAATGATATATCTTACCATTACTAGACCTGGTCTCTCTTATATTGTTTAGGTTCTTAGTCAATTTATGCACAAACCAAGAACAACTCATTTGAACATTGTTTTTAGATTATTGAGGTATTTGAAAAGTAGTCCTGGAAAAGGAGTTGAATTAACTAAGTCAAATGTTGTTTTAGCTAAAAGGGTTTGTTGATGCAGATTGGGCTAAGTGTCTGACTACAAGGTCTATAACAAGTTATATGATTTACTTTAATAATTCTTTGATTTCATGGAAGAGTAAGAAACGGTCAACTGTTTCTAGGTCTTCTACTGAATCTGAGTATAAAGTTCTTGGCTCTATTACTTGTGAAATAATTTGGGTTTTGAAAATCTTATTTGAATTGGAAATTAAAGGTCTTACTCATGGTTATGTTTTTTTTTTTTTTTTTTTTTTTTTTTTTTTTTTTTGTGATAATGATTCAACAATTAAGTTAGCTCTTAATCCAATTTTTCATGAAATGACAAAACATTTTGAAATTGATCTTCACTTTGTTAGAGAAAAAAATTAAAATGGAGTATTAAAAATGGTTAAAATTAATTCTTCTGATCAAAATACTAACATTCTTACTAAATCTTTAAGTGTTAAACAGCATGATTTTTTTGCCAAATAAAATGGGTCTTATTGATATTTTTAAAAATGAGAAACAATAAATATTTCGATTGAGAGGGGGTGGGGGTGAGGGTTGAAAATAATAGATATTTTAACTCTCAATCTCAGATTTATTATTTTTATGTTATAGGTATGTTACGTTAATAGCAAGATTGTTGTTATCTTCTTAATTGTAGTACAAGTTTGAGAGAAGGGGCAGTTGTGTTTAATTTGAAATGTGTTGGACTGTGAAAGTAATAGATATTTGAACTCTCAATCTCATATTTATATTATTTTTCTGTTATGGGTATGTTATGTTACTAACAAGATTGTTGTTATCCTCTTAATTGTAATACAAGTTTAAGAGAAGGGGCAGTTGTGCTTAATTTGAAATGTGTTGGACTGTGAAAGTAAAATATGGAGGATTAACATGCGGGTTTTATCCGTGGATTGATTTGTGGGTTATAACCGAGATCCGTTCATATTTGTGAATCGAAGTATAAATTGAAGAGTGAGGGCAAGATGGTTCATTAAGACATTCCGATCAAGCTAGTTTAAGGTTTTCTCTTGTAATCTCTCTCGTTGTCTCACCGTCTCACCTGTAATGTTTAGGGTTTCACACGTAGTTCTTTGTATACACAAACATGTAGCTTTGCTTTCGTGTTAATAATAGATTCGGTTGAGTGATAAATTTGGAGAGTTGATTAGGTTTTTTGTAGTGAGTTTTGCGTTGTAAGTATCTTGAAAACCTTCTGATTCTTAATCTTCAAATGATATAAGAAATGAAGATGTTGGGAAAGTTTGATTTGTCTATTTCAACAATGTTTTTTCCTTTTTGTAATTTTTATTTTCTAAATTATGTTGTAAATATATAATCAATGACGGTTTCTTTATTAAGCTACTTAATTAATCATATCTTGTATATGATAACAATCTTGGTTGTAATCCAAGAGCTCACCGGGAGTAGTCCTGATTTGGACGGAGCCACTTTTTGGCATCACGGCGCATACGAACGAGTCCGCTCCGGTTTTAAATGTCTCCAAGTCGCTTCTTCCTGCAAAATATTCCTAAAAAAGGAAGAAAAATCGGTGCTTACTTTTCTAAATTTAGTAAAATATATATTTTATCACCTTTGCTAGTAATGTCTGAGCTCCCACAAACTTGTTGTCCCAACTAAACTCTGTAGCGGCTTGGCTCCATCTTTGATTGCTTATGGCATAGTTCAAGTATCGGCTTTCTCCACTTGCTTTGTGTAGCCAAGCCGATGCCCACAACAACTCATCCTGTTTGCCCCATAAATTAAGTCATACATAAATATATACATAATCACCACATTAATTACAAAAAAAATTATATTCGACGTACACAAATAATTTTAAGTACAAATTTTAAACCCCGTTAAAAAATGAATTTCTATTGCATTTATAGGTAACTACGTCCCCTATTTGATTTTAAACTTAGACTATAAGAAATTAGGCGTCGAGTTCGAGATATGTTTCTTGAAATATAAATTGATATGATATAAAACAGAAAATTTTAAGTTGTTCCAAAGAGTGGAGAGGGAAAAATTTTACATTGTAACCAGAGTAGGAGCAGTAGAAAGGGCAAGAACCCTGGTATGATCCTCTGTATTTGTCAGCAAACTCGAACAACTGAAAATTTATTTTAGTGTATATATAAAAGTTAAATATGATAACAATAATAATAATAATAATAATACAAGTAAAATAATATATGTATATTAGCTAGGGTACATACTGATTTTGAATGCTTTAGTAGCTTTGATGAGTATTCAGAGTCAACCGATTTAAAAACAATGGATGCGGCAGCGAGTGCGGCTGCAGACTCAGCTGCTACCTCGGTCCCTGGAGAATGAGCGTTGATCTCTATTACGGTTCGTGGGGTGTCCATATCCTCAGGCCGCTCCCAACATGAGTGATCTCTGTTTCCATCTCCTACCTATATACATAAAGTGTTATCGATCGTGTTAATAAATCAATGATTTCATTAATTTAGCAATTTATCAATATTAATTGTAGTATATATTTAATTAAATTTTTATTGTATAAATGATCGAGGATTAATTATAGTGACGTTGTGGAGAATTAATGACCTGGGTGTAGAGTTTTGTGGACGAAACATGTGCCTTGAGGATAAAATCGGAGCCCCAACGGATTTCTGAGTGTAGGTAACCGAGTTGATTCACCGAGTTTATTTGTCTCGGGTACTCGATCGCAGCCCAACTCAACAAGCATATTGTATACGCCATTGGCCACCCAAACTTTACATTATCACCAGCATCATAGTATCCACCACTTAAATTCACCTGATATGCATTTACATGTGTTATATTAATGTCAGTGCATGTTATACAATATAACTTATGATCACTGCAACATTATAATTAAGTTATACGTACACCCTTAGACTCCCCATCGAAGAGGGCTGAGTCATCACGCCATTTAACTCGCTGAGTCGAGGGCAATTTTCCAGAACGTTGGCCTTCAAAGAATAATATCGCCTTGCTAAGTGCGTCCTTGTAGTCGAAGGAGGGTGCATAGCCATGGTTCATAGCTCGTGCACTAGGACTAACCACAATGCACCAAACCACCAAAACTCGGACCATGTGACTTCCATGAATAACCATGGTTCTTTTTTGCTTGTGTGTGGTGAGTGGTCTATCTAGAGTGGTTATATTTATAGCATAAAGAAAGTTGGCATGTATCATATAGGATGATGCAAATAGTTGTGGGTAAATGGATATTGCGTGAGGGATTCCCAATATTATGCATGGAAATGATTTTATTAAGTTGTCACGTCGATATATTATTTACGTGATTTTCGATTCTATCTACGTTCGATGATTGTACATGCGTAAGAAAAGTTAAATAGTAGTGCTACTCCATGCAATAATTAAAGTTTATATTATAACGTACAGCCATACGAAAGATCATAAATAGAATTATCTCTTTAAGGAAAATTGCGACCATAATGTCATTTGCTTGTCCGGCTTGAACTTTGCTTATCTGTAAATTAGGAAAGGTTTATTCATTAACATGGGTTTTCTTTGATGCTGGATGTGTTTTCATGTGACAAATGTCCTAAAAAATCAAGAGGTTTTGAATTTATATTCATACTAAAGAGTATTTGAATAAACTTGTCACAATACATCTATTACTCCATTTTGAATAAACTTAATTCACACTATGAAATCAGAGAGTAAAAACTAAAATCAGAGTAAAAAAAGTTATATGAAAGTCGCTATAATTAATATTTTTCTAATTAATTAATGTGTTTTCAATAAAATAATTCAAATCTATGATAATTCCAACACTTAAAACTAGTTTATAAATACTTTTATTGTGGGGTCAACCCATATCTTTTTCTTATCCTTTCTGGAGAATATCGGAACTATGGCCAATGGATCGTTGAGTGCCTTTTGCTGCAAGAGTTTCGTCCTTAATTGTGAATAAAAATGGTCAAGTGTGTGCAAATTAAGAAGATGAAAATTTTATGGAGTAACTTGGTGTTAACACATAGCCAAAGTGTGCACAGAAATATACAGGGACCTTGTTGTTATCAAAGCAGAGGCCAAAGTGTTCACGAAAATAAAGCTTAACCAAAACGTTTTTTTAACAGAAAAGAGAAAATATCCTTTTATTTTTTTTCTACTATCTACATTCCTATCTATAAAAAATTATGATAAGCGTCTAGTTTTATTTTCTCAATAATATTTTCGGACACTTCTTACAATTTTAAATGGATAAGAACGTGGATAAGAAAAAAAGTAAAAGAATATTTAATTTTTCAATAGATAATTGGAAGAGTAAAAATACAATGAGAGAGATGTTATATTGTTCAAACGTTCACCTCTAGTGTAATTATAAAAAGCCAAAATCAAATATAAATTAAAGACAAAAACTAGCGAACAAGTCATCTAAAACCACACCCTTCAAACAAGAAAAAAGTGGAATGGTCAACTAAGATAGTAAGATGATTGGGCTAATTTCTTTTCAAACAAAGCAACAAGTAAGATGATTGGGCTAATTTCTTTTTGAAACAAAGGCTGATAAAGTTCTGCTAATCCATAACACATTGTTATAACTTATAATGTATAACACATGAAAAAATAACGTACTTAAAACAATGTCTCGTGAGATGCACGAATTTATGCATTTGTGAAAAAAAAATACTTTTATATATATATATATATATATATATATATATATATATATATATATATATATATATATATATATATATATATAACATGCCATTTAAGATATGCAATGCATGAGCATATTGAAATGCAATTTAGGTAGTTTATACTTATGTGTCGGGTTGTCCCGGTCTCTTTCATTCAAATTCTCCTTTATCGGTTTTGTATCGGTTGTAATTTTCATACAGAGAACATAATTACTACTATGATACACCATGCATACACTATAATAGAAAGAAAAATTTGTAGTGATCCGGATTATGATGACATTTGTGGAATTATAAAGATCAAGTGAATCACAGAAACATGAAGAACACAATGAGTAAATAAAATCATTTTAAGCTCCATTATATATATACTAAAAGAGAAGTCCCCTTGTGAACAGTTCCCTATTCTGATTGGTGGGCTTTTTTTTCCTTTTTGGTTTGGTGGGCTTTTTTAATGTTTCTTTTAGATTTTCTTTTACTCGGCTTTTTTGTTATTAGTTTCACAGTTTATGTCATACACGTGTTAATTTACTTTCCACCTTCTGCTGCTACATCCCATCCGTGTGTTGTCCACCGCCATTTACTTCCAATAAAACATCACATTTGTTCCCATCACAATCTCTCTCCCAGATTAATAGACTAACATCACCATCTTTGTTCTTCAAAGTTGAGACCGAAATTGCTCTCCCGACCACCGCCCTATACGCTGCTGCTCACCACCACCATATACAAACATGAGTGCAATCAATCATCTCCATCGACTCATGCTTCCCACCATTTTCATTTTGGTTTTCTTATCTGCTCTTTGTCTATCGCCTCCCATTAAACTTTAACTACACTTTGTTAGTTTAATCCTTCCACGCACCCATCAACCGCCACAATGTCTCACCTCTCACCTCAGACGATCGGGACTTCTCTCGTTGTTCTGCATTCTTCCTTATTCTCTTAGGCTCCCTTTCACATCCTAATCTGTCGCTATGGGTTCTCCCAGGTACCTTCCACTCCCTTCCAATTTTTTCTATGTTCGTTGTCTATGGTTAATTTGAAGTCTCGATTGCAGTTGACTGTTTCTACCCTTGGTTGTTGGTTTTTTATTTTGTTGTTGTTTGTTGTCTTGTAATGTCCCAAAAATCATAATATAAAAATTTTTGTTTTTAGATTAATAAATTGTTAATACATATTTTTCCCATAAAACCAATGTAATTTAGATTTAGCAAAACATCATCAAATCAGAGTAAATCACGGAATACATAAAACTTGTGGTGTATGCTCTGCAATCATCCGAGCTCTTCCATTTGAAAACCGGAGTACCTGAAACATAAACTGCATACCGAAAGCACAAAGTTTAGTGAGTTCCCCAAAATACCACATAACATACAACCAAATAATATCAAGCGACATACATATAGTTGTCGTGGGCTCCTCCCATGGTCTTTACCTGGAATGTCATGGGCTCCCCCATGTTCTGATATCCAAGTGTCATGGGCTCCCCCATGGTCTTTACCTCGAATGTCATGGGCTCGCCGTCTTTCATGCAAGTATCACATAAACAACTAGCATTCAGAATAATAAGTAATGGGTCAGCATTGGTCCCTTCGACCTATGGATATAGTGAGAAGACTCACATCAACAGCTACGAATAAATATCTGACTACTGAGCCACTAGAAACCCCGTACTATCAAACAATTAACAACAAATTAACAATTAGGTTCCAAATCGAATCCAATATTCCATATATGGGGTAAAGAGACCATTTTACCCCTTACCTAGTTTGGTCCAAGACTAAGGCCCAAACTCCTTATCACAAAGGTCCACAAACCAATAATCATCTAAAGCCCACTTATGACCCAATTTTCCAAATTGGGTCCAAACCCTTACATGGGCCTTACCATAAAGCCCATTAGCTTTTCCTAATCCAAAATACACATTCCCAGCTAGTCCAACAAAGCCCCAAGCAACCAAGCCCAAAAAGGAAGCCCAAACCGAAACCCAACACTCAAAGTCCAATAGACCGAGTATGTGGGGCGTACAAGCACGTCTATGCATCGTACTCTCTTGGAGGCTTGTACGATGTCCGTACCTACTTGTACGCCAGCGTACTCACCCTATCCAACCCAAACTTGATTTTTCACCTAATCCATTAAGACAAAGCTTCCAAATCACAGATCTAACCTCCTTGAGCTGGATCATCACGTAAAGTTGCCAACTATACATCTATACATGAGTAAATGAAGCTCTTAAGCTTAAAATGGACTTAATGGTTGACTTAAAGCATGCCTGATACCAAAATACACCTAACGCTTGCACCTTTATGCACAAGGATACCAAAACAAACTCAAATCTGAAAGGACAAACCCATAAGCAACCTAACTCATCCATAAACCCAAAAGGATACCAAAATCATAATAAAATATGCATGAAGAGATCTAATCATGAAAAAGACAAGATGAAAACTTGATACCTCAAAAAGCTTCCCTGCAAGATGGTGATTCTGGATCCAAAGCCTCTCCACCAAGCCAAACAACTTCAAGCTTCTATTCTTTCCTTCCCATGGGAAAAAATGTGCACCAGAGCCTTCCAATAGCTAAAGAACACCACCAAGAGGCTACAAGGTCGATTTAGGGTTTTTAGGGTATGGAGGTTGGCTTAGAAATGAAGGAAAGGGGCTAACTCAAAGCTTTTATGTGGTACAACACTAAAAATTAGGGTTTCATACTAACCCTCGTACGCCCAGCGTACTCCTCGTACGCCCAACGTACGAGGTCTCGCACCCCAATCCCAACTCCGCAGTACGCTAAGCGTACTCCTCACTACGCCTCGCATACTAGCCTTTGCATCAGTACTCCCCACGTACTACCTTGTTAGGCCGCGTGTACTAGGGTTTTCCCTAAACCCTATGTAACGACCCGTTTCCGGCATGTTAATTCATTGGTAATTGTTGTAAGTTTTGCAAGAGGAACTCGGCGAGTTCATAGCCTGACTCGCCGAGTAGGGTCGCGGCTGCGAGCACGCGTGAGCCGGGGACTCGGCGAGTCCATATCCTGGACTCGGCGAGTCCATCCGTCTGGGTGAAACCCTAAATCCCCGGGTTGCCCACTATTTAAACCACCTTATAACCCCATTCTCGCCTCCCTTACCCTGTGAACGCAGTGAGAAAACCCTAATCCTCTTTTGAGAGCTTATAAGTGTTTTTGGTGCCATTTTGTGAAGGTGTGAAGAAGGAGAAGAAGAAAGAAGCAAGGAGAAGAGTTGGAGTGCAAGGATCCAAGGGCAAGTCTGAGTTATTTGAGGTATTTTCGGAGTTCCCTCTTGTTATATGCTTTAAACTTCCATTAGGGCTCTCCTAAGAGCTAGTTGATGCTTGTTCCAAGCCTTATGTGTGCATGAATGCCTTAATAAGTCGAGATATCTTTAGATCTGAATGATGGGGTGCTGTAGAACCCAGATCTACTGTCTTTTTGGAGTTACTTTGCATATTAACCATAGATCTACCCATTTTGTGCATCTTTTAGCCTTATTTCCCTTGCTCATGAGGTTGTACACGTAAAGTTGGAAACTTTACGTGGTAAATCAGCTTATTGGACTCAGATCTATCAATTGTATGTGTTGGATTCAAACAAAATCGAGTAAAAATCAGTTGCATGGCGGCAACTCGGCGAGTCGGGAAGAACGACTCGGCGAGTTGGGTCACGAGTCCCCGATTCCTTCATTTTATCAGTGTCGAGTGGATCCAGTGAGTTAGAGAGTGGACTCAGCGAGTTGAGAGTAGACTCAGTGATGGAGGGACTCGGCGAGTTGTTCATACAACTCGGCGAGTCCAAGGCAATCTTCTTAAGCTCAAGAACAACTCGTCGAGTTGTTCATAGGACTCGGCGAGTCGGATGAAGATTGTCTGAGTTCTTGGATCGGGAGAGTACTCGTCGAGTCGATGCCATACTCGACGAGTAGCAGCGAGTTAAGTCGAGGAGTGAGAATAGGGACTCGGCGAGTTGGCGGCCCAACTCGGCGAGTCAGGTCAACTATGGGTTGACTTTGACCGAGAGTTGACTTTGTCTGAGAGTTGACTTTGACCTGGGGTAAAAGAGTCATTTTACCCAGTGTAGTGTTTAGTATTTGATTGAGTATGTTTATGGTCTTGTAGCCGGGGAGATACCGGAGCAGCAGCAGTTAGCCCTCAGAGCTATTCACTCAGCAGCCAGTTCACGAGGTGAGTCTCCTTTCAGTAGGATCGGGTCTACGGCCACAATGCCGGCCCGTGTAATTATCAGTAGTCCGGTCTTTAGTTTGATATAGTAGCTAGCTGGCTTGACGTCTTTGTGATTCAAGCATTTTTGTGTTATGTGTTCCGGACTTCGGTCCGATGCAGTTAGTTCCGGACTTCGGTCCGATGCAGTCAGTTCCGGACTTCGGTCCGATGCAGTCAGTTCCGGACTTCGGTCCGATGCAGTTAGTTCTGGACTCTGGTCCGATGCAGGGGACAAGGTCCCGGTCAGTTCCAGACTTCGGTCCGATGCAGCTAGTTCCAGACCTCGGTCTGATGCAGTGGGCAAGGCCCAGTATGTGATTTATATGTATTGTATGGTATGTGGTAGGTTGGGGGAGCTCACTAAGCTTCGTGCTTACAGTTTCAGTTTTGTTTCAGGTACTTCCGCTTGTAGAGAGAGGAGCTCGGGATGATGACATCGCACACACCACAGCTTCAACTTTTATCCTGGGAGTTGATTGGTTCTTGATTTTTATATAACATGGATATGATACAGTTTTTCGCATAGTGTTTTATTATTATTTTGAGATACATCATGTATGGTTTATGACATGACACTCAGATTATGGTTTTTGGTTATGTTGAAAAACGAAATTTTTGGGTCGTATTTTTGGGTCGTTTCAAGTTGGTATCAGAGCCCTGGTTTGAGGGATTCGGACACACTTTCGGGTGTATCTGAACTCAAACTAAGGGGGAAATAAAAAGATTTTTTTAAAAAAAAAAAAAAAAAGAAAATGTTTTCTAAAAGAATTTTGAAAGCACTTAGGAAGAAAGAGATTTTTAAACAATATAAGGGTGTGGTGCATGCGATCAGTCGAGCTCAAGTAAGTACTCCCAAATTACCCATACAAGTTATTTGTTCAGTTTCAGCTTCAGTAGAACAGCATGCTAGTATAAGACTAAGGATCTAGGAGGATGCCTTATGTGCCTGCTTTATGTGTTACATCTTTTTGAGTATTGCATGCTAGTATTGAGTAGACAGCAGTAGGATAGCCTGTTTAGGTTATGCCTGATAGTATGAGCTTAGCACTGCATGCTAGATCAGTTTCTCGTTTTGAGAATAGTTTTGCCTAAGTATGTTCCCTTATTCCGAATGCTGCTTGCTTCGTGCTTTGTGGGAGTTCTGAGTGATGGAAGTTAGCCATTAGGTGAACACGTTACACCACATGTGATCAGGGTTAAATAATCCCAGAGTGCTGGAACTGGCCCTATTGCGCAGCTCTTGTTTGAGTCCAACCGTTATAGGGACGGGTCTTTTACTTGAAGGATTATCTGATCTTCGTCACATGTGATGGTGTTCAGGTGATGGTTAATTAGCATTATAAGGAGACCTGCAGCAGCTGAGGACTAGTTGAGTTGAGTCTGAGGTTTCCCTGGGGCAAGCCTAGGATGAGAGTAGCAGAGATCAGTAGTAGTAGAAGTGACTTGGTGGAGTCAGGGCAGTTCTTGAAGAAAGTATGGATAGATGTGGAAGGTAGTATGGGCCCGTACTACTGGAAGCAGAGGATCCGTACTCGAATCAAGAAAGGCTGAGACAGGACCAGGAAGCTAGTTGTAGTATCAATGATCCCTCAAGATATTTCTGTTTTCTGATGTAGTTGTGATGTGTTTCAGAATGGTGGTTCTGCGTTCGAGACCAGCAGCCGGCAGCGGAGGTGCCGGAGAGGGATCAGGTTCAGGTTCGGGGGATGAGCGCATGGATGAGCAGACCCGAGAGTTCCTTTCTTCTGAGATTACGCGCATCATTATAGAGCAGACTCCTGTGATCTTCGGTTCGATCAAGGAGGGGATTCTAGAGCTGATGGATGAGAGATTGGGCACCTTCCGTGCCGAGGTGGCGGCCATGATGGGGTCGCGCACCCTTACTTTCAGGGAGTTCAGGGCATGTGGAGCTCCGGACTATCATGGGGCGCGAGACCCCATAGCGAGCAGCAGATGGTTGGCGGATGTGGCCAATGCTTTCCGCACTAGCAAATGTCCCGAGGGGGACAAGGTCAGATTGGCGTCCTGTCTTTTGAAGGACAGGGCACGAGACTGGTGGGAGGAGGTCGGGCATGCCATTGGGGATGATGCAGCATTGGACGCCATGACCTGGGCTGATTTCTCTACCAGGTTCAGGGCGGAGTTTGCACCGGTCATTGAGGTGCAACAGCTAGCTAGGGAGTTTCAGGACCTCACCCAGACTACAGAGTCAGTGGCGGAGATCACCGCCAAGTTCAGGGAGAGGGCTTTTCTCGTTCCTCAGTATGTAGCTGATGAGGAAATGAAGAAGGCCCGTTATCATGAGATGTTGCGGAGCGATATCCGCCAGTTTGTGAGCCGGTCCAGCTGTAAAACGCTGGAAGATATGATTGCTAGAGCTCGGGAGAGGGAGATTGATCTTGAGATGGAGAAGAAGAGGAAACCGGAGGCGGTTTCGGGTTCAGGCGGTTCGGGCAAAAAGCCCAAGGTTTCGGATCACAGATCTAGGAGTCAGCAGAGCCATGGTCGATGTGGCAAGTGTGGGAGATTGCACGAGGGAGCGTGCAAGGCAGGGAGTTCCGGCTGCTACAAGTGCGGTCGGATTGGGCATTTGAGTAGGGATTGTACGGCCCCTGCTACTGCCGTCGCAGCATCAGATCTGATTTGCTTTCAGTGCAATCAGAGGGGACATAAAAAGTCCCAGTGTCCGAGTTTAGCTTCAGCGGGGAAGGTGGCTGCACCTGCCCCTGCTACCTTGAGGATTACAGATGGCCGGCAGGGCCGAGCTGATGCGCCAGTGGCGAAGAGTAGGGCGTTTCAGATGACAGCAGAGGAGGCGCGAGCGACTCCTGATGTGGTGACGGGTATGTATCTTCCCTTGTATCTCGTTATTATTATTGATTAAATGATGCTTATGATTGTATGTTTTATTCAGGGTCGTTCTCTGTGAACGACATTTCTGCTTTGGTATTATTCGATTCGGGGGCTACCCGATCATTCGTGTCTCTTGCGCTTAGCAAGAGGTTCAGTAGAGCTCCAGGGGAGCTGGATTGTCCATTAGAGGTTGAGATAGCGGATGATAGGACCGTGAGAGTCGGCAGAGTGCACAGAGGGTGTTCTCTTCAGTTATTTGATGAGCAGTTTTCAGTGGATCTGGTACTTATTCCCCTGCGAGGGAATAAGGTTATTGTGGGTATGGATTGGCTAAGCCCCAATGGGGCGGTGATTGATTGTGAGCTTCAGCTAGTGAGGGTTCGCACTCCCAGTGGGGGAGAGTTGGTGATTCAGGGCGAGAGGCCACAGCGAGGGCCGACCTTTTGTTCCGCCGCAAGGGCGAGGCGCTATGTTCAGCAGGGTTGCGCCGGTTTTGTAGCTTACGTTTTGGATGCCCGGGAGAAGGGCAAGTCGACAGTGGATGATGTTCCTATTGTTCGAGACTACCCGGACGTGTTTCCCGAGGATTTGCCGGGGATACCTCCTGAGAGACAGGTTGAGTTCAGGATCGACCTCATTCCTGGTGCGGCTTCGATAGCCAAGGCACCGTATCGACTAGCTCCCCCTGAGATGTAGGAGTTGTCTACACAGCTGCAGGAGCTGTTAGACAAGGGTTTCATTCGGCCGAGCAGTTCGCCTTGGGGAGCGCCGATCCTGTTTGTGAGAAAGAAGGATGGGTCGCATCGTATGTGTATTGATTATCGGGAGTTGAATAAGGTAACGGTGAAGAACCGTTACCCACTCCCGAGGATAGATGATTTGTTTGATCAGCTTCAGGGAGCTTCTTGGTTCTCCAAGATCGATCTACGCTCCGGATATCATCAAATGCGGGTTAGAGATGAGGATGTGCAGAAGACTGCTTTCAGGACCAGGTATGGTCATTACGAGTTTGTGGTGATGCCATTTGGGCTCACCAATGCTCCAGCCGCGTTCATGGATCTCATGAACCGCGTGTGTAGACCGATGCTGGATCGGTCAGTGATAGTGTTCATAGATGACATCTTGGTATATTCCAAGACGCAGGAGCAGCACGAGGAGCACCTGCGGGAGGTGCTGGAGGTTTTGAGGAGGGAGAGACTTTTCGCAAAGTTCTCCAAATGTGAGTTTTGGTTGCGCGAGGTGCAGTTCCTTGGTCACCTCGTCAACCAGAAGGGTATTCTGGTAGATCCGGCCAAGATAGAGGCTGTGATGCAGTGGGAGGTCCCGAAGTCTCCATCTGAGATTCGGAGCTTCCTAGGGTTGGCAGGGTATTATCGGAGATTTATTCAGGATTTCTCCAAGATAGCAGTGCCGCTCACCCGACTGACCAAGAAGTCAGTGGTTTTTCGTTGGGGTCCGGAGCAGCAGACAACATTCGAGACCCTCAGGCAGAGATTGTGCGAGGCTCCGATCCTTACCTTTCCAGAGGGAGTAGAGGACTTTGTAGTCTATTGTGATGCCTCGATCACAGGTTTGGGAGCAGTTCTGATGCAGCGAGGCCATGTGATAGCTTATGCCTCGAGACAGTTGAAGCCTCACGAGGCTAATTATCCTACCCATGATTTGGAGCTGGGGGCAGTTGTGTTTGCCCTCAAGATTTGGAGGCATTACCTTTATGGGGTCCGCTGTACTATATACACGGATCACAAGAGTTTGAGATATCTTCTGGATCAGCCGAGTTTGAACATGAGGCAGAGGAGGTGGTTGGACGTGCTGAAGGACTATGACTGTGAGATCCTTTATCATCCAGGGAAGGCCAACGTGGTGGCCGACGCCCTAAGCCGCAAGGTGTCGGCGGCCCCTATCAGGGATCTGTGTATGAGGATGGCAGTGATCACTCCACTGTTGGAGCGGATCAAGGAGGCTCAGATGGAGGGCCTCAAGGAGGAGAGGCAGAAGTGTGAGAGGATAGTAGGCCGAGTAGCTTCATTTGATTACGACAGTCGGGGTTTGTTGACGCTTCATGGTAGGGTATGGGTACCGTACTGGGGTGGGGTACGGCAGGTATTGATGGACGAGGCTCATAAGTCTCGATTTTCTATCCACCCAGGAGCGACAAAGATGTACCGAGATCTTCGACCCGATTATTGGTGGCCCTGCATGAAGCGGGACGTCGCCTGGTACGTCGAGAGATGCCTGACCTGCCGGAAGGTCAAGGCGGAGCACCAGAGACCTCACGGCAGGATGCAGCCGTTAGACATTCCCGTGTGGAAGTGGGAGGACATTACCATGGATTTTGTCACCAAGCTTCCCCGGACCGCACGTGGAGTGGACTCGATATGGGTAGTAGTGGACCGGTTGACGAAGAGTGCCCATTTTATCCCGATCCAGGAGAGTATATCGGCGGAGAAGTTAGCCGATATCTATGTGCGTGAGATCGTGGCACGTCATGGAGTGCCGGTATCAGTGGTGTCTGACCGAGATGTCCGTTTCACATCCAGATTTTGGAAGCGGTTCCACGACGAGATGGGTACTCGTCTCCTTTTCAGCACCGCTTTCCACCCTCAGACAGACGGGCAGAGCGAGAGGACGATTCAGACTCTCGAGGACATGCTTAGGGCATGTGTCCTAGATTTCGGTGGCAGTTGGGATACGTATCTTCCGTTAGCGGAATTCTCGTATAACAACAGTTTATGTCATACACGTGTTAATTTACTTTCCACCTTCTGCTGCTACATCCCATCCGTGTGTTGTCCACCGCCATTTACTTCCAATAAAACATCACATTTGTTCCCATCACAATCTCTCTCCCAGATTAATAGACTAACATCACCATCTTTGTTCTTCAAAGTTGAGACCGAAATTGCTCTCCCGACCACCGCCCTATACGCTGCTGCTCACCACCACCATATACAAACATGAGTGCAATCAATCATCTCCATCGACTCATGCTTCCCACCATTTTCATTTTGGTTTTCTTATCTGCTCTTTGTCTATCGCCTCCCATTAAACTTTAACTACACTTTGTTAGTTTAATCCTTCCACGCACCCATCAACCGCCACAATGTCTCACCTCTCACCTCAGACGATCGGGACTTCTCTCGTTGTTCTGCATTCTTCCTTATTCTCTTAGGCTCCCTTTCACATCCTAATCTGTCGCTATGGGTTCTCCCAGGTACCTTCCACTCCCTTCCAATTTTTTCTATGTTCGTTGTCTATGGTTAATTTGAAGTCTCGATTGCAGTTGACTGTTTCTACCCTTGGTTGTTGGTTTTTTATTTTGTTGTTGTTTGTTGTCTTGTAATGTCCCAAAAATCATAATATAAAAATTTTTGTTTTTAGATTAATAAATTGTTAATACATATTTTTCCCATAAAACCAATGTAATTTAGATTTAGCAAAACATCATCAAATCAGAGTAAATCACGGAATACATAAAACTTGTGGTGTATGCTCTGCAATCATCCGAGCTCTTCCATTTGAAAACCGGAGTACCTGAAACATAAACTGCATACCGAAAGCACAAAGTTTAGTGAGTTCCCCAAAATACCACATAACATACAACCAAATAATATCAAGCGACATACATATAGTTGTCGTGGGCTCCTCCCATGGTCTTTACCTGGAATGTCATGGGCTCCCCCATGTTCTGATATCCAAGTGTCATGGGCTCCCCCATGGTCTTTACCTCGAATGTCATGGGCTCGCCGTCTTTCATGCAAGTATCACATAAACAACTAGCATTCAGAATAATAAGTAATGGGTCAGCATTGGTCCCTTCGACCTATGGATATAGTGAGAAGACTCACATCAACAGCTACGAATAAATATCTGACTACTGAGCCACTAGAAACCCCGTACTATCAAACAATTAACAACAAATTAACAATTAGGTTCCAAATCGAATCCAATATTCCATATATGGGGTAAAGAGACCATTTTACCCCTTACCTAGTTTGGTCCAAGACTAAGGCCCAAACTCCTTATCACAAAGGTCCACAAACCAATAATCATCTAAAGCCCACTTATGACCCAATTTTCCAAATTGGGTCCAAACCCTTACATGGGCCTTACCATAAAGCCCATTAGCTTTTCCTAATCCAAAATACACATTCCCAGCTAGTCCAACAAAGCCCCAAGCAACCAAGCCCAAAAAGGAAGCCCAAACCGAAACCCAACACTCAAAGTCCAATAGACCGAGTATGTGGGGCGTACAAGCACGTCTATGCATCGTACTCTCTTGGAGGCTTGTACGATGTCCGTACCTACTTGTACGCCAGCGTACTCACCCTATCCAACCCAAACTTGATTTTTCACCTAATCCATTAAGACAAAGCTTCCAAATCACAGATCTAACCTCCTTGAGCTGGATCATCACGTAAAGTTGCCAACTATACATCTATACATGAGTAAATGAAGCTCTTAAGCTTAAAATGGACTTAATGGTTGACTTAAAGCATGCCTGATACCAAAATACACCTAACGCTTGCACCTTTATGCACAAGGATACCAAAACAAACTCAAATCTGAAAGGACAAACCCATAAGCAACCTAACTCATCCATAAACCCAAAAGGATACCAAAATCATAATAAAATATGCATGAAGAGATCTAATCATGAAAAAGACAAGATGAAAACTTGATACCTCAAAAAGCTTCCCTGCAAGATGGTGATTCTGGATCCAAAGCCTCTCCACCAAGCCAAACAACTTCAAGCTTCTATTCTTTCCTTCCCATGGGAAAAAATGTGCACCAGAGCCTTCCAATAGCTAAAGAACACCACCAAGAGGCTACAAGGTCGATTTAGGGTTTTTAGGGTATGGAGGTTGGCTTAGAAATGAAGGAAAGGGGCTAACTCAAAGCTTTTATGTGGTACAACACTAAAAATTAGGGTTTCATACTAACCCTCGTACGCCCAGCGTACTCCTCGTACGCCCAACGTACGAGGTCTCGCACCCCAATCCCAACTCCGCAGTACGCTAAGCGTACTCCTCACTACGCCTCGCATACTAGCCTTTGCATCAGTACTCCCCACGTACTACCTTGTTAGGCCGCGTGTACTAGGGTTTTCCCTAAACCCTATGTAACGACCCGTTTCCGGCATGTTAATTCATTGGTAATTGTTGTAAGTTTTGCAAGAGGAACTCGGCGAGTTCATAGCCTGACTCGCCGAGTAGGGTCGCGGCTGCGAGCACGCGTGAGCCGGGGACTCGGCGAGTCCATATCCTGGACTCGGCGAGTCCATCCGTCTGGGTGAAACCCTAAATCCCCGGGTTGCCCACTATTTAAACCACCTTATAACCCCATTCTCGCCTCCCTTACCCTGTGAACGCAGTGAGAAAACCCTAATCCTCTTTTGAGAGCTTATAAGTGTTTTTGGTGCCATTTTGTGAAGGTGTGAAGAAGGAGAAGAAGAAAGAAGCAAGGAGAAGAGTTGGAGTGCAAGGATCCAAGGGCAAGTCTGAGTTATTTGAGGTATTTTCGGAGTTCCCTCTTGTTATATGCTTTAAACTTCCATTAGGGCTCTCCTAAGAGCTAGTTGATGCTTGTTCCAAGCCTTATGTGTGCATGAATGCCTTAATAAGTCGAGATATCTTTAGATCTGAATGATGGGGTGCTGTAGAACCCAGATCTACTGTCTTTTTGGAGTTACTTTGCATATTAACCATAGATCTACCCATTTTGTGCATCTTTTAGCCTTATTTCCCTTGCTCATGAGGTTGTACACGTAAAGTTGGAAACTTTACGTGGTAAATCAGCTTATTGGACTCAGATCTATCAATTGTATGTGTTGGATTCAAACAAAATCGAGTAAAAATCAGTTGCATGGCGGCAACTCGGCGAGTCGGGAAGAACGACTCGGCGAGTTGGGTCACGAGTCCCCGATTCCTTCATTTTATCAGTGTCGAGTGGATCCAGTGAGTTAGAGAGTGGACTCAGCGAGTTGAGAGTAGACTCAGTGATGGAGGGACTCGGCGAGTTGTTCATACAACTCGGCGAGTCCAAGGCAATCTTCTTAAGCTCAAGAACAACTCGTCGAGTTGTTCATAGGACTCGGCGAGTCGGATGAAGATTGTCTGAGTTCTTGGATCGGGAGAGTACTCGTCGAGTCGATGCCATACTCGACGAGTAGCAGCGAGTTAAGTCGAGGAGTGAGAATAGGGACTCGGCGAGTTGGCGGCCCAACTCGGCGAGTCAGGTCAACTATGGGTTGACTTTGACCGAGAGTTGACTTTGTCTGAGAGTTGACTTTGACCTGGGGTAAAAGAGTCATTTTACCCAGTGCAGTGTTTAGTATTTGATTGAGTATGTTTATGGTCTTGTAGCCGGGGAGATACCGGAGCAGCAGCAGTTAGCCCTCAGAGCTATTCACTCAGCAGCCAGTTCACGAGGTGAGTCTCCTTTCAGTAGGATCGGGTCTACGGCCACAATGCCGGCCCGTGTAATTATCAGTAGTCCGGTCTTTAGTTTGATATAGTAGCTAGCTGGCTTGACGTCTTTGTGATTCAAGCATTTTTGTGTTATGTGTTCTGGACTTCGGTCCGATGCAGTCAGTTCCGGACTTCGGTCCGATGCAGTCAGTTCCGGACTTCGGTCCGATGCAGTTAGTTCCGGACTCTGGTCCGATGCAGGGGACAAGGTCCCGGTCAGTTCCGGACTTCGGTCCGATGCAGCTAGTTCCAGACCTCGGTCTGATGCAGTGGGCAAGGCCCAGTATGTCATTTATATGGATTGTATGGTATGTGGTAGGTTGGGGGAGCTCACTAAGCTTCGTGCTTACAGTTTCAGTTTTGTTTCAGGTACTTCCGCTTGTAGAGAGAGGAGCTCGGGATGATGGCATCGCACACACCACAGCTTCAGCTTTTATCCTGGGAGTTGATTGGTTCTTGATTTTTATATAACATGGATATGATACAGTTTTTCGCATAGTGTTTTATTATTATTTTGAGATACATCATGTATGGTTTATGACATGACACTCAGATTATGGTTTTTGGTTATGTTGAAAAACGAAATTTTTGGGTCGTATTTTTGGGTCGTTTCACCCTAATTCATTCTGAAGGTCATAACTTCTTCTATACAACTCTGATTCCAATCATCCTTATATCCATGAAAAGGTATCGAGAAGATCTACACTTTTATTAACTCATACTTGTCATAAAGTTTCCCAAACATAAAATTCAATTCCATAAAAGCTTGTTGTCATTTTACCAAAATACCCCTTGGCACCAAAAACGAATCCGAATGCTCGAACCATCTCCGTCTCATCACCCACACCCACATTGGTGACGATTCGGAGGAGGGGGTTATATGTCTATTGGAGTTTTCATTACTGATTAAAGCCTCTAGTTTTGTAGTTTTGGCATCCGACTTTTGATTTCTCGAGGTGTAAGAAAGGGTGAAGGAGAAACCGAATTTATTACTTAGGTACTTCAAAGGGAGTGAGATAGGTTGGTTCCCCCCCCCCCCCAATGTCTAGGGTAAGTACCTCTAAATTATTTGTTCATTTGTTAGGGGTCGAATTTGGTTTTGATGTCAATTATTTCTTTGATTCCGGTATGCGTCTTCGCATCAGTTTCACCTATTGGTTCAGACTTACATCCTAAGGTCCTCTTACTGTGAAGAATTTCGGTTATGTGCTACAATGGATAATAACTCACACAATTTCGGTTCACAAGTGATCTTGAATTTATATATTGGCTATTTGGTTTTGTGAAACTATCTATTTGATTTTGAAAGAAACTAAAATGTGTCATAATATGTTTGAAGTGACCTGTGGGCTCTTAGAAGGGAAGAGCAACGGTGGGTTGGGGAGGAAATAAGGAACAGGAATCACATGCCAACTAATTGTTGGTTGTTGTTAAGGTTGATAGCTTCTCAAGTAACTGTTGACTTCTTTCAGGTCATATGCCATAACTATTACTCATTAAAAATATGCTTCAGGTACAAATCATAAAGCAAAATCAGCTACATCTGATGATGTATTCAACTCAACATTTCACTACATTGAATATCTCTTCTTATTGGTGCATCCAACAAAGATTCTTTATATGGAAATAGGCCTATCTGCTGTATGCACTTTCATTTTTTGAACGAAGGTTGAGATAATAACCAAATTAAGAGAAGTGTGTTTTTTCATTTGTTTTAGTTATTTTGAGCCCATTTTACTTATTAAGATTTGTTTGTGAGATAAAATTATACAATACTAATGTTTACTGAATGTGAACATATTGGATAACAGAATTAATGTTTTTCATTATAACAGCTTTCGCAAGGATATGCAAACTGTTAGTGAAGCTAATGACAAAAGAAGGGTAACCATAGAAGGGTGAATCAAGCATTAGTTTTATAATCATATTCTTACAGTTACCACTTAAGGTAAAGACTTCCAAATGTGATGAAACTCATCAATGAAACGTGTATTTCCTTTTTCACGGTCTTCAAAATGTTGTATTTTAGTTGTATATTTCTGTAAGATCTTAAATCTTTATTTATGTCCATCGTTCCTGCACCTGCTATTGTTTCATCTACTATAAAAGAATTTAGAAGTGCCAAGCTACATGAATCAAGTTAAGATACAAAGTCTGAATTTCAAGATAATGCTCAAAAACTTGATTTTTGTGATAGGTACAACTCCATTTTGATTAAAAATAAATCTGTTGTCCACCATTTTTTAACAATTTTATTCTTATTTTTTACAGTTGATGTTGAAGTTCATATAAAACAGTTGATTTGTTTGACCAGTTATAAGGTGCATCTTGGTTCTCCAAGATTGATTTGTGATCGGGTTACCACTAGATGCGAGTCAGGGACGTCGATGTGCCAAAGGCAGCCTTTCGGACTCGCTATGGTCACTATGAGTTCGTGGTGATGCCGTTTGGGCTCACTAATGCTCCAGCTGCATTCATGGATCTCATGAACCGTGTGTGCAGGCCGATGCTGGACCGATATATGATAGTCATCATTGATGACATCTTGGTTTATTCCAAGACTCATGAGCAACATGAGGAGCACCTGAGGGAGGTGCTGGAGACGTTGAGGAGGGAGAGACTTTTTGCAAAGTTCTCCAAGTGTGAGTTTTAGTTGTACGAGGTGTAGTTTCTGGGGCACCTTGTCAACCAGAAGGGTATTCTGGTCGATCCGGCCAAGATAGAGGTTGTGATACAGTGGGAGGTTCCGAGATCTCCAACTGAGATTTGAAGTTTCCTTGGTCTAGCAGGTTATTACCGGAGATTCATCTAGGATTTCTTCAAGATCGTTGTTCCTTTGTGTGACAACCCGAAAATTCCATTCAGTCAAACACTAAAAGTCAACCACTTCGTATCATAAGTTAATGTCATCATTTCTTATTTTTAAGAAATTTAAAGTTCGTTTGATTATTTTAATATTATTTTTAAACGAACGGGTGAAAGAAAGTGCCGTCTCGGGTTTTGAATTTTAAAAACCGCAAACACCTTGTGTCTTAGAAGTTCCCGGATAAACTATTAGGTTTGGGTCGAAAAATCATCCCAAAAATCCGTAAACTCATGCTTATCCATGAGTTTACTCCCCAAGACTAGTCATTTGTGTTTACTCCCCATTTACTAAAAGAGTAAACTCCAAAAGAGTAAACTCCAAACTCTTTCAAGTATCATCCTTGATTTTGTTCTAGATCTTCAAACTAGTAAGTGTTCTAACCCTTTCAAGTTAGTATATCACTTAATCTAGTGATTGTACATCCTTTAACCCATTCATTTATGTGTTTTGATTAGTTTTTCCAAAACACCAAGAACACCAAGAACACACACTAGTGTTCTTGGACTTAAAGATCATTTCAAGCTTCCACAATGTAAGTACTTCTATCCTAGAGTAACTTTAAGCTAGCTATGCATGTTTATACCAAGGAAAAGTCCCAAGAACACCAAGTTAAAGGTGTTCACGGTTTTGGGAGGTCCCAAAACCGTAAACACCAAGAATAGGGCCAAAATGGTGTGTTAAGGTGCCTAGATGCTTCACAATGCCTTAGGGACTTGTCTAGATTCATCCTTGAAGATTTTATCACACAACAAGCACCAAAACTTTCCGTTTTTATGTGTTTACAGTTTGGGGATGTCCCAAAACCGTAAACACCCCAAAAAGTGTGTAAATGTCCCATAAATGTCCCATGGTTGTTCCTTATGCCTAGAATCTAACCTAGACTAGTGCCATGATAGAGCTAAGGACTTGAAAACCCCCAAATACCAAACTTGTGAGTTTAAGGTAGTAAACTCATGGAGAAATGGTCCTTAGACCATAAACTCCATTTAGGAGTGTTTTGATGCCATACAACACTTCCTAAGGCTAAATCATGAAGTAGGAATGCGTGGAATAGCTTAGAAGACTTAAAATCATCAAATGGTCAAAAGGTTAGGAGTTTACGACCATAAACTCAAGAGTTTACGACCGTAAACTCAAGGGGTGTTGATCCTTAGGGAGTAAACTCATTTTAAGAGTGTTCCTTGAACCCCAATCATACTAGCCTTTCCCTACAACACTTAGATGCACTCCTTAGCACTTATAACACTTATACAAAGTGTTTGTCATGTCCTAGAGTGTCTTGAATTTTTTATTAGTTTTTTAAAGACTAATTGTTTATATACCTATGTCCTCATATGTAATTAGGATCTTTGTGCATGTCTAAGTCTTCACTTGACACCAAGCACTTATCCGACACTTCCTTCCGATCCACTTGCAACAGGTAAGTTCATACCCCTTAATAAATGTTTTAAATGTTTTATGGGGGGGATACAAGTAGAATCATGCTAGTTATTATATCAATCACATGTGATTGATAAGCAGCATTCAAATGATTGGCTACTCATTAGCCGTTTTACCAAACAGTTTCCTTCAAATGATTTTTATAAACACTTCATATGTTTAAAACTCCTTATTAAACTGTACATTTTACTCTGTATGTTCCATTTCAAACTCATTTACAATTGTGTTTCAAATAAATGTTTCTTTATACTTGATCTGTTTTATCAAACCCATGCTTCCAACCCGTTTTATAGATTGACATCAAGTCGATCTTTTCATAGATAAGAATTATGTTCAAAGGTTTTACAAAACTTATTTTATGCTTTTATGTTATCAATTGCATGCCTGTATATGTATAGATATATAAGAAATGTTTAAAAGACTTAGGAAGGCTATCCACCCTATTTCCTTTTCGCGCTTGAGATGTGGTCTGGTGGGACATTGGGGGGATACAAGTAGAATCATGCTAGTTATTATATCAATCACATGTGATTGATAAGCAGCATTCAAATGATTGGCTACTCATTAGCCATTTTACCAAACAGTTTCCTTCAAATGATTTTTATAAACACTTCATATGTTTAAAACTCCTTATTAAACTGTACATTTTACTCTGTATGTTCCATTTCAAACTCATTTACAATTGTGTTTCAAATAAATGTTTCTTTATACTTGATCTGTTTTATCAAACCCATGCTTCCAACCCGTTTTATAGATTGACATCAAGTCGATCTTTTCTTAGATAAGAATTATGTTCAAAGGTTTTACAAAACTTATTTTATGCTTTTATGTTATCAATTGCATGCCTGTATATGTATAGATATATAAGAAATGTTTAAAAGACTTAGGAAGGCTATCCACCCTATTTCCTTTTCGCGCTTGAGATGTGGTCTGGTGGGACATTGGGTATCCGTCCGAAGGTTGTTTAAATATTAGTTATATATCATATGTACATATATAGTCATAAAGGTCCTTCCAGTTCATCCAGTGCCCGTGGGTAGCAAGGTTATACATCCATGTCCATACGTACCAGTTAAATTACTAGTAAGCTACCATATGGGTAGTTTAGGAAGATACTAGAACTATTACTAGAACGCGATATCATACAATGAGTCAGTTCATTCATGAGTCAATACTTGCTAGATAGAGAGAACATACATTACAGCTAGAACATTACAGTACATTACTATTCATGCTAGATAGAGAGAGAACACACATTACAGCTAGCACACGTAGAACATTTCAGTATATTACATATACATGAATACGTTGACATAATTGTGATCCACTGTATCGGAGCATGCCTTCAATGTCATGGCCCGATTTGTAGCCAGAGTCTCTTGGAGGGAGAGTGTGAGTTTGCGTATAGATCTATACTGGATTGACTATCCTACACCTTGCTGCTAGCTACAGCCGGACCTGCAGGTCTGCGGGTGCCAAACGTCATACCTTTTTACGACCTACATTTGTCGTTGTTACCCAGTCGATAGTATGGTACAATTAATCACATGATGCCTTAATATAAATCCGGTTTAAGGTAGTTAGTACAGCAGTAGTTCCTATAGCACTACACTATAGTACTACATTAATTTGCCCTTTACATATATTTAGTGATCTTTTCACTTAAACATTAAATGTACAAACTATATTTTGTTAATGATAGTTACACTTGGGAAAATTACACACTTTTACAAGAAATAAACATTTAGAACAGTCGGGTCTTGGTAGAAGGCTACATTCAGAGCAGTTAGGTCTTGGTAGAAGGCTACATTTAGAACAGTTAGGTCTTAGTAGAAGACACCCTTATATAATAGTATGAATCATATGGATTTCTAGGGTTTTTCAAACGTTTACAGATGTTTTACAAAACATTTTTATACTTACAGTTCATATACATTTTCAATACTTACAATTCGTATACATACAAATACTTACATACAAATTAAGACACTAAAATACTTATGATCTCACCAGCTTTAAAGCTGATACTCGCTTTCAAAATACTTGTATCCTCAGGTCATCAATAGACAGGTACCGATGCAAGGTTTAGAGAAGATGGAGCTCGTTCAAGACTCATCTTTCATTTTGATTATAATTTAGTGTTTATCATAATTTGTCAAAACACTTGTATTAAAATTATATTATTAATGCAATGGATGATGTTGTTGCTTGTTTACTGCTTTTAATTGTTGTCAGACTGTACATGACGTCCTCCGCCCCAGAACGTTTCCGCCGTTCTCGGTTTTGGGGTGTGACAGATTGGTATCAGAGCATTTTTATAGTGAATTAAGTATATCAACCCATAAAAGATATAGTAACTATAAATACAATGGGATTAAAAATACTCTGACCAAGAGTTTATACTTTAAATAATAAAATATTTAAGTAAGTATACGTGCCTGCATTCATACTAAAATCAGTGTCACTAGGATAGTACAAAAGAATTACGATTGTTGGGCAACACAGGTGGACTTAGAGACATATAGTCAAAACTGGGAAGATATAGCTTGATCAACTATATTATCCGAGGGTTAACTAGCATGTGCCTAAGTGTAGTTGTGTGGTTGCAACAAGTCTAAAATCTTACCAACAATACCACAATGAGAACAGTAGAACATAACATTAAACTTAAAATACTATAGGGGTATTTGGTGTTACTATAAGTACTTTATACTTGAGAACTAAAACGGGATCTTCATTACTAAGTTGATAGTTGCTAAGTGGATACACTAAGGCTATATGTAATTAGGATGTTATAGACTTACAATCTGTGAAAATTTTACTTTACCCCTATTCTGTGTGAATTTGGAGTTAAGGTCACATATTCGAAGGCCTATCCTGTTTCGATTACATATATCTAGTATGCACTTCACAAATAGCGATGTAACCAAAGAAGATTTTCTAAATAATTATCTAGATAGTTCGTCTAATAATTATTTTCTTACCCCAATTCTCGCGTAGATAACATGGCTGGACTCCATCCCCACGGCAACCAGTACCTTCCGAATGAGGTCATTGCTGGATGGTTTGAAGAAGAACCAGAGAATGATCATCCTATCCTTGTGAATGATCACCAGGATGAAGACCTTTCGGACGGTGCTAACTCCGAACCCGAAGTTGAGAACCTACCCTAGGCAGCTCCCTTTCCAATTCCTAACCCTCGTCCGGCTTTTCATGGCCCGACGCCTGAGTGGGTGGAATGCTTGGAAACATGGAGCCAAGGACAAGATCAGCCCATGCCATTTAATGGTGATCGAAGATGTTACGACTTGAGCAATGGGGGCTTAGCAGACAGGGTCTTGCCAATCTTGGTCCGCAGAGTGGCCCGAAATGAGATTCAAGGCAGGACAGCCCTACATCAGATCACCGAAGTTGTCGCCGATGCGAGAATGCATACCCTCCGCACCATTCGTCTAGAAGATGCTCATGAGAGATCTGAGAGAAACCATGAAACCATACTGCAAGCACTGACTGAATCACGAGCCGAAGTCATAAAACTCCGCGTACGCCAGAGGGTGTATGAAAGACACCTACTTGATGTGGAACGTCAACTGGCTGAACTAAGAGTTCACCAGAGGGATGACCGTCGCCAGTAATAGATGTTCTACTCTATTTTCCTTGTTAAAAGGAATTGTTTTTCTGTCTATGCCTGATGTGACATTTTCTATGAAACTATCTTGTACTGTAAGTACTTTTGGTTAGGTCTTTATGCTGTCAAGAACTATCTTCTCTAGATATGATGTAAGACCTTTTGCAAGGTCATTTTCCTGAACTTTTACATCATGAATATCAATGATTTTGACATTCGGCTAACTTCCGTGTCCTTCTTTATTCAAGTACTCTCATCATACTTTCATTGGAGTGTATCTGAAACCTGCTTTAGTCAAGTCATTGGACTATAGTAATTTAGCTCCGGAGACATTTCCAAGTCTCTTTCAGTGGTTGGATCATGTTATTCACCAACCAACGATACCTCGGCTTGAACGACAAGCGTCATGAGACCATTCTACAAACTCACTTCCATTCCGTACTAGGACTGCATCATAGGGATGTAGGTCAAACTTTCGAGAACATGCTCTTACTCTTTACTTGAACAAATCGAAGTACACCTAGGGTCAACCAGAATCGCTTACAAAATCCTTATCTTTCGTGTTACAGAATCATGTCGTCATCCGGAAACAATCAGCCGAGCAACAAAACCTCTACCTTTCCTATGGACGCCGCTACCTTCCAAACCCCAGTTACAACTGCCGTGATGGCTGCCGTGACAGCTGTCCTTGCACACCGTAGTGCTATCAGCACAATGAATGGTGATGAGGGGATTGAAGATTCCGATTGTAGTATCAATCCAGGAAGTCATCAAACAGTAACAGTCACAGGCTCGCAAATTCGAAAAACAAAGAACAAGAAACGAAAGCGTCAAGCCCAGAAAGAACGCAAGAAATCCCAAAGGCTGGTCATGCAATAGCAGCAAGTGGAAAAACCTGCCATCCCCGTACCGAGCAGGCCATACGAGGGAAAACTCCCGAAGTGTGATAAGTGTAGTTTCCATCATCATGAGGCTTGCCATGAGATGCAATGTTGCAATTGCCTAAAAATAGGGCACCATGCTCGTAGCTGTGGAGCACCGGCACGACCCATCACTCAAGTCCCTATCATCGGGACCAACCCTACACACAAAAGTAGTGATAAAGCCGAACGCTTTAGGAAGAAATTTCCAAGGTGGAGTAATGAGGAAGGCACTCGTGTCCACATAACACTGGCTAAACACCTCACTTCCACCACCAACGTTGGTGCTGTCCAGATATGTCACCAATGCGGTGAAATTGGACACCTCAAGAAGGATTGCTCGATAGCAAAGAACTCTGGCGCAGATGGGAAGATTCTCAGGATCACAGCTGCAAGAGAACCTGCTCCGGAACCACGTTAATGTAACTTAGGCGTGTTGTAGTAACAGACTTATAAACTATCCAAAACTAGTGCAACTAGAGTCTTATCTTTTGCGGGATCCTATCGGTATAAGGATGCTCGTGCTGCGTATACTTGTCTTTTTGTAGTATACCTTATTCGCAGAAATAGTCTTGTAGTAAGTCTAAAGTATTGAAACTCTATTGATGGTTGCACGGTTGTGTTTTGTCTGTAAACGTCTTATGTTCAAATCTAATGTCTTTAAGTTTCAGTATGATTCCGACATTATCATACGACTTGATTCAATTTGATCCTCACAAAAACAGCTTCATATGTACATCTCTTTGTCAGTAAACGTCCTTTTAGCGGAACTGTCGTTTCAGAACACCAAAACACTCATGCATGGAGTACCTCATAGTTCTCCTCTTTTCCGAAGAAATCCCTGGAGTACCACTCGTGCAGTACGTCAAGTTCAACACAAAGATCCACACGGTTGATCTATCACTGAGGAATGTATACATAAGAGTGATATATAATCAAGGTTCTACAGGTTTAGAATTGATGATTCCACTTTATCTTCTTTTTCCTCGATGGGATGTGAGCTTAAAGAAGAATCAGTTATTCGACTACCTTTTCAATCTTAATTATATACGACTTGTATACACGAGATTGTGATTGTGAAACCTTGTATGAATTCTAAAATGAACTTCAGGACGGAGAACTGCCCAAGACTACGAGTAATCGCATCCTTATGTGAACAAACTTAGAACCCAGTATGACTCCTGTAAACAGATCGCCCTACAGTCTAAACAACTACGGAGATACAAGAACAGCCCGAACAACTTAGCAAACTACATAGAAATAGAATTGGAAGACTAGGCTTCTCACCCTGGAGAGCCCCGGTCTGATTCTTCCAGAGGTCGACGGAGTACATCGTATGTACCTCGGCTATCGAGGACCCCGTCAAGACTTTCCATTAGAAATCGTTGCCTCTACCTCGCATAGATGAATCGGTTGAGCAAACGCAAGGATAGAATTACTTTCAGAAATGGACCTGAGATCCGAATATCACCAGTTTGAGTGTGAGGGAAGGATGTCCGGAAGACTACCTTCCGAAGTCGATGCGGACACTTCGATTCCGTAGTGATACCCCTCGGATAGGACCAATATGCCCGAAGCATTCATGAGTCTAATGAATAGGGTCCGTCTTTCTTACTTGGGTCAGTTCGTCATTTCTCCATGTAATGACTTACTTATCTACCCTCGTAGTAAGAAAGAACCCGAGGAAACATTACCCTCGGAGGAAGTTTCACGAAGTTCTCTAAGCACGAGTTTTGAAATTGAAGAGTCAGATTCCTATGACACACTATTAGTGATGTGGGAAATTTTGAGTACTCTTTCAAATTTGTCAAAACCGTTGAGAATTTGTCGACACCAGAGCCGCCGACAGAAATTCGCCAAATTCTAGGTCTTACAGATCTACTGTCATAGTTCATCCAGAACTCCTCGCAAATTACAGAAACCCTTTCGACTTTGACCTAGCAAGGGGTGGCCCTTGACTGGGAAGTTAAACAAGAAAAAGAAACCTTGGAGATTCCAAGTGAGAGACCAAGTTCTTTAGTAAGACTCACTATGGGAATGGCTTAATATGCTTCGTATCGCGTGAAAAGCTAAATCCAAGATAGTTAGGACCTCCGAGATTCTTACCAGAATCGGTCCTGTACCTCGGACGAACTAGACCTACTCCGCGAACTCGATAACGTACATTTTACCCTTCGCGTCTCGATTGTGAAACCGTACCTTTCCATTAGGACTCTTGTAAGTCCACTCATCGAGATCCTCGCCTTCGTATTAGAACCATAGTGACCCTCGACAGAGAGGTCACGTGGATGAAGCAACGCCGTCGCCAGTTAGCGAAGGTTCGTTGGGATACCAACCGAGGACCCAAATCCACTTATGAACGCGAGAACCAATCGATTAGAAAGTTTCCACCTCATGACTCGATCATTCATGCCTACTTCCTTACCTAAATTCTAATTTCGGGACGAAATTCCCTTTAACAGGGGGATGATGTGACAACCCGAAATTTCCATTCGGTCAAACCCTAAAAGTCAACCACTTCGTATCATAAGTTAATGTCATCATTTCTTATTTTTAAGAAATTTAAATTTCGTTTGATTATTTTAATATTATTTTTAAACGAACGGGTGAAAGAAAGTGTCGTCTCGAATTTTGAATTTTAAAAACCGCAAACACCTCATGTCTTAGAAATTCCCGGCCAAACTATTAGGTTTGGGTCGAAAAATCATCCCAAAAATCCGTAAACTCATGCTTATCCATGAGTTTACTCCCCAAGACTAGTCATTTGTGTTTACTCCCCATTTACTAAAAGAGTAAACTCCAAACTCTTTCAAGTATCACCCTTGATTTTGTTCTAGATCTTCAAACTAGTAAGTTTTCTAACCCTTTCAAGTTAGTATATCACTTAATCTAGTGATTGTACATCCTTTAATCCATTCATTTATGTGTTTTGATTAGTTTTTCCAAAACACCAAGAACACCAAGAACACACACTAGTGTTCTTGGACTTAAAGTTCATTTCAAGCTTCCACAATGTAAGTACTTCTATCCTAGAGTCATTTTAAGCTAGCTATGCATGTTTATACCAAGGAAAAGTCCCAATAACACCATGTTAAAGGTGTTCAGAGTTTTGGGAGGTCCCAAAACCGTAAACACCAAGAATAGGGCCAAAATGGTGTGTTAAGGTGCCTAGATGCTTCACAATGCCTTAGGGACTTGTCTAGATTCATCCTTGAAGAGTTTATCACACAAAAAGCACCAAAACTTTCCATTTTTATGTGTTTATGGTTTGGGGATGTCCCAAAACCGTAAACACCCCAAAAAGTGTGTAAATGTCCCATGGTTGTTCCTTATGCCTAGAATCTAACCTAGACTAGTGCCATGATTGAGTTAAGGACTTGAAAACCCCCAAATACCAAACCTGTGAGTTTAAGGTAGTAAACTCATGAGTTTTAGGTAGTAAACTCATGGAGAAATGGTCCTTAGACCGTAAACTCCATTTAGGAGTGTTTTGATGCCACACAACACTTCCTAAGGCTAAATCATGAAGTAGGAATGTTTGGAATAGCTTAGAAGACTTCAAATCATCAAATGGTCAAAAGGTTAGGAGTTTACGACCGTAAACGCAAGGGGTGTTGATCCTTAGGGATTAAACTCATTTTAAGAGTGTTCCTTGAACCCCAATCATACTAGCCTTTCCCTACAATACTTAGATGCACTCCTTAGCACTTATAACACTTATACAAAGTGTTTGTCATGTCCTAGAGTGTCTTGACTTGTTTATTAGTTGTTTAAAGACTAATTTTTTATATACATATGTCCTCATATGTAATTAGGATCTTTGTGCGTGTCTAAGTCTTCACTTGACACCAAGCACTTATCCGACACTTCCTTCCGATCCACTCGCAACAGGTGAGTTCATACCCCTTAATCAATGTTTTAACTATTTTAAATGTTTTATGGGGGGGGGATACAAGTAGAATCATGCTAGTTATTATATCAATCACATGTGATTGATAAGCATCATTCAAATGATTGGCTACTCATTAGCCGTTTTACCAAACAGTTTCCTTCAAATGATTTTTATAAACACTTCATATGTTTAAAACTCCTTATTAAACTGTACATTTTACTCTGTATGTTCCATTTCAAACTCATTTACAATTGTGTTTCAAATAAATGTTTCTTTATACTTGATCTGTTTTATGAAACCCATGCTTCCAACCCGTTTTATAGATTGACATCAAGTCGATCTTTTCTTAGATAATAATTATGTTCAAAGGTTTTACAAAACTTATTTTATGATTTTATATTATCAATTGCATACCTATATATTTATAGATATATAAGAAATGTTTAAAAGACTTAGGAAGGCTATCCACCCTATTTCCTTTTCGGGCTTGAGATGTGGTCTGGTGGGACATTGGGTATCCATCCGAAGGTTGTTTAAATATTAGTTATATATCATATGTACATATATAGTCATAAAGGTCCTTCCAGTTCATCCAATGCCCTTGGGTAGCAAGGGTATACATCCATGTCCATACGTACTAGTCAGATTACTAGTAAGCTACCATATGGGTAGTTTAGGAAGATACTAGAACTGTTACTAGAACGCGATATCATACAATGAGTCAGTTCATTCATGAGTCAATACTTGCTAGATAGAGAGAACATACATTACAGCTAGAACATTACAGTACATTACTATTCATGCTAGATAGAGAGAGAACACACATTACAGCTAGCACACGTAGAACATTTCAGTATATTACATATACATGAATACGTTGACATAATTGTGATCCACTGTATCGGAGCATGCCTTCAATGTCATGGCCCGATTTGTAGCCAGAGTCTATTGGAGGGAGAGTGTGAGTTTGCGTATAGATCTATACTGGATTGACTATCCTACACCTTGTTGCTAGCTACAGCCGGACCTGCAGGTCTGCGGGTGCCAAACGTCATACCTTTTTACGACCTACATTTGTCGTTGTTACCCAGTCGATAGTATGGTACAATTAATCACATGATGCCTTAATATAAATCCGGTTTAAGGTAGTTAGTACAGCAGTAGTTCCTATAGCACTACACTATAGTACTACATTAATTTTCCCTTTACATATATTTAGTGATCTTTTCACTTAAACATTAAATGTACAAACTATATTTTGTTAATGATAGTTACACTTGGGAAAATTACACACTTTTACAAGAAATAAACATTTAGAACAGTCGGGTCTTGGTAGAAGGCTACATTCAGAGCAGTTAGGTCTTGGTAGAAGGCTACATTTAGAACAGTTAGGTCTTGGTAGAAGAAACCCTTATATAATAGTATGAATCATATGGATTTCTAGGGTTTTTCAAACGTTTACAGATGTTTTACAAAACATTTTTATACTTACAGTTCATATACATTTTCAATACTTACAATTCGTATACATACAAATACTTACATACAAATTAAGACACTAAAATACTTATGATCTCACCAGCTTTAAAGCTGATACTCGCTTTCAAAATACTTGTATCCTCAGGTCATCAATAGACAGGTACCGATGCAAGGTTTAGAGAAGATGGAGCTCGTTCAAGACTCATCTTTCATTTTGATTATAATTTAGTGTTTATCATAATTTGTCAAAACACTTGTATTAAAATTATATTATTAATGCAATGGATGATGTTGTTGCTTGTTTACTGCTTTTAATTGTTGTCAGACTGTACATGACGTCCTCCGCCCCAGAACGTTTCCGCCGTTCTCGGTTTTGGGGTGTGACAGATTGGTATCAGAGCATTTTTATAGTGAATTAAGTATATCAACCCATAAAAGATATAGTAACTATAAATACAATGGGATTAAAAATACTCTGACCAAGAGTTTATACTTTAAATAATAAAATATTTAAGTAAGTATACGTGCCTGCATTCATACTAAAATCAGTGTCACTAGGATAGTACAAAAGAATTACGATTGTTGGGCAACACAGGTGGACTTAGAGACATATAGTCAAAACTGGGAAGATATAGCTTGATCAACTATATTATCCGAGGGTTAACTAGCATGTGCCTAAGTGTAGTTGTGTGGTTGCAACAAGTCTAAAATCTTACCAACAATACCACAATGAGAACAGTAGAACATAACATTAAACTTAAAATACTATAGGGGTATTTGGTGTTACTATAAGTACTTTATACTTGAGAACTAAAACGGGATCTTCATTACTAAGTTGATAGTTGCTAAGTGGATACACTAAGGCTATATGTAATTAGGATGTTATAGACTTACAATCTGTGAAAATTTTACTTTACCCCTATTCTGTGTGAATTTGGAGTTAAGGTCACATATTCGAAGGCCTATCCTGTTTCGATTACATATAACTAGTATGCACTTCACAAATAGCGATGTAACCAAAGAAGATTTTCTAAATAATTATCTAGATAGTTCGTCTAATAATTATTTTCTTACCCCAATTCTCGCGTAGATAACATGGCTGGACTCCATCCCCACGGCAACCAGTACCTTCCGAATGAGGTCATTGCTGGATGGTTTGAAGAAGAACCAGAGAATGATCATCCTATCCTTGTGAATGATCACCAGGATGAAGACCTTTCGGACGGTGCTAACTCCGAACCCGAAGTTGAGAACCTACCCTAGGCAGCTCCCTTTCCAATTCCTAACCCTCGTCCGGCTTTTCATGGCCCGACGCCTGAGTGGGTGGAATGCTTGGAAACATGGAGCCAAGGACAAGATCAGCCCATGCCATTTAATGGTGATCGAAGATGTTACGACTTGAGCAATGGGGGCTTAGCAGACAGGGTCTTGCCAATCTTGGTCCGCAGAGTGGCCCGAAATGAGATTCAAGGCAGGACAGCCCTACATCAGATCACCGAAGTTGTCACCGATGCGAGAATGCATACCCTCCGCACCATTCGTCTAGAAGATGCTCATGAGAGATCTGAGAGAAACCATGAAACCATACTGCAAGCACTGACTGAATCACGAGCCGAAGTCATAAAACTCCGCGTACGCCAGAGGGTGTATGAAAGACACCTACTTGATGTGGAACGTCAACTGGCTGAACTAAGAGTTCACCAGAGGGATGACCGTCGCCAGTAATAGATGTTCTACTCTATTTTCCTTGTTAAAAGGAATTGTTTTTCTGTCTATGCCTGATGTGACATTTTCTATGAAACTATCTTGTACTGTAAGTACTTTTGGTTAGGTCTTTATGCTGTCAAGAACTATCTTCTCTAGATATGATGTAAGACCTTTTGCAAGGTCATTTTCCTGAACTTTTACATCATGAATATCAATGATTTTGACATTCGGCTAACTTCCGTGTCCTTCTTTATTCAAGTACTCTCATCATACTTTCATTGGAGTGTATCTGAAACCTGCTTTAGTCAAGTCATTGGACTATAGTAATTTAGCTCCGGAGACATTTCCAAGTCTCTTTCAGTGGTTGGATCATGTTATTCACCAACCAATGATACCTCGGCTTGAACGACAAGCGTCATGAGACCATTCTACAAACTCACTTCCATTCCGTACTAGGACTGCATCATAGGGATGTAGGTCAAACTTTCGAGAACATGCTCTTACTCTTTACTTGAACAAATCGAAGTACACCTAGGGTCAACCAGAATCGCTTACAAAATCCTTATCTTTCGTGTTACAGAATCATGTCGTCATCCGGAAACAATCAGCCGAGCAACAAAACCTCTACCTTTCCTATGGACGCCGCTACCTTCCAAACCGCTGTTACAACTGCCGTGATGGCTGCCATGACAGCTGTCCTTGCACACCGTAGTGCTATCAGCACAATGAATGGTGATGAGGGGATTGAAGATTCCGATTGTAGTATCAATCCAGGAAGTCATCAAACAGTAACAGTCACAGGCTCGCAAATTCGAAAAACAAAGAACAAGAAACGAAAGCGTCAAGCCCAGAAAGAACGCAAGAAATCCCAAAGGCTGGTCATGCAATAGCAGCAAGTGGAAAAACCTGCCATCCCCGTACCGAGCAGGCCATACGAGGGAAAACTCCCGAAGTGTGATAAGTGTAGTTTCCATCATCATGAGGCTTGCCATGAGATGCAATGTTGCAATTGCCTAAAAATAGGGCACCATGCTCGTAGCTGTGGAGCACCGGCACGACCCATCACTCAAGTCCCTATCATCGGGACCAACCCTACACACAAAAGTAGTGATAAAGCCGAACGCTTTAGGAAGAAATTTCCAAGGTGGAGTAATGAGGAAGGCACTCGTGTCCACATAACACTGGCTAAACACCTCACTTCCACCACCAACGTTGGTGCTGTCCAGATATGTCACCAATGCGGTGAAATTGGACACCTCAAGAAGGATTGCTCGATAGCAAAGAACTCTGGCGCAGATGGGAAGATTCTCAGGATCACAGCTGCAAGAGAACCTGCTCCGGAACCACGTTAATGTAACTTAGGCGTGTTGTAGTAACAGACTTATAAACTATCCAAAACTAGTGCAACTAGAGTCTTATCTTTTGCGGGATCCTATCGGTATAAGGATGCTCGTGCTGCGTATACTTGTCTTTTTTTAGTATACCTTATTCGCAGAAATAGTCTTGTAGTAAGTCTAAAGTATTGAAACTCTATTGATGGTTGCACGGTTGTGTTTTGTCTGTAAACGTCTTATGTTCAAATCTAATGTCTTTAAGTTTCAGTATGATTCCGACATTATCATACGACTTGATTCAATTTGATCCTCACAAAAACAGCTTCATATGTACATCTCTTTGTCAGTAAACGTCCTTTTAGCGGAACTGTCGTTTCAGAACACCAAAACACTCATGCATGGAGTACCTCATAGTTCTCCTCTTTTCCGAAGAAATCCCTGGAGTACCACTCGTGCAGTACGTCAAGTTCAACACAAAGATCCACACGGTTGATCTATCACTGAGGAATGTATACATAAGAGTGATATATAATCAAGGTTCTACAGGTTTAGAATTGATGATTCCACTTTATCTTCTTTTTCCTCGATGGGATGTGAGCTTAAAGAAGAATCAGTTATTCGACTACCTTTTCAATCTTAATTATATACGACTTGTATACACGAGATTGTGATTGTGAAACCTTGTATGAATTCTAAAATGAACTTCAGGACGGAGAACTGCCCAAGACTACGAGTAATCGCATCCTTATGTGAACAAACTTAGAACCCAGTATGACTCCTGTAAACAGATCGCCCTACAGTCTAAACAACTACGGAGATACAAGAACAGCCCGAACAACTTAGCAAACTACATAGAAATAGAATTGGAAGACTAGGCTTCTCACCCTGGAGAGCCCCGGTCTGATTCTTCCAGAGGTCGACGGAGTACATCGTATGTACCTCGGCTATCGAGGACCCCGTCAAGACTTTCCATTAGAAATCGTTGCCTCTACCTCGCATAGATGAATCGGTTGAGCAAACGCAAGGATAGAATTACTTTCAGAAATGGACCTGAGATCCGAATATCACCAGTTTGAGTGTGAGGGAAGGATGTCCGGAAGACTACCTTCCGAAGTCGATGCGGACACTTCGATTCCGTAGTGATACCCCTCGGATAGGACCAATATGCCCGAAGCATTCATGAGTCTAATGAATAGGGTCCGTCTTTCTTACTTGGATCAGTTCGTCATTTCTCCATGTAATGACTTACTTATCTACCCTCGTAGTAAGAAAGAACCCGAGGAAACATTACCCTCGGAGGAAGTTTCACGAAGTTCTCTAAGCACGAGTTTTGAAATTGAAGAGTCAGATTCCTATGACACACTATTAGTGATGTGGGAAATTTTGAGTACTCTTTCAAATTTGTCAAAACCGTTGAGAATTTGTCGACACCAGAGCCGCCGACAGAAATTCGCCAAATTCTAGGTCTTACAGATCTACTGTCATAGTTCATCCAGAACTCCTCGCAAATTACAGAAACCCTTTCGACTTTGACCTAGCAAGGGGTGGCCCTTGACTGGGAAGTTAAACAAGAAAAAGAAACCTTGGAGATTCCAAGTGAGAGACCAAGTTCTTTAGTAAGACTCACTATGGGAATGGCTTAATATGCTTCGTATCGCGTGAAAAGCTAAATCCAAGATAGTCAGGACCTCCGAGATTCTTACCAGAATCGGTCCTGTACCTCGGACGAACTAGACCTACTCCGCGAACTCGATAACGTACATTTTACCCTTCGCGTCTCGATTGTGAAACCGTACCTTTCCATTAGGACTCTTGTAAGTCCACTCATCGAGATCCTCGCCTTCGTATTAGAACCATAGTGACCCTCGACAGAGAGGTCACGTGGATGAAGCAACGCCGTCGCCAGTTAGCGAAGGTTCGTTGGGATACCAACCGAGGACCCAAATCCACTTATGAACGCGAGAACCAATCGATTAGAAAGTTTCCACCTCATGACTCGATCATTCATGCCTACTTCCTTACCTAAATTCTAATTTCGGGACGAAATTCCCTTTAACAGGGGGATGATGTGACAACCCGAAATTTCCATTCGGTCAAACCCTAAAAGTCAACCACTTCGTATCATAAGTTAATGTCATCATTTCTTATTTTTAAGAAATTTAAATTTCGTTTGATTATTTTAATATTATTTTTAAACGAACGGGTGAAAGAAAGTGTCGTCTCGAATTTTGAATTTTAAAAACCGCAAACACCTCATGTCTTAGAAATTCCCGGCCAAACTATTAGGTTTGGGTCGAAAAATCATCCCAAAAATCCGTAAACTCATGCTTATCCATGAGTTTACTCCCCAAGACTAGTCATTTGTGTTTACTCCCCATTTACTAAAAGAGTAAACTCCAAACTCTTTCAAGTATCACCCTTGATTTTGTTCTAGATCTTCAAACTAGTAAGTTTTCTAACCCTTTCAAGTTAGTATATCACTTAATCTAGTGATTGTACATCCTTTAATCCATTCATTTATGTGTTTTGATTAGTTTTTCCAAAACACCAAGAACACCAAGAACACACACTAGTGTTCTTGGACTTAAAGTTCATTTCAAGCTTCCACAATGTAAGTACTTCTATCCTAGAGTCATTTTAAGCTAGCTATGCATGTTTATACCAAGGAAAAGTCCCAATAACACCATGTTAAAGGTGTTCAGAGTTTTGGGAGGTCCCAAAACCGTAAACACCAAGAATAGGGCCAAAATGGTGTGTTAAGGTGCCTAGATGCTTCACAATGCCTTAGGGACTTGTCTAGATTCATCCTTGAAGAGTTTATCACACAAAAAGCACCAAAACTTTCCATTTTTATGTGTTTATGGTTTGGGGATGTCCCAAAACCGTAAACACCCCAAAAAGTGTGTAAATGTCCCATGGTTGTTCCTTATGCCTAGAATCTAACCTAGACTAGTGCCATGATTGAGTTAAGGACTTGAAAACCCCCAAATACCAAACCTGTGAGTTTAAGGTAGTAAACTCATGAGTTTTAGGTAGTAAACTCATGGAGAAATGGTCCTTAGACCGTAAACTCCATTTAGGAGTGTTTTGATGCCACACAACACTTCCTAAGGCTAAATCATGAAGTAGGAATGTTTGGAATAGCTTAGAAGACTTCAAATCATCAAATGGTCAAAAGGTTAGGAGTTTACGACCGTAAACGCAAGGGGTGTTGATCCTTAGGGATTAAACTCATTTTAAGAGTGTTCCTTGAACCCCAATCATACTAGCCTTTCCCTACAATACTTAGATGCACTCCTTAGCACTTATAACACTTATACAAAGTGTTTGTCATGTCCTAGAGTGTCTTGACTTGTTTATTAGTTGTTTAAAGACTAATTGTTTATATACATATGTCCTCATATGTAATTAGGATCTTTGTGCGTGTCTAAGTCTTCACTTGACACCAAGCACTTATCCGACACTTCCTTCCGATCCACTCGCAACAGGTGAGTTCATACCCCTTAATCAATGTTTTAACTATTTTAAATGTTTTATGGGGGGGGGGGGATACAAGTAGAATCATGCTAGTTATTATATCAATCACATGTGATTGATAAGCATCATTCAAATGATTGGCTACTCATTAGCCGTTTTACCAAACAGTTTCCTTCAAATGATTTTTATAAACACTTCATATGTTTAAAACTCCTTATTAAACTGTACATTTTACTCTGTATGTTCCATTTCAAACTCATTTACAATTGTGTTTCAAATAAATGTTTCTTTATACTTGATCTGTTTTATGAAACCCATGCTTCCAACCCGTTTTATAGATTGACATCAAGTCGATCTTTTCTTAGATAATAATTATGTTCAAAGGTTTTACAAAACTTATTTTATGATTTTATATTATCAATTGCATACCTATATATTTATAGATATATAAGAAATGTTTAAAAGACTTAGGAAGGCTATCCACCCTATTTCCTTTTCGGGCTTGAGATGTGGTCTGGTGGGACATTGGGTATCCATCCGAAGGTTGTTTAAATATTAGTTATATATCATATGTACATATATAGTCATAAAGGTCCTTCCAGTTCATCCAATGCCCTTGGGTAGCAAGGGTATACATCCATGTCCATACGTACTAGTCAGATTACTAGTAAGCTACCATATGGGTAGTTTAGGAAGATACTAGAACTGTTACTAGAACGCGATATCATACAATGAGTCAGTTCATTCATGAGTCAATACTTGCTAGATAGAGAGAACATACATTACAGCTAGAACATTACAGTACATTACTATTCATGCTAGATAGAGAGAGAACACACATTACAGCTAGCACACGTAGAACATTTCAGTATATTACATATACATGAATACGTTGACATAATTGTGATCCACTGTATCGGAGCATGCCTTCAATGTCATGGCCCGATTTGTAGCCAGAGTCTATTGGAGGGAGAGTGTGAGTTTGCGTATAGATCTATACTGGATTGACTATCCTACACCTTGTTGCTAGCTACAGCCGGACCTGCAGGTCTGCGGGTGCCAAACGTCATACCTTTTTACGACCTACATTTGTCGTTGTTACCCAGTCGATAGTATGGTACAATTAATCACATGATGCCTTAATATAAATCCGGTTTAAGGTAGTTAGTACAGCAGTAGTTCCTATAGCACTACACTATAGTACTACATTAATTTGCCCTTTACATATATTTAGTGATCTTTTCACTTAAACATTAAATGTACAAACTATATTTTGTTAATGATAGTTACACTTGGGAAAATTACACACTTTTACAAGAAATAAACATTTAGAACAGTCGGGTCTTGGTAGAAGGCTACATTCAGAGCAGTTAGGTCTTGGTAGAAGGCTACATTTAGAACAGTTAGGTCTTGGTAGAAGAAACCCTTATATAATAGTATGAATCATATGGATTTCTAGGGTTTTTCAAACGTTTACAGATGTTTTACAAAACATTTTTATACTTACAGTTCATATACATTTTCAATACTTACAATTCGTATACATACAAATACTTACATACAAATTAAGACACTAAAATACTTATGATCTCACCAGCTTTAAAGCTGATACTCGCTTTCAAAATACTTGTATCCTCAGGTCATCAATAGACAGGTACCGATGCAAGGTTTAGAGAAGATGGAGCTCGTTCAAGACTCATCTTTCATTTTGATTATAATTTAGTGTTTATCATAATTTGTCAAAACACTTGTATTAAAATTATATTATTAATGCAATGGATGATGTTGTTGCTTGTTTACTGCTTTTAATTGTTGTCAGACTGTACATGACGTCCTCCGCCCCAGAACGTTTCCGCCGTTCTCGGTTTTGGGGTGTGACAGATTGGTATCAGAGCATTTTTATAGTGAATTAAGTATATCAACCCATAAAAGATATAGTAACTATAAATACAATGGGATTAAAAATACTCTGACCAAGAGTTTATACTTTAAATAATAAAATATTTAAGTAAGTATACGTGCCTGCATTCATACTAAAATCAGTGTCACTAGGATAGTACAAAAGAATTACGATTGTTGGGCAACACAGGTGGACTTAGAGACATATAGTCAAAACTGGGAAGATATAGCTTGATCAACTATATTATCCGAGGGTTAACTAGCATGTGCCTAAGTGTAGTTGTGTGGTTGCAACAAGTCTAAAATCTTACCAACAATACCACAATGAGAACAGTAGAACATAACATTAAACTTAAAATACTATAGGGGTATTTGGTGTTACTATAAGTACTTTATACTTGAGAACTAAAACGGGATCTTCATTACTAAGTTGATAGTTGCTAAGTGGATACACTAAGGCTATATGTAATTAGGATGTTATAGACTTACAATCTGTGAAAATTTTACTTTACCCCTATTCTGTGTGAATTTGGAGTTAAGGTCACATATTCGAAGGCCTATCCTGTTTCGATTACATATAACTAGTATGCACTTCACAAATAGCGATGTAACCAAAGAAGATTTTCTAAATAATTATCTAGATAGTTCGTCTAATAATTATTTTCTTACCCCAATTCTCGCGTAGATAACATGGCTGGACTCCATCCCCACGGCAACCAGTACCTTCCGAATGAGGTCATTGCTGGATGGTTTGAAGAAGAACCAGAGAATGATCATCCTATCCTTGTGAATGATCACCAGGATGAAGACCTTTCGGACGGTGCTAACTCCGAACCCGAAGTTGAGAACCTACCCTAGGCAGCTCCCTTTCCAATTCCTAACCCTCGTCCGGCTTTTCATGGCCCGACGCCTGAGTGGGTGGAATGCTTGGAAACATGGAGCCAAGGACAAGATCAGCCCATGCCATTTAATGGTGATCGAAGATGTTACGACTTGAGCAATGGGGGCTTAGCAGACAGGGTCTTGCCAATCTTGGTCCGCAGAGTGGCCCGAAATGAGATTCAAGGCAGGACAGCCCTACATCAGATCACCGAAGTTGTCGCCGATGCGAGAATGCATACCCTCCGCACCATTCGTCTAGAAGATGCTCATGAGAGATCTGAGAGAAACCATGAAACCATACTGCAAGCACTGACTGAATCACGAGCCGAAGTCATAAAACTCCGCGTACGCCAGAGGGTGTATGAAAGACACCTACTTGATGTGGAACGTCAACTGGCTGAACTAAGAGTTCACCAGAGGGATGACCGTCGCCAGTAATAGATGTTCTACTCTATTTTCCTTGTTAAAAGGAATTGTTTTTCTGTCTATGCCTGATGTGACATTTTCTATGAAACTATCTTGTACTGTAAGTACTTTTGGTTAGGTCTTTATGCTGTCAAGAACTATCTTCTCTAGATATGATGTAAGACCTTTTGCAAGGTCATTTTCCTGAACTTTTACATCATGAATATCAATGATTTTGACATTCGGCTAACTTCCGTGTCCTTCTTTATTCAAGTACTCTCATCATACTTTCATTGGAGTGTATCTGAAACCTGCTTTAGTCAAGTCATTGGACTATAGTAATTTAGCTCCGGAGACATTTCCAAGTCTCTTTCAGTGGTTGGATCATGTTATTCACCAACCAACGATACCTCGGCTTGAACGACAAGCGTCATGAGACCATTCTACAAACTCACTTCCATTCCGTACTAGGACTGCATCATAGGGATGTAGGTCAAACTTTCGAGAACATGCTCTTACTCTTTACTTGAACAAATCGAAGTACACCTAGGGTCAACCAGAATCGCTTACAAAATCCTTATCTTTCGTGTTACAGAATCATGTCGTCATCCGGAAACAATCAGCCGAGCAACAAAACCTCTACCTTTCCTATGGACGCCGCTACCTTCCAAACCGCAGTTACAACTGCCGTGATGGCTGCCATGACAGCTGTCCTTGCACACCGTAGTGCTATCAGCACAATGAATGGTGATGAGGGGATTGAAGATTCCGATTGTAGTATCAATCCAGGAAGTCATCAAACAGTAACAGTCACAGGCTCGCAAATTCGAAAAACAAAGAACAAGAAACGAAAGCGTCAAGCCCAGAAAGAACGCAAGAAATCCCAAAGGCTGGTCATGCAATAGCAGCAAGTGGAAAAACCTGCCATCCCCGTACCGAGCAGGCCATACGAGGGAAAACTCCCGAAGTGTGATAAGTGTAGTTTCCATCATCATGAGGCTTGCCATGAGATGCAATGTTGCAATTGCCTAAAAATAGGGCACCATGCTCGTAGCTGTGGAGCACCGGCACGACCCATCACTCAAGTCCCTATCATCGGGACCAACCCTACACACAAAAGTAGTGATAAAGCCGAACGCTTTAGGAAGAAATTTCCAAGGTGGAGTAATGAGGAAGGCACTCGTGTCCACATAACACTGGCTAAACACCTCACTTCCACCACCAACGTTGGTGCTGTCCAGATATGTCACCAATGCGGTGAAATTGGACACCTCAAGAAGGATTGCTCGATAGCAAAGAACTCTGGCGCAGATGGGAAGATTCTCAGGATCACAGCTGCAAGAGAACCTGCTCCGGAACCACGTTAATGTAACTTAGGCGTGTTGTAGTAACAGACTTATAAACTATCCAAAACTAGTGCAACTAGAGTCTTATCTTTTGCGGGATCCTATCGGTATAAGGATGCTCGTGCTGCGTATACTTGTCTTTTTGTAGTATACCTTATTCGCAGAAATAGTCTTGTAGTAAGTCTAAAGTATTGAAACTCTATTGATGGTTGCACGGTTGTGTTTTGTCTGTAAACGTCTTATGTTCAAATCTAATGTCTTTAAGTTTCAGTATGATTCCGACATTATCATACGACTTGATTCAATTTGATCCTCACAAAAACAGCTTCATATGTACATCTCTTTGTCAGTAAACGTCCTTTTAGCGGAACTGTCGTTTCAGAACACCAAAACACTCATGCATGGAGTACCTCATAGTTCTCCTCTTTTCCGAAGAAATCCCTGGAGTACCACTCGTGCAGTACGTCAAGTTCAACACAAAGATCCACACGGTTGATCTATCACTGAGGAATGTATACATAAGAGTGATATATAATCAAGGTTCTACAGGTTTAGAATTGATGATTCCACTTTATCTTCTTTTTCCTCGATGGGATGTGAGCTTAAAGAAGAATCAGTTATTCGACTACCTTTTCAATCTTAATTATATACGACTTGTATACACGAGATTGTGATTGTGAAACCTTGTATGAATTCTAAAATGAACTTCAGGACGGAGAACTGCCCAAGACTACGAGTAATCGCATCCTTATGTGAACAAACTTAGAACCCAGTATGACTCCTGTAAACAGATCGCCCTACAGTCTAAACAACTACGGAGATACAAGAACAGCCCGAACAACTTAGCAAACTACATAGAAATAGAATTGGAAGACTAGGCTTCTCACCCTGGAGAGCCCCGGTCTGATTCTTCCAGAGGTCGACGGAGTACATCGTATGTACCTCGGCTATCGAGGACCCCGTCAAGACTTTCCATTAGAAATCGTTGCCTCTACCTCGCATAGATGAATCGGTTGAGCAAACGCAAGGATAGAATTACTTTCAGAAATGGACCTGAGATCCGAATATCACCAGTTTGAGTGTGAGGGAAGGATGTCCGGAAGACTACCTTCCGAAGTCGATGCGGACACTTCGATTCCGTAGTGATACCCCTCGGATAGGACCAATATGCCCGAAGCATTCATGAGTCTAATGAATAGGGTCCGTCTTTCTTACTTGGATCAGTTCGTCATTTCTCCATGTAATGACTTACTTATCTACCCTCGTAGTAAGAAAGAACCCGAGGAAACATTACCCTCGGAGGAAGTTTCACGAAGTTCTCTAAGCACGAGTTTTGAAATTGAAGAGTCAGATTCCTATGACACACTATTAGTGATGTGGGAAATTTTGAGTACTCTTTCAAATTTGTCAAAACCGTTGAGAATTTGTCGACACCAGAGCCGCCGACAGAAATTCGCCAAATTCTAGGTCTTACAGATCTACTGTCATAGTTCATCCAGAACTCCTCGCAAATTACAGAAACCCTTTCGACTTTGACCTAGCAAGGGGTGGCCCTTGACTGGGAAGTTAAACAAGAAAAAGAAACCTTGGAGATTCCAAGTGAGAGACCAAGTTCTTTAGTAAGACTCACTATGGGAATGGCTTAATATGCTTCGTATCGCGTGAAAAGCTAAATCCAAGATAGTCAGGACCTCCGAGATTCTTACCAGAATCGGTCCTGTACCTCGGACGAACTAGACCTACTCCGCGAACTCGATAACGTACATTTTACCCTTCGCGTCTCGATTGTGAAACCGTACCTTTCCATTAGGACTCTTGTAAGTCCACTCATCGAGATCCTCGCCTTCGTATTAGAACCATAGTGACCCTCGACAGAGAGGTCACGTGGATGAAGCAACGCCGTCGCCAGTTAGCGAAGGTTCGTTGGGATACCAACCGAGGACCCAAATCCACTTATGAACGCGAGAACCAATCGATTAGAAAGTTTCCACCTCATGACTCGATCATTCATGCCTACTTCCTTACCTAAATTCTAATTTCGGGACGAAATTCCCTTTAACAGGGGGATGATGTGACAACCCGAAATTTCCATTCGGTCAAACCCTAAAAGTCAACCACTTCGTATCATAAGTTAATGTCATCATTTCTTATTTTTAAGAAATTTAAATTTCGTTTGATTATTTTAATATTATTTTTAAACGAACGGGTGAAAGAAAGTGTCGTCTCGAATTTTGAATTTTAAAAACCGCAAACACCTCATGTCTTAGAAATTCCCGGCCAAACTATTAGGTTTGGGTCGAAAAATCATCCCAAAAATCCGTAAACTCATGCTTATCCATGAGTTTACTCCCCAAGACTAGTCATTTGTGTTTACTCCCCATTTACTAAAAGAGTAAACTCCAAACTCTTTCAAGTATCACCCTTGATTTTGTTCTAGATCTTCAAACTAGTAAGTTTTCTAACCCTTTCAAGTTAGTATATCACTTAATCTAGTGATTGTACATCCTTTAATCCATTCATTTATGTGTTTTGATTAGTTTTTCCAAAACACCAAGAACACCAAGAACACACACTAGTGTTCTTGGACTTAAAGTTCATTTCAAGCTTCCACAATGTAAGTACTTCTATCCTAGAGTCATTTTAAGCTAGCTATGCATGTTTATACCAAGGAAAAGTCCCAATAACACCATGTCAAAGGTGTTCAGAGTTTTGGGAGGTCCCAAAACCGTAAACACCAAGAATAGGGCCAAAATGGTGTGTTAAGGTGCCTAGATGCTTCACAATGCCTTAGGGACTTGTCTAGATTCATCCTTGAAGAGTTTATCACACAAAAAGCACCAAAACTTTCCATTTTTATGTGTTTATGGTTTGGGGATGTCCCAAAACCGTAAACACCCCAAAAAGTGTGTAAATGTCCCATGGTTGTTCCTTATGCCTAGAATCTAACCTAGACTAGTGCCATGATTGAGTTAAGGACTTGAAAACCCCCAAATACCAAACCTGTGAGTTTAAGGTAGTAAACTCATGAGTTTTAGGTAGTAAACTCATGGAGAAATGGTCCTTAGACCGTAAACTCCATTTAGGAGTGTTTTGATGCCACACAACACTTCCTAAGGCTAAATCATGAAGTAGGAATGTTTGGAATAGCTTAGAAGACTTCAAATCATCAAATGGTCAAAAGGTTAGGAGTTTACGACCGTAAACGCAAGGGGTGTTGATCCTTAGGGATTAAACTCATTTTAAGAGTGTTCCTTGAACCCCAATCATACTAGCCTTTCCCTACAATACTTAGATGCACTCCTTAGCACTTATAACACTTATACAAAGTGTTTGTCATGTCCTAGAGTGTCTTGACTTGTTTATTAGTTGTTTAAAGACTAATTGTTTATATACATATGTCCTCATATGTAATTAGGATCTTTGTGCGTGTCTAAGTCTTCACTTGACACCAAGCACTTATCCGACACTTCCTTCCGATCCACTCGCAACAGGTGAGTTCATACCCCTTAATCAATGTTTTAACTATTTTAAATGTTTTATGGGGGGGGATACAAGTAGAATCATGCTAGTTATTATATCAATCACATGTGATTGATAAGCATCATTCAAATGATTGGCTACTCATTAGCCGTTTTACCAAACAGTTTCCTTCAAATGATTTTTATAAACACTTCATATGTTTAAAACTCCTTATTAAACTGTACATTTTACTCTGTATGTTCCATTTCAAACTCATTTACAATTGTGTTTCAAATAAATGTTTCTTTATACTTGATCTGTTTTATGAAACCCATGCTTCCAACCCGTTTTATAGATTGACATCAAGTCGATCTTTTCTTAGATAATAATTATGTTCAAAGGTTTTACAAAACTTATTTTATGATTTTATATTATCAATTGCATACCTATATATTTATAGATATATAAGAAATGTTTAAAAGACTTAGGAAGGCTATCCACCCTATTTCCTTTTCGGGCTTGAGATGTGGTCTGGTGGGACATTGGGTATCCATCCGAAGGTTGTTTAAATATTAGTTATATATCATATGTACATATATAGTCATAAAGGTCCTTCCAGTTCATCCAATGCCCTTGGGTAGCAAGGGTATACATCCATGTCCATACGTACTAGTCAGATTACTAGTAAGCTACCATATGGGTAGTTTAGGAAGATACTAGAACTGTTACTAGAACGCGATATCATACAATGAGTCAGTTCATTCATGAGTCAATACTTGCTAGATAGAGAGAACATACATTACAGCTAGAACATTACAGTACATTACTATTCATGCTAGATAGAGAGAGAACACACATTACAGCTAGCACACGTAGAACATTTCAGTATATTACATATACATGAATACGTTGACATAATTGTGATCCACTGTATCGGAGCATGCCTTCAATGTCATGGCCCGATTTGTAGCCAGAGTCTATTGGAGGGAGAGTGTGAGTTTGCGTATAGATCTATACTGGATTGACTATCCTACACCTTGTTGCTAGCTACAGCCGGACCTGCAGGTCTGCGGGTGCCAAACGTCATACCTTTTTACGACCTACATTTGTCGTTGTTACCCAGTCGATAGTATGGTACAATTAATCACATGATGCCTTAATATAAATCCGGTTTAAGGTAGTTAGTACAGCAGTAGTTCCTATAGCACTACACTATAGTACTACATTAATTTGCCCTTTACATATATTTAGTGATCTTTTCACTTAAACATTAAATGTACAAACTATATTTTGTTAATGATAGTTACACTTGGGAAAATTACACACTTTTACAAGAAATAAACATTTAGAACAGTCGGGTCTTGGTAGAAGGCTACATTCAGAGCAGTTAGGTCTTGGTAGAAGGCTACATTTAGAACAGTTAGGTCTTGGTAGAAGAAACCCTTATATAATAGTATGAATCATATGGATTTCTAGGGTTTTTCAAACGTTTACAGATGTTTTACAAAACATTTTTATACTTACAGTTCATATACATTTTCAATACTTACAATTCGTATACATACAAATACTTACATACAAATTAAGACACTAAAATACTTATGATCTCACCAGCTTTAAAGCTGATACTCGCTTTCAAAATACTTGTATCCTCAGGTCATCAATAGACAGGTACCGATGCAAGGTTTAGAGAAGATGGAGCTCGTTCAAGACTCATCTTTCATTTTGATTATAATTTAGTGTTTATCATAATTTGTCAAAACACTTGTATTAAAATTATATTATTAATGCAATGGATGATGTTGTTGCTTGTTTACTGCTTTTAATTGTTGTCAGACTGTACATGACGTCCTCCGCCCCAGAACGTTTCCGCCGTTCTCGGTTTTGGGGTGTGACAGATTGGTATCAGAGCATTTTTATAGTGAATTAAGTATATCAACCCATAAAAGATATAGTAACTATAAATACAATGGGATTAAAAATACTCTGACCAAGAGTTTATACTTTAAATAATAAAATATTTAAGTAAGTATACGTGCCTGCATTCATACTAAAATCAGTGTCACTAGGATAGTACAAAAGAATTACGATTGTTGGGCAACACAGGTGGACTTAGAGACATATAGTCAAAACTGGGAAGATATAGCTTGATCAACTATATTATCCGAGGGTTAACTAGCATGTGCCTAAGTGTAGTTGTGTGGTTGCAACAAGTCTAAAATCTTACCAACAATACCACAATGAGAACAGTAGAACATAACATTAAACTTAAAATACTATAGGGGTATTTGGTGTTACTATAAGTACTTTATACTTGAGAACTAAAACGGGATCTTCATTACTAAGTTGATAGTTGCTAAGTGGATACACTAAGGCTATATGTAATTAGGATGTTATAGACTTACAATCTGTGAAAATTTTACTTTACCCCTATTCTGTGTGAATTTGGAGTTAAGGTCACATATTCGAAGGCCTATCCTGTTTCGATTACATATAACTAGTATGCACTTCACAAATAGCGATGTAACCAAAGAAGATTTTCTAAATAATTATCTAGATAGTTCGTCTAATAATTATTTTCTTACCCCAATTCTCGCGTAGATAACATGGCTGGACTCCATCCCCACGGCAACCAGTACCTTCCGAATGAGGTCATTGCTGGATGGTTTGAAGAAGAACCAGAGAATGATCATCCTATCCTTGTGAATGATCACCAGGATGAAGACCTTTCGGACGGTGCTAACTCCGAACCCGAAGTTGAGAACCTACCCTAGGCAGCTCCCTTTCCAATTCCTAACCCTCGTCCGGCTTTTCATGGCCCGACGCCTGAGTGGGTGGAATGCTTGGAAACATGGAGCCAAGGACAAGATCAGCCCATGCCATTTAATGGTGATCGAAGATGTTACGACTTGAGCAATGGGGGCTTAGCAGACAGGGTCTTGCCAATCTTGGTCCGCAGAGTGGCCCGAAATGAGATTCAAGGCAGGACAGCCCTACATCAGATCACCGAAGTTGTCGCCGATGCGAGAATGCATACCCTCCGCACCATTCGTCTAGAAGATGCTCATGAGAGATCTGAGAGAAACCATGAAACCATACTGCAAGCACTGACTGAATCACGAGCCGAAGTCATAAAACTCCGCGTACGCCAGAGGGTGTATGAAAGACACCTACTTGATGTGGAACGTCAACTGGCTGAACTAAGAGTTCACCAGAGGGATGACCGTCGCCAGTAATAGATGTTCTACTCTATTTTCCTTGTTAAAAGGAATTGTTTTTCTGTCTATGCCTGATGTGACATTTTCTATGAAACTATCTTGTACTGTAAGTACTTTTGGTTAGGTCTTTATGCTGTCAAGAACTATCTTCTCTAGATATGATGTAAGACCTTTTGCAAGGTCATTTTCCTGAACTTTTACATCATGAATATCAATGATTTTGACATTCGGCTAACTTCCGTGTCCTTCTTTATTCAAGTACTCTCATCATACTTTCATTGGAGTGTATCTGAAACCTGCTTTAGTCAAGTCATTGGACTATAGTAATTTAGCTCCGGAGACATTTCCAAGTCTCTTTCAGTGGTTGGATCATGTTATTCACCAACCAACGATACCTCGGCTTGAACGACAAGCGTCATGAGACCATTCTACAAACTCACTTCCATTCCGTACTAGGACTGCATCATAGGGATGTAGGTCAAACTTTCGAGAACATGCTCTTACTCTTTACTTGAACAAATCGAAGTATACCTAGGGTCAACCAGAATCGCTTACAAAATCCTTATCTTTCGTGTTACAGAATCATGTCGTCATCCGGAAACAATCAGCCGAGCAACAAAACCTCTACCTTTCCTATGGACGCCGCTACCTTCCAAACCGCAGTTACAACTGCCGTGATGGCTGCCATGACAGCTGTCCTTGCACACCGTAGTGCTATCAGCACAATGAATGGTGATGAGGGGATTGAAGATTCCGATTGTAGTATCAATCCAGGAAGTCATCAAACAGTAACAGTCACAGGCTCGCAAATTCGAAAAACAAAGAACAATAAACGAAAGCGTCAAGCCCAGAAAGAACGCAAGAAATCCCAAAGGCTGGTCATGCAATAGCAGCAAGTGGAAAAACCTGCCATCCCCGTACCGAGCAGGCCATACGAGGGAAAACTCCCGAAGTGTGATAAGTGTAGTTTCCATCATCATGAGGCTTGCCATGAGATGCAATGTTGCAATTGCCTAAAAATAGGGCACCATGCTCGTAGCTGTGGAGCACCGGCACGACCCATCACTCAAGTCCCTATCATCGGGACCAACCCTACACACAAAAGTAGTGATAAAGCCGAACGCTTTAGGAAGAAATTTCCAAGGTGGAGTAATGAGGAAGGCACTCGTGTCCACATAACACTGGCTAAACACCTCACTTCCACCACCAACGTTGGTGCTGTCCAGATATGTCACCAATGCGGTGAAATTGGACACCTCAAGAAGGATTGCTCGATAGCAAAGAACTCTGGCGCAGATGGGAAGATTCTCAGGATCACAGCTGCAAGAGAACCTGCTCCGGAACCACGTTAATGTAACTTAGGCGTGTTGTAGTAACAGACTTATAAACTATCCAAAACTAGTGCAACTAGAGTCTTATCTTTTGCGGGATCCTATCGGTATAAGGATGCTCGTGCTGCGTATACTTGTCTTTTTTTAGTATACCTTATTCGCAGAAATAGTCTTGTAGTAAGTCTAAAGTATTGAAACTCTATTGATGGTTGCACGGTTGTGTTTTGTCTGTAAACGTCTTATGTTCAAATCTAATGTCTTTAAGTTTCAGTATGATTCCGACATTATCATACGACTTGATTCAATTTGATCCTCACAAAAACAGCTTCATATGTACATCTCTTTGTCAGTAAACGTCCTTTTAGCGGAACTGTCGTTTCAGAACACCAAAACACTCATGCATGGAGTACCTCATAGTTCTCCTCTTTTCCGAAGAAATCCCTGGAGTACCACTCGTGCAGTACGTCAAGTTCAACACAAAGATCCACACGGTTGATCTATCACTGAGGAATGTATACATAAGAGTGATATATAATCAAGGTTCTACAGGTTTAGAATTGATGATTCCACTTTATCTTCTTTTTCCTCGATGGGATGTGAGCTTAAAGAAGAATCAGTTATTCGACTACCTTTTCAATCTTAATTATATACGACTTGTATACACGAGATTGTGATTGTGAAACCTTGTATGAATTCTAAAATGAACTTCAGGACGGAGAACTGCCCAAGACTACGAGTAATCGCATCCTTATGTGAACAAACTTAGAACCCAGTATGACTCCTGTAAACAGATCGCCCTACAGTCTAAACAACTACGGAGATACAAGAACAGCCCGAACAACTTAGCAAACTACATAGAAATAGAATTGGAAGACTAGGCTTCTCACCCTGGAGAGCCCCGGTCTGATTCTTCCAGAGGTCGACGGAGTACATCGTATGTACCTCGGCTATCGAGGACCCCGTCAAGACTTTCCATTAGAAATCGTTGCCTCTACCTCGCATAGATGAATCGGTTGAGCAAACGCAAGGATAGAATTACTTTCAGAAATGGACCTGAGATCCGAATATCACCAGTTTGAGTGTGAGGGAAGGATGTCCGGAAGACTACCTTCCGAAGTCGATGCGGACACTTCGATTCCGTAGTGATACCCCTCGGATAGGACCAATATGCCCGAAGCATTCATGAGTCTAATGAATAGGGTCCGTCTTTCTTACTTGGATCAGTTCGTCATTTCTCCATGTAATGACTTACTTATCTACCCTCGTAGTAAGAAAGAACCCGAGGAAACATTACCCTCGGAGGAAGTTTCACGAAGTTCTCTAAGCACGAGTTTTGAAATTGAAGAGTCAGATTCCTATGACACACTATTAGTGATGTGGGAAATTTTGAGTACTCTTTCAAATTTGTCAAAACCGTTGAGAATTTGTCGACACCAGAGCCGCCGACAGAAATTCGCCAAATTCTAGGTCTTACAGATCTACTGTCATAGTTCATCCAGAACTCCTCGCAAATTACAGAAACCCTTTCGACTTTGACCTAGCAAGGGGTGGCCCTTGACTGGGAAGTTAAACAAGAAAAAGAAACCTTGGAGATTCCAAGTGAGAGACCAAGTTCTTTAGTAAGACTCACTATGGGAATGGCTTAATATGCTTCGTATCGCGTGAAAAGCTAAATCCAAGATAGTCAGGACCTCCGAGATTCTTACCAGAATCGGTCCTGTACCTCGGACGAACTAGACCTACTCCGCGAACTCGATAACGTACATTTTACCCTTCGCGTCTCGATTGTGAAACCGTACCTTTCCATTAGGACTCTTGTAAGTCCACTCATCGAGATCCTCGCCTTCGTATTAGAACCATAGTGACCCTCGACAGAGAGGTCACATGGATGAAGCAACGCCGTCGCCAGTTAGCAAAGGTTCGTTGGGATACCAACCGAGGACCCAAATCCACTTATGAACGCGAGAACCAATCGATTAGAAAGTTTCCACCTCATGACTCGATCATTCATGCCTACTTCCTTACCTAAATTCTAATTTCGGGACGAAATTCCCTTTAACAGGGGGATGATGTGACAACCCGAAATTTCCATTCGGTCAAACCCTAAAAGTCAACCACTTCGTATCATAAGTTAATGTCATCATTTCTTATTTTTAAGAAATTTAAATTTCGTTTGATTATTTTAATATTATTTTTAAACGAACGGGTGAAAGAAAGTGTCGTCTCGAATTTTGAATTTTAAAAACCGCAAACACCTCATGTCTTAGAAATTCCCGGCCAAACTATTAGGTTTGGGTCGAAAAATCATCCCAAAAATCCGTAAACTCATGCTTATCCATGAGTTTACTCCCCAAGACTAGTCATTTGTGTTTACTCCCCATTTACTAAAAGAGTAAACTCCAAACTCTTTCAAGTATCACCCTTGATTTTGTTCTAGATCTTCAAACTAGTAAGTTTTCTAACCCTTTCAAGTTAGTATATCACTTAATCTAGTGATTGTACATCCTTTAATCCATTCATTTATGTGTTTTGATTAGTTTTTCCAAAACACCAAGAACACCAAGAACACACACTAGTGTTCTTGGACTTAAAGTTCATTTCAAGCTTCCACAATGTAAGTACTTCTATCCTAGAGTCATTTTAAGCTAGCTATGCATGTTTATACCAAGGAAAAGTCCCAATAACACCATGTTAAAGGTGTTCAGAGTTTTGGGAGGTCCCAAAACCGTAAACACCAAGAATAGGGCCAAAATGGTGTGTTAAGGTGCCTAGATGCTTCACAATGCCTTAGGGACTTGTCTAGATTCATCCTTGAAGAGTTTATCACACAAAAAGCACCAAAACTTTCCATTTTTATGTGTTTATGGTTTGGGGATGTCCCAAAACCGTAAACACCCCAAAAAGTGTGTAAATGTCCCATGGTTGTTCCTTATGCCTAGAATCTAACCTAGACTAGTGCCATGATTGAGTTAAGGACTTGAAAACCCCCAAATACCAAACCTGTGAGTTTAAGGTAGTAAACTCATGAGTTTTAGGTAGTAAACTCATGGAGAAATGGTCCTTAGACCGTAAACTCCATTTAGGAGTGTTTTGATGCCACACAACACTTCCTAAGGCTAAATCATGAAGTAGGAATGTTTGGAATAGCTTAGAAGACTTCAAATCATCAAATGGTCAAAAGGTTAGGAGTTTACGACCGTAAACGCAAGGGGTGTTGATCCTTAGGGATTAAACTCATTTTAAGAGTGTTCCTTGAACCCCAATCATACTAGCCTTTCCCTACAATACTTAGATGCACTCCTTAGCACTTATAACACTTATACAAAGTGTTTGTCATGTCCTAGAGTGTCTTGACTTGTTTATTAGTTGTTTAAAGACTAATTGTTTATATACATATGTCCTCATATGTAATTAGGATCTTTGTGCGTGTCTAAGTCTTCACTTGACACCAAGCACTTATCCGACACTTCCTTCCGATCCACTCGCAACAGGTGAGTTCATACCCCTTAATCAATGTTTTAACTATTTTAAATGTTTTATGGGGGGGGATACAAGTAGAATCATGCTAGTTATTATATCAATCACATGTGATTGATAAGCATCATTCAAATGATTGGCTACTCATTAGCCGTTTTACCAAACAGTTTCCTTCAAATGATTTTTATAAACACTTCATATGTTTAAAACTCCTTATTAAACTGTACATTTTACTCTGTATGTTCCATTTCAAACTCATTTACAATTATGTTTCAAATAAATGTTTCTTTATACTTGATCTGTTTTATGAAACCCATGCTTCCAACCCGTTTTATAGATTGACATCAAGTCGATCTTTTCTTAGATAATAATTATGTTCAAAGGTTTTACAAAACTTATTTTATGATTTTATATTATCAATTGCATACCTATATATTTATAGATATATAAGAAATGTTTAAAAGACTTAGGAAGGCTATCCACCCTATTTCCTTTTCGGGCTTGAGATGTGGTCTGGTGGGACATTGGGTATCCATCCGAAGGTTGTTTAAATATTAGTTATATATCATATGTACATATATAGTCATAAAGGTCCTTCCAGTTCATCCAATGCCCTTGGGTAGCAAGGGTATACATCCATGTCCATACGTACTAGTCAGATTACTAGTAAGCTACCATATGGGTAGTTTAGGAAGATACTAGAACTTTTACTAGAACGCGATATCATACAATGAGTCAGTTCATTCATGAGTCAATACTTGCTAGATAGAGAGAACATACATTACAGCTAGAACATTACAGTACATTACTATTCATGCTAGATAGAGAGAGAACACACATTACAGCTAGCACACGTAGAACATTTCAGTACATTACATATACATGAATACGTTGACATAATTGTGATCCACTGTATCGGAGCATGCATTCATTTTCATGGCCCGAGTTGTAGCCAGAGTCTCTTGGAGGAAGAGCATGAGTTTGCGTATAGATCTATACTGGATTGACTATCCTACACCTTGCTGCTAGCTACAGCCGGACCTGCAGGTCTGCGGGTGCCAAACGTCATACCTTTTTAAGACCTACATTTATCGTTGTTACCCAGTCGATAGTATGGTACAATTAATCACATGATGCCTTAATATAAATCCGGTTTAAGGTAGTTAGTACAACAGTAGTTCCTATAGCACTACACTACAGTACTACACTAATTTGCCGTTTACATATATTTAGTGATCTTTTCACTTAAACATTAAATGTACAAACTATATTTTGTTAATGATAGTTACACTTGGGAAAATTACACACTTTTTCAAGAAATGAACATTTAGAACAGTCGGGTCTTGGTAGAAGGCTACATTCAGAGCAGTTAGGTCTTGGTAGAAGGCTACATTTAAAACAGTTAGGTCTTGGTAGAAGACACCCTTATATAATAGTAGGAATCATAGGGATTTCTAGGGTTTTTCAAACGTTTACAGATGTTTTACAAAACATTTTTATACTTACAGTTCATATACATTTTCAATACTTACAATTCGTATACATACAAATACTTACATACAAATTAAGACACTAAAATACTTATGATCTCACCAGCTTTAAAGCTGATACTCGCTTTCAAAATACTTGTATCCTCAGGTCATCAATATACAGGTACCAATGGAAGGTTTAGAGAAGATGGAGCTCGTTCAAGACTCATCTTTCATTTTGATTATACTTTAGTGTTTATCATGATTTGTCAAAACACTTGTATTAAAATTATATTATTAATGCAATGGATGATGTTGTTGCTTGTTTACTACTTTTAATTGTTGTCATACTATACATGACGTCCTCCGCCCCAGAACGTTTCCGCCATTCTCGGTTTTGGGGTGTGACACTTTGACCCGACTGACCAAGACGTCAGTGACATTCTGTTGGGGGCCTGAGCAGTAGGCAGCCTTCGAGACTCTCAGACAGCGGTTATATGAGGCACCGATCCTGACTTTGCTGGAGGGCTTCGACGACTTCGTGTTTTACTGTGACGCTTCGATCATGGGCACAGGTGCGGTACTGATGTAGCGAGGTCATTTGATAGCATAAGCTTCGAGGCAGTTGACGCCTCACAAGGCGAACTACCTGACGCATGATTTGGAGCTAGGGGATGTGGTTTTTGCCCTCAATATTTTGCGGCATTACCTCTATGGGGTTCGTTGTAGTAATTACATAGACCACAAGAGTTTGAGGTACCTCATGGATTAGTCGAATCTGAACATGAGGCAGCGTCGGTGGTTAGATGTGGTGAAGGATTACGACTGTGGGATCCTCTACCACCCGGGCAAGGCCAATGTAGTGGTCGATACTCTTATCTGCAAGGTGGTGGCGGCTCCAATTCGAGACATATGTCTGAGGATGATAGTGATTACTTCGCTGCTGGAGCAGATCCGAGAGGCGCGGGTCGAGGGTATGAAGGAGGAGCGTCGGAAGTGTGAGCGTATCATAGGCTAGGTGGCCTCGTTTGACTATGAAAATCGGGGGTTATTGACCTTGCATGGGAGGGTCTGGGTTCCGTACTGGGGCGGAGTACAACAGATTCTGAAGGATGAGGCCCACAAGTCGAGGTTCTCCATCCATCCCGGGGCGATGAATATGTACCGAGATCTTTGCCCTGATTACTGGTGGCCCTACACGAAGAGGGACGTAGCATGGTATGTGGAGCGGTGCTTGACCTGCAGGAAGGTCAAGGCCAAGCACTAGCGACCTCACAACAAGATGCAGCCGTTGGATATTCTAGTGTGGAAATGGGAAGACATCACCAAGCTTCCCAAGACCGCACATGGAGTAGATTCCATATGGGGCATCATGGATTGGTTGACCAATAGTGCTCATTTGATCCCGATCCATGAGAGTATATCAGTTGAGAAGCTAGCCGATATCTACGTTCGCGAGGTGGTGGCACGTCATAAGGTGCCCATTTCGGTGTCAGACCGAGATGTTCGTTTCACTTCCATATTTTGGAAGCGGTTTCACGATGAGATGGGTACTCGTCTCCACTTCAACACTGCTTTCCACCCTCAGACGGATGGGCAGAGCGAGTGGACGATTTAGACTCTTGAGGACATGCTGTGTGCATGTGTTTTGTATTTCGGTGGTAGTTGGGATACGTATCTTCTATTAGCGGAATTTTCGTATAACAACAGTTACCACGGCCAGCATAGACTGACCTCCCTTCGAGATGCTCTACAAGAGGAAGTGTAGGTCCCCGATGCGTTGAGTCAGGGTTGGATAGAGGTCATGGGGAGTACTAAGGTAGTACTTAAGACCACTGAGAGGATCCAGCAAGTACGGAGCAGGCTCCAGACTGCTCAAAGTCGGCAGAAAAGCTATGCCGACAAGCATCGTTCAGACTTGGAGTTTCAGGTGGGCGACATTATCCTCCTGAAGGTGTCACCTTGGAAAGGTGTCATCCGGTTCAGGAAGCGGGGCAACCTGGGCCCCAGGCACATTGGTCCGTTCAGAATTTTGGATCGAGTGGGTCGGGTTGCTTACCGTTTGGATTTTCTAGCAGAGCTCATCCAGATACACATCACTTTTCATGTCTCCCAGTTGCAGAAGTGCTTAGTGGATGACTCCGCAGTTGTGCCTTTAGAGGATATATAGGTGGATGATAGCCTGAACTACATCGAGATACCAGTAGCCATTCTCGACAGGAAAACAAAGGAGCTAGGGAACAAGAGAGTACAGTTGGTGAAGGTACAGTGGAAGCAGCGCAAGGGCTCGGAATGGAATTAGGAGCCTGAGGAGGAGATGAGGGAGCATTACCCGAAATTATTTCCAGAAGCAGCGGACTTCAAGTTCGAAGTCTGATTCAAGTGGAGGAGAAATGTAACACCCAGTCCAAGTATTATTTACATTTTGGTCCCTTATATATTGAATTACTGCTTTTGGACATTGTTATTATGGAATTTGGAGGAATAAGGGACCATTTCTACCAACTGTGGATTTTGGAGGCGGAGCCCGAACGCGGGGCATTCCCCTGAGGAATGCGTTGCGTTCCTGCACTGAATGCAAACCCTAATTTTTAGGGTTTGGGACCTATATAAACAACATTATGACTTAAGCCCTGGCCTCCTTACCAGCCTCTCAACCTCAGAAACACTAGATAGCCTCCTTTTCTCATTCTTGTGTGTGTTTGGCCTTGTGAAACTTGTTTTGGAGATTAGAATCTTGAAAGAAGGAAGGAGAAGCTAGTGAAGAGGAACTTGAGTATCTTGAGCTCATAGATCCGAGATAACATCGTTATTTGGGACTCTTTGAAGGTATAAAGTTCACAACTTTCCTCAAGTATGCTTAGATTTAGTGTAATGATGTTTTGGACCTTTTTAGTCCCAAGAATGGATCTTTATGACTCAAATTCGTTTCTAGGCCTAGGGTTGCCACGCTTGATGCTAATGGTGTCCCTACATCAATAAAGTTTCGATCTTCGAGGTCTTAATGGGTTCATACAAGATTTAGGACCACATTTATGGAAGTTGATGTCTATTTCTTGAGATTTGGACTTATAGGGACATGCAAAGTCACCAAGTCCGTGACTTTATGATTCTAGAGGTCCTAGATAGCTTGGATCTGTGATTAGATAGCATGGATTAAGAATTAAGTGCTTAATGGCCCATTTTTGAAAACTGGACGCGAACGCCCTGCATAAATCTTGGGAACGTGTTGCGTTCCCATTGGGGCTCGCGATCTGAACCAACGAGGAACGCCCATCGTTCCACAAGGGAACAACCCGCGTTCGTTGCGTCAGTGGGCGTTTTTGGGCCATTTCCTTAGATTAGATGATAATAGGCCTTAGTAGATTATTCTTTTGTGCTGATAATGGATTTTATGGTATATTGGACTTGAGGAAAGACCCATTTGAGAAGTTGGGCCCAATTTAGAAAATTGGGCCATAAGTGGGCTTGGTGAGAATATATGGATTTGCGCCTTCATGTTATGGATTTGGGCCTAGGTCATGGGTCCATTTAAACCAGGGATAAAGTGGTCATTTTACCCTAAGAAGGACTTTTTGGATTTTGACTAAGTGTTATTTGGTAATGATAGCTCGGGGAGTTGTGGCAACAACCGATAAAGATTTCTTACCAAGATATTCAACAGCTAGATTTGTGAGGTGAGTTTTCCTCCAGTAGGAACAGGTCGAAGGCACCAATGCCATCCGTTTATGTATATTAGAATATGTTGGACGTAGGTCTGATGTCGGGGTTAGCCCGATGAAGGTTATATGTTTCTGGACTTCGGTCCGACGTTGGGGGGAAGCCTGAGGAATGTTTGTATGCTTGATGTCTTCATGATTCTTGCATGTGTTTCTTTATATGTTTTGGGCTTCGGTCCGATGCCGGGGCAAGACTGATGTGCACAAAAGTACCCACTAATTTTAATATTTATAACCTAACAAACTTAGACTAACTATGCACCTATAGGCAGTGTACCTAGTCCGATTACAGTATAGCTTGGGTAAGTCGGGTGTCGATCACAGGGAACGGTGTTACTAATTAATTTACTTACTATTAAATTAACCTAACTATTAACAAGTTTAAAAGGGGGTTTTATCTGATTTTACAAGATCAGAAGAACTTAAATCAAATTCAATAAGTAAAAACACACTCTTGTCTAGTTTGAATCCACTTCTTCCTTATGGCTAGCTAATGATTATGGATTATCAAGTTGGTTTTAATTGTATTAGTAATTTAGTTCTAACTTTACCAATAATTTAACTAATTCATGTCAAACCATGTATGTTTACAAACAATTAAACACAAAACTAATTATGAATGTAAATATGCTATGTAAGATTTGTTATAAAACGCAATTATAGTCACAATACACGTTCTCTAGCTCTAACAATTCAATGTTCACTAAATCATTAGGTAAACAAGTTCATGCATTTAATGGTCACTAAGCTACACAAAACATGCAATCAAGCAATTAGAGAAACAAACATAAGCATGCTAGGTAAACAAATCAAACACAAGCAATTTTACCAACTAAATAAATCCATAAAAATTAAGCTATTCATAAGTTAAAAGCTTCATCTAGCTAAACAAGAGTAGCTAGATTCAGCTGGCTCATCATAGCAACTAACAAACTAACACAATTTGAAGTAATAGAAAACATGTACTTCATTAACAAAAATAAAACTAGATTATGGACCTTCACTCTTTTTGGTGTTGAAAGCTTTTTCCCAGAACTCTTCTCTGCTCAAAATCGTCTTCTGGAACTCCTCTTTCTTGCCAAAAGTCTCCTCTATTCGTAATGGTCAAGGATTTATATAGTTGCTGATTTTCATAAATTCACGTCGTGAATAATAAGATATTCACGTCGTGAATTGTAGATAATCGTGCCAGTCAAGGATTCCTTCACCCACGTACATATCCTCTAGAACCAACTCTTCACGTCATGAGTTCTTCAAGTCTCACGTCGTGAGAACGGTTTTTTTTCCAGATTTTCTTCTCTTTTAATCTTTTAATTCCCAAAGTTTCTTTCTTTAACGCTTTTAGTTCCTTTTCTTCAAAATGTCTTCTTTTTGGCTGCAAATAACATTTAAGCTCATAAGTACCATTATTCTAAACAAATTACCAACTTATTAATAAAAATTTACTCAAATATTGCCTAAAAATAAGTATAAATATGGCAATATCAAAATACCCTACGCTTAGCCTTTGCTTGCCCTCAAGCAAATTTAAACTTAACCCTTAATTACTAACATCACATAGAACAATCCAACTCCAGCTCAGCCATTATGCCAAGACCTCAACGCATGCATTTGTGTCTAAAAATTTCCTAAAGTACCCCCCATACTTTAAATACTCACAATCTTCATAAACACTCGCCCACTTTTTCCGAACAATGCTTTTTATGCAACCCTCCGAATCCATCCGTAGAAAACCTCCTTATCCTCAAGGTATTTTTAGTTGAGCAACCTAAGCATACATAATCTAGAATTACAATCTATGATACCACTATGGAGCTCTTTTGGAATTCTTCACTTCCTTAATAATTTGATCTTTGATTTCTTTAAATTCACCACCTTATTTGATTTGATTTCTGGTATCTTCAACTTTTTTGAATTTCTTGGAATTTTTATCTTTTGATCTTCACTTTATTTGCTCTAAAATTCTTCAAACTTTTCTTGTAATTCTCTCTCTTTTTTTACATGTACCTCACTTTTTTTCACTCAAAACCTACATGCTTAAGCAGAGGTGCTCAACCTCAACCTTTATTGGTTAATGATAATAATTTTCCTGGATACATTTCAGGTTTAGGCTGCTAAACATATTGCATCCCTCAAACCAAGCGGGGTTATGTTTTTGTTCCATGATTTCACTAAAATAAGGGAGGCCACAAATGCACTATAACGTGTATTGGCTCAACTAAACATTTTAGCTTTTATCAGATCATCCCACATAACACTAGCAACTACAGTTTATTATTATTACTAGACTCAATTATTAAAAATTTCAATTTTCAAATTTTCAATTTTTACTATCAATTCTATCATTATCTAGCAATTTACTTTTTCTACCCCTACCCCACACTTATTTCATACAATGCCCTCATTGTATGCATAAAATAAATCAAAATTAAAGAAAAGGGAAAAAGGAACAGACTCCCCTGGGATAGTGGCGTAAACATCTCAAAAAGTGTGGAAAACGTGCATCTTGAATATGGACTCCAAAAATAGAAACTTGGATCTGGAACTCGCGAAATAAGGAATGTACCGGCAAAACATGAAATCGAGCCTTCAATCGTCTTCAAATGTGGTATAAATCTCCAAAAGCAGAACGACCAATGTGGGAAAGCATACGCCACATTGTATGGTGGTAAAAATGAGCCAAAATAATCGTGAGAATAATGACAAGAAGAATAGCATCAACACATAGAAGACTACAATGCCAAGGGCCTTGAACTTGTAAAAATCTCATATTTACGACGTGAGTTTGAGACAATTCACGACGTGAAATCGTTACTATACGTATTCTGAGAACCTCCTGATAACTGACTCACGTCGTGAATAATAAAAGTTCACGTCGTGAAAACCGGGCAGTCAGAAAAACAATGTCAATTCTTCTTCTAATGTCTTAATGTATTAAGACTCTTCTAAATTCATCAGTTTATGACTCTTTCGCTGACTCTCCACTCTCTTGACTCACCCCACACTTATTTTGAAAATATGGGTCTCGACTCTCGGCTTTAAACACTCCCGGCTAAAAACGTACGCATTCATAATTCGCTATCCTCTCAAGGCGCTCCTAGCAATTTCTGAGAAACAACCAACAACGAAGAATAAAAGTAACATAATATTCAAAGTAGTTCTTACAATCCCATAAAAACAAACAAAACAACAAACTAAAAAAACAAACCACACAAAATAAAAATAAATAAAGATCAATCATCCTCCTCCTCTTCATGTGCTCCACTGGTTCGAGCTCCATCACCTCCGCGTCCGCCAAACTCCGACCATCAGGGGCAAATCGGGTAATGATACCCTAAATGAGGCGGCTGCTCCACCCCACGATGGTGTACAACATTCTCCATAGTGCCACCTATCCAATTGACAGTTAACGATAACTGGTCAAAGTAACCAGCCATATCACTCCCAAAAGGCGTACCAACCATGGAAGCGGGTGGGTGTATTGGCTACCCGCGGTCTCCCCTTCCTCTCACATTCCTTCGCCTCGGTCTCGGCTCTGGCGCAGGTTGGTCGGCCGGATGATTTCTGACTACCCGCATAGTTTCCAAATACCCAATGCCAAAATCATGCTCGTCCACACACGTCATGGATCTAGTAATATCAGGAACAACCAAATGATATGAACGGGCCAAACGAGTAACAAAGTGCCCCCAACAAATGGGGCTCCTAGGACGCGAACTCGCGGCAGACCCGGCCAGAAAACGGGCTAGAAAATACGGGATGTTGCAACAGACACCAGGCTGTAAGATGCACCATAAGAAGAATAAGTTATGTTTAGTCACTTTGTCTCCATGCCTCTTATGGTTGATGGAAAATGTGATGAACCGGTGGAGTAAGCGATGGATCGGGGACCGAATACTCCTCTCGGGAGACACTCCGGAATTAAACATTCCGGATGCAATATTATGCCAGAAAGAATACCCCGTGACACCCTACTCATAACCTCTAGCAGCCCCACTCAAAAACATGCCAAACTCGGGAGTCGTAGCCTCCTGTCGATCATAAATTCCGACTCTCCAAGCAAAGTCAACCAGGCTGGACTCCCGGTACTCACCCCCCAAACGAAATACTAACGCCTGTGGCCAATGTGGATCTTGAACAGTTTCCTGAAATGTCACCGTTGCGAGAAACTCAACACAAAACTCCTTGTAGACCCGCTCTTGTACCCGGAACAGATTATGCCAACTAGAACAAGTAAATGAATACCCATCTCCGATGAATATCTTTGTCAAAAATGGGCCCACCCGGTCTACGAGCCCTACTTCCCTCAACCGTGTCCAATTGATTGTTGGAGCAACTACGATTTCTCTATTGTAGAGCCACCCCAATCTGTTGTTCCAACGGGTCAAGACATCGCAGGACATTGTGGCGGGAAAATTGTAAAACGGGTGCAAACCCGCAACCCCAGCTGGAATCTCTCTTCTTAGAACCATTCCTGCAAAAACAAGGAAAAACCACAGCCAAAACAATAATTCACAATTTAGACATGAAGGAAACAAAGAAATTCCTCAGTTCAGTATTCACGCCGTGAGTTCTTAAGAATTCACGTCGTGAATTCGTAGACAGGTTCGAAAATTCGTTCTGGAATCTGTATGAATCGGCCATGATAGTGTTTGGGGTTTACTCCTATAGCATTTTTAACCATTAATCAACTACATTCCAAGGGTAATTTACGAATCTTAGAACTAATTTATACAATTTAACATAAGAACAAACCCTAGCCCTAATTTCAACTATTAAAGACAAATGAAGGTTAATAATTAGAAATTGTTACCTTTTGATTGAAGTAGTATGTAAGCACAACGAAAACGTGTGGATTTGTCGGCTAAATCGCAGCAATGGGGACCAAGGGGGGACCAATTTCCGCTTCCACTTCGTGAAGAATAAAGAAATGAAGGGTTTACTGGTTTCTAGGGATTTATTCTGTGGTCCCGTGTTTTCAAAAATTCACGTCGTGAATTCTGAATGGTTCACGTCGTGAATAGTGTATGGGCTAAAATTGGGCCATGTACTCACGGACTGATCTTGGGCTTGTTAGTATAATGGACTAACTATATCACAGATCATTTATCCAGGTTCATTCACGATTCACGTCGTGAATTGCTAAACTTCACGTCGTGAATATGGTCTGGAAGAGAAAAATCAATTTTGACTTTAAACTAAGTTCTCAATTATTACTACTTCCATTTTAAGGTCCCTACATTCAGTGCTTAATTATATTCTAATAGAGTTGGATGACATGATCTAAGTTTTTTAAAACTAAAATGCAAAATGAAAAAGTAAAATTTTGCAAACCAAACTCGGGTTGCCTCCCGAGAAGCGCTTCTTTTTTTTCTTGGAGTCTTGAGCTGGACTCCGTGCCTCCTACGTTGAGTCCTCGGAAGAATCCTCCACCAGGATCTTTTGTTCCTTGAACCGCCTATTGTAAAGGGAAGAGCTCGGAATGAGTGCATCATACACACCACATCGTTTAGCCTGGGATGATTTACTCTGATATTTGGACATGTGATTTTGATACAGTGTTTTGATATAGATTTTGAGATATTGTCACTTATGTTTTTATGAGATGATCTGGATTACTATGGTTTTATTTATAAATTAAAACGAAATTTTTGGACTGTATTTTTGGGATGTTTCACTAGCCCGTCAAGAAAGGTACGAAATAGTCAAGTCACTCATAACCAGTAAGATGAAGGATAGAGAGTCCATCACGACCCACTTGCAATGTATGTAACGTTATGTGGATCTTCTGTTGAAGCTAAATTTTAACTTTGATTAGGAATTGGCTATTGACATAGTCTTGCACTCATTGCGTAGCTGTTATGATCAGTTTGTTATGACTTATCATCTGAATAAGGAGAAAACCACATTGAGTCAACTCCAAATCTTGCTGAGAACCGCTGAGAGTGGGATGAAGGGAAAGAGTATTGCCTCCACTCCTGTTGCTTCTACTGTCTTGGCCATAGGGCAAGGGAAAGGGAAGAAGAGGAAAGCTCCTTCAAAATAGAACTGGAAGGGAAAGTCTCAAGTCGGATCGTCAACTAATGGCCCCAAAGGAAAATATAGTTCTAAAGCTCCTCATGCCTCTGATTTAAAGGAGGCTACTTGCTTTTACTGCAATGACAAGGGGAATTGGAGGAGTAGCTGCCCCCAAGTACTTGCAAGACATAAAAGATGGCAAGGTTAATTCAACCTCGACAGGTATTTACACTATTCTATCTAAAAACTCATCACATTCAAATTCTTGGGTTCTTGATACAGGGTGTGGTTTTCACATTTGCTCTGACTTGCAGGGACTAAAAAGATGTGAAGATGTGGAGTATGGGAAGATGAACCTAATTATGGGAAATATGAGATCTTCGTCTATTACCAACATTGGTGTTTATTCTTTAGTGCCTAGTAGTGGGTTATGTTTAGATTTAAATAATTGTTGCTATTCGTCAGATATGACAAGAAATATGATTTCATTCCATGGTTTATATAGACAAGGTTTTATATATTCTTTTGGTAATGAGAATGGTTCTATTCATTCTTATTATAATGGTGTATTTTATTTTGAAGCATTACCTTGTAATGGCGTGTATGAAATGTGATGGTTGTAGACAATTTAGGAAATAGTGTGTTGCAAATTGATTCGTCTAATGGTTTAGACAAATCATGCTTGTGGCATTATCGTCTTGGACATGTCAACAAGAAACGCATTGCCCAACTCCAAAAGGATGGGGTGTTGGAGTCATTATTGACTGAAAAATTATCTACCTAATCCAATTAGAATGTTTCTTACTTTGCAGTTTGACTTAAGGTCAGATGATACTGTGAGTCTTGTTTACTTGGAAAGATGACTAAATAACCTTTCGTGGGTTCTTGTGAAAGAGGTGAGGGAATTGTTTCACAATTAACACCTCCTAGGACACCACAACGTAATGGTGTGGCTGAAAGGCGTAATCAAAATTTGTTGGACATGGTTTGTTCCATGATGAGTCGAGCCTCGCTTCCAATCTCATTATGGGGTATTCCTTAAAGACTGCCGCCCACATTCTTAATCATGTTCCCACAAAGAAGGCTGCCAAAACACCTCACGAGATGTGGACAAGGAAGGTTTCCTCGTTGGCACATATCAATGTTTGGGGTTGTGAAGCTCTCGTTAGATGAGAGACTCACGACAAGCTTGAACCTCGAAGTGAGCGATGTATCTTCATCGGCTATCCACAAAAGTCCTTTGGATACTTATTCTATAGACCAAGTAAGAATGTGGTCTTCATAGCACGAAGGGGAGTCTTTCGAGACACACACACAGAGAGAGAGAGAGAGAGAGAGATCATATACAAAGAGGACAGTCGAAGTGCAATTGATCTTGAAGAAATTCCAGAGCCAAGCGATGAATGAACCTCTAACACTAGCACTCAACCCGAGGAAGAAATTCATGTTGAACCCGTTGACGATTCATTACCTCTCAAACGTTCCACTTGAGTTAGAATGGCACCAAAGTTTTATGGTTTCCATATAACTACAGACGATGATATGTTTATCAATGATAGTACACTGGTAAAATTGGATGAGCCTTCTAACTATAAGGAAGCCATGTCGGGCCCTAAGTCTGCTAAATGGAAAGAGGCAATTGACAGCGAGATCCAGTCCATGTATGACAATCAAGTTTGGAACTTGGTTGACAATGTACCAGGTCCTAAGACAGTTGGGTGCAAAAGGATCTTCAAAAAGAAGATCACCATGGATGGAAAGGTGCACACCTTCAAGGCTTAACTGGTTGCAAAAGGCTTTAATCAAACCCCAGGGGTTGACTATGATGATACCTTCTCACCAGTGGCCAAGATTAAATCTATTGGGGTTATGTTAGCCATAGCTGTATTTCATGATTATAAATTTTGGTAGATGGATGTCAAAACCGCTTTCCTTAATGGAAAGTTGGCTAAGGATGTTTACATGAATCAACCAGAGGGTTTTGTGGATGCTAGATACCCCAATAGAGTGTGTAAGCTTACGAAATCAATCTATGGATTGAAACAAGCTTCACGCAGATGGAATCTTTGTTTTTACGAGAAGGTTAAAGATTTTGGCTTCTCTAGAAGTAAAGATGAATCTCGTGTATATATCAAAGCTAGTGGGAGTATAGTGACTTTCCTGGTATTGTATGTTGATGACATACTACTTATAGGAAGCGACGTTCCAACCTTGCAGGAAGTTAAGTTTTGGCTTGGAAAGTGTTTCGCTATGAAGGATCTGGGAGAGGCTGCTATTAAGTATTCATTTGTTAACTTAATTATCGCATATTATGGACAAAAGGTACTTAAAAGTGTTAAATTATGTTTTTCAGTCCAAAGATGAAGCTCGGAAGCGAAAGGAAGCGGGAGAAACAGTTAGAAGATTGAGAATGGAATAAAGAAGAAAAACACTGAAAAAGGCATCGACTCGGCGAGTCAGATCGTCTACTCGGCGAGTCCAATCGAAGAATCGAGAAGATAATGACTCGGGATCCCAGAGAGTTATCGCAATACGGGGAATGTGAGAGGGACTCGACGAGTCACCACTTGACTCGACGAGTCGGATGCTATATTTAAAGATAATTCCACAGATCGATTGGAGGCGACTTCTAACCTAATTTAGTCGACAATTAACTTCTGTTAAGCCGTTTTGAGTGTCTAGAAGGCGGCCGGAAGGCCGTTAAGCTAACGAGAGCAGAGATCGGAAGGGTTGGAGAGCGGATACATGTCGGTAATCATATGGATTGTTGACGTGACCATGTTTAGCATTCCATTGTGGTACTTTTCTGTATTTAGTTTCTGATTTGGGTGTATAAACCTCTTACTTTGTGTTTATGATTGAATGAAGCTTTGATTATTAGACTAATTGCTATATTAAATAATTTATTTGTGTTTAATTTATCTTGCCAAGCTTGTTTAAAGATCCTCATGTGTTAATGATGATTATTTTCTGTTAATTGTTAAGTGAATTGAGTTGCTTGAACATCTGCTTGATTTGCTTGTCTCTTATGATTATTGATGACCATCGAGATTATAAGACTAGAAATAACGAATGTGGAACTAGGATTAATTTGAGAATAAGTAAGTTAATGTGTGAGCCTTGTTTGATGACCATCAACAAGAGGTTAATTAAATGTCTACATTGATTAACTATATTTACAAGTCTTGCTTGGTACGAACTGAACACTAGGAAGCATGTTAGTTTAATCAACTGATCACTGTTTGAATTGACTTGTTTGCTAAAGGATTAGTTATAGTGAACGCGAATCTAATCATTTTAGGAATCGGTGAACATTGAATAAATGAATTTGTGTATGCAATTGTCTATGTTTTTAAGGTGTAATTTATCTAGACCAAAGTACCTGAGGAGATGTGCTTTCCTGTTAGTTTATCGAGAGTTTTTAATTATTAGTTTGAGATTTATTAAACCATTTTCTTTATTATTTTCGTGTGACCTGTAACCTATAATCAAATATATTAAATTAATCCACCGTTCCCTGTGATCGACACCCGACTTACCTAAGCTATACTGTAATCTGACTAGGTACACTGCCTATAAGTGCATAGATAGTCTAAGTTTGTTAGGTTATAAATATTAAAATTAGTGGGTACTTTTGTGCACATCAGCTGCTTATATTCTGGGAATAAGGATTTTGAGAAATAGGAGTAGAAGACTAATTGGACTTAGTCAAAGTACACATTTGGATAAGGTGCTAAAGCGTTTTAGCATGGAGAATTCAAAGAAAGGGGAGTTACCTATCCAAAGTAATACCAAGTTGAGTAAGACTCAAAGTCTAAGTACCGATGCAGAAATAGCAGAAATGAGTCGAGTTCCATATTCTTCCGCCGTTGGATCGATCATGTATGCTATGACATGTACTTGCACTGACGTGGATTTTGCTTTGAGCATAGTTAGTTGATATCAGGTAAATCTGGATAAAGCTCATTGGATAGCGGTTAAGAACATCCTTAAGTATCTACGAAGAACTAAGGACTGGGTCCTTGTTGAAACGACCCAAAAATCACGACTAAAAATTTCCTTTAAAACATTACTAAAACCACATTTATAAAACCATATTATAAGTCATAACATAATTTTGGAGTATCAATTCAAAACATGTTCTTATTATCAGAGTAAAACATCCCAGGCTGACTAACTATGGTGTGTGCCATGCGATCATCCCGAGCTCTTCCCTTTGCTACCGGAAGTACCTGAAACCAAAACTGAAAACTATAAGCACGAAGCTTAGTGAGTTCCCCAACCTACCACATACTGCATATATTGGGCCACGCCCGCTACTTCGGGCCTCGCCCACTACCTCAGGCCTCGCCCGCTACAACGACACCGCCGCTCCAGGCCCCCTGGCTTCGAGCCCTGCTCGGATACATATTTGTTTCTCTTAGGCCCCGCCTGTCTCTGGGCCCCGCCCACTAACATATACTAACACATTAACATACCACAACACATCACTAGACATATACTACTGAATCATGTTCTAAGGCCCTGCCTATCTTGGGCCTCGCCCTTATCCTGCTACTAATGATTCATGGAACCCCATCCACACTCCTTCTGATTGTGAGATACGGGCCCAGCCCACACTCACTCCTTTCTTAACTTGGGCCTCGCCCCTGCTCTATTGCTAATGAGATATAGAACACCATCCATAATCTGCTATTAGTGAGATATGGGACCTTGCCCACACTCACCTCCCTACCAAGCACATACATGAATCACACAGACAAAAAGTATAAACTATCGTATAAACCGTTCCTTGGGCACCCGCCCGCTATCATTGGACCTTGGTCCTGAATACTATACTAGCATAATGTGCCTAGGGCTAACCCCCAGGTCTTCCTACTCATAACTACATGGGTCGGAATTGTGGCCGTAGACCCATTCACACAAAAGGAAAACTCACATGTACTGCTAAACTTTGTTGATAACCCTCTCGCTGCTATCCGACAACTCTCTGAACCGCTGCTCCACTAGCTCCCCGAGCTACTAATATCAATATAAAACTTTGTCCCAAACTGAACTCTATAAATCAAACTAAGTCAACTCTTGTCAAAGTCAAAGTCCTATTCAAAGTCAACCTTCCTGGTTGACCCTACTCGCCGAGTCTGCCTATTGACTCGTCGAGTTCACAACTCAGAAATACCCAAACGTTGTGACTTGACTTGTCGAGTCACCTCGTGACTCGTCGAGTCCTTCAACCTCCAAGTCCTTGTCCTGGTCCTGACCAACCCACTGATTCACCGCCTTCACTCACTGGCTTGACTCACATCTAGAAGAGGTTAGGGTTTCGACTCGACTCGTCGAGTCTAAGAACATACTCGTCAAGTTCATCTTCATCATTTCCATTCTGTCGATTTCAGTCTAATCCATTGCTTTCCAACCGTAGATCTGGACTCCTAGGGCTAGCATTACACATAAAGTTGCCAACTTTACGTGCATTCAAGGAGCTTTAAAGCTTGAACATCAAATCAAAATTAAAATGGAGGTCCAAAACATAGAATGAAGCCATAGCTGAAAAAAGCTTCTCACTCAGAGCTCCTAAGGCTCAGAAATGATCAGATCTGGAGTCCATCACATCCACAAGGCTTGTATCTCAAAATAACCATGGAAATGGCTCAAATGGGACAAAATCCAAGCTAAGAAGGGGATCTAGATGAACAATAGACAAGGTTTAAGCTTCATACCTTGAGATGGCCTGAAAGTCCACACCAACACTGGATCTATAACTTCCTCCTTACAACACAATGAATCTCCTTCCTTCTCCAAGCTTTAAATCACTCTTAAGGCAAGAAACTAGCTCAAAATCTCACAATGATGATTAGGGTTTCGAGAGTAGGTGAGGAGGGTGATGGAGGCTGGGTTGGAGGCCTGAAATGTTCTTTAAATAGGGTGTTGAGTCCCGAAATTAGGGATTCCCAACGCAGACCAGGCTCGCCGAGTCAGTCTTCTGACTCGCCGAGTCGGTCGTTAAATCCTCGACACGGGACCCGCTCCGACTAGTCGAGTTCATCCATGGGATCGACGAGTTAACCCCTTTGACTAATGGTTTCCTTTCCTTTCTTGATGGTGCTAGATTAGGGTGTTATAACTCTCCCCCATTTAAACTAGACTTCGTCCTCGAAGTCCGCTACAGCCAACTGCCCTGTAACTTGCTCTCAACACTCATGCCCGATGAATGCATCTCCTGCTGATTGCTTCTAATGACTTCCTGTGCAACCCCTCTGCAAAAGATCCCTGAAGATAAGAACCCTGAGAACACTCTAATTACCAACATTCCTGAAGACACGACTCTTACCCGACCGACAATTCCTTTATGGTACTCCCCGAGTACTTATGTTAGACACTCTAGTGATTCACCCCTTTTTCCCTGCACGATCACTGGCCTTCCCAAGGCAACTTCCAAAAACGACAACCTCCTATAACACTGTGGGGATATAAACTTTGTTGTATCTATACCTCCAGCTACTCCCAGTGTTGGTTACTTCCCTGACACTCATTAACTGCTTCCTCTTACTATATCCTGATGTTGAATCCTTTTCCAGCGAAATGGATCAGATAATCCTTCGAGTAAAAGATTCATCCCTACAATGGTTAGACTCATACAAGAGTTGCGTAACCGAACCAAACCCTTCCCTCTAAGATTATTTAACCTTGATGTGAGAGGCGTAGCACTTCTTTGTCCATTATCTGCCCCGCGACAACTTCTCATAGCATCACTGCCCCTGACTAAGGTTCTGCTGTTTCTTATACGCCTTTCGGATGAACCGAGACCACTCTGGTCCCAACTAATCTGCCAGCAACTGGGTTATTGGACTCTTACCGGTTATTGAAACCTGAGCTCAATCGCTCAGTCGCTCTCAGCGACTCCCGAAGAAAACTTCGGCTATCTAAACTGCTCTATCCACTTTGCAACTATGGCTCTACTAGCCATGGGATCCTCGATCCCCTATCTTGACCACAAGGTCTCTACCAGGTCCCACCGGTACTGCCACTCACATACGGGCCTCGCCCATGGGTCTGACCCGACTACATCTTAGAGTAGTTTCCTCCTCTAGCCTCACCTATCTAGCTACTGATGTACGGGCCCCACCCACGGGTCCCACCGAAACCATACTACTAAGCGACCATGCCCCCAGGTCTCACCTATCTAAGGCTACACGGGTCCAAAACCTTCCTGAAACTCCATGACTACTCTCTATCTATCTCCTGTCATGCTAACTTGGATACACGAGCCTCGCCCAACCCTACTATCTAGGAGATACAGGCCCTCGCCCACACTCCTCTGACTTAGGAGGAGATACGGGCCCCCGCCCACACTACTCAAACTCGCCTCTACTGAAATGTTGCGGCTCTTCCGCAATTTTAATACAATGTCCATACTGTCTCTGCTACTGACTACTAATCCGAAAGCATCCCATGCCGGTCGTTCATACACTCTACGTCTTGACTCACTCGAGTCCTGCTATCAATCCTTCAACCTGATTTCCCAAACCAACCATCAACTAACGAATGATATTGTCATGCTTCCCATACTTTCTCTCTCTACTGATGAATGCTACATCTATCCCGTAGTATTACATCCTAGCTATTCTCGCTCTCTACCGAGATAATCTCCAACGTGGTTTCCTCAAACCAACCATCTATCTACTATCTACTAATCACAATTTCATGAACTTAATGTTGGGAAGTTCCCAAACTCCCAACTCCTGCACTTCTCTATCCACACAGTCCCTCGGACTGCTTTCCTTTCCTCCTCGAAGGTCACCAATTCCTCCAAATTTCGCATGCTACCTCTCTTGAATACTCGTAGGGTTCTCCGCCAATTTGATCCGGCTAATCCCTTACCACTCCCTGCTTGAAATGGATTTCTAATCCTTCTTAGAATTCGAAGTGTCAATCAGCTGTCAGCCACGTGTACTCCTGCTGGTGCTCCATCTAACTTTTACCAAATCCGAACCAATCTTGCCAACTAATAGAGAACCTTCCCAATCCCAATTATACTTGTTACATTAACTGCATCCTGAAAACCTGACCTAAGGGAAACATTTTCGGACTGCTACTCTATCATCCATGGCATGCAGAGGGCATATAACTCACTCATAGACAAGCAATATAATACTCCAAAATATCCACTTACTAACATTAATGCAGTACCATAACAATATAAGCAAGAATAAAATTTATCAGAAGAAAAAAAAAGAAAAAAAAAGATACACACCTACAACATCCGGTGCTGCTCGCGGCTCCACTATAGATAACTGAAAAGCACTGCTTCCCACCGCATGCGCCTCCGCACGGCCCTGACGGACGTCGGTGATCCTCAAAGTCGCAGGGGCAGGTGCCATCACCTGTCCTGCTAAAAATAAACTCAGACACTGGGTCTTCCTTTGGCCCCTCTGACTGTAGTGAAAACATATCGGGTTTGATCCCTAAGCGGTGGTAGCAGTACAATCCCTGTTGAAATGACCGCTCTGGCCGTAGTTGAAGCAACCATAATCACCACCGCTACTACTCATGCATGCACCCTCATGCGTCCTGCCGCACTTGCCACAATGACTACGGCCCCAAAATCCCCCGATCTCCCATCTAGCCCCTTGGGCATCTTTCCTGAACCTGCGGCTACCTGCACCTCAACCGACTTCCTCTTCCTCTCAATCTCCAAATCGATCTCTCTCTCTCTCCCTGGAACGAGTAATCATATCCTCTAGTGTCTTGCAGCTGGACCTGCTCACAAACTGCTTGATGTCACTCCTCAGCATCTCATGATATCGGGCCTTCTTCATTTCCTCGTCTGCCACATACTGCAGAACATGAAGAGCCCTCTCCCTGAACTTGGCGGTGATCTCCGCCATAGTCTCATTCGTCTGTTGTAGATCCTGAAACTCCCGTGCCAATTGCTGCACCTCAATAACCGGTGCAAACTTAGCCCTGAACCTGGCCGAGAAGTCATTCTAGGTCATCGCGTCCAACGCGACATCATCCCTAATGACCCGGCCAACCTCCTCCCACCAATCCCGCGCTCTGTCCTTCAGAAGATAGGAGGCGAGTCTGACCTTGTCCCTCTTGGGACACCGGCTCATACGAAAAGTGTTGGCAACATCAGCCAACCATCTGCCACTAGCAATGGGGTCCCTAGCCCCATGATAATCTCGTGCTCCACAAGCTCTAAACTCTCAAAAGGTCAAGGTACGCGCCCCTACCAAAGCCATCATCTCAGTGCGAAAAGCTCCCAGCTTCTCATCCAAAATCTCTAAAATACCCTCCTTGACTGTACCAAAGATCATAGGAGTGTGTTCTAGAATATCACGCGTAACCTCAGCTGAAACAAACTCCCTCATCCGCTCCTCGAGCTGCTCGGTTCCTAAACCCGAGCCTGATCCCTCTCCGGTGCCTGATCCGCCCAGTGGTCTCTCACGTAACGTTACCATGCTAAAAACACATAACACCAATCATCAGACCACATATCACTACTGAGGGATCAAACCCACACCACAAGTTTCCAAGTCTCATCTCGACCCTTCTTGAATCGAGTACGGATCCTCTGCTTTCAATAGTACGGGCCCATACTACCTTCCACATCTATCCGTACTTTCCTCAAGAATTGCATCATCTCCACCAAGTCCCTTGTACTACTACTACTATCACTGCTCCCAGCACTAACCTCATCCTAGGCTTGCCCTAGGGTATCCTTTTACTCACTCCGTCCTCAGCTGCTGAAGACTTCCCAGTAATGTCAACTAGCTACCTCATGAATATAGCCACGTTTAACAGAGATCATATAATTTTTCGAGTAAAGGACTCATCCCTAGAATGGTTGGACTCAGACAAGAGCTGCGTAATAGGGTCAAATCTATCACTCTGAGTTTATCCAGCCTGTGCTACATGTGACTTAGCATATTCACTTAATAGTTAGCTCTCATCAACAAGAGTCCCATAAAGCACAAAGCAAGCAACATTCAGATAGTGGGAAAAACTAACCACATAATCCAATCAAACTGTTCTATCCTCTACATAGGAATCTGTACTAGCATGCAATTCATAAAGCTCATACACATATAACAGGCACATAAGGCATCCTTCCTAGATCCTTAGACCTAATCTAGCATGTTGTTCTACTAACTGATAATCATAACATAAACTTGTATGGGTATTTTGGGTTACTTACTTGAGCTCGGCTGATTGCATGCACCACACCCCTTTCTCTTTTCAAAGTTCCTTTCTTTCCAAAAATTCTTTTCACTTTTTCTAAAACTCTTTTCCTTTGCAAAACTCCCTTTTTACAAAAACTGCTTTTCCTTTTGAAAATCTCTATACCAATTCCTTAGTTTGAGTTCAGACAAACTCGAAAATGTGCCCGAATCCCTCAAACCAAGGCTCTGATACCAACTTGAAACGACCCAAAAATCACGACTAAAAGTTTCCTTTAAAACATTACTAAAACAACATTTATAAAACCAAATTATAAGTCATAACATAAGTTCGAAGTATCAATTCAAAACATGTTCTTATTATTAGAGTAAAACATCCCAGGCTGACTAACTATGGTGTGTGCCATGCGATCGTCCTGAGCTCTTCCCTCCGCTATCGGAAGTACGTAAAACCAAAAGTGAAAATTGTAAGCACGAAGCTTAGTGTGTTCCCCAACCTACCACATACCCTGCATAACCACATACTACATATACTGGGCCACGCCCGCTACTTCGGGCCCCGTCCACTACCTCAGGCCTCGCCTGCTACAACAACTCCTCCGCTCCAGGCCCCGCCTGGCTTCGAGCCCCGCTCGGATAAAAATCTGTTTCTCTTAGACCCCGCCTGTCTCTGGGCCCTGCCCGCTAACATATACTAACACATAAACATACCACAACACATAACTAGACATATACTACTGAATCATTTTCTAAGGTCCCGCCTATCTTGGGCCTCACCCTTATACTGCTATTAATGAGTCATGGAACCCCGTCCACACTCCTTCTGATAGTGAGATACGAGCCCAGCCCACACTCACTCCTTTCCTAACTTGGGCCTCGCCCCTGTTCTGTTTCTAATGAGATATAGAACACCATCCATAATATGCTATTGGTGAGATATGGGACCTTGCCCACACTCACCTCCCTACCAGGCACATACATGAATCACACAGACAACATGTATAAACTATCGTATAAACCGTTCCATGGGCACCCACCCGCTATCATTGGACCTTGGTCCTGAATACTATACTAGCATAATATGCCTAGGGCTAACCCCCGGGTCTTCCTACTCATAACTACATGGGCCGGAATTGTGGCCGTAGACCCATTCACACAAAAGGAAAACTCACATGTACTGCTGAACTTTGCTGATAACCCTCTCGCTGCTATCCGACAACTCTCTGAACCGCTGCTCCACTAGCTCCCCGGGTTACTAATATCAATATAACACTTAGTCCCAAACCGAACTCTAGAAATCAAACTAAGTCAAATCTGGTCAAAGTCAAAGTCCTGGTCAAATTCAACCTTCCAGGTTGACCCTACTCGTCGAGTCTTCCTATTGACTCGTCGAGTTCACAACTCAGAAATCCCCATACTTTGCGACTTGACTCGTCGAGTCACTCCGTGACTCGTTGAGTCCTTCAACCTTCGAGTCCTAGTCCTGGTCCTGACCAACCCACTGAGTCTCCTCCTTCACTCACTGGATCGACTCGCATCTAGAAGACGTTAGTGTGTCGACTCGACTCACCGAGTCCAAGAACAGACTCGTCGAGTTCATCTTCATCATTTCCATTCTGTCGATTTCAATCCAATCCATTGCTTTCCAACCGTAAGTCTGGACTCCTAGGGCTAGCATTACATGTAAAGTTGCCAACTTTACGTGCATGCAAGGAGCTATAAAGCTTGAACAACAAATCTAAATTAAAATGGAGGTCCAAAACATAGAATGAAGCCATAGATGAAAAAAAAAGCTTCTCACTCAAAGCTCCTAAGGCTCAGAAATGATCAGATCTGGAGTCCATCACATCCACAAGGCTTGTATCTCGAAATAACCATGGAAATGGCTCAAAAGGGACAAAATCCAAGCTAAGAAGGGGATCTAGATGAACAATAGACAAGGTTTAAGCTTCATACCTTGAGATGGCCTGAAATTCCACACCAACATTGGATCTATAACTTCCTCCTTAAAACATAATGAATCTCCTTCCTTCTCCAAGCTTCAAATCACTGTCAAGGCAAGAAACTAGCTCAAAATCTCACAATGATGATTAGGGTTTCGAGAGTAGGTGAGGAGGGTGATGGAGGCTGGGTTGGAGGCCTGAAATGTTCTTTAAATAGGGTGTTGAGTGCCGAAATTAGAGCTTCCCAACCCAGACCAGACTCGCCGAGTCAGTCTCTTGACTCGCCGAGTCGGTCATTAAATCCTTGACACGGGACCCGCTCCGACTCGTCGAGTTCATCCATGGGCTCGACGATTTGACCCCTTTGACTAATGGTTTCCTTTCCTTTCTTGATGTTGCTGGATTAGGGGTGTTACACTTGTGATTGGTGACAATGATGAGTTAAGAGTTAATGGGTATAGTGACGCCAGCTTTCAGACAGACTGAGACAACTTCCATTCTCAGTCAGGCTGGGTGTTTACCCTGAATGGAGGAGCAGTGACATGGAAAAGTTCCAAGCAGGAGACGGTGGTTGATTTAACTTGTGAATCAGAGTACATTGTCGCGAGCGAAGCGTCGAAAGAAGCTATATGGTTGAATAACTTCATTGGAGATCTTGGAGTAGTATCAACCATTAAGGAGTTGATGAAAATTTTATGCGATAATGACGGAACGATTGCCTTGACCAAGGAACCGAGAGATCATGGTAGATCAAGACATATGAACAGAAAATATCACTTTATCAGACATCGTGTAGAAGAAGGAAGCCTCGTTGCTAAGAGGGTATCATCAGAAGAAAATCATGTCGATCCCCTCACAAAGGGTCTTAGTAGGATTAAGCATGTTCAAAACGCAAGGAGCATTGGTCTGAAGAATGATATTAGTTTTAGTCATTAGATAGTTATTTATAAACTTGTAACAAATAAATGTAATTGACATTTATTGATTAAATAATAGAGATTTATTTATGAGTATCGTTTACTATCTTTTGTCAATTGTTTATCATTGTGTATTTCTTTTGCATGTTTTACTTCCCGAATAATTGGATTATTCAAATATCCACAGTCGATCATACTTTGGAAGTAAGTAATGAATTAAGGTCGTCATGAATTTTGTTGTAGATTGTCTAAGCGTTTAGACATAGCAATGGTTTGCCGTGACATTCATGAGTACTTTTGAAATAGGGATTTAAGTATTGGATTAAACTCACACTTAGTGAATTACTTCATGGGATTTATCATGAGTAATTTTGAGATGATAATATTGTATAATATTTAAACCAAAATATATGAGTTGTCGTTTACGAGTTGGTTATGCATTGATAATGCGTAAACGTATCAGTAACTTGGTGTTATAAAACGTATTATTGTGTATGATTTGATGAGTAAATAGTACAAGAATATAAGTCAAAGTTTATCTGTTCCTTTTCCCCTAAGGGAGAAAAGCGATATATTGGGCCCCTCGATGATTTGGTTTTTACTTATGTGTCGGGCCCAGTCAAGACTGAATTGATGTGTTCGATTAAGTTATTTGTCATTACAAATTAGAAATCGGGAAACAAGTTGTTGGAAATGAGAATGATTTTGTTCCATGTCATTGTTTCACATTATATATTATAGAACGTAGGATTATATGATCTCTTATCTTAGGACACACAACTGACTAGGTCATAGTTCGACAAAAGCTTTAAGAGCTACGATTGCTTATCAATTTTGAAGTCATATTTGCAGCTATAGTTATTAGACTTATCCAAGTGGGAGACTATTCGATTAGGTGTCTAAGCCCATAATTATACTTGGTATGTACTGGAATTGGTAGTGGCATGGTCCTTTTGGGTTGCCTTCACACTTGCAACTAGACAGGATGATTATTTGAGGAAGAGGAAGAATTTATTAATTTGATTAATAAATTGGAATAAATGATTTTTTTAATATGTTATGGAAATAATATATAAATTAGTAATCATATTATTAATTAATATTTAATCATAAATTAATTTGAAATTAATTTTGGGATTAAAGAAATTAATTAAAAGTGCAGGGACTAATGGTGAAATATTTCAATAGTTGAGCAAAAGGGTCCAGAACCTTCCTAGGGAAGGTGGTGGACGAAATTGATTATAAATATAAGATTATTCTAAAATTTCTAGAATATCTTATCATATATGGATAATCAAAGGAGGTGGATAATTACCATATTTGAGATTAGGGTTTTCCATAGCATCCTTGGTGCACTATATAAAGAGTTCTAAACCCTTGGAGTTTCGGCCACTCTTTCTAAGAAGAAGTAGAAACCGAAAATTTGATCTCCTTCCTCCTCTCTCATATCATTCTCTTGCATTGTGTGTTTGTGAGTCATTAGAGGTGTTACACTTGTGACACTAAGTTCTCAAGCTTCAAGATCTAAAAGGGAATCGTTGTTATTACAATAAAACAATCAAGGTGTGTAACTAAACCATAGTTATATATAGATTTCGAAAATTGTAGTTACATCCCAAGGTTTCTCCTTTTGTGTTCAAGTTTTCATGTTCAATTAGAGAAAACCTAGATCCAAAGCATTATGGTTGCATACAAATATAGGAATTGTTGTTATGCTCAAAACCCATCATAAATGACATCACATTCAATATATGCATGAACACTCATCTTTCATTTTATATGATTCAACCAAACAAAGTGTTATGTCATGTGATATTGTAAATCATAGAATCTTGCATCAACATAATGAATTTTCATAAAACCTTTTATTAACACATGAAAAACAATATTCTATAAATAACAATCAAAAGCATAAAATATTCTATACTTTTATCAAACTATTCAAACTCATACTTGTACTCTGTAAAGGAGTTATCAAACATAACATGATTACTTATGTCATATATCCCAAAATGGAAAAAATCCTCATGTACTCACATTAGGAAGAGTTTAACTAACTTCTCTTATTCAAGTTAGCTTCCAAAAATGTTTAAATTTTTACCAACACTCTTGTTTAGAATTCATAAAACTTGTTCCGATTCCTGACACAACATTCACTTTTTTTTTTATAATTTTGTTCCCTTTTTATTTAAAATTTCAACTCAATACCATACTTTCAAATTCTTGACACTAATGTGATTCACTCATTAAATCTTTCATGTAGGAGTTATTTCCATTGACAATTACTTAACTCAGATCATAAATCAAAGGTTGAGTTTTCTTAGTCAAACACACAATTTTTAACATTAAGTAAAATCCAATGATTGAATTCATATTACCATACTACTTAATAATACAAATGATGTTGTTCATTTCACATATTAATTAACATATAGTTTGCAACTGATTCACTTTTAGTGTCGTTGTCTAAATTTTTCATGCATTCTAGGTGAATGAAGTTTAATTTCTTGGTAATCATATTTTAAAATAAAGAGATACTTTGACCAATTTTGAGTATCACATGCAAATCATGCTGACATCAAATTGGTAGTCATGATGCTATTGAATAGTTTGATCAAGTCATATGACCAATTTATGATGAACTATCATATGAAGAATTGGAAGAAGTTTATCTCAGACTTCCATGTGGTACTCAATAATTTGAGAAGAAAATTCTTAATCTCTCCTTAATGTTTATAACTAGGGAAAGGCACACAAAGAAGAAATAACATGGAAATGGAATAGGAAAAGGCAAAGAGTTTCCTATTATATTATTATTAAATCTAGTAATAAGAAACATCTTGTTAAAGATGTTGGTTGTTGTTGCTATGGAAAGAAAGAAAATCATAAGAGGAACTATCCCACTCCTTCAAAAATTATTGTGACATCCCCAAATTTCACAGTCAGAAAAGACTAATTTATTTATGTTTATTAAAAATCAAAGCCTCCTTTTTTGAAGAATAATATTACGAAATTTGTTCCCTAAAACATGTTACAGATATTATCACATCATTTCTAAAGAAATCTATTTCATTTATATTAAAAATTAACGTTGGGATGTCATCGTCAATACAATGCATAAGCATAAACGGAAATAATACAGGCCTTACAAACATCTACTATTCTATTGACCTACTCTTTGTACTGATTAGGACCATAAAGTTCCTAACACCAATTACAGGTCACACATCAGTCTATTATCCAAAACCTTCAAGTTTGACCCAAGGTCAACCTGGTCAAAACTTAATGGTTAACCAGGTTAATGGTCACCACGTCGTGGTAAGTCCTTGATCGCGCTGCCACCAAGTCCAGACCAAACAGTCATCTTATAGCACGCCACCATGTTATGGTCCTTAGTTGTCCATGTTGTGGTTTCTGTTTGAATTTTCTTTTCTTTATTAAGAGCTTAATCCATTAAGACAACTCCTAATACTTTCCACAAGATTTAATGACATCTTAATGACCCATAAAAATCATAACTTTACGGACATGCATGTCCACTGCATGCCCTCCTCCAAACCTAGATCGAAATGGTGAAAATGAAGTTAAAACTCCATGCATGGCATTAACCAAGTGAACCACTTCATATATGAAACATATAATATACTAGGAACTTTAGAGAGGGATAAAGTTGCAAACTTTAACACAAGCATCCATTTATATAAATTGAACATGAACAAACTAACTCATTTCCTAGATCTAGAATGGATGAATCATAAACATAGAGACTTGAAGACGTACAAAAGTCCAGGAGATGCTCAAGAGGTTGGGGTGGTGCTTGTTTGTTGGTCTATTGTTCCACAAGTTCTTCCTGTTTCCCTTAAAGGTCAAGAACCACCAAAAAGGAGCTCACAAATAGAGAGATATGAGTTAGGGTATGGATGGGATGCTTCCAGGGTGAAAGAGGTTGAAATTAGGCAAAACCCTAGCCATCATGATGCTTAAATATGGCCCAAGGCTTTAACTCTAGGGTTTAGGAAACAACCACCACCACGTCGTGACGTATACATGACCACGTTGTGGTCAACATTCAGATGCGTTCTTCATTTAAGTGATGTGGCCACGCCATGGTGAACACCTTACCATGCTGTGTCATAAGGTTTTTCCCTAAAACCTTATATTTGAAATCCTTAAGTCTTTAAATGGTCACATCAGGACAACGGGTGTTACAACTCTCCCCCACTTAAATTAGATTTCGTCCTTTGACCATCCATTCCTAAACAAGACGTCCATCAATCGAAATCTCACTGCATCCGTATAATTATACTCTAAACAAATGATTAGCTTTTGACACAGATACATATTTAATCCTTAGCGAGAACATGCGGCCCGACGATGAAACGAACGCCAACCACATCCCAACTAACCAGCATTAAAAGGAACTAATTCATTAATCATAGTTCGAAAATTCCTAGATCGTGCTTGACTTCCAAGAAGACAAAACGATCCCATATAATAACCATGCTGACCAAAAGCTCATAGATTCTATCTGTCCAAGATCTCTGCGACCTCCCATTGTCCTACTAATGACTGAAAAGTAAAATCCACGATCAATAGTCGTTGCCGACAACCTCACATACAGACACAAGAGTGAAACCCCAAGCAGATAACCCAACAAACCAAGACTAAATTAGTCTACACAACCACTCTACTCTAACAGCTCCCACGACTAATCATAGGATAGATAAACAAAACAATAACGGACCTGTTTCAACCCAACATGTTTGTTTCAACCCAAGTGAATGCTACGGGCCAAATCATAGTCTTACAACACTCCTACAACGACCTATTTTAGCCAACGGGTCTATTCCAACCCAAGTGAATGATACGGGCCAAATCGTAGTCTTACAACACTACTGCAACGACCCATTTCATCACCACCTCCCACCTCCTCAGAAACCTTTTCTAGTAAACCCTTACTCTTACCTTTTGTTTCATACCCCCGTCGTCCCCTTTCTCTCACACATCTACAAAAATACAATCAATTTATGATTTATATGATAAAATATAAAACTTTAGGAATAAGGTAACAAGACATGAAATTAGGTTACTTTAGGGGGGGGGGGGGGGGGGGACCAGGTATTGGCAGAGGTTTCTGCTTAATGGAAGTAATCAATTGTGGTGTTTATGGGATAATATCAACGAAGGTTTCTATAACTTTTTCTTGAGGTCATTTTTGAGTAAGGGCTTCAATGGAAGCAATCTATGCTGGTGTTCATTGCATAAATACAAACGAGGTGATCTAGGTCTAACATAACGTAAAAGAAAAAACAGTCTTTTTATATCGATTAGGGAATAAAACCGTAACGTAAACAAACTTTAAGGATGGTCCAAATTAAAAAAAAAAATTATAAATACCAAATGTACAGACAACCCAAAACCATAAAAACCATTCGTATAATTTACCCATAAATATTATACATTTTTAACATCCACTGTCGATGGTTATTAGAGGAATGTAAGAATAAATAATTACACATATGTGTCGATTTTCCAAACTACCCACAACAAAGATTGATATGTTCTCATTACTCAAAAAATAAACTGAACTAGTTGTTTAACAACACACACGCAACACAGAGAAATATGTTAAAATATTTTCACCGTTGCATGTAAATAAATGTACGCCTGATTTGACGAGGGCGTTACACATGGAGTCGAACGATGTTCTTAGCTAAGCTACATCTTTTAACAACGTATATAGTTCAACAAAAGTAGGTAATGTTTAGTTGGTTTTCTTCATGTTATACAAGTCATTTCTCTCTCTCTCTCTCTCTCTCTCTCTCTCTCTCTCTCTCTCTCACACACACACACACACACACATTCTCTCTCTATCAACATATATATAACAGGTGTGTGGGACAGACCAACCTCTTTCATCTGCCAAGAAACCTTCAAATTTCATACAAAACATTCACCTTTCTGTGTTCTTTCTCCCTCTAGATCGAGCATGGAAGGAGATGAACATTCTTCACAGACACCACAACCTCCTATGAACGACAATAATGTTAACCTGAACAACATTAATCCATATCTATTGGATTACACCCCTTTGATTAATAATCCATTTCAGTACCCTTCCTCTTCTCCACTTTTACCCCAACCATTACCCGTGGCTCATAATCTGGATAATAATATTAGCTTGGAGAGCAGCAATGTGGACTGGGTTAGCCTTCTTTCTGGTTACATGAATGGGGAAGGGTCGATGGCGAGGGGTTTGTGTGAAGGAGATGAAAACAATGCGGGCAGGAATAGTAAAGCCATGAAAAGTGGGAGGGGTAAGAAGGTAACACCATCTAGGGTTGCATTTCATACAAGAAGCAGTGAGGATATTCTTGACGATGGTTACAAATGGAGAAAATATGGCCAAAAATCTGTCAAAAATAGCCATCATCCAAGGTACTTCAATTCTTATCCATCGTACTCTTTCTGTTTACGTGTGTATATATATGTGATTAATTATCTCTTGGGTCTATCTGTGGGTTTAATTTTTGCTCGTCTCTCGGTAGGTGTAGTTTTTGTGCCCGTTTTCTTTTGCTTTTGGTGGTTTTGTTTCCTACATCGTGGGCCCTTTTTTTTGATCCTATCCTCCACATCTGCAATTCAGAAATAACAATAATAATAAGTGATTATCTCTAATAGACTACGATATTATTTTCTAAAAACTTTTCGATCGATAAACACATATGAATGAGTGAATTTACAGTCCGTTTATTATTGAAACATGAGTAAATTATCGTAAAAAGGTTTCAATTACTCTAAGCAAACTCAACGATCAAGATCATTAGTTTTTTTATATATATACTATCTACTCTCTAGCAATTTTAATTAAAAGATTTAGATGAATAACGGTTCTTAAATAATTATGAAGACTATTATAAACAAAGTTATTACTTAATATATATATGTCATGAATACCAAAATATAGTAGCAGTGCCCGTTTGGTAAAACTGTAGCATATACAATCTCATTAGAGTTTTACTACATTTTCCATGGATATTTTCTATATAATTAAAACTATTTGCTTGTATTTATTTTACAAAACATTTTTTTAAAAGCGTGCAATTTTACAGAGTATTTATATATTAACATCATTGAAGGGGATTTTAAATACCCAACAAAACACGTATTTATATTGTGAGACTGCACGTCTGCACGTATAACATGGACGCAGCTATCCCCAAGCATATTGGATAATCACGATCGTATGTGTCCTGACAATTTTTGCCCATATCCATATGCAACTTATACGAGACCAAAAGTCCAACAAAAACTAGTCATAAATTAATGAATCTTATAATCTCTATCATCTTGAAGAACTCAGATAATCACCCAAACAGGGTTACAGGGTGAAATTTAATCTTATTGTTTTTTTTTAGTATACGTATATATGTTTGATAAATCACTAATAACATTGAAGTATGAAATTGAAAATCAAGATTTTTAAATTATCTTAAGAAAATCATAACCACTTAAATTTCTTGATAATTAACTTGTGCATATGTTATGCGATTTGTGCCAAAGCTAGACCAAGTTTAATCAGATGTTTTATCTCAAATAACTTTGCATTACATTTGGATTCAGCTTATTCTAACAAATTTTTTGAAAATCAAGGTTTAAGGAGTTTGTTATAAGTTTAAAATCAAATATTTAAAGAATTGGTTATCTAAACTAAAAACTAACTTTAGATTACCATTATTTGAATGATTATCAGAGTATTTTTCATAGTAATTTTTTTGGGAAAATGACTTAAAAGCCCAACGAAGTTTCCAAATTGTTCAAAAAACCTCAATCATGTTTTGTCTGTCCAAAAAAACCCAACGAACTTAACATTTTGTCTAAAAAGTCCAACCAAATTACATTTTCCTGAAAATCAAATAAGAAAAATAGATGACATGACTTATTACCGTATCGGAAAAATGACTTGTTAGACCAACAAAGTTTCCAAAACGTTTAAAAAACTTCAATCATGTTTTGACTGTCCAAAAAAAAAACCAATGAACTTAGACAAAACAAAATTGAGATTTTTTGAACGATTTGGAACTTTGTTAGACTTTTTAGACAAAAAGTTAAGTTCGTTGGATTTTTTTGAACAGACAAAACATGATTAGGATTTTTTTGAATGGTTTGGAAACTTTGTTTGGCTTTTAAGTCATTTTCCCTAATTTTTTGTGTGTGTTATGTTTACAATTATGATGAACTACTGTATATTAGTCCATTTTAATACTTATATGGCATTCGAAATTGATCACTAAATTTTTATTTGTACACATGAGATTCCTATTCTACTTTTTTTGGCTTTATATCATTATTTTTGTGTCTTTTGTTAATGGTAGAGACACAAAGAAATGTAACTTTTATCCCTTTTTATATGATTAGCTTTATCTTTGGATTGAAATGTTAAAACAAAATTGAATTCCGATATTTGCTTTGTAAATTTGATTTTCTATTGGTTTTAGAACCTTAGATTTTGTATTGAAAAAGTTTAATTGTTTAGAAATCATAAGAATACAAATAATATTTTGTTCAAGGACAAAGCTATAAAACCAAAAAATAAATAAATAAATAAATAAATAATTAAAAAAATAGTTATTTACTAAAATAAATTATCAATATTAGTAACGATAGTATAAAACATAGAAGTTATGGTACGCACAACAATTTTTTATTAGTAACCATTTTGGAACGCTATATAATTAAATACTATAACCAGAGAAACATAGTCGGACGTAATTATATTTTTAATACATAAAAATTGTTTAAAGACTATATATATATATATATATATATATATATATATATATATATATATATATATATATATATATATATATACTATAACCAGAGAAACATAGTCGGACGTAATTATATTTTTAATACATAAAAATTGTTTAAAGAGAATATATATATATATATATATATATATATATATATATATATATATATATATATATATATATATATATATATATATATATATATATTCACTAATCTATGAAAATTTTCCATTACCATGCATGTTCATGTTTACAGAATATATGATGGAATCCACGCATCCTAGTTGAATAAAAAATATTCCTCCTTTTGACTGCTCTCTTTGGTGAGCAAGAAAAGTGTTATTTCTCTAAAATAAGTTGACCTAACATTTCTTCCCTAACTACTATTGAAAGCACTCTCTCCTTTCATTAAAAGTACCATGGGTAAAATTTTCAATTCTCAAATAAACTGAAACTTTTTAATAAATGGTTATGAATATAAAACACATCATTGACGAAAATGTCTTGTTATACCATTTTAACGAAAAAGACAATCAAATCTAGTCTTCAACGGTATTAGGTATGTTTATTTTTTTTTAAGTCGAGAGTTCAAGTTTCATCAACGACATAAATATATTTAGGAGTAGTTTAGAAATAAAATATATTTGTCGTTTTAAAAAAAAACTAATACTCATTTTATGAGATTTCAATAATTAATTTGAAATGGGTGGCAGCATGGTCTTGTATAATCATTTACGTAAAAATAATTATTAGATTTTATTATTAGTTATTATGTAATAAAAAATTATTATTTTTAAATAAAATATTTATATTTAGAATTTATATTTATATTGTGTGTTATAAATTTGATGTAAATTAATTATTATTGGTGTCTACTTTAAGAAATATAAATTAATTTATATAAATGATTTTAATATTTTAAAATTGTCATTTTGCTCAAATTAAATTTCTTAATAACCTTTTTTAATTTAAATTTTCAAACTTTTAGCAAATATTTAATAATTTATTTATGTATAATTGATTTGTATAAAATATATGTAGAAGGTTAATTTATTTCCATTAGAAGTTGTGAGACATGTAATACCGAGTCACGTTATTAAATCACTTATATCAACATCTTTTAGAATACAAGTATCTTGGTGAAAACGAAGTTCTAATTATTAGCTAATCACCAATATATACATCACGTGTTTTGTCTCTTTGAAACTTCCTTTTAAAACTTTAATAAGAAAAATTCAAGAAAGTACATAAACCTCTCATTGAGCACCATGGAAAAAAAATTGTCGTGTTATCAATTTATACTTACATATATTTGTAAACTGTCGACAATAAAATTGAAATCACGATGGATAAATGTTTAAGAAATCCACCCATGCACATATTTTAGAATAATAGCATGGAAGTTCTTAGCTTCCATAAGTCTCAAACCTTAACATATAAAAGATTAATCATTTAGGTTGTGTTTAAAATCCTATATGAAAAGTAACATCCAAAATAAAAAGTTAGTTCGTTAAAAATAGAGTTTGACAAAAACTAGATGATAAGATAGATAGAATATAAAAAATGACATAAAAAAATAGGTATAATTATTCAATTTTTTAATACATACAAGCAATACACTTAGTTAAATTAAGTTATTTTGACACATCATATAAAATTTATTTTTCAAGTATTTTTTGTTGTCATATTTATAAACACAAAAATTACTTAGAATGTAATTTTTAAAAGTTATTCAGATTACTGTTTTAATGAAGTTAGTGGGGTTTTTTTTAATCCTCTTGAATATATCATTTATGAATTTAAATACAACTTTTACGTGTTTTTTTACTTTATATATTTAAACTAGGTTATCGGTTAGTTTTATTAAATATTATTTTTTTTTATCACCTAACTTTTTATTTATTAACAAAATTTTCAATTAATAACTATTTTTTCTCCTATCAACCAATTTTTCAACTAAAATAAATACAAATAAATATAAGTTCACCTTTAAGTACTTATTAAAATAATTTTGTAATTGTGTGCTTATATTTCATACTTATATATTCCTTTAATTTAATATTTAATTTACTATTTTAGCATAAATTATTCTTTAATTGTTTGGATTATTAAACATTATTTTATTTGCCTAATATTTTTCTTAATGCATCCATGATTGATTATTTATTTACTATTATTAAATTATTATGCAAATATGTTACTTGATATAATTATATAAAATGAATAATAACTTTCCATGCATGCATTACTTGTTTGATTCTCTCAAAAACAATATCAAAATTTATCTTAACATATAGCTTATTAAGAATGTTTATTAGATAAGTATATCCATGATGACAACGAAATAAAGGAAGAGTTGGTAGGAGAGAACGCTGGGAAATGAGGTTTTTACATGGTACATTTGGGAAAACAAATTCCTAATTAAGCATGTTAAAAGGTTACTTTAGCTTTTTCTTTTTATTTAAATCTAGTTATAAGTATTTGTGGTATGCCACACATATTCTTGTTTTACTCGACGAAGTCACAATATATTCCTAGTATCTTTTATTTTGATAAATTTTCAAAGATAAACCCATATATGAATCTTTTGTCATCACAAACAAGTTAACGAGCGTTATAAACAGGTATTTGTGGACATTTATTTATTTATTTATTTGACGACAAATTAACATATTCCTAAATATGAAGGTTATAAAAATCACTTAACGGAAGTTCAATGGTTGAGTGTTAATAAAATATTAAAATTAATCAAAAATTAATATATTTTAAGAAAAATAAGTACTTCAAAATCAAAAAATCTGTTATAATTTGAAAATACGAAAATATTAACATTTTGGTATAATATTTAAAATTTTGAAATTTTAAAAATTTTGGATGAAAAAAAAAAATTAATTTTTTGCATTTTTTAAACTTTTTTTTACATTGACTTTTTTTGACCGATTAATCCCGCCAAGACCAATTAATCCCGTCAAACGCTATTAACCCTTAAATTCCGTCAAACACACCAATCCTAGTCGGTTGGAGAAGGTCAAGCGATTAATCAACGATTAATCCTGATTTTTGTAACCATGTTAAATATATATCACTTATGTCTATTATTGAGACTTGAACTCATGACCTCTCATTTGAGAGTGTCACTAAATATTTTTATAATCGTGAAATTATACTTCCCATGGAGTATCCTTTTAAATAGTAATGGTCGGAACGAAATTCTCTGAGCGTATTTAAAGTCACCCAAGTGTTGTTTTCAACACATTCATATGAATAATTCCTATAAAAATATTTAGAGAAGTTTTCAGAAAAATCTTAATATTTTTGGAAAAGTTACATTTTAATCTTAAGTTTTTTTAACATAAAAATCCCGATTATTTCATTTCGGCTCAAATTAACAAAAACAAAAAAATTATTAATATGAAATGACATATTATCGTGTTTTTACAAATAATCGAGATCTTTGTGTTAAAAAAAATTAAGACTAAAAGGTAACTTTTCTAAAAATAATGGGATTTTTTTCTAATAATTTTCCACAAATTGATAATGTTTTTTTTTTGAAACCATAGAGTCTATAGGAGATCAGTAGTCCACCAGGCACCAACCGACACACCCATAATAATCTACTTAAAAGTAACAGTGTAGGGGTGAGCGTGGTGCGGTTATTAGTCAAAACCTCATCACTAACCACAAATGCGGTTAATCCATTTTCAAAACCACTTAGTGCGGTTACTTTTGCGGTGCGGTTTTGTTTTTTTGTGTTGCGGTTATTAACCGCATGGATTTGGTGCGGTTATTTTGTGTGGTTTTTAACCACAGTTTAGAGCTCAAACGGTTTTAAGAGTTCAAACATATTATTTATAATAATAAAAAATCATAAGATATAAGACAATTAACTTAAATCACAAACAACTAATATCTTAAAAACGTCAAATCAATAGTAATTAACAATAAATATCTTAAAATTGTCTAATTTCACCATTTTTCAAAGTTAAACATAACCATGGTTGCAGAAATCGGGATTAATCGGCGATTAATCATGGATTAATCGTTTGACGTTCTCCAACCGTCGATGATTAGGGCATTGATCGGAAATTTATGATTAATCGGGTTTGGCGGGATTAATCGGCCTTGGCGGGATTAATCGGTCAACAAAAGTCAAAAAAGTCGAAAAAAGTCAAAAAAAATCGAAAAAAGTCAAAAAAAAAAGGTCAAAAAAATTAAAAATTTTTTCTTAAAAAATTCCAAAAACCAACTTTCTTTTTTTACTCCAAAATTTTCAAATTTTCAAAATTTCAAATATTATACCAAAATGTTCATATTTTTGTATTTCCAAATTTCCAAATTATAACTTTTCTTATTTTCTAATTTTGAAGTACTTGTTTTTCTTAAGATATATTAATATTTAATTAATTTTAATATTTTATTATTAATTTATGGTCCCCGATTAATCCTCGATTAATCCCCGCCAAGACCGATTAATTCTTTAACACCAGTCGACCGCCGAGTTACCGTCAAACGATTTTTACAACCTTGAACATAACAAAGACCAAAACTTTTGTCTTCTAGTATTTTATCCATTTTTCATCCATGAAATTTGTCTTATTTTTAATATTTAATATATTAATAATTAATAAAAAAAAATTGTATATAATGTATGCGGTGTTGTGCGGTTTTTTTGCGGTTTTTGAAAACTAATAACCGCCCCGCACCGCAAAATTGCGGTTTTTGAAAAACAGAAAACCTCACCATCGGTTTTTATTGCCGTTGCGGTTTATCGCTTGCGGTTTTTGCGGTGAATTTTAGTTGCGATGCGGTTTTTGCTCACCCCTAAACAGTGTTATAAAAGGCAGTAAGGCACACGCCATGCATGGTGTCTTATAATAAGTGCTTTAAAAATAAAAAAAATAAAAATAAATAAAAAAATGTGTTTTTTTAACTTGTTGATGTAACACTAAAGTCTAAATGATCTTAACATTTTTTTTACATTTTCTATTACTTTTTATAACACCCAAGTACATAACATCTAACTATGAACTCTAGTTATACCCACAAGAACAAGTGTATTTTATTACATATCTTGTTGTTGATGCTTTAATAAAGATATTGCAAAATTTGTACAAGTCTTTTTTTATATGATCTGTTTTCTTAGTATCTTTTACAAGTAAAAGCTCTTACCTACTTTTTTTTCTGTGGCTGCAAATGATGGAAGGAGTTACTATAGGTGCACTCATCATACATGTAATGTGAAGAAACAAATTCAAAGGCTCTCAAAAGACAACTCCATTGTGGTTACAACTTATGAAGGCATTCACAACCATCCATGTGAGAAGCTAATGGAGACTTTAACTCCACTTCTGAAGCAACTTCAGTTTCTCGCCCGATTCTAGATCACTAAATCCAACAACTTACTTTTAGTTTGTACATGCCTTCTACTACAATTGACAAACAACAATGTTAATTTCTCCTTTATCGATTTCCTGCTTGTGTATGACAACATAAAGAATCGGAAAATTGAATTTGTGAGATTGATAGGAATTTATATGTATACTGTATAACTTTATCTTCTATCGAAGGAATAGGGGTAATACTCTCTCTCTCTCTCTCTCTCTCTCTCTCTCTCTCTATATATATATATATATATATATATATATATATATATATATATATATATATATATATATATATATATATATATAGGGAGTGGTTCAAATGAAAACCCAAAAAGATTAAGAACCCTAAGAACCATTTTTTAAACGTTTTCATTAAGAGCATTTTGGACTTATCAAATATTTTTATTAGATTAAACAAACTTTATATTCTCTAATTTACAACTATTTGTCACTCGTTATTGGACAGTCGTCGAACCACTGTTGGACTAATAGTAAATTTAATGACATTTTCTGGTTATATTCACAGCTTAATAAAACAAATATTGTAGTTCTCATTTCTTTGTTAATTCTTTTTAATACACACCTTTTTATATTTGCAGCAAAATATACAAAACTTTAATTAAAAAATTACATTTATGTCTTGATAAACTCAATCTTCTCATTTTTCTAAATTGTAGATTTCTTTAAAAAGGTATATCGTGTATAAGACATATTCACAATTTAATAAGCTTATTAATTCAATAATACACAGTTTAATATTTTCATGCATACATTTATTCATATTTTAACACAAAATTTATATAAAATATACAACTTAATATAATCAAATTTTAGTTTAATACATAAAATTCACAACATAACATAATACAATCAACTATACACTAATTCACATACTTAAAGTTAAACCTAAACACTACTACAACCACTAACTACTGAACGCCACCACAAACCACCTGTGCCACCATCACCATCATCCTTTGTAACATCCTAAAATTCAAAACCAAAAATTTCGTTTTTAGTTTAACAATACGTAAACCAACAGTATAAGAACATCCATAATAATATCTCATGTCAAAACCAAAGTGTTAGTAATCAAAACATAGTATCATAAAATAATATCAGAGGGTAATCCCAAAGATCTCATGTGCAGAAAATCATAGTGTGATACGCAACAATCGAGCCGGATCCTTTCCTTTGAAAACGAAGTACCTGAAACCAAAACTAAAAATCGTAAGCACGAAGCTTAGTGAGTTCCCCCATCATACCACATACATACAAATCACATATTATCAGGCATACCGGGGTGCCCGACCTACCCTATGTCAGGCATATCTGGATGCCCAACCTACCCTGCTAAACATACCGAGGTGCTCAACCTGCCCATGTTAGGCATACCGGGATGCCCAACCTACCCCGGTCAGGCATATCTTGGTGCCCAACCTACCCCTTCGGTCCTGTAGACCGATAACCAGGGACTATTTCACCCCCTACTACTACCACATAATATCATATCACATATATCATAATCTGTCTAGCATAGTTGGGTACTAAACTACCCCTTCGACCCTATCGACTAGTAACCGAGGACTATTCCTCCTACTACCAATATCACATAACATCATATCATACTAGCACATAAAACATATCAGATAATGGCTAACCAGAAAATTATCACAAAGACAATTATCTAACAAACAACTCTTACTAGTGGGTCGACATTGTGGCCTTAGACCCACTTCTATTGGAAGGTAACTCACCTCACACTACTGAAGTCCCGTAGACAAACTCTAGTTGCTGGATGACAGGTTCTCGAACTGCCAATTATCAAAATAACACCCAATCAGCAATTGGGCCCCAACATATACCCATAAGTCCATGCTTAGGGTAAAAGACTGTTTTAACCTTATCTTAGCTTGATTCAAGCTCAAGGCCCAATCCAAAGGCCCAAAAGTCAACTATGAGTCAAAGCCCAACATATGGCCTAATTTTCCAAATTGGGCCCAAACCTTTACATAGTCTTATTCTAAGGCCTAACCATTTAGTCCAATCAAAACATTTGGCATTTCTAATGACCCAACATCTCATAATCATAAAGGCCCAATTATGGCCCATCTAAGGCACGATTATGGCCCACATATGGCCCAACTTTCCAAAATTAGGCCCAAACCCCTTACATGGGTCTTACCCTACAACCCATTAAATTATTCTAGTTTATATGTTTGATTTTGGATGGCCGATTAATAGCCCACTCACCAAAGCCCAATAGAAAGGCCCAACTCATGGCCCAAGTGAAATTAGGGTTTTCACATAAAATGACGATTAGGGTTAAGTGTTTCTCACTTAACCCATTAAGTAATTAATCCATTAAGTCTGTCACTCTACGGGATAAAGCATATGGTGTGATCGGGTGTAATTCACAATTCCATTCCAATGCCAAATATGCAGGTCGATAAGTCCAAACCAATAATTCCAATATTAGGGTTTTCTAAACCTAATTAGAGTTTACAACCCAATCATAGCCCAATAGGCTCAAAACTAAGTCCCCGGATCATTTAGGACTTCATTAGGCTCACTAGGGTCTCATAAGGCCCATTAGGGTTTTTCCTAAGTCGCGCACCACCTACTACCACCTCGGGTAGTGGTGGTCGACGGCGACTCACGACGGCGGCCACCACCTCACGGTGGTGGTTAGGGTTCTAGTCCAATCATGTCCAAGCACTCCAAAAGCAATCCAAGCACAACTAAGCACACCGCCACCCAACACGGCGGCTGGTGGCGGCAGGAGACGGCAGCTACCACCTCACGGTAGGGGTTATGAGGTTCTTTTCATTATTGTACTTTCTAATTACATTTTACAATGATTTAACCCAAAAAATAAACACACACTAAATTGATAAACACACATCCACCTTGTGGTGGACGACGGTGGTTCATGACGGCAGCAACGGCGTTGACGGCGGCAGCCACCATGGCCGACAGTCATGGTGGTTTTCTTGGGTTTTTCCGGCAGCAAAATCCAACACATACACACGCCTGGAACACATCAACACCATTTTATGCACTCATTTAACAACCTATGGCGGCACATGGTGGCTAGAGATGACAGTCATCACCTCACGCTGGTGGGTTATCTTGGTTCCTACCCAAAATAACGTACATGCTTCAATGTTAGCTCCGGAAATAGCCCTTAAAGGCGAACACACACACATTCAGCCGCCTACAAGGTGGCAGGACATCGCCGGAATGCCACAGAAGTGGCAACCAATGGCGGTGGCGGCCAAATAACGGTTACAACCTCATACAACTAAAAGGGATGAAAGAAATGAGAGATAGCCTCATCATGACCATTCCGATCGCGCACGACTCGTGTTTGCCAGTCAAAACTCCGTCTTCATTCTTGGTGAAGTTTCCCAGTCGTTCACGACTTTACAGGCGACATCAAGTGGCGGAACAATGGCGTTTGTCGACGAGGCAGCAGGCGGAACCTGGTTGTCGGATTTGGTGATGCAAATGGTGGCTGAGGAGGGCTTCTATGATGGTGGCAGCTACCGGAAATGAAGAAGGAGGTGGTGGCTGCAGTCACTTGTGTTAGGGTTAGGGTTAGACGGGTGGTGGTGGCTATATACCCCCGTCCCATTTCAACTTTTACCATAATGACGCTTCCAGTCCCTCATTTCCCTTTTTCTTTAAAACTCATTCCATATTTTACCTTTTAAACCCTACCTCCTGAAATCATTTACAAATTAAGTCCGAATTTTACCAAGTAGCCCCTCCCTCTACAAATCCTTTTCAAATTAGGTCCATAATTTACTCTTTAGCCCCCACTTCCATAAATTCTTTTATATTAAGACCCATACTTACCAAACACCCCATGTATTCTAAAAATATTTACAAAATAAATCCCGGGACATACACTTTTAACCCCCAACTTCTAAAACTGTGATAGATAACTCTTCGAGATCAACCCTTAATATATAATTATTGATTTTAGGGCTACTATTCATTCATTAATTTGTTTATTTATTTTTTTAATAAATGGGGTGTTACAACTCTCCCCCACTAAAATTAGATTTCATCCTCGAAATCATTCCTTACCATTCCTTACATGCCCAACCACTCTAGTAAAGCACACCCTAGCCTTTCTAGGGTAACCGTGACCAACCTTCGCCAAGGCCCTAAAATCTGCAGGTGAACGAATTCCTCACAACGAGATCACATCTACTCCGTCCGAAATCGGTTGTCTCGAGATGGTCTGAATCCCTGACAGACCACCATACTAAATCATTATCGTTGAATCCAGTCCACTTATCCCTCAATTGACTACTCAATTTCTGATAACTCAAGGTTCCCACTATAAATCAGGATCACAAACCCAATTATCCCTGCAAGACACTTATACTTGGACAAGGCTCAGATAATCCCGTTGTATGTGACTTAGCATCACCCCAAGCAATCAGTTACTCCATCCATACATGGGATCTTAAAACACTAATACCACTCAAAACACTGAAACTGCCCGAAATAGCATGCTGCCACATGGCTGCTTTTCAAAAGCTACCAAGACCTTTTGGGTCTCAATTTGCTCGCCAATCATCTGAAATATCGGGTCCCGACCCGATTGCGGAACCAAAAGACCCATATGCAGTCTCTCCTCACGACTTCTGAACGAAATCCTTGTCTGTTAATAGTTGTCGTTAGTTATCTTACCACTATGGCTCTAACAACCTCCTGGTCCAACCGATCGGGTCCATGCATCGGATCCTGACGTCTCCAAATCCATGGCTAAGAGTGATTGCTACATGACTAATGGTATCCTTATTTCATAAACAACCTTAAGCAATCCATTGCTTTCTTGATCTCATAGTTGTAGTGGCATTCCTACGATCTCATTACTGGCTCAACCGGGTCTAATTCATCTGGGTAATTCCGAAATCCATATATCAATCGGTGGATTTGCCACGCTTTCACTGCTACACCCAAACTGGTGAGTACTACTATTCCTTCCACGTCCTAACAATGCGCCCATGCTATCTACCAACCTAGTGAATGTTACGGCTACACCCACAGACTTACAGCCGTCTATCACTATCTGACTGCTAGTGAATGCTACAGCTACCCCCACAGTCTTACAACACTTTCCATGCTCATTGACTGTTAGTGAATGCTACGGATACCCCCGCAGTCTTACAACACTTTCCATACTATCTGACTGTTAGTGAATGCTACGGCTACCCCAACAGTCTTACAACACTTTCCATACTATCTGACTATTAGTGAATGTTACGGCTACCCTCGCAGGCTTACAACACTTTCCATACTATTTGACTGTTAGTGAATGCTACGACTACCCCCATAGTCTTACAACACTTTCCAAACCGGTTGAACATGCACTCGATCTAACACTCATCTGAACTTGAATTCTAATTGGACCTCTAACCTGGTTCTTTAAACCCGTTACCCGATGCCAAGGAAAAACACGAACTAAACATTGGAACGTTTTCCGAACTCCCAACTCATCCAATACTCAACCTAGACGGCCACTCGACTGCCTTTCTGTTCTGATGAGGATGTGAAACTCATCCTAGTTTCACACCTATTACTGCTCCTAAGTACCTGGTCAATTCTCCCCCACTTAGATTCGACTAAGTCTTCATAGCACATGAGAATTGAAGGATTCCCAATCCTTTTTGCTTCCTGAGAATCCACCGACGACAACTTGTGCTTACCAAATCTAGCGATCACTTACCAAACCCTGAGATCGCCCATCCTCGGAATCCTTGATGAGTACTCTTGAAATCTGGCCCAGTTTGACATTTCAATCCATCTCCCATGCTGTCAACTGAAGGCCTTAATCTTTACTCTGACTGGCGAATCCTCATTCCCACTTCCAATTTTGCAGCACCACTGAACTCTAACCGAACATAGACCATGCAAAAATATAATTCTCTTAAACATCCAATGACCAACCACTTATTCATCTAACACCCACAACTGACACTACCCTCTTCATGCTACCAGTCCTGTCCTAGCAATGGTAGTGCCTTGAACTCCAAGGTTCTTCCATAGACAACTGTCGACCATACCCGAACGAGGATAAAACCACTGAACTCGGACTTCACTGGAGAACTATCGCTCTAATCATGACCTAATATCCTCTGAATAATACTCCTGAATGGATCCCGACAAAGATCTGGAATGATAACGGTACACACGGAACCCACACCGCAAGATGCGTCCCTCTATGGGTTCATCAAGGACTCTTCGGCATGCAGGATGGAATATATGATCCTTGATAACCCAAACACTAGCAGAAAACCGACTCGAGATCTGACTTATCCAAACTCACTCAAAATTCCAAAGCGATACGTATTCTCAATATCCATCTAGTAGCAGTAGAAGATGACACACCCGCAACATCTGGAGGAATCCTGATCACCCCTTGCTGACATGACCAACCCCGCTACCCTTGTAGCAACCTAAACCTTTGGAATGTCAAACTCCCTTGTGTACTTTCCCAAACGTGCTTCATTAACTCCGACCCTATTGGCCTTTCTCCCGATGATCAAAAGTCTTGGGTCTCTCCTTGGGACCCCCTACTATGCACCTGGCACGACCCTCTATTCTCAAAGTGCTCCAAATCGATCTCGCATCCTCGGACTTAAAAGTCATATCCTCAAGGGTCTGACACCTTGTCACGCTTACTAGCTCACTTGCCAATGGCTAAGCTGCGACAACTGGAACATCCTTTGTCCCCAAACCGGGTCACAAACTCCTCCCTGAAGCTTCTCAGATTCTCCAAGACTCTCACCAATTCGAGTATGGATCATGTGCTTTCAATAGTACGGGCCCAATACTACCTTCCACACCTATCCATACTTTCCTCAACAATCCTCTAGAATCCTCCAAGTCACTTCCTCAAACTGATGCACCCAAGTCTCACTAATCCTCACTACTAACCCACTAAAACATATCCTAGGCTTTCCTAGGTTCCCAAACCCACCCATTCCTCAACTGCTGAAAGGTTCCCAGTAATGTCAACTAGCTACCTCATGAATATAGCCACATGCACCAGAGATCAGATAATCCTTCGAGTAAAAGACCCATCCCTAGAACGGTTGGACTCAAAAAAAGAGCTATGCAATAGGGTCAAATCTATCACTCTGAGATTATCCAGCCTGTGCCACATGTTACTTAGCATATTCACTTAATAGCTAGCTCACGTTACTAAGAGTCCCACAAAGTACAAAGCAAGCAACATTCAGACAATGGAAAATCTAACCAACATATTCCAATCAAATCATTCTATCCTCTTATCAGGAATCTATACTGGCATGAGATTCTAAGGCTCATACAATCAGGCATAACCTAAACAGACTATCATATCACTGACTAATCAGTACTATCATGCAGCTCATCAAGCACAAACAACATGCATATAAGGCATCTTCCTAGATCCTTAGCCCTAATCTAGCATGCAGTTCTCATACACATACAGTAGACATATAAGGCATCCTTCCTAGATCCTTAGCCCTAATCTATCATGCAATTCTCATAATCATATCATATCATAAAATAAAAAGTATGGGTATCTTGGGGAAAACTTACTTGAGCTCGATTGATTGCACGCACCACACACCTTATTCGTTTCAAAGTTATTTTCTCTTTTCAAATTCCTTTCAAACTCCTTTTTATAAAATGATTTTACTTTTAAAAATTCTCATACCAAGTCCTTAGTTTCAGTTCAGACACACACGAGAGTGTGCCCGAATCCCTAAAACCAAAGCTCTGATACAAACTTGTTATCCCAAAATTCAAGACCAAAAACTTCGTTTTTGGTTTAACAATTCATAAACCAACAGTATAAGAACATCCATAATAATATCTCATGTCAAAACCAAAGTGTTAGTAATCAAAACATAGTATCATAAAATAATATCATAGTGTAATCCCAAAGATCTCATGTGCGGAAAATCATAGTGTGATGCATTGCGATCGAACCGGCTCTTTCCTTTGAAAACGAAGTACTTAAAACAAAAACTAAAAACCGTAAGCATGAAGCTTAGTGAGTTCCCCCATCATACCACATACCATACAAATCACATATTGTCAGGCATACCGGGGTGCCCAACCTAGCCCATGTCAGGCATATCTGGGTGCCCAACCTACCCTGCTAAACATACCGAGGTGCTCAACCTACCCATGTTAGGCATACCGGGATGCCCAACCTACCCGGTCAGGCATATCTTGGTGCCCAACCTACCCCTTCGGTCCTGTCGACCGATAACCGGGGACTATTTCACCCCTACTACTACCACATAATATCATATCACATATATCATAATCTGTCTAGCATAGTTGGGTACTAAACAACCCCTTCGAACCTATCGACCGGTAACCGAGGACTATTCCTCCTACTACCAATATCACATAACATCTTATCATACTAGCTCATAAAACATATCAGATAGTGGCTAACCAGAAAATTATCACAAAGACAATTATCTAACAAACAACTCCTACTAGTGGGTCAGCATTGTGGCCTGAGACACACTTCTACTAGAAGGTAACTCACCTCACACTGCTGAAGTCCCGTAGACAAACTCTATTTGTTGGATGACTGGTTCTAGAACTGTCAATCATCATAATAACACCCAATCAGCAATTGGGTCCCAAGATATACCCATAAGTCCATTCTTATGGTAAAAGACTGTTGTACCCCTATCTTAACTTGATTCAAGCCCAAGGCCCAAAAGTCAACTATGAGTCAAAGCCCAACATATGGCCCAATTTTCCAAATTGGGCCCAAACCTTTATATAGTCTTATTCTAAGGCCCAACCATTAAGTCAAGTCCAAACATTTGACATTTCTAATGGCCCAACATCTCATAATCATAAAGGCCCAATTATGGCCCAATTTTCCAAATTGGACCCAAACCCCTTACATGGGTCTTACCCTACAACCCATTATATTATTCTAGTCCATATGCTTGATTTTGGATGGCCCATTAATAGCCCACTCACCAAAGCCCAATAGAAATGCCCAACTCAAGGCCCAAGTGAAATTTGGGTTTTCAAATAAAATGACGATTAGCGTTAAGTGTTTCTCACTTAACCCATTAAGGACTTAATCCATTAAGTCCGTAACTCTACTAGATAAATCATATGCTGTGATCGGGTGTAATTCACAATGCCATTCCAATGGCTCAATATGCGGGTCCCGATAAGTCCAAACCAATAATTCCAATATTAGGGTTTTCTAAACCCTAATTAGGGTTTCCAACCCAATCATAGCCCAATAGGCCTAAAACTAAGTCCTTGGATAATTTAGGGCTTCATTAGGTCCCCTAGGGTCTCGGAAAGCCCATTAAGGTTTCATAAGGCCCACTAGGCTTTTTCCTAAGTCGGGCACCACCCACTACCACCTCGAGTAGTGGTGGCGGCTCACGGCGGCGGCAACCACCTCATGGTGGTGGTTAGGACTCTAGTCCAACTGTCTCCAAGCACTCAAAAAGAAATCCAAACAAAACTAAGCACAGCGCCACCCAACACGGCAGCTGGTGGCGGCAGGAGAAGGCAGCTACCACTTGACGGTGGTGGTTATGAGGTTCTTTTCATTATTCTACTTTCTAATTACATTTTACAATGATTTAACCCAAAAAATAAACACACGCTAAATTGAGAAACACACACACAACCACCTTGTGGTGGCCGGCGGTGGTGGATGGCGGTAGCTGCGGCGTTGACGGCAGCAGCCACCATGGCTAACAGCGATGGTGGTTTTCTTGGGTTTTTCCGACAACAGAACCCGACACATACACATGCTTGGAACACATCAACACTGGTTTATGCACTCATTCAACAACATGTGGCGACACATGGTGGCTGGAGATGACAGCCATCACCTCACAGTGGTGGCGATGGTGGGTTATCTTGGTTCCTACCCAAAATAACGTACATGCTTCACTATTAGCTACGGAAACAGTCCTTAAAGGCAAGCACACACACATTCATCCGCCTACAAGGTGGCAGGACATCGCCGGAATGCCACAGAAGTGGCAACCAACGGCGGTTACAGCCCCGTACAACTAAAAGGGATGAAAGAAATGAGAGACAGCCTCATTGTGACCATTTCGATCGCGCACAACTCGTGTTTGTCGGTCACTACTCTGTCTTCATTCTTGGTGAAGGTTCCCAGTCGTTCACGACTTTACAAATGGCATCAAGTGGTGGAACGACGGCGTTTGTCGATGAGGCAACAGGCGGAACCGGGCTGTCGGACTCGGTGATGCAAATGGTGGCTGAAGAGGGCTTCTATGATGGTGGCGGTTACCGGAAGTGAAGTAGGAGGTAGCGGCTGCAGTTGCTTGTGTTAGGGTTAGGGTTAGATGGGTGGTGGTGGCTTTATACTCCCGTCCCTTTCAACTTTTTCCATAATGACACATCCAGTCCCTCTTTTCCCTTATTCTTTAAAACTCAGTCCATATTTTACCTTTTAAACCCTACCTCCTGAAATCCTTTACAAATTAAGTCCTAATTTTACCAAGCAGTCCCTCCCTCTACAAATCCTTTTCAAATTAGGTCCATAATTTACGCTTTAGCCCCCGCTTCCATAAATTCTTTCATATTAAGTCCCATACTTACGAAACACCCCCTTGTATTCTAAAAATCTTTACAAAATAAATCTCGGGACTTACACTTTTAGCCCCCAACTTCTAAAACTGTGACAGATAACTCCTCGAGACCAAACCTTGATATATAATTATTGATTTTAGGGCTAAAATTCATTCATTAATTTGTTTATTTATTTATTTAATAAACGGGGTGTTACATCCTTCCTTTCAGATCTGTATATAAAATCATTGATTGATAGGTTAAATGTGATATTCATAATTTAATATACCAATTAAATTACTTATTTAGAGTTTAATGCAAAATAATTATAAAAACTAATACATTCTTATATATTTATACAACACGAAAAATAAATATGTTCACATGAAAATTAGTACAAACATTCATACATAAATCATTCATATTTAACATAAATTTTATAATAATTCACATCTTAATATAGACAATTCACAGTTCAGTACATAAAATTCACAGCTTAATATATAAAATTCACGGTTTAATGCAAAAATTATACATTCACAACCATATTTTTTAACTTCAAATTACACGTATACCTTTAGATTTATATGCTAGTGCTTCTTTCAAAGTTTATTTAAGCAAATATTCACAATTTATGTTTTACATACTTTATTCAAAATTATATAAAATGATATATGTGTATAGTGTTTCTTCAAACTTATATTTCAGAGGCAAACAAAAAATTTATAAAAAAAATCACAGTATAATACCAGTCATTTCAGAGTTAATATAGTCAATTCACAACTTAATACAATAAATTCACAAGTTAATTTAGTCAACTCATAGTTTAAACAAAAAATTCACAACTTAATACAGTCAATTCATTGTTTAAAACACAAAAATAACAACTTAATATAAGAAATTCACAACTTAATGCAATCGATCCATAGTTTAAACCACAAAATAAACAAGTTAATACATAAAATTCACTGTTTAATACAAAAAAACATATGCATTCAAAATCATATTATCAACTTAAAAATTTTAATACAATCAATTCACAATCTAACACAATTAATTCATAGTTAAATATACAAAACTCACAGCTTAATATAGTCAATTTACAGTTTAAACAACAAATTCACAGCTTAATGCATTCAATTCATAGTTTTAAGCACAAATATCACAACCAAATAAAAAAACTTCATAGTTTAATACACAAAAAAATATGCATTCACAAATAAATTCACAACTTAATAACTTACCAAATTTCATTTAGGCATTTCATCAAACACCTTGTGTGCATCTTTTTTTTCAGAACTTCCTTTTGTAAACACCATCAATGTAAACACCATACACACACCAGATCTAACTTGAAATGGTCAAACATATCAGATCTGATGTCGATTTGGTGGTGTTTTGACCAGAGATAAGAGAGATAGAGACAGAAACGAGTTATAGATAAGAAGGAGGCAACATATAACATATCTGGTACAAATTCGACAAACATTTCACTGGTGATGGAACATATCAGAGAAAAAAAGTAGTGCAAGAGTTTTGGAACAAAATGAGATCAAGATTAGCACCTGTAGGTTGAGATGATGACTACAATTTGTGATTTTTGATGCTCCGACAACGACACCAACGGTGGGGGAACAGATCTGATGTAGATCCAACGATGGAATGATGAAATAGAAAGAAAAACCTTTGTATAACAACACTAAATTCTCATATCTACATTAGATCTGAATTGATCTTGTGTAAATGAAGATAAAGGCAGTCTCCATTGGTTGTTTGAATAAAGAAATAGATTTGGAGATGGTCGGACATCTGGAGGTGACAAAAAGCTTCATACTCCATCACATCTGTTATTCCGGCAAAGTAGATCGAAGAATTTTTCTCATGCTTCATCAGATTTAAAACATTGGAGATCTGGAGAAGAAACATATTCAGTGGTGATGGCAGATCTAAAGTCAGGAGTTCTAGATCTAAAGGCGAATACACCAGATCTGAAGGTGAATGCTTCAAATCTGAAGGCGGCAGCTCCAGATCTGACGATCGTTGTATTTCGGCGACGGCGACGGTGCCAATGGTGGTGTCGGCAGTGGTGCCGGCGATGGTGGTGGTGGTCGGTAACGGTAGGAGGTAAGAGAGAGAGAGAGAGAGAGAGATGAGAGAAAAGTTGTCTTGTGAGATAAGATTGATCAAATATGTATGATGATTTAAGTTATAAGGTAAAACGAGTGGTTCTTATGGTTCTTAACTTTTTATGGTTCAAATTTGAACATTTACATATAAATATATATATATATATATATATATATATATATATATATATATATATATATATTTGTTCATAACAAAACAAACATGTTAATCTATGAAAATATGTATATGCAGTTAATAACATACAAAATGTTTATATTTATATATATATATATATATATATATATATATATATATACACACACACACACACACACACACATATATATATATATATATATATATATATATAGGTTTAGGTTATTTATTTTAACTATCTATTGTGTGCATGTAGGATTGATTCTGGACCAATCATTTTAGTTATTTTAATAAAGTAATTAATGCATATTAAATGTTGAAGATATAATGAGTATTAATTAAATATTCAGCTGTTGGGTAGCATAGCGTAGCAGTTTTGATGTATTGCGTCTATTGGGCTCGGTTTATAGTCCAAGTTTTGTTACTCCGGTTTGGGCCTGTCCAACCGTGAGCTGTTAGGGTTTTAATATAAATTAATGTGCTTGCATGCATATTAGAAAAACGATTGATAGCGATCACAATAGATCACAGATTATTTTCTTTAACGTTCTTGTAAACCCTTAATCCTCTACAGTAGAAGTTCTTTATCGAGCTCTGCTGAGGATTGTTGATTAATCATTCGACATTCTTCGATCCATACTTGAGTTGTTTACTTTTTTCGTATTCTTTATTTTACCTGTTATAAGATCTAATCGATCTTCAAGTTAGTTTTTAGCTCATCAATTGGTATCAGAGCAGGAGGTTGTGTAAATCATACACTTCTTTTCTGTGAAAAAGGTTTCGATTAGGGTTATTCCGCATTTACTGATATTTATTGAGCCGTCATCCCATAATTGACGTAACTCGATATTTATTGTTTTGCCCTAATTTATTACATTACAAGTCTGATCTTTTAACAGGTTATTCGATCAAGCATGGACGAGTCGCAATCCAATCCCATTAATATTTCGAACATCATTGGATCAACAACGAATATTCCCATCCTATACACCCACGATTATGAAGTCTGGGCACATCACTTTGAAGATTATGTTATAGGATCTGAGGATAATGGATACCTCATCTGGGAAGCAATCATCTCTGGACCCTTTTCTCATTCAGCAACTTCAAGGATTATTAAAACTCAAAAGGAGTATAATGATCTTCTGCAAGACGTTAAAGATATTGCTCAAGACGAAAAAGATAAATTTCAGTGCAATATCAAAGCATTGAGATTAATCAGATTCGCTCTTCAATCCGATACTTTCAGACTGGTGAGTTCGTGCACGACTGCAAAAGAAATATGGGACAGGCTACGAGAATTATACTCTACAGACGAAGATCTTGAACACTCCATTCAAACCTTACTCTTGTCTGAGTTTGGTGAATTCAAGCAGGGAGCCGAAGAGACTGTGACGCAAACGTTCGATCGCTTCAATCATCTTCTTAGAAAGATGATTAAACATGACATTGAAAGGAAGCTAATTGAGCAGAAGGTTACGTTTTTGAACGGTCTCAGATCTGAGTGGAGAGCTGTAGTGTCCACAGTTAAAGCCCATGAGCAATTTAAATCCTATTCTTTGGCGAAACTAGTGGGCATCCTGAAATCCCAAGAAAAGATCGTGTTACAAGAGAAAAATGTGGTTTCAAGCCTAGGTTCGTTGGCCCTCCTATCCAAAAGCAAAGCAGTGATGGAAGAAGAAGACCTCAACTTGGAGGACTATGACCTCACTTCTGAAGACTATGCTATGATGGTGTCCAACCCCAAGAGGTTCATCAATAAGAGATTCCCCACAAACAAGAACCGAAATTGGCAGGGGAGTTATAGTTCTGAAAAGGTCAAAGATGAACCAAAGGCAGAAGAATCAAGGAAGGAACCGAAAGCTGAAGGAGATTCGGGAGTAAGCTGCTATTACTGTGGAGGAAAGAATCACTATGCAAAGGATTGCGTCCTCAAGAAAATGGCAGAAAAGGATGAGGAAAAGGATGAAAAAGCTTTGTTGCAGAAAAAGCTGGATGAGATCAGAAAGAAGAGATCTACTGCTAACCCTTTTATGAACGCTTTAATTGTGCAGGGTTCGGTAGCAGATGATGAGTTCGGTGGCGTGGAGGTCTGGTCAACCGACTCTGAAGATGATGAAGTAAGGAAGCCTTCTCATGGAAAGGCTTATGTGGCGAAAGAATAGAGCAGTGGTGGAAAATGCTTGATGGTGTCCGACGTTTCTCAGATAAGGGGATACAACACGGACGGGGGGATTGAAGACGCAAAGGAGCGAGAGGACTTGTGCTTCACTGCAAAACCGCTCAGCGTATAGTTCAACGAGCTTGATGAACTGATCAAGAAGGTTATCAGTGACGAGCAGTTTGACGAAGAATGGTACATTGACAGTGGCTGCTCGCGTCACATGACAGGAAGGAAGGAAGAGCTAAGAGAATACAGGTCTCTTTCAAACGGTGGAAATGTCAAGTTCGGGAACAACTCCTTCGGCACCATAAAAGGCTACGGAATGATTACAAACGGTGATTTCACTATACGAAAGGTTGCATACGTGGAAGGATTACAACACAACCTCATCAGTGTATCTCAACTTGTTGGGGGTACCGGTCTCAAAGTTTCATTCGAAGATGAGGGTTCAAAAATAATTGAGAAGAAGACGAAAAGAGTTATTCTTAAATCAGAGTGTAAAGGTGAAATGTTTCCCTTAAACCTCAAACCCATCAAAGGAAACCCAACTATCTGCCTGTTATCAAAAGCACAATCTGACGAAAGCTGGTCGTGGCACCGAAGGCTCTCTCATCTTAACTTTAAGGATATCAATAAGCTTGCCACTGGAGGTCATGTTCGAGGTCTTCCGTTGCTCAAGTACGTTAGAGAACATTTGTGTGCTGCTTGTGAAATGGGGAAGCAGAGTCGTCAAAGTCATCCATCTATAATAAACACTAAAGTTGTTGAACCACTAGAATTACTTCATATTGATTTGTGTGGTCCATCATCTATCGAAAGTATCGGTGGTAGCAAGTACATTCTTGTTATTGTTGATGACTTTTCACGTTTTACATGGGTGTTCTTTCTGAAGCTTAAATCTGAAGCGACTCATAAGCTAAAGGTGTTCATCAAGCAGACTGAAGTACAGCTGAAGAAAGTCGTTCGCAATATCAGGAGCGATAATGGACTGGAGTTCAAAAATAAAGAATTTGAAGAATTCCTGGCAGAAAAGGGAATTAGTCACAACTTCTCAGCTACCTACACTCCTCAACAAAACGGGATTGTCGAAAGACGAAACCGATCTTTGTGTGAAGCAGCACGAACCATGCTAAGTTTCGCTTACTTACCTTTATATTTTTGGGCTGATGCTATTTCTGCTGCTTGTTTTACACATAACATGTCATATCTCAACAAGCGCTTCACTCTCACTCCTTATGAGATCATCAACAACAGGAAGCCGAATGTCAAATTCTTCCATGTGTTCGGTTCACGGTGTTTCATTTTCAATTCCAAAGAACACCGCAACAAGTTTGATGTCAAAGCCGACGAGGGGATATTTCTGGGATATTCTCTTACTTCTAAAGCATACAGAGTATTAAACAAGCGTTCGAGGAAAATAGAAGAAACCTACTATGTGACTTTTGATGACAACTATGTCAAAAAGCTGAAGGCCAACAAGGACACGGCTAGAGAAATCTTTCCTCAAACTGGCCAGGTCACAGCCTCAATCGCTAATCTATTTGAGAAGTTTGTTGAGCTATTTGATGAACCAGAGAAGGCCACTCTCTCAGAAGCCAGCGCAGCTGACAACAGGGTAGATCACTTAAAGCAACTTGTCGATGATGCTGCAAGGAGAATGAATGAAGGAGAATCAGGTTCTGAAGACCCTCCACAACACAATGCTTCAGTCGAGGGGGAGGATCCGCTATCATCATCTCAACCGAGCTCACATGTTGAGGGGGAGCTGAGGTCTCAAACTGCTCCCGAACGAAAATTTTCAACCGAAAGTACCTCACCACCCGAAGGTGGTTCAACACCCGAAAGCTCAGCACCACCAGAAACCTCTGTAGCTCAAGATACTCAAGACGTTCCTGAAAGCTTATCTATCGAGGGGGAGCATGTCGATATGCTTTATGATGATGAAAGTCCATCCGAACCAGAAGAGATGATAAACGCTGAATTGGATCCATCCTTTGATCCAAACAACCCTCCTCTCATCAAATGGACTAGCGATCATCCTGTCACTCAAGTCGTTGGGGATGTATCTGAAAAGGTTCTGACCCGATCACAACTCAAGGCAAAACAAACTTCCTTGTTTTCTCAAGTAGAATTTTGTATGTTTAACTCCTTCGTCTCAAAAATTGAACCAAAGACAGTTAAAACTGCTCTTGATCACTCCGATTGGGTTCAAGCTATGCAAGACGAACTGAATGAATTCGAAAGGAACAAAGTTTGGCGACTAATTCCAACTCCTCCAGATGCCTCGGTTGTTGGTCTCAAATGGGTCTTCAGGAATAAAATGGACAAAGAAGGGAACGTGATTCGAAACAAAGCTCGTCTGGTAGTGAAAGGATACTGTCAGGAGGAAGGAATTGACTATGAAGAGACTTTCGCTCCTGTAGCTAGGCTGGAATCCGTTAGAATCTTTCTCGCCTATGCTGCACACAAAAACTTTGAAGTCTACCAAATGGATGTCAAATGTGCATATCTCAATGGTGAACTCGAAGAAACAGTGTACGTGGAGCAACCTCCTGGCTTCGTAAATGAAAGGTATCCTAATCATTGTTATATTTTGGACAAAGCCGTGTATGGACTGAAACAAGCTCCGAGGGTCTGGTATGAAACGCTGACAAAGTTTTTAAAGATGTCGAAATTTAAACAAGGTTCGGTTGACCCAACCTTCTTTCGTAAGAAGGAAGGTAACCACCTTATGATTGTTCAAATTTACGTCGATGATATCATCTTTGGCTCTACGAATCCCAGCTTAACGGCTGATTTCAGAAAGCTGATGGAGACTAAATTTGAAATGAGCTCAATGGGTCCAATTAACTTTTTCCTTGGTTTAAATATTAGACAGGGACCCGAAGGCATCTTTATCAATCAGGAAGCTTACACGAAGACTCTTCTAGAAAAATTTGGCATGATGGGAGATTCAAAGGTCAAAGTTCCAATGGCGTTCGGCACCAAGCTCACTCCATCCTTGGATAAACCGGCAGTTGATATTACGCTTTATCGCCAGATGATCGGTTCTCTGATGTATCTTACTGCTAGCAGGCCTGACATAATGTTCTCTGGTTGTTACTGTGCTAGATTTCAGGCGAACCCGTGCGAACCTCACATGCTTGCAGTAAAGAACATTCTACGATATCTCAAGCGAACTACCTCTTTAGGTCTATGGTATCCATCCAACTCGGGCTTCTTCGTTCAGGCCTACTCAGATGCAGACCTTGGAGGTTGTGGATTAGACAGGAAAAGCACCACAGGCGGCTACCAATTCCTTGACGGGAAGTTAGTTAGCTGGCAATCAAAGAAACAAACGTGTGTATCTTTGTCTACAGCTGAAGCAGAATACATTGCAGCTGCATCATGTACCTCTCAAGTGATTTGGATCCAGAGTCAACTCAGAGACTATGGACTTAATATGAAAAAGATCTCACTATATTGTGACTCTGAAAGTGCAATTAGGATCTGTCATAACCCAGTGCAACACTCAAAGACTAAGCACATAGCACTGAGGTATCACTTCATTAAAGATCATGTGGAAGATGGAAACGTTGAAATTCACTTTGTTAGAACCACTGATCAACTGGCTGATATCTTCACCAAAGCCCTTCCTGAAGCGTCGTTCAATAAAATTCTACAAGGGCTCGGTATGATGGAATCAGAGTCAGTACCACAAACTACCTCTCAACTTCAATCGTAAGAAGCGAAATAGACCGAACGTTCGGGTTCGGTTGGATCACCTGCCTTTCGCTCATCAATTAAAGGTAGTTTTCTTGGCTGTAAATTTCATGTACAATTGTTTTACAAACTTGTTTATCTTATTGTCAAAAGCATTTCCTTTTTGAAAGTCTAAGTTCATTGGTTTTTCAAAAATTTTCAAAACCGAAATCAACCGAATGCTCGGGTTCAGTTTTTCAAAATTTTTCAAAACCGAAATCAACCAAACGCTCGGGTTTGGTTTTTCAAAATTTTTCAAAACCGAAATCAACCGAACGCTCGGGTTCTGTTTTTCAAATTTTTTCTCAACCGAATTCAACTGAACGCTCGGGTTCGGTTCCAAAGTTTTTTTTTCATATATCCTTTATTTTCTTTCTCAGTCTTATTTTTTTATTTTTTTTTACTTCTCATTATTTTTTTTAATATCAAAAACTCCAAAAATATATTTTATTCTTTATTTACTTTTTGTCTTTAATTTTATTTGTGAGTTCGTTCGTCTATGGGGAAATTGTTGAAATAGTTAAGTGTCCCTAGAAGTATGCTGCTATATGTGCCCAAAGCCTCATCAGATTCTGAATAATAGCCTTAATGACTTGGTATACACAAACCTTGTCTTCCCAATTAGGCTATCACATTTATTCTAATCGTGAGCTGCCTAACACTCTTCTCACATGAGATAAGAGTTTTCTGCTTGGTCCTTCTTTTCACAGCAGAGGTACGTTATATTCTTTCAGCATCTCTATTGTATTTCTTCATTTAACTTCGTTTCACAATCGTAACCCTTGAGACTCTCAGACATTACCACTGAGGTTTATGGTTACTCAAAAACTGTGTTTATGATCTTAGTTTCGTGCCACTACGAGCTGAGTGAAACCCAAAATTCAATACCCAATCTGAATTGACGGTGAACAATTAAATTGCTCAAGTTTTCAATAATGAATTGACGGACGTATCTTCATGAAATCTCAAACTTTTATTTTGTGTGATTCCTATGAAATTGTTAAACACCATCACATTTCTTCCCTTGGGATCCAGTTTTTAATTTTTGTTGAGATTTTATATTTACTAGCCACTTTTAAATTATTTCACACCTACTTGTTCAACAGACTACACCGGTCTCACAAGTACTTTGTTCACTTTCTATCTTATTTCAAGATTAGGACTGTTGAATCAAAGCAAAAACCACCCTACAAAGCTTAATTAAAAGAAGCCTTTCATCACTTCTTAATAAGTGTTTGATCGTTATTCAACGGGAAACCACACTAACACTTTAAGGTCTCTCTTGACTTTGAAGGAAGAGATTCGTGCCCGGGATCCTTTGTTTTGTGTCTTTATTGACATCACAATTTTTCCTCAAAAGAATTGCTTTATTTCTTATCTTTTACACCCTTAGCACGAAAATCTTTGATTTTCCAAAATTCTGGTTCTAATAATTATAGGCTTTTTCTTTGGATTGGTGGTTGATTAAAAGCTGAGGTCAACTTTAATCCACGTGGGCGTATTATTCAAAAGATGTCGTTATACTTTAAAGGGATAAGATGAAGAGTTGCTGACTCAGGCGAAACGTCTAATCTCTAACTGACGTCGCAGACGCGTGTGCGAATTTGAAACGGTTCATCTCTGGCACAGAAAGGACGTGTGCGAATTTGAAACGGTTCATCTCTGGCACAGAAAGGGCGCGTGTGAATTTGAAACGGTTTATCAGAAACGGCGCTTGATGGGAGGCGTGTTCTTCGGAATCTGACACTCTCTCTCATGCGTGATCATCGGTTCCCCAACTGTCACGCATCAGTCACCTCCAGAAAACTCTTGGTATTTCGATAGAAGATATGGGCAGATCTTTCTCTCTCCTTTAACCTACTATAAAAGGCGACATCCTCTCCCATTTACCTCTTTACTGCAATCAAAATTCCCAAGAGAGTAAGAATTCCCTGAACCCTAACTGTTCATCATCTTCTTCACTCTCTTCAACAATGGCCGATTCATCCTCTGTGCATGCCACTTCCCACATTCTTCCCATTCGCCCTCAACAGTGTCTCGTAATCGATTTAACCCCTCATGTCTATGACTCCTACATGTTCCTAATCATCGAGTGCTTGAAGTATTCGCCGATTGCACCTGCACTTTCTAGGGTGGAATCAGTGCCCATGGAGTTCTTATCGCAGATCTATGCAACTGCACATTACGATAAAGTGGTCGATAGGATCTTCTTCGAAGTTTCTCATCACAAAGCGTCCATCTCCAAGCAACGCTTTTGTTCTCTACTAGGGTTTGAAGCTGACCCAACGAGGGTTAATCCAGAGACTATTCCAGTGGGGCACCTTTTCAACATGTTCTACAATATGGGGTACACGGAGGTGCTTACCTCCGTCGCAAAGTTTAAGAAGTCCTGTTTACCGCCACAATGGAACGGGATGTTCACTGTGCAATTCAAGGGTCTCTCAGAAAGAAGCTCTGGTTCAGATGGCTCCAGTCGACTATTCCTGTCCATCCTGTACGGTGTCTACAACGGTATTAACGTCGACTATGGGTTTGTTCTCTGGCAACAACTCATCCAAAGTTTATCTTCTTCTTCACGGCATTCAGAGGTGTCGTATGCCAGGTTTTGGACCTTGATCACTAAGTGGGCGATGGATAAGAACAATGTCCCCACTGTTGCCGGCGCACCGATGTCTTCGATTGGTACCTTTCATACCACGAAGATCATCGTTTCAGATGCTTCAAAATTCCCTTTCAATGGTTCCATTCCGGAAACTATGTACGCTGATGTTCCAGCTGACAGCCGGCTCATCCGGACCTACAAGGAGTTCAAGAGGTCTGGTCCAAGGGATTGCACGCCGGAAATGCTCAAATCCATTCACGATGCCGACAAGCCTGCTCCGAGAGGCAAAAAGGCAGACAAAGGGAAGCAAGTGGCAAAAGGGGCTAAAGGCCCTTCTCCTAAAAAGAGGAAGGCCACCAAAGCTGCTCCGTCACCGCAACAGAAGAGACGAAAGACACAACCGAAGCGAAAGTTGATTATCGCTTCCTCTTCCAGTGAGTCGGAGGGAGAGAGTTCGGATTCTGACGACTCTCCAAGACGCAACACACCTCCAAAGGGCAACACACCACCTAGATCACCTACTCCTGACATGCAAATCCATACTTCTCCAATTCCCTCTCCTACTCAAACAATTCCCACTTCCATTCCCACCATAAACCCCTTTACCCATATTCCAAAACCTTCATTCCAAATGCCACCACCTATCTTCACTGATGCTACAACAACATCCACTGCAAAGGTTACAACCAACGTATCTGATACGGGGGTTCATACTGATGCAACCGAACCACCACCAGTAACCAAACCCATTCACACAACCGAAACCCAAACAGCACCCGAACCTACCCCTACTCAAAAACAAACCGAACCTACACCTACACCTACACCCATTCACACAACCGTAACCCAAACAGCACCCGAACCTACCCCTACTAAAAAACAAACCGAACCTACACCTACACCTACACCCGAAACCACACAACCTGAACTTACCCATACCACTACAACCCCAGCTTCACCACCACCACCATCTCCCGGTCATGCCTCTGACGGAGATAACCCTTTCCTTGGCGGGGAAAACATGACCTTTGATTCGGTCTATTACAGTCCGTTTCAAGTGCAGAGTGACGATCACGAAGACGCTCCGGTCACAAAGAAGCATCTTAAGGAGCTACATGACAAGGTCGACTTGCTCATTGCTTCTTCTTCCACCTCTCAATCATCCCTCTCTGAAGCCGCTCTTCAGAAGATTTTTGAGGCCTTCTCAAGGGCTCAGCAAGATTCGTTCGCTTCTGCAACCGCCGCCATTGATGCCTCAACGAAAGCCTGTGAGGCTGCGACCGAAAAAGTCGATAAACTATTCTCTGATGCCTCTACCCTGTTAAAGTCCTTAAAGGAGAGTGCAGATGCCACAAAGACTACGTTGGAACCAATTGTTCAACAGTTGGCCACGTTTGTCTCTACAGAGTTGAAGTCCTTTGCCACACTTCGTCAATCTATGACAGACGACAACTCTGCCCTTCGTGCCTCTATTGACGAGCGCCTCTCTAAACTCCAAGAGGACCTAGCTACCGAGAACTCGTTGATGGATGTTCTGGCAAAGAAGACCACTGCCCTAAAGGTCAAGAGTGCTCAACTCTCCAATTGTCAACAACAACTTGACACTCTTCGGTCCGAACGGGAGGTCATCAAGACGTGTGTTTCGGATGTCCACTCAGCAATATCTAACATCCTTGAAGCACATGATCCGATCCTTAATCATTTTGTGAGGCGTACCCTTGCAGAAAAGCTCGCTCCTGCCCTGGATCTGTTAATTAAAATTGAAGGGCTACCCGATTTCGTGTCCACTCCGAAATAAGGGGGAGAAAAGGAGTCTGGATCGCAACCACCTCATTCCTCAAAAGCAACACACACCACCGAACCTCCTCCTGCAGGCCAAGCCTCTGGTTCGGGTGTGAAGCATAAAGGCAAGAAAATTGCTGAGGAAGAAGAGGAAGAAGACAACGAAACCATTGCCGACTTGCTGAAACGCAAAAGTAGACGCAATGATGAAGATGATAATGTTCGTGTGGCAAGAGAAGCTGAAGAAGCTGAACGCAAAAAGAAAGAAGCCCACGACCTCCTCGAGAGTAGGAAAACTCTTTTTCCTGCTTGGACTCGAGAGAGGATGATAAAGGAGGCAATCGACACCCCGAGCGTCTTGTGGCTTGAACCAGTCATCTCGTTTGACTGTTATAATTCTGTCGACTCTCAGTTCGACATGCCACTTACCCGAAAGGCGTTTATCTTTCACGCCTTTGCCAACGTTGCCGAGTTCCCTCATCCTCATCCAGAGGTTGATCGGGAATTGATTGAGTTCTATCTGAAGGCTTCTCAACCTTAGTATCAAACCTGGAGCGCTCAGAAGATCATCAACGTTCGGGTCCTGAAACCATACACTGTTGGGAAGTTTATCAATGTTCGGTTCAAGGTGCTCAAGGGATCTGCAAAAACCGAACATGCCATCTCTTTAGCAGATCTACCGAACCTCAATCCTCATGATTGGATTGTTCTGCACAACATCCTTCTGACTAATGAAGCTGAATATGGTCTGATCATTGACCATCTTAAAAGGATGTTGGTGTGCTACATCATGGAGGTTGCACTGATGGATCAGGAGATTGCAACTGTCTTCAAGAAGAAACCGAAGATCTCTCCTGTTGGCTCGGCCAGTGATCTAAACCAGATGAAGATGGGAAAAATTGACCCCAGGTGAAACTCGGTCATGTTCACTAGGAATGAAGGACATAAATGTCTCTTTGCCTTAGCGGATAAACATCTTTATACCACTGCTTGTCTAGAGCATGTGCTGGGGATCATCCACAGTTGCAAGGAAAATACAGCGGATGATATCAAGTATTTTGATGATATGATTAAGTGGTACATCCGGTTCAGAGAGACGATCCTCGCGCTTATCTCACGTCTGTTTGAAACTGTAAAGAAGAAGGTTCCTACGGCTGGCCCAAGCAAGAAGTAGTGATCTCGCTCCAATTTGACGCAAAGGGGGAGATTGTTGGGTAGCATAGCGTAGCAGTTGTGATGTATTGCGTCTATTGGGCTCGGTTTATAGTCCAAGTTTTGTTACTCCGGTTTGGGCCTGTCCAACCGTGAGCTGTTAGGGTTTTAATATAAATTAATGTGCTTGCATGCATATTAGAAAAACGATTGATAGCGATCACAATAGATAACAGATTATTTTCTTTATCGTTCTTGTAAACCCTTAATCCTCTACAGTAGAAGTTCTTTATCGAGCTCTGCTGAGGATTATTGATTAATCATTCGACATTCTTCGATCCATACTTGAGTTGTTTACTGTTTTCGTATTCTTTATTTTACCTGTTATAAGATCTAATCGATCTTCAAGTTAGTTTTTAACTCATCATCAACATTTAATATTCATTAATTACTTTCTTAAAATAACTAAAATGATTGGTCCAGAATCAATCATACATGCATACAATAGATAGTAAAAACATTTGAACCTAACTCTCTCTCTCTCTCTATATATATATATATATATATATATATATATATATATATATATATATATATATATATATATATATATATATATAAGAATCAATATAAAACCAAGTAAAACTCATAGAACCACATAAAATTATTATGTTTATTTCTGAACATTTTGTATGTTAATAACTAGATATACATATCTTCGTAGATGAAGTTATGAACATTGGTTATTTTCTTGTGGTTCTATGATTCAATGAGTTATTTTGGATCTATGTTGAAATCATATATATATATATATATATATATATATATATATATATATATATATATATATATATATATATATATATATATATATATATATATATTCTAAAGATTATAAGCCAAATTCATAGTTATTCAACAATGTATACTAACAAGTAGACTGGAAATAGACACGATTGCATAACAATAAATCAATAAGATATTTTCACGGTTTAATAACTTCAATAATTTGGGGTAGGAGCTGAATTATGGACGTGAGCTTAATGGCCTACGCATGACGTAGGTAATGTTACACATGGCGTAACCGTTACCGACCAAAATCCCAACCCTAAGGTTTTGAGCCCTATTTAAGGGCTCTCACTTCTTGGAATCTTTCCCATTTCTAACCTCCATCACCTCATATCGTTCCTTTGAAACCCAAGCCGCTAATGGGATGTCAAGCCCACCAAGCAAATTACACCCTTTGATTGGTAAATAAACGTAATATAATGGTAAAAAGGGGTATCGATCCTCGGGGAAATGGTTGTATTCAATCACCAATGCAATCTAATATAACTAATGAAATTTAAACTAACTAACTACAATTAAACTAAAAGGGGGTTTGTTTGATTACTTGAAAACTAAAATAATTGAATAACTAAAAACCTTGCAATTAAGCAAGTTGATGAGATGCTCAAAAGTTGGAAATAATTGGTTAACTAAGGCGATTCAACACAATGAACATTTGTGTGTTTATCATTAGGATTTAATACAAAGCTTATCTTTCATCCCAAATTGGTTATAGCAATCATGAAGCATGATATGCCAAGATTCCTCATAAGTAGTATGGAGGTTGGGGAAGCCCACAACACACCTTCTTAATTAAGATCAAGGGTCAATTGAAGCAATTAATCCCAAGAAATCAATTAGCCTTAAGAATGAAGGAATCCCCAATTCCTAGAGGATGTCAAATGCTTACACATCCATAAAGGAGATATGATTCATAAGCTAGAGATGATTTCTACCATCATAAAGCCTTTGTTCTAGATAAATTCAATGATCCAATGCAAAATCAATGAAATAAATCAACCATTGCTCAATCAAATACTAAGCTCATGATCAAAGCATCAAATAAGCATAAGAATTGTAAACTAGAATCATAAACATGGAATAAATTGATAATCAACATAAATCCTTCAAAACCCACAAACATTCATTGGTTTTCAGCCAAAGTCAACCAAATAAGAGTATTAGCCACTCATGGCAACAAAGCAACAAGAACAATAATCTAATTGCATAAAGAAACTACCTAAGATTTGGAAAGATGAAAGGAAAGGGTTTCTAGCTCCCAAAATCGCCTCTTGCAGGTCTCTAATGGTGGAAAATCGTGAATGAGCTTCTAGATCTGATCCCCAAGGGTTATGGCAAACCAAATGACAAGAATGCCCAAACTGAGTAGTTGCGCGGGTTGCCGCACGACGAAAATTCCACTCGCGCAAATGTTGTTGTAATGCTATTGGTCCACCAAGCCACTCCACCCTTCCACTACCAAAGATTCCTTTGGTCCCCCCTCCCTTGTCCATGTAATTTGAAATGCACCAATCATCATTTAGCCACCAAATGGATGCTCCAAGCCCGAAATTAGAAATTTATGATCCATCTTCACAAGCCCAAATAATCCAAGCCAATAACTTTCAAAGCCCAATTCTTCCTCTTTGATTCCGTCAAGCCCAATAATGTCTCGGGAGCCCACTAAGCTCGTCTCCAATCAACCCGCCACCGCAACAAGCACCGAAAAACCTACAAAATATCTCATGTAACATAATAAGCATCCGGTATGATCCATACTAAAGAAAAATAAATAAATTACAATGCATTAATGATAAAAATATCTAAAAATCTAAAAATAAACTAATAAAATAAGGAAATAAAATAAGCTATCAAATCACCCCTAGCTTAAACCTAACTTGTCCTCAAGTTAGAACAAGACTAAAAATGAGCTCGGGATGAACTATCTGAAAAGGAAAAAGAAAGATACCATAGAACTTGGTCAACATCAGTCAACATGGTCAGAATTAGTCCTTCAATGGACCCTACGCATCTTCAAAATGTTCCTCGCTTTAGAGCCATAAACCACATTCTTAACCACTTGATGGGCGAATAGATCACGGCTGGATGCGGTCGCGGTGTGCAAGACAAAGGAAACAGAGATGCGCCCATTGGGGGTACTTTAAATCACCAATGTAGACCATAGTGCACGAAGGAAAGGCGCCTCTTCACACACTATGATTCCTACATTTGTCAGGCCAAAGTGTATAATAACGAAATAGGGTTTTGCAGCACGGCCTTCGGGCAAACATCTGGTTTTAGAGGCTTCTCCCTTGTACTGTCCTTTACAGTCTACCGTCTCATCGTCGGGGCCTTTTGTCACCAAAAATTAAAAATAAAATAAAATAAAATAATAAAAACTCTAATTAACCTAAATCTAAACCTAACAACCTAAATCTTCAATCTTGAACTTCTGTTATTGGGTCTTCAATCACATTTGCTGCTTGACATCCTTTTTTTTTTTTGCAAACTAGATATATAACATAAGTTTTGAACTTGGAATCTTGTTCTTCTTTTTGTGTTGCTCTTTTTTCTTCATTTTTCTTCTTTATTTTTGTTGCTTTTCTTGAATCATCTTTAATAGGCTCTTATTTTCTTCACTTTTTCAAATTTCTTCATTCTTTGTGTTGCTTCTTGGAAGGTCTAAGGAATTTCACCAAGTAACATAGGACTCCAATAGTGAAAATTGAGCGGTAGATGGAGGCTAATATGAACACCTAATGATCATTGACAATGTGCCAAGATCAACTAAAAAGGGGTGGGATATGACTCAAAAATGGGTGTTACCGAAAAGACTTGGTCCCAAAAGATGTGAATTGGGGGACCCACTTCAAAGTTCATCAAGCACCTCAATGCAAGGTGTGATAAACAAAATCTATCTAACTATCTACTCTAGACACCCTAGAAAAATGATAACTTATCCTAAAAAGGCGGTGAGAATCTAACTAAGCAAGGCTCGGACGAGACTCGGGAGTACTAAGGGGTACTCCCTCCAAAACCAAGATGCGAGTCTTCAATATCTTCAATGTCTTCAAAATACCTTACCAGGCTAGTCTTTGCTCGCACATATTGGCATGACCAACCACATCCCTCCGCACCTAGACCCAATCAAGCTACCTGCATCTGACCCCCACACAAGCGGTCTCAAAGTGGTCTGTGAGGCTCCAAACGTGTGCCATTTATCAAATACAAGGAATTCCATATCAAGACTCGGGACCAATCTATGATTCAATACTTATGACTCGGCATTATGGTACCTGTAGGGATGAGAAGACAAGAGAGAACAAAAATGCATGAACCTAACCTAGAATGCATCTAAAAAGTATGAAAATTAGAAAAGAAAGAAACAAAATATGCAATATTTTTGAATTTTTTATGCAATTTTTATGAGTGACCTAAATGACTAACTCTAAATGCAACTATATACAACCTAAATGCAATAATAATAAAAGATTAGATTACCTCACCCCCAAGCTTAAAATTAAGCATTGTCCTCGATGCTTAGGATGAGAGTAAGGAAGGATCATATCGGGATCAAGGTGGAGGAGGCCCGCGAGGAGGATAACCGCCCTCGGGCCGAAAATGATACCATAGGTCCTCCATGTAAGTGTGGGTGCGTGCTTGTTGTTCCTCTATGCGATGGATGGTTGCGGTGTTTCTATTGCCCTGGAGGCGCAAGGAAGCAAGCTGGCTGTAAATATCGAGAGGAAATTCGTGTGCAGGGTCGGGCTCATTGGGTTGCTGGTATGAGTGGTAGTCATGCTGTGGCTGGGAGTGTTCTCTCGAGGGCTGAAAGTGTGACCCGGAGGCTTGACCTGGATGAGGTGGAGGCAACTGGCGGATTGGGAGATCATAATGGTCTTCAGCCTCGAATGGGCTATCAGCATTGTCAGGATCCACCTGCATTTCATCATCCGCGGTTGCGTCATCATCGTTTGGCAAGTCTTGAGGCAAAAACCATGTTTCGGGGTCATCGGTGGTGAAGGTGGAGATACTTGGATTGGGTAAGATGTAAATTGGGTCCTTGACATGGTTTAGCCAAGAGAAATGTCCAAGAAGATTAGGATGAGGTAGAATTAATTCCATCCGCATGAGAGTAATGCAATCGAGAAGGTAAAGAGGTGGATCATCCACTGGTACATATTCAGATTCTGGAAATTGAAGGCCCATACCCAAACCAATGAGGGTAATGAGACCTCCAATACAAATGTCACCAGTGGTCTTCGTCCTGAGGCTATCACATTTGTCTAAAAAGAAGGTGGCGAAATCGGGTAAAGACCAACGGTGGCTCGACATGCAATAGAGAAAATACAACTCAACGGTGTTGATTTATCCCGGCTCGTGATGAGCAAAAATAGAAGTGGATAGGATCCGGTGGGCAATTCTCCAGCAAGGATGGATGATAAAGGGGTCTTTTTGGCTACTGGGATTGAACTTGGACAGGCTCGTGATTTGGGTCCAAAAGTCTACTTTGGGGAAGCTTTTGAATTGAGTCCATTGGTAGCTGTAAATGTCGGAGTTGTAGATGTCATATGTGCCCATGATCTTGTTGAGTTTTTTGTACTTGAGTCGGTGCTGCCGACCCTGGAGTTTGAAAGTGAGTATCCTCGCCGTGTCATTGTGGGCATAGGTGGAGAGGAATTCGATTGTGGGCTGCTTGTAGGTACGTGTAGAAAGATCGAGAAACTCGTTCCAACCAATGTTGAAAAATAGTTGTTGCAAGTGGTGGTCAAGGCCGAGTTGATCCATAGAATCTTGGTGGTAAAATTTTGTGGCACGGATTGCACGCTTTTGAAGGTTGGATTTGAACTCTCGGCTTTGGGCACTCGTGAGGGTAAGGTTCCCATCACGATCAACATGGTCGGTGGACATTTTCTTGGATGGCCTCGAGGATTGAGCTTCACGAGAAGAACCATGAGATGCGTGAATGGTCTTGTCCCATGCCATTGTACTTGTGAATAAACCAACTTCTTGTGTTGAAGTCCGAAAGAAATCCGCAAAAATCTGCACCCCATGCTTGAATTTTGGCCCACAAATTAAGTCTTTTGAATCTCCGGTGAAAAACAAAAATTTTGAAATTTTTGGTCAAAATTGGTGGTGGCGGTCGGCGGCCGGCGGTAGAGCTAGGATTCCGGCGACGAGATTTTTCCAAATTAAAAGTAGATCGGTGAGTGGTGGAGTGTTTGGTTAATAATGCCCCAAGAATTTTTGGAATTGGATGGAAGGTGGTGAAGGTGGTGGTGGTGGAGCGCCGGCGACAGCGGCGACATGCGCTTTTCCGCCAAGGAGATGGAGATATCGGGGCTAATCGGTGCCGACGAAGGGAGGCGACGCACTAGCAGGTAGCGCCGACCGGTGGCGTAGACAGCAGCAGCGGCAGCGGAGGACAGACGCGACGACTTTCGTCGGTCGGAGAAGGAACGGAGGAAATGGTTCTTCGTCGCTGACGGGAGGCACAAGGAGGGGAAAGGGGTCCGACGGGTGAGGGAGTATAAGGTTGGGTGAGAATTTTGGGTCGAATCCGGTTCAAATAGTGGGTATGGGGCGGGTATCCGGGTGAGTTTTGCAATTTAGGGCAAATAAGGTGGCCGCGCAATAAATAAAGTGATTTACTCTTGGCCGCGAAAACGTCTTGCGCGGGTGGTTATTGGCTGCACGCAACAATCAGTTTGCACCCCTTGTTTGTGTAATTTGGAACTCGGGACCTGCGCGGGTGGGGCTGGTCGCGCAAAGACTGCGCGGGTACCCGCGCAAAAGTCAAATTTTTGGAAATTTTCAAACTTCACCAAAATCATTGGAAGGCTTCTATATGCTTATTTTTATGCCAACTTCAAGTGTAGAAACACCCAAAACTTCAATCGGACATTATTTATTTACATTGCATTTATTTAACGTCTTTGCCAAGACATAGTCCCGCTTCCATCAACTTTCGTAATTTGGGATTTCCAATGTTATGTTGTCGAATTCTCCCGTATCAAAGCCTTCATAAAATGGTTTCAAGCGGTGCCCATTCACTTTGAATATTTGATTTGTTTCCAAACTCTTAATTTCAACCGCACCATGATCAAACACTTTTATGACAATAAAAGGTCCGTGCCATCGAGATCGCAACCTTCCCGGGAATAGCTTTAAGCGTGAATGATAAAGAAGAACTTTTTGACCCGGAATAAAGTGTTTTCGAGTGATGTGCTTGTCATGAAACGCTTTTGTCTTATCTTTGTAGATGCTTGCGTTTTCGTAAGACTCGTTTCTCAACTCCTCGATTTCTTGAAGTTGAATTTTTTGGTGTTTTCCACTTTCTTCAAGATTGAAGTTGCACTTTTTAACCGCCCAATATGCCTTGTGTTCGAATTCCACCGGTAAATGACAATATTTTCCATAGACAAGGCGGAATGGAGACATACCAATTGGAGTTTTTTAGGTGGTCCGATACGCCCATAAAGCATCTTCTAACTTTAAGCTCCAATCTTTTCGGGTAGTATTGACGGTCTTTTCAAGAATTTGTTTGAATTCTCTATTTGACACTTCGGCTTGGCCATTTGTTTGTGGATGATAAGCGGTTGATATCCGGTGTGTGACACCATATCTCTTTGTCATTGCTTCCATCATTTTATTGCAAAAATGAGTGCCCCTATCACTCACCAAGGCTCTCGGTACACCATATCTTGCGAAAATGTTTGACTTCAAGAAGTCAATTATAGTTTTTGAATCATCATGTCGTGTAGCCTTTGCTTCAACCCACTTTGAAACGTAATCAACCGCCAAGAGTATATAAGTATAACCAAACGAAACGGGGAAGGGGCCCATGAAGTCGATTCCCCACACATCAAAGATTTCACAAATAAGGATAGGGCTTTGAATCATCTCATGCCTCATGGATATGGTACCCGTTCTTTGAAATCTATCACAACTCTTGCAAAATAGATAGGTATCTCTTGACATTGTTGGCCAATAGAGTCCACATTCAAGCACCTTTCGCATGGTTTTGTTTTGACCAAAATGTCCTCCGCATGTATATTCATGGCAAAACTTCAAAATTGACTCGACCTCATTTTGATGAACACACCTCCGTATTAGTTGATCCGGACAATGTTTCCAAAGATAAGGGTCGTCCCATACGTAGTATTTGGAATCACTCTTCAACTTGGCCTTTTGGTGCTTGGTAAAGGCGTGAGGAATTTCTTTAGTAACCAAGTAATTCACAATATCCGCATACCATGGAATGGAATTTGAGATATGGAAAAGGTTCTCATCCGGGAATTTATCAAGGATAGGAGAAGAAGAATCGCCAACATTCAACCGACTTAAGTGATCCGCAACTAGGTTTTCGGCACCACTTTTATCCTTTATCTCAAGATCGAATTCTTGTAAAAGAAGAATCCAACGAATCAACCGTGGTTTGGCATCTTTCTTGGTCATGAGATACTTTAATGCGGCATGGTCGGAATATACAATTACTTTTGTCCCAAGAAGGTATTGCCGGAATTTTTCCAAGGCGAATACAATGGCTAAAAGTTCCTTCTCGGTGGTGGAATAGTTGGCTTGAGCATTATACAATGTTTTAGAAGCATAGTAGATGACATGTGATGCTTTGCCCTCTTTTTGACCTAAGACCGCTCTAATAGCAAAATTGCTTGCGTCACACATTATTTTAAATGGAAGCTCCCAATTTGGAGGTTGGATTATTAGTGCGGAAGTGAGCAAGTCTTTAAGTTTGTCAAAGGCTTCTTGGCATGCAACATTGAAGTCAAAATCGATATCTTTTTGAAGAAGAAGGCACATTGGTCGCATAATCTTGGAGAAATCTTTGATGAATCTTCTATAGAATCCCGCATGGCCCAAGAAAGATCTCACTTCTCTAACACATGTTGGGTAAGGAAGGGTTTGGATGACATCAATTTTGGCTTTATCAACTTCAATGCCCTTTTTGGAGACGATGTGTCCCAAAATGATTCCTTGATTAACCATGAAGTGACATTTCTCAAAGTTTAACACCAACTTTTTCTCTATGCACCTTTTCAAAATCTTCTTAAGGTTACCCAAACATTCATCAAACGAATTGCCATACACGGTGAAATCATCCATGAACACTTCAATTATATTTTCAACATACTCGGAGAAGATACTCACCATGCATCTTTGGAATGTGGCGGGAGCATTGCATAATCCAAATGGCATCCGCTTGTAAGCAAATGTGCCAAAGGGGCATGTAAAAGTCGTTTTGTCTTGATCTTCGGGAGCAACGGGTATTTGGTGAAAACCCGAGTATCCATCAAGGCAACAATAATGCGATTTGCCCGCCAATCGCTCGAGCATTTGATCAATGAAAGGAAGAGGGAAGTGATCTTTCCGCGTGCTTGAATTCAACTTTCTATAATCAATGCATACCCTCCATCCATTTTGAACTCGAGTGGGTACCATGACGCCTTTGTTATTCTCAACAACCGTGATTCCCGTTTTCTTAGGAACCACTTGCACCGGACTAACCCATTTGGAGTCGGAAATTGGGTAAATCATATCCGCATCAAGTAGCTTGATTATCTCCTTTTTGACAACTTCCATCATGGGAGGGTTTAATCGTCTTTGGGCTTCCCTTCTAGGCTTGCAATCATCTTCCATGAGTATCTTGTGAGTGCATACATTAGGACTTATCCCCTTGATGTCCGCTATGGTCCACCCCATGGCTTCTTTATGCTCTTTCAAGACTTCAATCAATTGGTTTTCTTCAAAGTCTTTCAATTGAGAAGAGATAATCATCGGTAGAGTCCCATCTTGACCTAGATAAGCATATTTCAAATGGCTAGGTAAAGCTTTCAATTCAAGTGTGGGTGGTTGGATTATGGAAGGTGGCATCTTGATTGGAGAATGAGATAAGGCAACTTGAGAAACATCCCTCTTTGTGGAATTAGTAATTTCTAAAGCCTTCACAATATTTTCGACTTCGGAATCCAATGTATACATATCCAAGGTATTCTTCAAACTTTCACCTTCAAGACTCATGTTAAGCACCATCTTCAAAAGATCCCCATTTGATAACTCGAATAATTGTTGGGTGATTGGCTCAATCACATCAACTCGATACAATGGAGATATATTGCTAGGATATCTCATTGCTTCGAAGATGTTGAAGTGAATGGTCTCTCCATCAAACTCCATGGTGATCTTCCCATTGTGGACATCAATAATCGTGTGATCGGTATTCATGAAGGGTCTTCCAAGGAGAATCATAGATGACTTGGAAGGAGTCTTTTCTTCAAGGTCAATGACATAGAAATCCGCGGGAAATACTAATTGATTAACTTGTACGAGTACATCCTCCAACATGCCTCTTGCAAATACACTTGACTTGTCCGCTAATTGAATGATGACTCCGGTTTCTTCCAAAGGTCCAACATTGAAAGATTGAAAAACCGAGTATGGCATGACATTGATTGAGGCTCCAAGATCTAGCATGGCACTTTCAACATGTAAATCACTAATGATACAAGGTATAACAAACATTCCCGGGTCTTTGCATTTGGGTGGAAGCTTCTTTTGGATGACCGCGGATACATTTGCATTGACTTGAATCTTCTCATTTGTCTTGAATTTTCTCTTGTTGGTGCACAAATCCTTAAGAAATTTAGCGTAATGTGGGATTTGCTTAATGGCATCCAATAGTGAAATGTTGAGTTGAACCTTGCGGAAAGTCTCAAGAAACTCTTTCTCTTCTTCTTGTTTCTTTGAGGAAGCCAAACGGGATGGAAAAGGTGGTGGTATGACCAATGGTTTGATGGATTTGTTGGAAGGATCGGGTTTATCAACATTTGGCACAACCGGTTCCTTTGGAGGAACTACAACTTTTGGAGGTTCCACAATGATCACTTCATCTTTGTCTTCTCTTGAAACTCTTTTAGGTTGACTTTCTCCAAGTGTTTTCCCACTTCGCAGGGTGATGGCACTCACATTTGGGTTCTTCTCGGTTTGTGATGGAAGTTTACCCTTTTGTTCTATCTTGTTGAGAGCGGTTGACAAGTCTCCAATTTGTGCTTGAATGTTGGAGAAAGTATTCTTGGTTTCTTGTTGAAATTGGGTTTGACTTTGAGCAAGAGAAGTGACAAGTTCTTGAAGGCTCATTTGATGGGTACCACTTGATTGGCCTTGTTGTGGAGGTTGTTGATAATTTGGAGGGTTATAAGAATTGTGTGGATATGGAGGTTTTTGAGAGGGGTATTGTGGATGTTGGTTCTCATCAAAAGATTTGGTGGATTTTGCTTTGGTGGATAAGGGCTGTTTTGGTTATTCCTCCAATTTGGGTTGAAATTGTTTTGAAATCCTGTGGGTCTTGGTTGACCTTGATATCCGCCCATTGCATTCACATCTTCCGGTTCACTTCCAAGTGTGGGACACTTATCCGTATAATGGCCCGTCATTGCACAAATACCACATACCATCAATTGTTGACCACTTCCCACCACCATTTAACTTAACACATTAGTCAAATCCAAGAGCTTTGATTCCAAGTGTTGAGTGTTGCTAACTTCACCAACCACTAGTGTAGAATTTCTCTTCCCAAAATTCCTTTGATTTTGAGAAATGGTACCAAAAAGTAATCGGATTTTGTGAGGGGTTTTGTTGAAGATGTCACCACCACTTGAAGCATCAATCATCCTCCGATCTTTTTCATTCATACCCTCATAAAATTATTGAAGAAGTAGTTGTTCGGGTATATTGTGTTGAGGACAACTTGTACACAAATTATTGAAGTGCTCCCAAAAATCATGAAATGTTTCATTTTCCCCTTGACGAATCCCCAAAATGTCACTTCGTTGTCTTGATATCCGGGAGGTGGGATAGAATTTTCTATTGAAGGCCTTGAGTAACTCTCCCCATGTGTGAATAGATCCCGGTGGTAAGTTGAATAACCACTCTCTAGCTTTGTCTTCCAAGGTGAGCGGGAAAGCGGTTAACTTGAAATCATCCAATGTCACATTGTCGGGCAACATGCTAACACATATCATATGAAAGGACTTCAAATGCTTTTGAGGGTCTTCTCTATCCAAACCATGGAACTTGGTAAGTTGATGGATGAAACTTGACTTCAATTCAATCCCTCGGCGATTTGCGGGATAAACAATAGCAAGAGGTGTATGAGTAACATTTGTTTCCATCATTTGTCTAAGTGTCAACTCTTGAGGGGGATTTGGTGGATTGGGGTTATTGGGGTTATTGGGATATTGTTGCAAGTAATTGGGTGGTTGTTGGTAAGGTGGGTATGGTTATTGTTGGGGATTGTAGATTGGTGGTGGATAAGGTTGGTAGTTAGGGTATTGGTTGTAAGGAGGTTGTTGTTGTGGGTACATTGGGTTTTGGTACATTGGAGGGTGTTGGTAATTGGGTTGATTTGGGTAATGTACTTGTTGAACTTGAAAAGCATTGTTTTGAGGTTGGTTGTTTTGGTGGAAGTGTTGGTTTTGTAGTTGTGGTGGTGGTTGATAAATTGGGTTGGTTTTAAGGAGGGGCTTGATTCCAAGGTGGAATATCAATGAGAGGTTCTTGTGGTGGTTGTCTTGGTTGATGGGGTGGGGTATTGGCATCTTGATTGATTGGGTTTGGGTTGGGATTGTGAGGTGGAGTGTGATTCATGGCTATGTGGTTTTCAAACGGAATGTCTTCAAAGGAATGACCAACAATTGGAGAACTCGGTTCGGTGTAGGTATCACTTGAAGTATGAACTTGATCTTCTATGTGGATTAGTGGAGAAGAGGAAGAAGCTTGAACAAGTTGTTGTTGCTTTTCTTGTTTGGCTAAAATTTTCAACCTTTTTGCTTCTCTTTCAATTTCCGGATTGTAGAGTAGTTCACTGGTTCTTGTAGACCTAGGCATAAACAATCAAATAACAATAACCAAATTCCCCGGCACTGGCGCCAAAACTTGATGGGATGTCAAGCCCACCAAGCAAATTACACCCTTTGATTGCTAAATAAACGTAATATAATGGTAAAAAGGGGTATCGATCCTCGGGGAAATGGTTGTATTCAATCACCAATGCAATCTAATAGAACTAATGAAATTTAAACTAACTAAATACAATTAAACTAAAAGGGGGTTGTTTGATTACTTGAAAACTAAAATAATTGAATAACTAAAAACCTTGCAATTAAGCAAGTTGATGAGATGCTCAAAAGTTGGAAATAATTGGTTAACTAAGGCGATTCAACACAATGAACATTTGTGTGTTTATCATTAGGATTTAATACAAAGCTTATCTTTCATCCCAAATTGGTTATAGCAATCATGAAGCATGATATGCCAAGATTCCTCATAAGTAGTATGGAGGTTGGGGAAGCCCACAACACACCTTCTTAATTAAGATCAAGGGTCAATTGAAGCAATTAATCCCAAGAAATCAATTAGCCTTAAGAATGAAGGAATCCCCAATTCCTAGAGGATGTCAAATTCTTACACATCCATAAAGGAGATATGATTCATAAGCTAGAGATCATTTCTACCATCATAAAGCCTTTGTTCTAAATAAATACAATGATCCAATGCAAAATCAATGAAATAAATCAACCATTTCTCAATCAAATACTAAGCTCATGATCAAAGCATCAAATAAGCATAAGAATTGTAAACTAGAATCATAAACATGGAATAAATTGATAATCAACATAAATCCTTCAAAACCCACAAACATTCATTGGTTTTTAGCCAAAGTCAACCAAATAAGAGTATTAGCCACTCATGGCAACAAAGCAACAAGAACAATAATCTAATTGCATAAAGAAACTACCTATGATTTGGAAAGATGAAAGGAAATGGTTTCTAGCTCCCAAAATCACCTCTTGCAGGTCTCTAATGGTGGAAAATCGTGAATGAGCTTCTAGATCTGATCCCCAAGGGTTATGGCAAGCCAAATGACCAAAATGCCCAAACTGGGCAGTTGCGCGGGTACCCGCGCGACGAAAATTTCACCCGCGCAAATGTTGCTGTAATGCTATTGGTCCACCAAGCCACTCCACCCTTCCACTACCAAAGATTCCTTTGGTCCCCCCTCCCTTGTCCATGTAATTTGAAATGCACCAATCATCATTTAGCCACCAAATGGATGCTCCAAGCCCGAAATTAGAAATTTATGATCCATCTTCACAAGCCCAAATAATCCAAGCCAATAACTTTCAAAGCCCAATTCTTCCTCTTTGATTTCGCCAAGCCCAATAATGTCTTGGGAGCCCACTAAGCTTGTCTCCAATCAACCCGCCACCGCAACAAGCACCGAAAAACCTACAAAATATCTCATGCAACATAATAAGCACCCGGTATGATCCATACTAAAGAAAAATAAATAAATTACAATGCATTAATGATAAAAATATCTAAAAATCTAAAAATAAACTAATAAAATAAGGAAATAAAATAAGCTATCAGCCGCCAATTATGAGTTTTTGAAGCTTTCAGAGAGTTTTGTGTACTCTTTTAAGGTAAATAGTGTTTGAAGAATCAAGTGGGAAGCTTCAAGGTATGTAGATCTGGTATTTGCAAGCTAACATCTATATTTGGAAGGTATAAAGCTTTCATCTTGATGCTTGTAGATGTTAGATCTTGTATGATTAAGAGTTTTCTGTTCTTGTCCTTATAATCTTGGTCCTTGTGAGTATGGGTTACTCCAGACTATCTGAGTGCCCCTTCTGTTTTTTTTTTCTTTTGATGTTATAAAGTCATAAAAATGAGAACTTAGGCACTCTTATCCATCCATGCATGAGTTCTTGAGCAAAAGGTGTCAATATGGAATTAGAGTGTGGTTTTGTGAATATCTTGGCTATGCAAGGGGATAAAGTCAAAAAATTTATCCATTAAGACATTCATTTAGATCAGATTTGGGAGTTTCAGAGTTTGGCTTGCTGTATTAAGAGTTTAATAGAACATTTTGGGATCAGGTGCTTAAGTTGGGCATAGCCTCTATACGTAGGTCGTAGCTCTACACTGGGTGTAGACTTTTGTACAATGGGCGTAGGTTATGCTATGATGACCGTACATCAACTGAAGGTTGACCGTTGACTTTTTTACTAGTTTGACTTTTGGTCAACCATGTTGGGACTTAGTATTGGAAGGACAAAATAGTATTTTTGCCAAAAGAAGGTTTACTTGTAAGGCTAGACCTTTTTTGAGATAGTCGATTCTTTAATTATTAATTAGGGTTTTATTATGGGTATGTTTAGCAAGAGGAGACTTGATATCGTTGGCTCGAGTAGGTGGTTTATCATGTCTTCAGGGTTAAGGTAATTCTTCTCACTATGTTGTGTAGGATGTTAACTATCTTTGTGACCTTTGCATTGTGTTTTGGGCGGGTTTCGTTTGTATGTTGGGTTGGGCCCATTATGTATGTTGGGAGGGGCCTATTTGTATGTTGGGTGGGCCCCATTATGTATGTCAAGTGAGGTACATTTGTGTGTTCGGTGGGGCCCGTTTGTATGTTGGGAGGGACCCATTATGATGGTCGGGGCCCGATATGTAGGTAGGGCCCGAGGTTATGTATGGTATGTGGTATGTTTGGGAACTCACTAGCTTCGTGCTTACGGTTTTTAGTTTAACATTTTTCAGGTTTTTCCAGTTCCAAAGGGAAAGGTCTGGCTTGACTGCATAACATCCCCTGATGGTTTTTCCGCATAATTTATATTTGTTTACTATCATGTTTGGAAAATGAAATTCACTCTGATTGGATTTGGAATAAATAGTAGTATGGAATTAATGGTTTAAAAATCAAAAAAATTTATCGGTATTTTTGGGATGTTACAAGTTGGTATCAGAGCCTTAGTTTGAGAGATTCGGGCACACTATCAGGTGTGTGTGAACTCAAACTAAGGAATTGATATTTAAAATAAAATAAAATATTTTTTTCCAAAAATGTGTTTACAAAAGGAAGGGGTGTGATTTATGCAATTAGCCGAGCTCAAGTAAGTGATTTTCATAATACACATACATGTTGATATAACTATATGTTATGGAATGTTTGTATGCTAGGATAAGGCTAAGGATACCTTCAAGAATTGCCTGGTAGAATGGACTCATTCATGTTACCTTGTAGCCTAGAAGGAATTGGATGATATGCCTTATTTTGGAATCTATGTTGGTGGGATTATTTTCTAAGTGTATGTTTAAAAAGTGTATACGGTTAGGATCATATAGCACTAGAATGATCGATTTAGCCTTATTTCCTGTTACTCGTCTAGTTGTGGGCTTAGGGTAGAATCATTTATTCGACAGTCTATTTGATCTCGTATTATGTATAATTTTCATGCATAAGGCAACCGGCAGTGTTCGTAGAAGTTCCTAGCATTGCAAAATTTGGTGAGTTAGGGGATGCTTTTTTAGCTTTTGTGGCCTACTGAGTGTTAGTAATCGAATGCTTCTTGCTTTGTGCTTTGTGGGACTCATAATGATACGAGTTAACTATTAAATCAATATATTAAGTTACATGCTGCAAAGGTTAAATAATTTAAGAATTATTGATTTGGCCCTATTTTACAGCTCTCGTTTGAGTCTAACCGTTGTAGGGTTGGGTCTTTTAGCCGAAAGATTATTTACATTTTATTGCATGTAAATATATTCATCATGAAGTTAGTTGATATTAGTGGGACTTATTTAGAAGCTGATGGCGGAGTGAGGTGGGGATCCTAAGAGAGCCTATGAAGTGCTTTAGTGTGTTTAGTGCGCCATTTAGCGGGTTTTAAGAGTATCAGTATGGGGAGGCGACTAAGAGGATTCGGGATGATTCTTGAGGAAAATATGGATTGGTGTGGAAGGTAGTATTGGGCCCATATTATTGAAAGCACAAGATCCATACTCGAATCAAGGAAAGTCAGAAGGATTCTACGAAGCCTGTAGAATGAGGAATTCTTTGGGTATGTTTTGATCATTTGTATAGTTTCTTTTCAATATGGTGATGAGCACTCGTGGAGGAGGATCTGGTTCTGGTTTAGGTTCAGGCTTTGGTGCCGAGCCGATTGATGGGAGGATTTGCAAGTTTGTTACATCTAAGATCACATGCGGTATTTTGGATGCGGCTCCTGTGATGTTTGGTACCATCAAGGAGGGGATCATGGACTTGTTGGATGAGCGGTTTGTAGCCTTTCGTGGCGAGATTCAGGGTAGAGTATGCATCGGCCATTCAGATGCAGCAGTTGGCGAGGGAGTTTTAGGACCTTTTCCAGATGATGGAGACCATGGCAGTGATCACCGCTAAGTTCAGGGAGAGGGCTTTGTTAGTCCAGCAGTACGCTGCGGATGAGGAGATGAAGAAGACGTGATACCATGATATGTTGCGGGATGATATTCTGGAGTTTGGGAGCATGTCAAGCTGCAAAACCTTGGATGAAATTATTTCTAAAGCTCAGGAGCGGGAGATTGAGTTGCAGTTAGAAATGAAGTGCGGGCTAGAACTGGGTTCATGCCGCAATGGTCCAGGAGAAGAGAACCAAGTGTACAATGACTCACGAGGGGTGTTATCGTGAGAAAGGAAGGGATTGTTTCAGTTGCGACCAGGATAGTCATTTTAGTAGGGATTGTCCTTGGGGTTCAGGTCGGATTTGTTTTTTTCACTGCAACTAGGTGAGCCACAAGAAGGTCGATTTCCCAGAGTTGGCAAGTGGAGTAGTGAGGGCGCCTGCTCCATCTACTTTGAGGATTACTGATGGTCGCGAGGGCAGAGTACAAGCTCCATTAGTGAGGAGTCGAGCTCTTCAACTATAGGCTGAAGAGATTTGAGTTCCATCTGATTGTGAAATGAGTTGAGGATTATGCAAGGAATAATGTTCATTGGGAAGTTGTAATTAGGGAAGTAAATGTTAAGGATCCAATTTATCTCGTCCAAGGACGTGAAGCATCGGTAGTGGTGCATTGTGGGTTCGTGACTAGGTTTAGGTTGTGGGTTGTGTTAGAACCTCTCTGCATGTTCTTGTCTGATGAAGGATTTGGGGTTCGAAGTATGACCCCGAACGCTTGATTGGGGTTTAGCAAGTTTGGTTTTCGGCTCTTGTTGATTTTGGCTTGGTAGTGTGGATATGTAACACTACCGAAAATCAAAACAATTTTAAACGTTTTAAAAACACGTTGTAGTTATAAAATGTTTGCAAACCAATGATTCCACAATATTTGTCCAATATCAGAGTACCCTAAAATCATAAAAACCCATAACAAGAAGATGTGTACCGTCACACCTTCTCATTTCCACGATGATCATAACTACCTAAAACAATAAATTGAAATCGTAAGCCAAAGCTTAGTAAGTTCCCCTAAGGTACCAAAACACAAGCAAATAACATATATAATCAAACATGTCGGGTCCAATCAACCATTGGGATGGAATACCCCAGGCCCAGTCAATCATAGCGTCTAGCCATCCTCGGGATGGAATACCCTAGATGGGAATGCCAATATATATATATATATATATATATATATATATATATATATATATATATATATATATATATATATATATATATATATCGGGTCCAGTCAAACATCAAGTTGGAATACCCCAGGCCCAGTCAACCATAGGGTCCAGTCGTCCTTGCGATGGAATACCCTAGGTTGGAATGCCAATTTCGGGTCCAGTCATCCATTGGGATGGAATACCCTTGGTATGTTGGCTCATAAAACAGAGCAATAAAGCCTCAACTACCAGCCAAATATTTGCACATATAAAAAATAACATATAAGTTGTCGACAGAAAATCAAACAGATCTAACATATCACTACAGTACAACAACCTACTATCACATAACAAGATGTCTAAACCAATGGTCCAGTCTTGGTTCCTTCGACTTATAGGTACAGTAAAGAAGACTCACCTCACAGTCTAAAAGGTAGCTGATGAAGTCTCAACTCCGAATCTCAGCTCAAACCATCACCTATCCAATCAAAGGACAAATTCTAAACCTCCATCCAAAATACCTATAATACCCTTGAGTCAAACTTGGTCAAAGTCAAGCTCAAACTGGTCAAAATCCATAAGTCAACTGAGTCATCCAGCCGAGTCGACCCAATGATCATATGCGGGCGTACTCCTCCATTGACCAGATCGGGGTTTTCGACTGCGTACATTGCGCGTACACCCAAGTACACTCAACGTAACCCCAGACTTCTTCTTTTTCCCATTAAGTGCTTAATATAACAACTTAATATGTCCAATTGCAGATCCAAGGTCAAAATATCATTAGGAGTCATAAAGTTTCAAACTTTATAACTTTGCATGCTCAATAAGTGCTTAATCATAAAAACCCAACATCTTAATGCCTTAAGACTCTTAAAAACATGCATGGGAGAAAACCAACCATTAAGACTTCATTTTTATGACTTAAGTCCTCTACTAAGGTTTGAAATACAACTTAATGAATCAAGAACATGCCATGCTCAATATCTAACATTTTAAGGCCAAAAGCATCATTAAAACATCAATTTCTAGATCTATATGATGGAGGGGTAAAGTTGCAAGCTTTATACCTTAAAAACGTTGCAAATGAGGTAGAAATCTGAAACCCAAAGTGATTCACCCCTCCAAGATGAGCTCTACTTCCTTCCCTCTTCTTCAAAGCACAAAACACACACCCTCTTAAGCTTGGAATAGCTTCACTAGGTGAATTAGGGTTGCAAAAACGTTCTAAGAGGATGGTGGCTGATGAAGTGAGGGGAAATGAGGCTATAATGGGGTTTAAATATGATTTGAACCCTAAAAATTTAGGTTTTCCATCTCTGGCAAGTACGCCTCGCGTACGAGATGTATGCCCAGCGTACTAGGGTGCACCCTAGTACGCTCAACGTACACACGCACGCATGGCGTACTCCCCCAAGGCTAAATTACGAAAATGTCACTAGGGCCCCTTTGCACTCATTCTTGAACTTAGGGACCAAAATGAAACATAATTAAATTATAGGGTTAAAATTAGAAGTACCTCACCATCGGGATGTTATAGGATAGTTGGCAAGACCATGGGTTGGGCCCATGGCTATTGTGGAAGTATTGCAAAACTACAAGTTGGCATGTAGTGCTAGGATAAGTTTGGCCATTGCAGGAAAGGTTGTAAGATTGTGGTTGAACCAGCCTTCGTTTGGGTTGATTTGGACTCGATATTGTTATTTATCCGCTCTATGGCAGGATGGTTGTTAGAGTTGTAGTGGTGATTAGACTAGTATAGCTCTCGATTGAGGGTGAGGCACGTATGGTTATGCTAGTTTGGGTGGGACCTATGGGTGAATCCCATTTAGTTATGCTAGCTTGCATGGTACCCGTAGGTTAGGCTCGTTTATGTTGGATTAGTGTCTAAGTCCATAACTATAATTGGTAAGACTTGACCCGACTCGGCATGGTCCATTTGGGTTGCATGGCATCAGGACATTTGGATAGACTGTTTGTGAGAAGAGGACATTTGTGACATATTAATATATTATAATTTCTAATATATTAATATAAAATTATGTTATTTAATTAGTATTGATCAAGAATAAATTTGGACTTAATTTATTGATCAAAAGAGACTAATTAAATATATGGGGATTGATTGTGTAAATCATTCATTCTTATATATGTGGTCTTATGATCCAAGATTCCTTATGTTGGGTTTAACCCATGTGGTAGTCCATGGATACTCCATGGAGGTTAAAATCCATAGACATAAGGAATGGGTAAAGTCATGGGTTACATGGTGTAACCCTAATGTGCACACTATATAAGGACCATTTAGCTCAAGAAATTGACACAAGTAATACACATATGAGGGCTAGTCAATTTGAGCTTGGAGTGTCTTCTTCTCATGGTTATTCCAAGTGTTCATGATGTTGTATGAACCATTTGAGGTGTCACACTTGTGGCACTAGGCTCTCAAGCTTCATGGAGTCAAGCAACAACAACAAGGTATGTATTCTATTTATTTTATTACCCAAGTATAAGATATTTGTATGCTAGTATAGGGTAATATCTTGGAAAGTTTATATTTGCATGTATAATAGAGAAAACATAGATCCAAGGTATTTAGGGTTGTATGTGCACCATAGGATGTTGTAGTATACTAAAACCCAACAGTGGTATCAGAGCCATGGGTTGTTTTCTGTTATATTGATACAAATGTTTTATTTTCAAAGTTGGAAAAAAAGAAAAAAAAACATGACGTTTGTCAAATTTTAAGATAATTACTTGTTTTTTGTGAAAAACTAGTTATTTGTAAAATTTGAATCATTTGCTATATGAGTTGAATTAGGTCAAATTTAGTAAAAGATAAAATGATATTATTATTTTATTAGTTTTAAAAGTTTGATCTAAAGAGTTTTTTGAAACCTCCATAAGTTATGGATATGAAAAGGTTTTTAAAAAATTGATTCAAAGTTTTTTATGGAGTTACAAAACTTGGTCTTAATGTTTTACAGAATTCCATAACTTGCTCTTAAGTTAGGGAACATGAAAAGTTTCATCATATAAGAAACATTAAACTCCATAAGTTATGGAATCCAAAAGTTTTATGTTTCCTTGATTTATGAGTTACTTTAGATTAATGGAAAAAATTGTGTTTTAGTTGTTTTCAATCCTAATTAATCTAGAGGTAGTTCATAAAATGTGTTTTTGTAACTTGTGCTCAAGTTACATAAAAGGTCACATTTATAAATCTTAAAACTCATAAAAGTGTCATAGATTACATAAAAAATGAAGAGTCTTTTTCATTAAATAGTATTATGACTCCATAACTTGTCCTCAAGTTATGGATGTTTAAGAGTCACTTCTTTAAAAGGGTTATTAAAAAATAAGAGGTTACATAAAAAAAGGAAGAGTCTTCATTTTAATGAACCATTAAACTCTTAAGTTATGAAATGAAAAGTTTTGAATAGTTTCAAAAACTTTCCCTCAAGTTTTGGAATTTGTAAAGTTTTCCCATGAATACTTTAATTTCAAGTTAAGCCCTTAGAATTTTAAAAAGTTAAAATTCAACCCTTATACTTTATATTATTATAAGTTAATAATATTTATATATATGTATAAGAGCAAGTCGTCTTACCATTAGTAGGCCTCTTTCACGAAGCTGGTCTATAACGGGGGTATAAGGTTACTGCCTATAAAATGGCAGTTTAATGGGTGTCCAATCTCACCCACCGCTTCCTTAACTGGTGGAGGGTCGTTAGCCGAACGGGTAGGACAAGGACTATAATTCTCCCTTCATTAAAAGTATTAATGATAAATATAAAGTAACTAAATATTTTTTTATAATTCTCAATCTTAGTTACTTTAGGAAAATGTGAATAAGGTGCTAATCCATGAAATTACACTTTGCACTTTGTTTAAGTCAGTTAGTAGAGCGTGTGTGGTTAACCGGCACACTAACTTGTATTTAACAAGGTAGGCAAAAGGTAACTTAATATTTATCATAGTATCGATGGAGCGTGTATGGTTAACCGGCACATCGATTGAGGGGTAAATATTAAGGGTACCAAGTATATTTGCATGGTTATTCACACCTTGTTTTGTGATCCTCGGCATCCCAGTCACAAAACCTGAAGGGAACACTCGAGATTGAAACATGCCACTGAAAAGTTCAATGAATCTCAAAAGAATTTGGGAGTTTCAAAACCAATTAAAACCTAATAATACATTTTGTTTATCTTGGTGGAAATTGGTGAATCGTCATTCACCTACCTTCAAATATTTTATAGCTTGGATTACGGCATCCCTCTTCCAAGTTATAAAATAGTTTGTTGGGTCCTAGCCTTAATATTTCATATTGGGTGTTATATTAGGGGCTTTAAATCAACTAAACTTGAATATCTCCCAAAACATGTCTAGTTCAGACATCTATGCTCCTCCCAAATCTCTTGGAACTTCATTTCCTCCACCTCCTTCAATTATTCTCCCTAACCCACATGTTCAAGGTCACTCAAGCCCTATTGGCCAGGCAAGGTCTAGGTGTGATTGTATCTTGGAGATGAAGTCACATATTGACAAGCCGGGAGAGTTGGCTGTCAAAGTCTTGAGAAAGTTGGTGGTTCAATCACTTTCTAAGTCACATAGTGAGTTCCTTTGGGACTCCTATGAAACAGACTATGACAAGACCCTTAATGATCTTATCTATTTGCTTGGTGTTGTTGAATCAGAAATGATCTGGAAGGCTAGTAAAGAAAATTTGATTAGAAGATCGACTTCCCAAAACTTTATGGAGATTGATAATGGTGACACTGGAAATCCAGAAAAAGCATCCTCTTCCTAATGGAAAGGGATCGGCCATAGTCAACTTGGTTGACCAAATGGTAAAGAGAAAAGCTAAGTCTGTGATAGTCCCATTACCAAAGGGTCCATATGTTAAATTGCCAAAGGAAGGGGCATTGATTGCGAAACTGCCAAATTTACCTAAGGATGTTAAAGTCAATAAGTTTGACCCTACTTTAGGTAAAGTCCGTTGTCTAACTTTGTTAAGCTCCTATTTGGAGATTCTTATTGCATAATGTGACTGAGTCACATGGTGATGTTATAAGAATCAAAGAAAAGAGAGAAAGCTTAAAGGAAGTATATGATGATTCTGATCGCGAAGATGGATTTCGATCGCATCAGAATTTTGAGTTGTTACTTAGGAGTTATGACACATTGCTTAGGAATAGATAACAACAAGGTTTCCATATGGATTGTAAGGATGAGTTTTTCCGCAAAGTTTTTAAAATAAAAGGAAAGTCTTCATTTTATTTATTTTAAGTATCCTTACAATGGAATTTGTGAAAGAATTGTTGCTTATATGATTCCATTGCTAGTAATATAGGAAAATGGTTTTGATTCTTTCATTTGTGGTAGTGTCAAAATTTACCAAATAAGGAAAGTTTCTCATCACCCAAGTTTAAATTGGACCGAAACTTGGAATCATGCAATTTGTATAGTATGATGAATGAGAACTTTCAAGCATTGGAAAATTAAGACTAATTACTTGTTCACATGGATGTGTGAGTCAAGTAAAGGACTAAGGGATCGAGTACACATTCTTGTGCACTGATCAAGCCCACCACAAATAATCGTTAAGACTATTTGTCATGATTTACTAAAGTTTAGTAAATATGGTTATACTTACAAGTTCAAGTATAATTATGAAACATTGAAAAAGTTTCAATGTATGGCAGAGCGAATAAGAAAGAATCAAATTATGGCAGAAAGATAAAAGTTTCTCAAATCTGAAAAGATGGGAGAGTACTTTATGATATATGATCATCTTAATGATTAAGAGACCTTATCACAATTCATCCTCTAAGTGCATTCTGATAGCTCAGAAGAGGAGTTATGAATTGTTGAAGTGGTTAAATCAAGAAGATGATTCATACTTCGTTCCAAAAAACAATTCTCAGAGTCATACTCCAATATTGTAACTTGAGTGACACATCTTAAAGAAGGTTTATTAACACTAGTCAAATGTTATAGTAAAAGGTTTTCTACCCTTGTACATATGAAATTGGTAAGTTGTGATGTTTTGGATCAAACAGAGACCAACTTAGGCCAATTGTGTGAAGTGTTTGTCTTGATAAAGAATCCAAACTATCTCTTGAATATTTGGCAAGATAGTCTTATATGTGAAGAGGACAGTGGGAGTCTTAAAGATCCTGAAAAGAATTTCAAGATCTAATCAAGAATAAAAACTTGCAATTGACATATTTCTATTTCTGTGCCCATTCCAGTTAAAGTTGGCTTTGCATATGAGTTCTTAGAGTTCTCAATTGGTTGCATATCAACTTGGAAGCAATGGCAGGCCCTTGAGCTGCCAGGTGGCAAGAATTTAAGATTGCACAAGTTCGGTCCATATGAATTTGGAATTGTCACTAATATTGTCTTGTGATTATGGTTTTGAAAAAAAAATCACATGGAAATGAACAAATATACCATAAAATCTAAGGGTCATAAGGTTTCTCTCCGATTCATGAAAATGATGGTGAGGAAACACTTCCACCAAGTAGATTTGAAGCAGATAGCAAAGGTCTAAACAATTGAGACTATGATTACGACATCCCTTTTCATAGTTCTGAAATTGTTTAGACACAACTGTGAGCTATCTAAGATAAGGTGTATGATTTTGATAAAGTCTTATCAAAGCAATCTAGTATTGACCTCTAGAAGTCCAGTTGTTTTCTGGATACATGTCAAAGCTAGTGGGAGCATAACTGTTATGCTAATAATCATCATGTTAGTAGGAGCATGATAATTATGATAAGTATTGCAAGCTAGCAATGTTAATTATAGAAAACAAAAGTTTCAATTTGTGAGGTTGCAGGGGTTGAAAAAGTTGTTTTGCTATAATTAAGGGAGAGGAAATTATATACTTCATTTAAATTCTAAAAGGCTTAGATTGAGATTTTAATCATCTTAGTCAAGAATATATATATATATATATATATATATATATATATATATATATATATATATATGAATTTTATGTTGGTTTGGTTCAACTTAAGAAAATTCTATATATTGCGTTCTCAAAATTCGATTATGATTACGGCATCCCTTTTCATAGTCAAATTTTGAGAATATGGCAAACAAAAAATTATTATGGCAAAAGATTGGTCTAGAACCATGTCTTTATGTGAAACATCATGAATCGTGTCCCATTTACTTTGGGTACAAGATCGATTACATGTGCTATAATATTTATCCTTTCTGAATTTTTCAAATGCCTTGGGGCATTAAGTAGGAAAATCTCTAGAATTGGATATGACTAAAGTGATTAAGCAATTTTCGAGGACAATCTAAGGTTTACTAAAGATTATTTGCTCAAGGACAGTTGGAAGTATAGTGTGAATTTTGGAAGGGCCATATTGACATAGTCTGAAAAGAGGCAACTCTTGTTCAGAAGTGGTAGTCAAATTGGGAATATAGAGTTGTCTCCATAGATAGAAGCAATATGTGTAAGATTAGAAAAAACTTAGTGCAAGAAGCATGTTCAAAGCAATGCATACTTTGAACATAAGGCTTTGTGTCCATGGAGTAGGTTTTCATTGGAATACCTTGTAATGGTTGTTGACAAGTCTTTGTGACTTTGTACACATTCATTGCAAGAGGGTAGTGTATTTAAGTTTAAATCCTAACAAGATTTCGATTTGGGAGTGTGAAATTAGAATCATTGAAAGTTTGGTCAATTAGTTTATTTCACAAAGTAAGGATCATAGACAAACATAGAGTGCATACTTGGTGTATGGCAAAGCTATTGTTTAGGAAAAACATAGTGTACATGCTTGGAGCATGGGACAACTAGTGTTTTTAATTCAAGTATAAAGTTGATAAAACTGAAACAATGAATAATGAGTAATCAGTATGGTGATAAATAAAAGTGGTCTAGTTATATTCATAGGGTTTGATACCATATTTGATTCATTTATTCTTGTGATTCACTTTTCATGTTTTGACTTCCATAATAACTAGGTTATTCTTCTGGAATGACTAAGTTTTTCAAACCATCCACAGTCGGTCATATGTTGGAAGAAGATATGAATCAAGATTGTCATGGGTTGGCTTGTAGAGGTCCAAGTTGGTGGACAAAGTTGTGCTACAACACTCATGAGTGCTTATAAGTTCTGAGTATTGGATTCAACCCGCGCTCATTTGAATCACTTCATGGATTTTATCACGATGAGACAATAATATCTTATATTCTTCAAACCTAGAGATATGAGTTGTTACTATGAGTTGGTTGTACATTGATTGCATGAAACCGCATTGGTAACTCGATGTTATAAAACGTGCCTTTGTGTATGATTCAGCAAGTAGTAGAACAAGCCATATGAGTCGAAGTTTATCCATTCCTTTTACCTTCAGGATAAAATTGATATATGTGGGCCCCTCGATGATTTAATGATGATACATGTGAGTGGTTGGCCAAGCCAGGACTGATTTGATTTATTCAATCAGTCAGTCGAAATAAATCGGAAATCGGGAAACAACAAATGGACAGAGAGAATGATTAATAATCCATGTCTCAGTCCATATGATATCTAGAATGGAGGAATATATGATCCCTTATCTAATGGACAAGTCATTGACAAAGGTCAGAGTTCATCGACAAGGTCAGAGTTCGACAACAACTTTTGAGAGCTACGATTGCAAATTAGGTTTGAAGTCATATGCAATAATAGTTTTAGACTTATCCAAGTGGGAGACTATTGTATTAGTGTCTAAGTCCATAACTATAATTGGTAAGACTTGACCCGACTCGGCATGGTCAATTTGGGTTGCATGGCATCGGGACATTTGGATAGATCGTTTGTGTAACGCCCCGTTCCTAAGAGTACCTAATTGTGAGTCCCCGAGATTTAAGAGAAATTATATTTTGGTCATCTTGTGGGAAAAGTGGAAAATGAGGGGCAAGTATGAAATTTGGGAACTCGTCGAGTACGCCCAGCGTAAGCTAGGATTACGCCCAACGTAATTGGGTGAGTGGATGCGGGTGCAAGGCTGAGTACGCCCAGCGTACTCTCAGAGTTCTAAAACCCTAAATTTAGGGTCAGCCACTATATAAGGAACATGTTGGTGCATACCCTAGCCCCCATAAGCTCTCCCTTAACCTCAGAAACCCTAGAACCCGTATTCCCTCCATTGTTGGGTGTGTTTGGCCTTGGAAAGCTCATTTTGGCAAAAGAAAAGCTAGAAGAAGAAAGGAGAAGTTGTCAAAGAAGGAAAGGAACGATTGGAGCTTGTAGATCTGAAGAGATATCATCCTTTGGAGCTTATTTGAGGTATAAAGCTTCTTGCTTGCCATTTATTTTACATAGATCTAAGTGTTGTGAAGTTTTAGCATCTTTCTTGTCCTTAAAGTCCTCATCTTGTTGCATGTTTTGAGTTGGCCGAGATCATCTGTCCTTTCAGACCTTTGGAGAGGTCTTGAGTGAGAAAAAAGAGGTCCCAAGGGCTGTGGTTGTTTCTTGTGTGAGATAGGTGGGTATTAATGGATTAAGACCTTGGATTAAGAACTTTATGGACGTCACAAGTGATAAAGTTTGAGACTTTATGAATCTTAGGCATGTTTGGCCTAGGGATCTGAAGTTTGGGCTTAAGAGCTTAAGCCATTAAGAAGTTATAAGGACTTAATGAGTAGCGAAGTTACGCCCCGCGTAACTTGTGAGTACGCCCCACGTAGCAATTCAGTGCCCCGATCCCCTGTGCGAATCAGCGTGTACGCCCAGCGTACCAAGGAGGGTACGCCCAGCGTACTCCCTCTGTTGGGTTTTCATTTTGGGCCATAGGGTTTGGGTTGTTATTTAAGTTGCTGGATTTTGGGCCGTAGCTGGACATTATGGATAGAGTCTTTTGGGCCCATTGGTTGTTATGGATCATGAGTTTAGGCCCATTTGGTGAAGTGGGCCCAATTTGGTAAATTGGGCCAATAATGGGCTTTGTTTTGGACTTCTGGACTTTGGGCCTTTGGTGGGCTTGGGAGCTTACCTAGTGTTGGGTCGGATTGAGTTAGGGGTAAAATGGTCAATTTACCCTTAGAAGAGTATTGTGCTTGGCCTAATGTTTATTTGTGCTATGTTGGCTAGTTCGGGATTTTCGGTGAGTTGGTGATTCGAAAATCTACTTCCTCAGTTAAGAGTTTCGGCAGTGCGAGGTGAGTTATCCTCACTTTATCAACAGGGTCTAAGGCACTAAGGCCGGCCCTTTATCGGATTGAGATCCGGGTATTTGTTGTTATGTTATTGCTTTGATATGTTTGCATCCTGGTAGCTAGGATGGTATATGTTAGAGACCTGGTTAAGGTCGGTTCCCTGATATGTAGGGTGATGCTATGCTAGTGACCGGTTAGGTCGGTATCCTGGTTAGGATGATGATATGTTCTGTGATCTGTTTGATCGGCTTGTTGACTGTGAATTCTTATATGATTGTATGTTTATGTGCACATGGTTGTTTGGACTGGAGTTGGGTTGAGGCGGGTCCTGCTTTGTGCTGTAGGCCATGATACCCAGGGCGGACCGGTTGTCCCGAAGGCCCAGCGAGCGGTCCGGATAAGCTGTAGGCCCCAAGAGGGCGGACCAGACATGCTGAGGCTCGGAGAGTGGACCAGGCCGACTGAAGGCCCGGTGCGGGCGGACCAGTCATACTGTAGACTCAGAGAGTGGACCAGGTGGATTGAAGGCCCGGTGCGGGCGGACCAATCACACTGCAGACTCGATGTATATGGCTAGACTCGGAGGGTGGACCAGGTGGACTGTTGGCCGGTGCGGCGGACCAGTCACACAGTAGAACCGAAATGCATGGCATTTCTGTGATCGGATATGATATGGCATGATATGCGTGTATGGTATATGTGGTTGGTATTTTGGGGATATCTCACTAAGCTTTTCGGGCTTACAGTTGTGGTTTAATGTTTTTCAGGTTCTTCAGGAGACCGTGGCAAGGCGAAGGCATGATCGTACCGCTCCTCATGTTTATGTTGTGATGTGATTCTGGGAATACTATAAATAAATTGTATTGAAAACCTTTTTGTAATAATTTAATGAAAACAAGTTGTTTTTGAAAAGTTTAAATTGGTTGGAATTTTTCGGTTGTTACAAGTTGGTATCAGAGCCTTGGTTTGAGTGAATTGGAGGAACACTCGTGTGACTCCAGTCTCAAATCGAGGAGAGTTTTCAAAAGAGAATTTAAAATGGTTTTCAAAATGAGTAAAGGAGGACGCGGAGGTACGATCAGCCAGAGCCAGTAAGTAACCCCAAAATACCATACATGATATTTGTTTTTGAGCTTTGATAGAATAGCATGCTAGTGCTAGGCTAGGGATCTTCAGAATTTCATGATAATGTTGCCTGATTTATGATGCCTGTTAGCCTAGGGTTTCCTTGAGTGAGATTTCCAGTGTTCCTCTAGTAGTGAGGGTTGAGCGATTGTTATGTATGTTTTCACTAGGGTGTTGTGGTAGTACTTCATACAAATATGGGTAGGTGCGGAAGGTAGTATGGGCCCGTACTACTGAAAGCACAGGACCCATACGCGTATCAGGGACCCATGACCTCTAGGGTGGATTGAGAGTTGGTTCCTGAGATAGTGGGAAAAATCTAAGATTTTGTGGTGTTTTTCAGTATGAAGATTCCGAGGCATGCTGGGAGTGGATCCGGGTCAGGATCGGGAGCAGGAGAGGGAGTTCCAGGCGGGTCAGTACCGCCCGAGGTTATTGGTCAAATGAGCATGTGCGAGTTGGATGCGAGGATTCGTGAGATCCTGCATGATGAGATTGCCGCGTTGTTTCGGGCTGAGTTGTCGGAACTGTTTGGGTCGATCAAGACCGCCATGGTTGAGTATTTTGATGAGCGCTATGCAGCTCTCACAGAGACGGCTGCCACCGCTGCTACAGCGGCTGTAGCAACGGCAGGGGGAGGAGTTGGTCGGGGTTTTCAGTATCGGGACTTCGATAATACGAAGCCTCCCACATTTGATGGAGTTCAGCACCCGATTGTTGCTATGAGATGGTTATCGGACGTGGAGGGGTGTTCCTTCACGTGTTCATGCCCTGCTAATCAGAACCTGTTGAGGCTCGGGGCGAAGGATTGGTGGAGATTGACCACGGGGTCATATTCGGATGCGCAGAGGGCTGCGGTTTCATGGGATCAGTTCAGAGAAATGTTCAGCACTCGTTATGTTCCGTGAGTTGAGAGAGAGAGAGAGAGAGAGAGAGATTGGCTCAGGAGTTCCTTGAGTTGAAGCAGGGTTCGGAGTCGGTGACTGAGATCACCAGGATGTTCACAGAGAGGGTGATGTTCTGCCCTGAGTTCGCTTCGGAGCAGGCTCAGATGTCTCGATATCTGAGCATGCTCAAGAGGGATATCAGATAGCTTGTGTCTACGCAGAGGTGCGAGACTTTGTTGGAGTTGCAGGAGGCCGCCAGGCGGCGTGAGTTAGAGATTAAATTGCAGTTGCGTGAGCTGAGGCAGGCTCCGATGCAGTCGCAGCCGGCGCCAAAACGGTCCAAGACCGTTGATTCTAGAGTGGGGGATCTGGGTAGCCACACTTGTGGGAAGTGTGGGAGGAGTCACACCGGAGTTTCTAGGTCCGGTGGTGCATGCCGCAAGAGCGGAAAGGAGGGGCACTATGCGAGGGATTGTCGGCAGTCAGCGCCGGTTCGGGATTTGAGGATATGTTATCATTGTCATCAGGTTGGACATTTGAGGGTCAAATGTCCACAGCTTGCTGCAGGACCGGTGCAGGCTCCAGCACCGGCCACTTTGAGGTCACGGGTGGAGGTCAGGGTGGAGCGGAGCCCCCAAGGGCTCAGGGTCGTGCTTTTCAACTTTCAGCAGAGGAGGTCAGAGCAGTGTCGGATGCAGCCACAGGTATGTTTCTTTCTTGATGTCTTGTTTATTTTGTGATTTCTGTGGAGTATTGTTTATCTGCTAGTCTCATTGTGTGGTTTTCGGTGTGGTATTTGTTGTTCTTTGAGGGTTATGGTTTGGTTATGGATCAGTGTTGGGAATTTCGTTGGTTATCTTTCATGAGGGATATTAGTGGAAATCTGGCGTTGGTTTGAATGTCGACTAGCATCTGCATTCTGAGGAGTGGTTAGCTGCAGATTGAAGTTCTTTTGAGCTCGGGTCGATCAGCGTTGATATGTGTTTTTTGAAGGTTGCTTGCGCTTGCGGGACGCGGTTCGCGTGTAAGTGATTGTGTTGTGTAAGGTTGTTGAGGTAGGTCGATGTTGGCGACCGGTGATTGTTAGTCGGTGCCCTAAGTGGGGGAGAATTGGAAAATTCTCCGGAAGATCGATGAGCATGTGAGGTTGTTTAGTTGTTTGGGATTCAGCAGTGTTCTGTCAGCCAAGAGCGTAGGCTGGTATGAGTAAGTGACAGGCATGCGGGGCGGGATACAGACCAAGGGTATTTGATTGTGGAGGGCTTGGGATCAGGCCGGGATCGAGTTTGTATGATGGAGATAGAGTTTGGAACCCCTAGAGGGCTAGAACAAGATGCATGGGAGGATCTCCCAGAGAGGTAACTCGGAATGATGAATGCTAGTTGAGCGGTCTGGATAGACTAAAGGCCGGTAGGCGTACCAGTCAGGCCGAAGGCTCGGAGAACGGTCCAGCCAGGCTAAAGGCCCTGGAGGGCGGTCCAGATTGGCTGAAGGTTCTGAGAGTGGTCCAGATTGGCTGAAGGCCTGGTAAGGCGGTCCAGTCATGCTGAAGACTCTGCAGGTATTGATAGATCGGTTCGAGGAAATGGATTGAGTATGTTGCGATATGTTAGCATTGGAAGGTCTGGCCCCGGGTATTGATCTCGATTAGTGGAGATGGTGCATGGACTCAAGAGTCCTTGCGAGCAGATTCAGAGCATGTGTGTTGCATGGATAGCGGTTATGCTATAAGGGAGTGGTGTAGCGTTGGACGAGCACCGTGGCACTTGTCGTAGTGACGAGGCAGCCAGGTGGATTTCCTTGGTAAGGAAAGAGAGAGGAATGTAGTGCTGAGAGGGAGTGTAAGTTCACGAAAGTGAAAGCAGCAGCGCAGAGTTATGTTTGGAGTAGTCCAATTATGGTCATTGAGCAGCATGATTGCGGCAGTGGTATGGGATCACATCCGGGATGGATGTCTGCTGAGGTCGCGGAAGGGATTCTGCGGGAGTAGAGCCGAGAGGCTCGGAAGGGGTGCAGGGATGGGGTCTTAGATTCCCAGTTGATTCTGATCAAGGAATTGTGTATGTAGTGGCAATTCATCTTGGGGGATGTTTGGTGGTGCCGTCAGTGTGACGGGTTTTCCTAACCCAAGGGTGTTAGAGCTAGTGCAGCAATTGCATGCGATTGCAAGAGGAGAACTCATGGGATGGATAGAGTTGGACTCGGATCGGGAACCCGGTGGTTTAGGGTTATATCTAGCTCGTAAGAGCCAAGTGATTGTTGTGATCAGGATCAAGGAAGTGCCATGGAGTGGTACTCGGTTGATAAGTGTGGAGCCTGATAGGTGTGGTTATCAGAGGGTGAAGCCGATGGCCGGCTTGAGGCGGTAGTCAGGACACCGCTAGAGAGGAGAAAATGAGTTTCGGGTTTCGATGGTTGCGTCTTGAGGAACCTGGTTGGGTTAATGTCAGGTGGTGCGTGGCGGGAGAAGTTCTGGAGTAGAGGTGCTGAGGGCTTCGAGGGCGAAGCCTAATTTAAGTGGGGGAGAATTGTAACACCCCGTTCCTAAGAGTACCTAATTGTGAGTCCCCGAGATTTAAGAGAAATGATATTTTGGTCATCTTGTGGGAAAAGTGGAAAATGAGGGGCAAGTATGAAATTTGGGAACTCGCCAAGTACGCCCAGCGTAAGCTGGGATTACGCCCAGCGTAATTGGGTGAGTGGACGCGGGTGCAAGGCTGAGTACGCCCAGCGTACTCTCAGAGTTCTAAAACCCTAAATTTAGGTTCAACCACTATATAAGGAACATGTTGGTGCATACCCTAGCCCCCATAAGCTCTCCTTTAACCTCAGAAACCCTAGAACCCGTATTCCCTCCATTGTTGGGTGTGTTTGGCCTTGGAAAGCTCATTTTGGCAAAAGAAAAGCTAGAAGAAGAAAGGGGAAGTTGTCAAAGAAGGAAAGGAACGATTGGAGCTTGTAGATTTGAAGAGATATCATCCTTTGGAGCTTATTTGATGTATAAAGCTTCTTGCTTGCCATTTATTTTGCATAGATCTAAGTGTTGTGAAGTTTTAGCATCTTTCTTGTCCTTAAAGTCCTCATCTTGTTGCATGTTTTGAGTTGGCCGAGATCATCTGTCCTTTCAGACCTTTGGAGAGGTCTTGAGTGAGAAAAATGAGGTCCCAAGGGTTGTGGTTGTTTTTTGTGTGAGATATGTGGGTCTTAATGGATTATGACCTTGGATTAAGAGCTTTATTTACGTCCCAAGTGATAAAGTTTGAGACTTTATGAATCTTAGGCATGTTTGGCTTAGGGATCTGAAGTTTGGGCTTAAGAGCTTAAGCCATTAAGAAGTTATAAGGACTTAATGAGTAGCAAAGTTACGCCCCGCGTAACTTGTGAGTACGCCCTGCGTAGCGAGTCAGAGCCCCGATCCCCTGTGCGAATCAGCGTGTACGCCCAGCGTACCAAGGAGGGTACGCCCAGCGTACTCCCTCTGTTGGGTTTTCATTTTGGGCCATAGGGTTTGGGCTGTTATTTGAGTTGCTGGATTTTGGGTCGTGGCTGGACATTATGGATAGAGTCTTTTGGGCCCATTGGTTGTTATGGATCATGAGTTTAGGCCCATTTGGTGAAGTGGGCCCAATTTGGTAAATTGGGCCAATAATGGGCTTTGTTTTGGACTTCTGGACTTTGGGCCTTTGGTGGGCTTGGGAGCTTACCTAGTGTTGGGTCGGATTGAGTTAGGGGTAAAATGGTCAATTTACCCTTAGAAGAGTATTGTGCTTGGCCTAATGTTTATTTGTGTTATGTTGGCTAGTTCGGGATTTTCGGTGAGTCGGTGATTCGAAAATCTACTTCCTCAGTTAAGAGTTTCGGCAGTGCGAGGTGAGTTATCCTCACTCTATCAACAGGGTCTAAGGAACTAAGGCCGGCCCTTTATCGGATTGAGATCCGGGTATTTGTTGTTATGTTATTGCTTTGATATGTTTGCATCCTGGTAGCTAGGATGGTATATGTTAGAGACCTGGTTAAGGTCGGTTCCCTGATATGTAGGGTGATGCTATGCTAGTGACCGGTTAGGTCGGTATCCTGGTTAGGATGATGATATGTTCTGTGATCTGTTTGATCGGCTTGTTGACTGTGAATTCTTATATGATTGTATGTTTATGTGCACATGGTTGTTTGGACTGGAGTTGGGTTGAGGCGGGTCCTGCTTTGTGTTGTAGGCCAAGATACCCAGGGCGGACCGGTTGTCCCGAAGGCCCAGCGAGCGGTTCGGATAGGCTGTAGGCCCCAAGAGGGCGGACCAGACATGCTGAGGCTCGGAGAGTGGACCAGGCCGACTGAAGGCCCGGTGCGGGCGGACCAGTCATACTGTAGACTCAGAGAGTGGACCAGGTGGATTGAAGGCCCGGTGCGGGCGGACCAATCACACTGCAGACTTGATTTATATGGCTAGACTCGGAGGGTGGACCAGGTGGACTGTTGGCCGGTGCGGCGGACCAGTCACACAGTAGACCCGAAATGCATGGTTTTTCTGTGATCGGATATGATATGGCATGATATGCGTGTATGGTATATGTGTTTAGTATTTTGGGGATATCTCACTAAGCTTTCCGGGCTTACAGTTGTGGTTTAATGTTTTTCAGATTCTTCAGGAGACCGTGGCAAGGCAAAGGCGTGATCGTACCGCTCCTCATGTTTATGTTGTGATGTGATTCTGGGAATACTATAAATAAATTGTATTGAAAACCTTTTTGTAATAATTTAATGAAAACGGGTTGTTTTTGAAAAGTTTAAATTGGTTGGAATTTTTCGGTTGTTACAGTTTGTGAGAATAGGACATTTGTGACATATTAATATATTATAAGTTCTAATATATTAATATAAAATTATGTTATTTAATTTGTATTGATCAAGAATAAATTTGGACTTAATTTATTGATCAAAAGTGACTAATTAAATATATGGGGATTAATTATGTAAATCATTCATTCTTATATATGTGGACTTATGATCCAAGATTCCTTATGTTGGGTTTAACCCATGTGGTGGTCCATGGATACTCCATGGAGGTTAAAACCCATGGAGCATAAGGAATGGGTAAAGTCATGGGTTACATGGTGTAACCCTTATGTGCACACTATATAAGGACCCATTTAGCTCAAGAAATTGACACAATTAATACACATATGAGGGCTAGTCAATTTGAGCTTGGAGTGTCTTCTTCTCATGGTTATTCCAAGTGTTCATGATGTTGTGTGAACCATTTGAGGTGTCACACTTGGGGCACTAGGCTCTCAAGCTTCATGGAGTCAAGCAACAACAACAAGGTATGTATTCTATTTATTTTATTACCCATGTATAAGATATTTGTATGCTAGTATAGGGTAATATCTTAGAAACTTCATATTTTCATGTATAATAGAGAAAACATAGATCCAAGGTATTTAGGGTTGTATGTGCACCATAGGATGTTGTAGTATACTAAAACCCAACAGTTTAGTTATGTTATCTTGGGGAACAGACCATTCTTATGTTTGAGGATATGCTTAGGACATGTGTTGTTGGTCGTAAGTCTCCTTGGCATCGATGAAATGATGGCAAGATCAGTGCGTTTAGTGACCTTCTGGCTCTAGTGGTTTATTTGGTGTCACAGTGTATCTTGAACCGGTGAGTGTATGACTCATGTGGGTGGGACTTGGTGGTCATATGATTGAGGCTCTTTGGTGTCATATCGATAGTATTTGGCATGGTTGGGTGTTAGAACATTTCGGGGGCTGGGAGGCTCAATGGTCAGCTGGTTTGGATTATGCGAATAGTAAAATTTGTTTTGGGATGGAAGTCCTAGTTATGCATCGGAGGTCATTTGCGGAACGTTAGCATTTGTGAACCCCCCTGGTTTTCTTGTGGGTTGTTTATTAGGAGTTCGGATGCCAATGTAGGGTATTGATTCTAAACTGTGAGTCATGAAGTTTGTGGTAAATGCATGTAAGGATTTGCTAGGTGGTTGTACACCTGTGCTGATGATGGAGGTGGATGCAATGCGAGATTCTTGGATTGATCATTATTACACTTGTAGGAGTGGTGGGTTAGTGACGACTTTTCAAGAGGTCGGGTGCATATTTTAGGTCATTTGTCCATGAATTCCATTGTTGAGATGGGTTAAAAACTTGCGAACAAGATGTTTTGGGTATTCAATAAGCATAGTTTGGTGGCGCTCATAGTCATGGACTAGGGGTAATTATGACGTAAGGATGATCATATGTCTTAGAGTCTAGTTTTTGTAGTTTAGACTGATGGGTTCCTGGTTTTTGCCTTTCAGGGGTATATTGTTGGAATTAGGTTGTAGTTCCAGTTTTGAGAATTTTCTCAGTTTGACTGGTTTTCGTTGTGAGTGGGGTCCTATAGTTAGGGAAAGGGAGATAGATGTGCAGTTGGGTGTTTTCAAGTTATTGGGTTGTTGTTGGTAGTTATGGGGTTCTAGGTCTCTCGAGTTTCTTCATGGATGCCTTGATTTCAAATTAGTTGGAAGGAGCTTATGTGTAACACCCAAATTCAGGAAGGCCAAGAAAAAAAAAGAAAACCCTAATTTTAAGCGACAACTCGGCGTGTCCAAGGAGGAACTCGGCGAGTCCGAGCGGCATCCGGGTCAAGGATTAAGTGACCGACTCGGCGAGTCGGCCAAGGAGACTCGGCGAGTCTGGTCTGTGCGAGGAAAACCCTAAATTAGGGACTTGGAGCCTATTTAAACGTCTTATTCTCTCCCCTAGGGTTCCTTTACTGCCTCTTTCACCCAGAACATCGAAACCAAAGCCCCATTGTTGCTCATTCAAGCTTCCAAGCCATTTTTGAGTGATTTGAAGGAAGAAGAAGAAGGGGAATCATTGAAGCTTCAAGGATTGGCCTTAGATCTGAAGATTGGGGAAACTTTCTGAGTTATTGAAGGTATTAATTCGTTTCCCTCCTTTAGATCTATTTTGGTTGTGAGTTTTAGGGGCTTTTTAGCCATGATTAGCTACCCCTTTTGAGTTAGAAGCCAGATCTGAAGTTGCTACTTCGGATCTAACCATATTATGGTCTTGAGAAGCATAAAGTATCTGCCCTTGAGTTGATTATGGAGCCTCTTTTCCTTAAACCCTAGTTTATGGTGTATTTTGCCTAGATCTCCTTCTCTACACGTAAAGTTTGCAACTTTACGTGAGGAATAGGCTTGGGAAGGGTAGATCTGCAGTTTGGAGTCCATGCATGACTCAAAAGTCCTCTGTATGTATGAAGATCTGAATGGACTTAGCGAGTCCTTGGAGTGGACTCGGCGAGTAGCATGAAGATTTGGAGGAACTCGACGAGTGGGATGAACAGCTCGTCGACTCGGATGTAGTTGGGCATGAACTCGGCGAGTTGGAAGAACAACTCGGCGAGTTTGTTGAAGGTCGTCTTGGACTCGGCGAGTTTGTTCTGGGACTCGGCGAGTCAGGTCATGAAACCCCAAACCCTTCGAGTTGAGACTCGAATCGGTGAGTCGGGTGGATACTCGTTGAGTTGGACAGGTCAGGACTCAGGAATCGGTAGACTCGGCGAGTCATGGACTGACTCGGCGAATCGAGCCGCGAATGGAAGGACGCTGAACATATGAACTCGGCGAGTCAGTAGGGTGACTCGGCGAGTAGGGTTGATTTGGAAGGTTGACCTTGACCGGGACCTTGGCTTTGACCAGAGTTGACTTGATTGTCTTTCGGGAATCAGTTAGACTCAATGTTGCATTGATATTGGTAGCTCGGGGAGCGAGTGGAGCAGGAGTTCAGAGAATTGCCGAGCAGCAGCTAGTGGGACCATCAGCAAGTTCAACCAGTGCAGGTGAGTTTCCCTTTGTGTGAATGGGTCTAAGGCCACAATGTCGGTCCATGTAGTTATGAGTAGAAGACCCGGTGGTTAGCCCTAGGCACAGTATGCTAGTATGATATTCAGGACGAGGTCCAATGATAGCGGGCGGGTGCCCAAGGAATGGTTTATGTGATAGTTTATACTTGTTGTCTGTGTGATACTTGTATGTGCCTGGTAGGGAGGTAAGTGTGGGCGAGGTCCCGTAACTCACCAATAGCAGAGTGTGGATGGTGTTCCACATATCATTAGCAGCAGATCATGGGCGAGGCCCGAGTTAGGATAAGAGTGAGTGTGGGCTAGGCCCGTATCTCACAATCAGTAGGAGCATGGACGGGGTTCCATCACTCATCAGTAGCAGGACAAGGGCGAGGCCCAGTGACAGGCGAGGCCTTAGGACAAGATATGTTAGTATGTGATTAGCTTATGTGATGTGATATGTTTATGTGCTATTATATGTTAGCGGGCGAGGCCCTGTGACAGGCGAGGCCTAAGTGAAACAGATATGTATCCGAGCAGGGCTCGAAGCCAGGCGGGGCTGTTGTATCGGGCGAGGCCCGAGGTAGGGGGCGAGGCCCAGGATAGCGGGTGTGGCCCAGTATGTGCAGTATGTGGTTATGCATGGTATGTGGTAGGGTGGGGAACTCACTATGCTTCGTGCTTACGGTTTTCAGTTTTGGTTTCAGGTACTTCCGGTAGCGGAGGGAAGACCTCAGGGTGATCGCATGGCACACACCATAGATTAGACAGCCTGGGAATGTTTTACTCTGATAACAAACATGTGTTTTGGAAATTAATACTTTGATTATGTTTGGATTTATGATTTTGCTTTAAGTAATGTTTTATTTAAAGAAAATTTTTAGTCTTGAATTTTGGGACGTTACATTATGGAACTTGTTGTTGTTGTTGTTGTTTCCAAATATTCTGACCGAGATAGATTTCGAGTACGAAATCCAATTTAAATGGGGGAGAGGTATAAAACCATGTTCTAGGACATTTCTTAATTCGGGATTGTGGACTGTAATTCGATCATGTAAAGGCTTTGGGATTTGAGGAAATAAAGTTTAAACATTACCGAATGTTGAAACTATTGGTTACAAGACCTAAGCCCTTTATTTGTTTGTTGGAACCAAAGTGCAATATGGGAAAAGTTATATGTAGGGCTTCTTGCATGGATTATGGTTTTAGATATACATGTGTTAAGCTAAAGATACCTAGATAGGATTGTACGATTGTCAATACCTTTCTGTGCATATAAACAACGCCGAAAATGAAGTTGTAACAAAGAAGTTATGGTTGTTTGAAGTTGAATTCGAATTAGGGAATATTTTCCTACAATAGACACAGGAGCTGGATTATGGATGCAAGCTTAATGACCTATGCATGGCACTGGTTATGCTACACAAGGCATAGTCGGCGCTGACCAAAACCCTCACCCTAAGGTTTTGAGCCATGTTTAAGGGCTCTAACTTCTTTGAATCCTTCCCATTAACAACCTCCATCTCCTCATATCATTCCTTTGAAACCCTAGCCGCTATTATGAGTTTCTAAAGCTTTTAGAGAGTTTTGTGTGCTCTTTGAAGGAAGATAGTGTTTGAAGAATCAAGTGGGAAGCTTCAAGGTGTGTAGATCTAGGATTTGCAAGCCAACATTCATATTTGGAAGGTATAAAGCTTTCATCTTGATGCTTGTACATGTTATATCTAGTATGGTTATGTAACATTCAAAAAATACGGTCCAAAAATTTCTTTTTAAATCATTTAAAAAACCATAATTCATCAAGCATCATAATAATAAAATCACAAGTCATGTATCTCAAATCATCGTATCAAAAATATTGTATCAATTACGTGTCAAAATATCAGAGTCTAAACATACCAGACTAAAATTTGTGGTGTGTGTCATGCAGTCATCCGAGCTCTTCCCCTTGCTAGCGGAAGTACCTAAAACCAAAATTGAAAATTGTAAGCACGAAGCTTAGTGAGTCTCCCCAAACTACCACATACCATACACATAATCACATAATACCATACATTGGGCCTTGCCCACTACATCGGGCCCTGCCCGACATCGGATGAATCCGGCATCGGGCCCCGCCCGGCATCTGACCGAAGTCCAGGATCAGGCCCCGCCCGGCATCGGACCGAAGTCTAGCATACATATTGCATATAACATACACACATAACATAAACATATAAGCTAAATCCTTTGCTGGGCTTTCCCCGGCATCGGACCGAAGTCCGGAACATATAACACATAGCATATAACTAAACATTCCTCAGGCTTGCCCCAACATCGGACCAAAGTCTGGAACATATAGACAAACACATGCAAGAATCATGAAGACATCAAGCATACAAACATTCCTCGGGCTTACCCCAGCATCGGACCGAAGTCCGAAAACATATAATCTACATCAGGCTAGCCCCGGCATCGAACCTAAGTCCGGCATATGCTAACATACATAAATGGGTCGGCATTGGTGCCTTCGACCCGTTCCTTCTTGAGGAAAACTCAACTCTCAAGCTAGCTACTAAAATCTCGAGTGACGAATCTCTCATGGCTACTCCAACGACTCCCCGGCTATCATTATCACAATAATCACTTAGTCAAAAACTGAGAATCCTTCTAAGGGTAAAATGACCATTTTACCCCCTGGTCAAAGTCAACATTCTGGTCAAAGTCAACATTTTTGGGTTGACCCAACTCGCCGAGTTGCTCCATCAACTCATCGAGTCCTAGAACCCTGAAATTGCGATCTAACTCATTGAGTCACCCCCTAACTTACCGAGTTCCATGGCTACTCATCGTCGCGATTTGGCAGATCAACTCATCGAGTCCCTTCACAGACTCGTCGAGTTCTACCTTAAGCTGAAATGGGACAACACAACTCAACTCGTCAAGTTCCTCTATGGACTCGATGAGTTCCTCTGTCTGTTTGGGCCATCTTAACAAATTAAGCCTCTACTCTCCATATCCAAAGTCCATACTTCATTTACACACTGGGAATGCCCTTTTAAGGGTAAAGTTGGAAACTTTACCCGCTAATAATCCTTCTTAGTGGGTTTAGCTAAAACCCTAGTTCCTTAGGACATAGATCTTTGTCCAAAAGCCTTATTACTCCCACCCAATGCATGAAAACCGATATCTAGGTTCTAGACACCAAATGAACACATAAAGTCTCAGACTTTACTTCCATGCATGGCCTTTTAGGGCTTAAAAGGCCATAATAACGTCTTTAAGCTTGCATGAGGATTCCATGGTCATAAAGTTTGCACCTTTATGCTATGAAACCCCTTCTAGATCCCAGATCTGAAAGGTAAGCCACTTGGGACGTCCATGTCCCAAAGATCAAGATTCTTGAACCAAAACCCTCATAAAATGGAACTAAGGAGATCTAATGAACTAATAGCCAAGTTAGATACTTGATTACCAGAAAATGATGAGGATGGAAGGAAGTCTCTGGATCTACTATCTTCTCCTTGAACCTTCTGATGGGTTTTGGCCATATGAACATTCCTATGTGCACATGCAAACCCTAATGCTTGGATCTATGTTTCTCTAATTAAACATGCATTGAATCCAAGACTTCTAATGACTAATAGAGTATAATAACAATACTAAATCAGAGTTAGAAGCTTACCTTGAAACACTTGTTTGATCTTCTTGTTCTTGGAGTTTTAGAGTCACAAATGTCACTCCTCTAATGGCTTACAAACACCAACTAGCAAGAGGATGATTTGAGAGAGAGGAGAGGGAATAGAAATCGGCCAGGGTTTCTTTGCTTTAGCAGAGCTGCCGATTTCCCTTTCCCTAGGGATCTATTTATACTTGTAAGGCTCCTAGGGTTTCACCCTTAAACCCTAGTTGGATAATCTTTACTCAAAGCAATCCAAATCCTTTCCATGATAAGCTCTTGGACGATTTGTGGCTTATCTCAAGCCCTAGAAATCGTCCAACCCTATCCAAGAAGAATTTACAGCCCAAAGTGTAACTATCAAACAATTGACAGTTTATACCCTCTTATTTAATTAATCTCTTTAAGTCACCAAATTAATTCTAATTAATTTATGACTTATATTAATCAAATAACAATATTATTATTCCTTACACTATTCTCATAATATATTAATAATATTTATTCTCTCATAATAAATCATCCTGCCAAGTTGTTATGGTGAAGGCAACCCAAAAGGACCATGCACAATCGGGTCAAATACTTGCCTAATATAGTTGCAGCCTTAGACACTATTCCAGCACCTTCTAGCTGATTCTTCTTCTTTAAGCTTCAAGAACACACAAATATTACTCAATAATGGCTCACACACTCATAAAATGCTCTAGGGTTTCATGGATTAGGGTTTTGGACTTGGAGGCTGGAAATGAGGCCATAAGGTGGGGATTAAGATGCTTAAATAGGGTTCAAAACCCCGAAATTAGGGTTTCACTCTGGCATACCAACTTGACGAGTTAAGGGCTCTCAACTCGTCAAGTAGATTGCTTAAAACCCGCATCCAATCTCGTTCATACTCGACGAGTCTAGGGCTCCCAACTCATCGAGTAGCTCTTCAAAATGAATAAATTATAAATAAATGCATACCAAGAATCAGACGTTAGAATTCTCCCCCACTTGACTTAGACTTTGTCATCGAAGTCTACCACGTCTGGAAACAACTCTAGGTAGTGCTCTCTCATCTCCTCCTCGGAACTACATCGAGCGACCGGTATCCATCCTCGGCGGGAAGACAAAGGATCTGAGGAACAAGAGGGTAGAGTTGGTGAAGCTGCAGTGGCAGCACCGCAAGGGCTCAGAATAGACATAGGAGCCGAAGGATGAGATGAGGGAGCACTACCCAGAGCTATTCCCAGACGCAACAGACTTCGAGGACGATGTCTAAAATAAGTGGGGGAGATTTGTAACCCCTGGTTCCTGGTATGTATTTAATTAACAATTTACTCACTTTTGTATAGAAACTTGACAAGTTGGAGGCCCCAAACTCATCGAGTAAGAATGGAATTGGACGCGGGTTGTAAAGTCTACTCGACGAGTTGAGAGCCTCAACTCGGCGAGTAGGACTGGCAGAGTGAAACCCTAATTTTCAGGGTTTTGCACCCTATTTAAACACCTAAACCTCCATAGTCTGGCCTCATTTACAGCCTCCAAGTCCCAAACCCTAATGCCTTGTGTGAGCTTGTGAGTCATTTTTTAGAGAAAACTTGTGTATTTGAAGCTTGTGGAAGAAAGAGAAGCTTAAGGGCCCAAGAGAAAGCTTTTAGATCTAGAAACTTCACTCTATTTTCAACATTTTCTGGTAAGCAAGTCTCAAACTTGCTTAATAATTACTTAGATCTCTTCATTTTCACTTTTATTGGGTTTTGTTCCAAGTAGCATGGTCCTTAAGAAATGGAGGTCCCAAGTGAGTATACTTCTAGATCTAGGACCTTGAAGGGCTTTCATGGCATAAATGTGAAAACTTTATGGCCATTGAATCCCCACGCAAGCTTTAGGATGTCATTTTGGCTTTTTAAGCTCCAAAAGGCCATGCATGGAGAGAAGGTCATAGACTTTACGTGTTCATGTAGTGTCTAGGGTCTAGATCTTAGTTTGTATGTCTTAGCTTGAAGTATTAATGGCTTTTGGATCAAGATCTAGGTCTTAAAGAGTTAGGGTTTGAGTTAAATCTATTAAGGAAGGGTATTAACGGGTAAAGTTGGAAACTTTACCCTTAAAAGGACATTCTCAGTATGTATATGAAGTATGGAGCTTAGATCTGAAGAATAGGAGCTTAATCTATTAAGAAAGCTAAACAGACTGAAGAACTCGACGATTTCATAGAGGAACTCGACGAGTTGGGTTGAAGTGTCCCGATTCTGTAAAAGTAAGAACTCGACGAGTTCAAGGATGACTCGACAAGTTGACTGAAGAAGTCTCGATTCTGTTGATAGGAGGAACTCGACGAGTTGTGAAAGAACTCGACAAGTTGGATCATGATTTTAGGGTTTTCTGATTTATGGAACTTGGCGAGTTGAGCCAACCCGGGATGTTGACTTTGACCAGAATGTTGACTTTGACCAGGGTGTTGACTTTGACTTTGACCTTGACCAAAGTTGACCCTTAAGGGGTTATGTGTCACACCCCAAAACCAAGAACGGCGGAAACGTACTGGGGCGGAGGACGTCATGTACAGTATCACAACAATGAAAAATAGTAAACAAGCAACAACATCATCCATTGCATTAATAATATAATTTTAATACAAGTGTTCTGTCAAATTATAATAGACACTAAAGTATAAACAAAATTAAAGATGAGTCTTGAACGAGCTTCATCTTCTCTAAACTTTGCATCGGTACCAGTCTATAGTTGACCTGAGGATACAAGTTATTTTGAAAGAGAGTATCAGCTTTAAAGCTGGTGAGATCATAAGTATTTTAGTGTCTTAATTTTTATGTAAGTATTTGTATGTATATGAACTGTAAGTATTGAAAATGTATATGAATTGTAAGTATTGAAAATGTATATGAACTGTAAGTATTAAAAATGTATATGAATTGTAAGTATGAAAATGTTTTGTATGATCCTAGGAAGCCCTATGTTTCCTACTAATCGTATCCTTCTACCAAGGCATCTAGTGTCTGTGTGTGTGGCTCTTGTAAGAGTGTGTATTTTCCCAAGTCTAACTATCAGTAACCAAAAATATAGTTTCTACATTACCGTGCGTCGTGTGAATGTTCACGAAGTGAATGTAATGGGAAAATGAAATAGTACTATGGTGTAGTGTCGAACTACAACCGTACCAATTACCTTAAGTCTAGGGTAATTATTCTAAGTATTGTAGTATTTGTAATAAATAACTACTTCTGTACTCCTATTGCCTTATTTGAGGGATAAGGTATAATGTGATGGCTAGATCCCAGGCTAGACGCTCCCCTGTCAAAGGGATTTTGAGACCTTTACACGCCCATGCATATATGCACGTCGTGACACATCCACATTACTATGATCATGTATACCCGATATAACTATCACAATTGCATTGTGATTCATCGATATAGTTAGATCCTAAACTCGTTCCATGCTATAGCACCTAGTGATGTCTGTCCTATCATCGTATATGTAAGCGTACTCATGTAAGTGTGATCATGTAAACATATCTATGTAATAGTATAGTAATGTACTGTAATGTTCTACGTGTGCTAGCTGTAATGTGTGTTCTCTCTCTATCTAGCATGTATAGTAATGTACTGTGTGTACTAGCTATAATGTATGTTCTCTCTATCTAGCAAGTATTGACTCATGAATGAACTGACTCATTGTATGATATCGCGTTCTAGTAATAGTTCTAGTATCTTCCTAAACTACCCATATGGTAGCTTACTAGTAATTTAACTGGTATGTATGAACATGGATGTATACCCTTGCTACCCAAGGGCATTGGATGTACTGGAAGGATCTTTATGACTATATATGTACATATGATATATAACTAATATTTAAACAACCTTCGGACGGATACCCGATGTCCCACCAGACCACATCTCAAGCGCGAAAAGGAAATAGGGTGGATAGCCTTCCTAAGTCTTTTAAACATTTCTTATATAACTATAAATATAGAGGCATGCAATTGATAATATAAAAGCATAAAATAAGTTTTGTAAAACCTTTTAACATAATTATTATCTAAGAAAAGATCGACTTGATGTCAATCTATAAAACGGTTTGAAAGCATAGGTTTGATAAAACAGTTTAAGTATAAAGAAACATTTGTTTGAAACACAATTGTAAATGAGTTTGAAATGAAACATACAGAGTAAAATATACAGTTTAATAAGGAGCTTTAAACATATAAAGTATTTATGAAAATCATTTGACGGAAACTGTTTGGTAAAACGGTTAATGAATAGTAAATCATTTGAATGTTGCTTATTAATCACATGTGATTGATATAATAAATAGCATGATTCTACTTGTATCCCCCCCCCCCCCCATAAAGCATTTAAAAACATTTAAAACATTGATTAAGGGGTATGAACTCACCTGTAGCAAGTGGATCGGAAGGAAGAGTCGGATAAGTGCTTGGTGTCAAGTGAAGACTTAGACACGCACAAAGATCCTAATAACATATAAGGATATATGTATATAAGCAATTAGTCTTTAAACAACTAATAAACAAGTCAAGACACTCTAGGTCATGACAAACACTTTGTATAAGTGTTATAAGTGCTAAGGAGTGCATCTAAGTGTTATAAGGAAAGGCTAGTATGATTGGGCTTCAAGGAACCCTCTTAAAATGAGTTTACTCCCTAAGGACCAACACCCCATGAGTTTACGGTCATAAACTCTTGAGTTTAAGGTCGTAAACTCCTAACCTTATGACCATTTGTTGTTTTGAAGTCTTCTAAGCTATTCCAAACATTCCTACTTCATGTTTAAGCCTTAGGAAGTGTTGTGTGGCATCAAAACACTCCTAAATGGAGTTTACGGTCTAAGGACCATTTCTCCATGATTTTACTACCTTAAACTCATAAGTTTGGTATTTTGGGGGTTTTCAAGTCCTTAGCTCAATCATGGCACTAGTCTAGGTTGGATTTAGACATAAGGAACAACTATGGGACATTTATGGGACTTTTAAACACTTTTTGGGGTGTTTACGGTTTTGGGACATCCCCAAACCGTAAACACATAAAAATGGGAAGTTTTGGTGCTTTTTGTGTGATAAACTCTTCAAGGATGAATCTAGACAAGTCCCTAAGGCATTGTGAAACATCTAGGCACCTTAACACACCATTTTGGCCCTATTTTTGGTGTTTACGGTTTTCGGACCTCCCAAAACCGTGAACACCTTTATCTTGGTGTTCTTGGGACTTTTCCTTGGTATAAACATGCATAGCTAGCTTTAAATGACTCTAGGATAGAAGTACTTACATAAGGAAGCTTGAATTGAGCTAAAAGTCCAAGAACACTAGTGTGTGTTCTTGGAAAACTAGTCAAAACACAAAAATGGATGGATTAAAGGATGTACAATCACTAGATTAAGTGATATACTAACTTGAAAGGGCTAGAAACACTTACTAGATTGAAGATTTTGAATAAAAACATGGATGATACTTGAGAGGATATTTTGGAGTTTACTCTTTTGGTGTTTGGGGAGTAAACACAAATGACTAGTTTTTGGGGAGTAAACTCATGCTTGTTTTTTGGAAGATTTTTCGACCCAAACATAAAAGTTTGGTCGTGAACTTCTAAGACACGAGGTGTTTGCGGTTTTTAAATTTCAAAACCCGAGACGGCACATTCGTTCACCCGTTCGTTTAAAGATTAATTATTAAAATAATCAAATGAACTTATTTTTCCCAAAAACAAGTAAAAGTGAACTTGACTTATAATATGAAGTGATTGACTTTTAGGGTTTGACCGAATGAAAATTCCGGGTTGTCACATTATGAGTATGAAAGGGGTAATTAAAGGAGATCTTTTATATGTAGGAGTTTGAGTGGAGTTGATTTCAGAGTCGAGGACAGTTCAGCTACTTCACAACATTTGAGGTGAGTTACCTTCCAGTAGAAGTGAGTCGAAAGCACCAATGTCGGCCCACTAGTAGTTGATTATAGTTGAGATGATTGTCTTCATGATAATTGTCTGGTATGCCACTATTTGTTATGCTTTATGTGCTAGTGTGTTATGTTATTATGCGATAGTGGTAGGAAGGGTTGGATAGACCCTGTTACCGGTCGAAAGGACCGAAGGGGTAGGCCAGCACCCAGATATGCTAGGCAGTATGTGACTTATATGTTTATCGCAGCGCATCACACTACATTTTCTGCACAGGAGATATTTGGGATTTATACTCTGATATTGTTTTTATCATGACATATTTTGACTATGGATACATTGATTTTGATATGAGTTGATTATATGATGTTTTCAGAAAAATGGTTTTGTAATTGTTTAATTTAAAATGAAATTTTTGGTCGTAAATTTTAGGATGTTACAAGTCGATATCCCTTGCAACCATAGCCTCTCTTGAGCCCTTGGAAGGTTGAGTGTGAGTTTGTGAGTGCTCCATAAGAAGAAGAAGGTGGTGATAAAGCTTGGAAGCTTGAAGCAAGGCTTGGATCTGAAAGTTTTGCTCCTTTCTCCATCATCTCAAGGTATAAAGTTCATACCTTGATGGTTTGTTTGCTAGATCTCATTTTGAATGTTTTATGTTACTTTTTGGTCCCAAAAGTCCCATCTTGAGCATAGCATGTTTTGGATGTTTTGAGTTGTCATTTCAGACCCTAGGAGGGTTCCTTGGTCATAAAAATGAAGTCCCTTTGGTTAGAATTGCTCCATGCATCTTATACAAGGTCTTAATGGATTAAGACCTTACGTTAAGCACTTTGTGGGCTTGTAAAGTCATAAAGTTGGAAACTTTATGACTCTAGAGTGCATTTGGACCGTAGATATGAAGTATGGGCTTAAGTGCTTAAGCCATTAAGCACTAAATGGAGATTGAAGGGTGTTAAGGTACGCCCCGCGCAGGTGGGAGTACACCCCGTGTAATCGATTGGCCACCCCTTAAGTTGGTCAATGCAAGGCTTTGTGTATGCTAAGCATACCTTTGGGTTACGCCCCGCGTACTCGCATGAGTCATCCCTTGTTGAGTTGACTCGGCTGGATTAACTCAGTTGGTTTAGTGGGTTTGACCAGTTGACTTTGACTTTGACTTTGACTTTGACTTTGACTTTGACTTTGACTTTGACTTTGACTTTGACCAAGTTTGACTTTGAGGGCATTTTGAGTATTTTGGGATTTTGACGGAATTGGTCACTTGGTGGATATAGGTATTATGTAGAGAGCTAAGATTCGGAGTCGGGCCTCATCAGTTCTCTTTAGTTGCGATGTTAGTTTTTCTTCACTATACTTACAAGTCGAAGGCACCAAGGTCGGCCCATTAGTTTGATAACATGATATTCGTTGATATGTTGAGTATGGAATAGATATGCATGCTAGTTTTGATATGCTAGTCTGGTAGATCTGTAGGACTACCTGTGATACTGTTTGATTATTTGTGTATGTTATTATTTGTTATATGTCGACATACTGTGTGGGTTGGGTTGAGGTTGTACTACTCTGTGCGGTAGCCAACAAACCCCGGAGCAATCTAAATATGAGTTGAGGGTCGGGGAGGGCATGTCAGACTCATACTGAGGGCTCACATGCATTCTAGATACGAGATGAGGGTTGGGAAGGGCATGTCAGACTCGTACTGAGGGCTTAGTGGTATTCAGTCTGAGGACTGATCTGGTCGAGAGCAAGCCAGCCATAAGTTGTGGGCCTAGGGCAAGCCATATTTATGTTGTGGGCTCAGGGGTAATCCAGTTAGTTAGCTGTGGACCTATTGCATGTTGTTATTGTATATGTGTTATTTGTTGTGTGTTGGTATTTCGGGGGAACTCACTAAGCATTGGGCTTACAGTTTTGGGTTATGTTTCAGGTACCTCAGATGATCTCAGGAAGGCAAAGGCGTGACCGTGCACCTCCTTGTGTTTTGACTTATGATTTTGGGAATACTTTGATATTAAACAATTTTTGGAATTTATATTGTAAACAATTATGACTTTTTGTTGGTTTTAAAAAGTTTAAATTTTTCATGATTTTTATGGATTTTACAGTTTAATCATTCCACATAACTGATTCAATATTGTATTGCATCCCATTGATCCATAACTCCAAAAACATCCCCATAGTCCCTTTTTATCCATCTAATAGATCAATCTTATTAATCTGTCCAATCAACCCATCCAATCAATGCACCAAATTAGTGAAAATTTTGTTGAGACGTAGGTCTCTTTTCCCAAAACTAGTTCATCTTCTTTAATACATCTAATTGATCAACCCAATCCATTTATCCACTGGAAATATCCTTTTGATCTACTGATTTGATTAAGCCATACAATATGTTCTTTAAATCAAGTCGATACATCCAATAGAAACATCCACTTAATACATCTATCTGATCTACTCAATCTATCCATATAACTAATCCATATATCCATCTGATTTATCCATATTGTCCATTAAGGCAATCAATTCATGTTATTGACCAATCTATCTTATTCATTTACTCTATGGATCTATCTAATTAATACATACATGTGATTCATCCATCTATTGCACTCAATTCATCCATCTAATCCACCCATCAATCAATTTAATACATCCAATATATTAATCTAATACATCTAAATAAGTTAATCTATTAATTTGGTCTATTCACTTAATCCATCCACTGTATCTATGTAATCTATCCACCAGATCCACATAATACATCTATTCTTCCATCTACCATATCCATCAATCTTCATACATCCAACTAAGTAGCCCATCTTATTGATTTGTCCATCTTATTCATATAGCATACATATATTCAATCCATTTATTCTATCTATTAGATTTGTCCATCCTATTCATTTGTCCTATACATGTATATGATCCGCCCATACATCTATCCATTTGTTCAATCCTACATATCCAACCGTCAAATTGATCAAACTGATTTGTCCATCTAATCAATCTTATCCATCAGACTTATTTATCGATCTTATTCATCCAAACGATTCATCTGTCTAATAAATACCTCTATTCACCATCCACCAATCTAATTGATCCATTTATCATTGATTTAATTTATGTATACGGCCCACCTAAGGGAGGAAGGAGTCATTCCCTCCCAACCCACTGAACCCACTGTCACATCAGTTTTTCTCTTTCATTTTTCTTCATCTTTCCCAACCCACAACACACGGAAACCCTATCTTTTTCAACTCATTTAATTATAAAAAAAAATACAAAACAATCAAGATAAAATCTTAATTAGCAATAGAGTTACCGTCGGTACCACTTCCTCTTCAGTGGGTTGTTTAATTGGTTTCCCTAACCCACTTCATCCTCTCTCTCTCTCTCTCTCTCTCTCTCTCTCTCTCTCTCTCTCTTTCATTTTCTCTTATACCATGTGTTTTAAAACTTGTACCTTAGTTGTTTTGTATTTTTTTTTTAATTGAGTGAGTTGAGAAATATAAGATTTCTGTATGTTGTGGATTGGAAAAGATAAAGAGAAATAAGAGACAAAAATAGATATAACAGTGGTTCAGTGGGTTGAGAGGAAATGACTCCCTCCCCCTAATGGATCCATCTAATAAAACTATTTGTCTAGTCCATTTGTATGATCCACTCAATATATATTTCATGTTGATCCATCCATACGATCATGTCTAATCTATTCATCTGATTCATCTAATCAAACCATCCATCTTATCTACATAATCTATATCCATTTGATCTATCAAGTTTATCCCTTTATCCGTCCAACCATCCCATCCTATCCCCACCTATTTTTTTACCATTCCATTCATTACATTCCTCCGACTTATCTACCTAATTTATCTGCTCGATGGATGCATCTCTGTCTAATTGATCGGTTAATTGATATGCTTGTCTATCCATCTACACAAACAATCCATGTGCATGATACACACATATGATCAATTTGGTCGATCCATGCATCATATCCTTTCATTGTACAAATAAAATTGATGGAAAGACCTTCACTTCACAGTCAAATTATTGCTAATAGGAAACCTTGAATGTATATAGTTTTATGAATAGACTGGCTTGGTGCCAATCAGGTTGAATTATATTAGGGAAAAAGATAATTTAAGTTCATTCACTACAAGGTGATGACATTATATATGGGAAGGACGTAAAAGTAATTTCAAAATCATCAAAACCACCCGTAAATGTCATTGAAAGGTTATTTTCATTTCTAATATCAAGAAATAAAATGGAATTTTGTGATCGACATTGTATAATTACATGTACATAAATGAAATGATGTCATTAACTTAGGAGTTGTTGGCCAATGGTTTTATAATAATGCCTAGCTATTCACGAAAAGTATGATAGGTCTGATGTGAATGTGTATCGACTAGCCAGAAGTAAACAAGGTCATTTTGATTATTTCAAGATCTGACCCTTCGAACACACCTCTAAATCTCTAACTAATGCATGGGTATCAAAATCAATGCCACCTAAGTCACCAAATTAAAATTCCTGTCTACATCTAAAACCTAAAAACAAAGCAATTACAAGGTCATCAAACTTTTTTATGTTTCAAGGTCATCAAAGAACAAAAGCAATTACAACAAGCAACAATAACATCAACAAATCATTACATAAACACCTAAATCACTTATCTGGCAAAACCCCACCATCTGAATCAGGACCACCACCTTCTCCGTTTTGAGATCTCAAGTTATTCGCCATTAGAGCTTGCAGATGTGGCGGTATGAATGGTCTTGGAGTGTTCAAAACCGGTGGTCTAGCAGCTTGAACCGGTTGATTCGGTTGAATTATGTACTGGTTCAAAGCTTCCGAGTATGCCCGCCCTGATAAACTCCCTCTCATCCGTCCTGTTGGCCTCCAGTTAGCATCCCCTGAACTCCCTGGATCTGTACCAAGGGGGAGTTTGGGATTATTTTGTAAACTCCAAGGGGGTGAAATGAAAATTGAAAAAAACAAAACTCATAATCATGCATACCTCTTTGGTCTGCGGTTGATGTCACTGGCATAGATGGTGCGGGTGTCTGGATTGAAACGGGTGTAGACGGTGTCCTCAAAACATTGGTGGCCCGTTGAATATCAGCCAATGAATAATGGGATTGACTAGTCATGGGATTGGGGCCCACACCACCGCCGCCAGGTGGACGAGCCGCCGGAGGTGTTGGAGCCGATGGTCGCATCGGAACCGGAACCGGAGTCCTCTGGTTAATAGACTGCGGTGGGTGTGACCAGAAACGGTCTGGTGGAAGAGGTGACATATTCCTTCCCTTTTGTTGTGGGATCTGATGATGACAAAAAAATAAAAAGGTTGGAATTTTTACATTTAAAAAAAAAAAAAAAAAAAAAAAAAAAAAAAAAAAAAACATCGTATTTATACCTGAGAACTCATACGTGCGGATTGAAGGTTAGTTAGAATTTGGGAAAAGTTTTGTTGTTGTCTGTCCACATCAGCTGATCTTGAACTTGTCTGAGCTGGCAGTGCTTGAATAGTATTAGGTGCTCTTGTTACATTCAACATGTGTGTTGGATACCTCGAGTGCGCATTACTACCATTATTCGAGTTGTCATTTTGACTTTGACTTTGACCGGGCATGGAGTTGAAAATGGGTCTTCCAGGAATCAAGTCAGCAGCATCTGGTCTTGTATTAGCAATCCTAGTTGGAAGTGAAGGTGAATAAAACTCTCTCCAAAACCCGTCTTCCATATGTGGTGGAATATTTTTATTGACATTATTGACACTGGGTTTTTTATCATCCACTTCATTATTATCACCTTCAGTAAGGTCCATAATGTCATCTATATTTTGTATACTGGTGTCTTGATGGACAGGTGGCGCGTCATTTTGTTTGTCACTGTTTTCGTTACTTTCAGTGACAGCTTCCCATGAACCATCACTAGAGATTTTGACATGAGAAACATCTTCTCCTACCTCTTTAAGAACCTAAATAATCATTAATGATTTTCTTTTAATAAAACAAAATAGGAAGAAATGAAGAACAAGAGGAATATGAAACTTTGACTTGCCTTGACCATTCTTTGGTCGATTCGGATGTCATGAAAGCAGACAGATTGACTACAGTGAGGACAGCGCCATTGTGGTCTTCTTGTGTTTATGCCCACATAATTATTAAAATCAAAGCACTGCCAGGGGTAAAAGAGTAAATTATAAAACAAAATTAAAAAAGATTTTTTTTTTTGACAAGTGATGCAGCATGAATATAAAAGAACTTACCTGAAGATGTTTACATGTATGTCCTTTAACAGGGATCTTGATACGGCTAAAGCTGTATAATTAAATAAAACAAAAAGAATTTTGTTTCAGTTATAGAAATCCTTTTTTTTTGTTAAGAATATATTAAATTTAAACTGTGATTAGTATTACCTTATTGGACACTTTAGTGATATTCTTGAAGGCCCTTCAATTATCTCATTATCTATCATCAGAACAAAAAGAAATGAACCCAAAAAAGAACTTGACATTTATACATAAAATGGAAAAAAAGAACCCTAAAAATAAGTTTCAATTCCTTTCATATTTTAATATTAATTGTTTATAGCATGGCTATACCTGAATCAGGTGCAGCAGCAGCTAGTGGAACATAATCTAGAATGGGAGGACAGGTGGGATTTGAGACCACACTCATGAAGGCAATGACTATAATATATCTCCCTAAATAGAATTATATAAAAGTTTAGACTTTAGAATGTAAATTGTACTAGGATAAAAATAAAAAAAATTATGTTTGTGTATTTTACCATTAAATTGGCCCACAACTTGAAGAAGATTACTTCCATATTTAAGCATATGTGTCACAGGTGTTGGAGCTTGTGGGCCCGGATCCTGATTAGAAATTTTTCAAAAAAAAAACATAAATAATTTATTGTTCGCTAAAACCCCATTATATAAAAAAGTCATGGAACAAATGTACAAACCCTAAAAATACAGGTCCTCCTTTCAACTCCTTCACCATTCAATAAAAAACTACAAATTTAAGAAAATTAAAACATGGGTTAGCATACTTTAGTGGGAAAGAAGGATTGAGATATTGAAATTAAGTACATACTTGACTTGTTGGGGACTTATGAGGCATGATGATGTCTCTATATTATCTATTTGAGCAACAAATAAATACTGCAGAAAAGTTAAATATCAATCAATAAAAAAAAAGTAAAACATAACTGAATAAACATGATAGGAATTAAGAAATGCTTACTATCTTGTCATTAGTAGAAGCTCTTGCACTCTTTGAAATATGAAGATCGGTCACATATGAATCATAACCAGTCTATGATTTACAGATAGAACAATAATTAGATAACAGATTTGCATGATTAAAAAAAATTGAACATTATGATTGTTATGATTACCATGGCTTCAACAAGACAAAGTATTTCGCCCATTTTCATTCCTGGAAAGTATCTTGACATAATGGTGGAGAGGGTGGGATGCAAGTTGCTCTCCTTGTTCTTCATATTGGAATTCATATCTTTAACATTCACACTACAGAAACTGCTTTGCATCTATAATTTACAGAAAGAATTATTCAATTCATTTATAAGAGAATGTTCTAGAAAGATGAAAGAGAACGGGTGCTTAAAAGCCTAAAACCATTCATCACAAACCTCTTCTGAGAGAAGGTGAAGTTCTTCCTTCTCTTTCTCATTGAACCACCCACTAGTACATGCACTCTATCAATATATAAATAAAAAAGAAAGAAACATGATTACTGAAATAACAAAAAGTGAAAATTTATGCACTTGATGGTATTTGTATAACATTAGTACCTTTACAGAGATCATTAGCACCATAATAGCTGCTTGCAATTGTGGTTCATTTTTCCGCTGACATACCTAATCACATAGTAGTGTCATCAGAATTTGCTTCTGGAAGCATATTGAATTATGAACACTTAAAGAGAAGTTATCAGTTATCAACAATAGTGGAAGAAAAAAAAAAGGTAACCTGTTTTATCAAATAGGGAAGATCTGGAGCTCTTCCAGGGATTTCATTGTTAGCAACAGCATAGTCAATACCTCTGTAATTGTCAATATGTATCATACATAGTCAGTAATTAAGAGGCATATATGAGTTTTGATAGTTCATGTTTGGGTCCTAGTTTTATAGGTTTTCGTGCACCCTTTGGTGTATGCTATACCATGCACATGTGTTCCTTGAGATTTTCAGTTCCCCTTTTCAGTAAATTTTGCCTAAACATTGGGACCTGAGAATTCAATAGCTGACAATCCTACATAAACAAAGTGTAGCTCTTTCTTGAACAATTGAGTATGTTCTTTTTTCCCAAAGCACATGAACTTTTCAAAATCAGATTGTGTATGTATGTGAGAAAGAAATCGGGCTGAACTCGTCAATTAGGGCTTGAAGCACTTATAATCAGAGCTATTTCGTCATAATCGTAGACAAACAAATACGCACATCATGCGTAAGAATAATTCACAGCTAATCGACTACAAAAAAATAGTAGTAACTGAAAAAAAAATATCGAAATAACAAAGGAACACCTGGCAAGAGAGAGGCAGAGGTTGAAGAACTCTGTATTTTCAGTATGGATATCGCCGCCAAGGTGGACAAGTAATCGGCTAGTGACGGCGGAGATGCGGAAAGAGTTGACGTAGGACGGTGATAGTGCCTGTGCAGTGGACGTGTCCACCGTTCCGGTCATTCTCGCAGGCCGACTCGGCGAAATGAAGAACGCAAGAAAAAATAGAAAGTAAATTTTAAACTTTATTCGAAGTATTGTTCCGATCTCTTGCCGTTTCGGATGCAATTAAAAATAATTTATTTATATTGATTTTGAGAGAGAAAAAGAAAGAGAATTGATAAAAGGAAACCAAATTAAAAAGGCAACTATATCTAAACAACCACCTAACATGAGTTTCATACAAAGTTACGTTACAAGAAAAAAAAATAACTTAACTCATATAAACGATTAAAAGGCCACAAAATTTAAAAAGTTAATAATTCATCTTCAAATGTTCATGAGTAAAAAAACCTAATAAAAATCCTTTCTTGTAACTTGGTTTTTGTATAATATAATAGAAAAGACTGAAACCTTTTAACTTATTTGGGGTTAGAATAGGGTGAATATTTGGACCTCATATCAATTTCTGCAAAACATATCTAGTTCGATTTGATCCAAATATTCACGTTTATGTCCAAAAAACGAAAACTAGACCTAGACCTGGTAACCTAGTAAGGCTCAACAGATTCAGTCCAAAATTCATTAATTTTTATAAAACCAATATGGTCCAGGAGTCAGTCTCATCGGCTCCAATCCAAATATTCACCATTTACAATGGTCAAGCTTTTTATGTCAAAACAGAAGAAAATATATATTCGTAAATAAATTTGTCTTTTAATTTTTTAATTTAATATTAATTAATAAATTTCTTATAAATAAAACCATATTATAATTAAATGGATTTACTAAATATAATTCTTTGGTTTCAAATCTTAAAAGTCTTTAACTTTTATTTCGTAGAAACATATATAACTAGTTTTAAATTATATATATATATATATATATATATATATATATATATATATATATATATAGGGCTAGGTTATTTTGTTTCTTACTAAATGTGTGCAAGAATGTACCAATAGAAATTTAGTAAATTAACTAATTATTTAATTAAATAAATATAGATATTAAATGATTTCCATAATTATATGTATATTAAATGATATTCATAATTATAATTTTCTTTTTATGGAAACTAATTAATTCCGTCATTAATCTCAACAATAATATTCTTTCATAATGAATTCGCATCTAGGTGTTTATATATGAGTTCGTATTTTGTTTCAGGACTCACTCGCTTAAACTACAATAAAGTTGCATGGAATATGAAGAACAAGAGTGTATTCTACTGCAATACACTCTCATTCTTCTAGATATGAATTCATTCTGAAAGAATATTACACTGAATCGTAAATAGAGTTCAGGTTCGAATTTCATAGATAATATAGATGGGATTGTCTATAATGATAGACAAATGAAAGATTTTCTCAAGATTCTTATTCATCTACTTTTTATTTTGAAAATGGGTTGGTTGAACTTGAAAATTAATGTTGACATTAATAACGAATTTAATTAGTTTCCATAAAAATGACTTATAAGTATGGATAGCATTTAATATACATATAATTAATACTAAATTCCTATTGGTGCATTCTAGCACACAATAGATGTGAAAAACATTTGAACCTACCTCTCTCTCTTTATATATATATATATATATATATATATATATATATATATATATATATATATATATATATATATACTAGTAATTTTCCACATCATCTTTTATTTATTCATCTGGATTTTTTCTCTTTTCTTCATCAACATCATTTGTTTTTCATCAACATCATATGTTCATCAATATCATATGTTCTTCATCAACGTCATATGTTTTACTGCTTGTTCTTCATTTTAAAAAAATACATCGACACTTCATAAAAACACCAATTCTTTATCAAAAATCTTCATTTATTCATCAAAATATTGTGATTCATTTTTAGATTAATAAAAACAACAACTCAAAAAATTGTTATAAAACCAAGATTATCAAATGTATCAATATACCGTCGATATTAGAGTAAGTCACAAAGATGCGGAAAAGAATGGTGTGTGCTTTGCAATCATCTGGAGCTCTTCCATTTGAAACTAGAAGTAACTGAATAAGCACAAAGTTTAGTAAGTTCCCCAAGATGTCACATATCATACATGATAAACACATAATGGGCCCCGCCCGACATCGAGCCCCGCTCGGTATACAGATCTGTCAGTCATCGGGCCCCGCCCAGTATACATATAAAACATATAAACATATAAACGCATAACACATGCAATAATCACAAAGATACATAGCATACAGAATGGTTATCGGGCCCCGTCCGGTAAGCATACGAGCACATAACACGTGCAAGAGTCACGCAGAAATCTAGCATCTTAACATAACAAAACCATGGGCCAGTATTGGTGCCTTCGACCCACTAAACACAGTGAGGAAACTCACCTCGCACCGCCAAATCTTACAGAAAGAATCTATGGCTGCTAAAATCCATGCGTTATCAATACAAAATAATCATTCAATCAATAATTGGATCCCAATTCACACAAAGAGTCTAAACTAGGGTAAAAGACCTTTTTACCCTTTACCTAACTTGGCCCAAAGACTAGGCCCATACCAATTGTCCAAAAGCCCAAAATTCCAAAATAATCATTCCAAGCCCAATTATGGCCAAATTTTCCAAATTGGTCCCAAATCTCTTTCATGGGCCTTTTCTAAGCGAACCCAAAACAAGCATCAGCCCAAAAACCTAATGGCCCAACAAGGCCCTAAACATCTAAGTCCAAACATGGCCCAAACCAAAAAACCCAAGAGTCTGAAGCCCAACTTGTTGAGTACACGAGGCGTACTCAACATGTACGCGTAGCGTACTCGCTTTAGGGATTGTACGCTGAGTGCAGGGGCAGAACCTTTAAGGGGCAAGAGGGGGCCATGACTCCCTAGGTTTTCAGACTTAGAACAATGGTTCCTATTTTTTTCAGAAGGTGGCGATACACATGGTAGTAAGGTTAAGAGGACTAAGACAACAAAGGTAAATAAAAATTCTTATTTCTTATTAAGTATGTTTCATTTAAGTGTTTATTATGTGTGTATAATAGGGTGAAAATGTGAAGAAAAAGACCACAGGTTGCAAGTGGAAGTATGACAAGAATGGAAGGTGGGGATATACAAGGTACTAGGGAGAGTGTGACCACACAAGTAACAAGGGATAGGGGTAATGTTGTAATTCCCTAGGTTAAGAGGAGGAAAAAGAGTAAAAGGATCATCAAAAAAAATTGACAACTCAAGTTACAGGAAAGAATGGAAAGGGGGACACTTTAGAAAAACCTATCAACTTATGTTGTTTTTGCATGGGAACTGCATGGGATGTGTCCTTTATTATGTAGTAAAATATTATGTAATAAAAACATGTTAGGATGTTTGCTTTTAAAGATTCTATGTCAGAATTGTTATCTAATGTTTTGCACTTACTTTGGTTATTAATATATTCTCTTGTAGGATCCAGTGTCCTTTGTGTCCTTTTTATGCATTAGATGGTCCTTTATTTCTTGTCCCTCCTGTAATTGTTATATAGACCATGCTACTTAAAAAATTATTTGTGGACCATATAACAACTCATGCATGATATTATATAAGGGTAGTGGACCGTATAACTTGCATTCTTTGGGGACAATATAACAGTTCATGCAATATACTATCAAGGAACCCATAAAAAAGTTAAAATATAACATAATCCATGCTTTCTATTATATAATTAGTCCATACAAAAGGTGTTACATGACCATACATAATGGGGCTAAAGTACATTTCCCATACTAAACTGTCAAAAGGATCATCATTATGTATACCACCATTACACCATTAAACAACCCTATACACCCTGCATCATTCCAAATACCTAATCAACCAAAAGACCGTCCAAAAAGAGCATCCCCATATGCACCATGATCCAAAAACCACTTATACACAATGACCCAACATCCTACATCACCTAGACCATCTTAAAGTACATGACCACATAAAACAAGCATACCAGAGCAATCGAAACAACCTTTTTTAACATCTTATTCAGACTTTCAATCTCAATGAGTAGTTCTCGGATCCTAGCTTCAACAAGTTCCTTCTCAGCTTTCCTAAGAAGCTTGTGCTTCTCCACCTTCTTCTGCAGCTCAACAACTTGATCATTCCTAACCAAAAGGTCTTCGATCCTAAGTTTCATGTTCCATAACGTATCCTTGTGGTGTTTTGGTAATGTTGGGTCAAGCCACTGGAAGAAGTTGCAACTATCGTTGGATATCTACAAAAGAAAGTCACAAAAAAAGGGTTTTACTGTTCCAAATTTAGAGTTTTCTCGTTGTAAATGGGGTTTTTTGTCAATCAAAATAGGGGGTTTGCAGTACAAAAATCAAAACTTTAGGTTTAAAGGTTATCGATTGTAACGAAGGATACCATACCATTGATTTTGCGCAATTATAGAAGCGGCGAGCTGGGTTGTTAGGCTTCCAAGCTTCTTTAAGCTTCAATACAGGCTGATCGCGACACAAGCAGGGAGGATTCACTTTAATCAAATAAATGGCAACAATGTTATAGGATTCGAAGGAGGAAGACATGGTCGAAAGGTTGGTGTTCGTTAGAGGGTAAGGAAATAGTGAGAGTGGATCTATTGAACCCTTACGAAGCTTATGTAGTAAGTTGACTGGACACCAGCTGGATACCATACACCACGTCACATTTGACTTTCGTTGACCAACCAGGTAACCGGTAATAAAATGAAGAAAACCTTATTTTGATAGGTAATTTGTCTCTTTAGTGGAGTCAGAGGTATGAAAATTAGTTGAAGGACCTTTTAAAGCCAAATAAAAAACATTACTGTGCTTCTATGTCAATAACCCCTCTCTCTCTCTCTCTCTCTCTCTCTATATATATATATATATATATATATATATATATATATATATATATATATATCCAAATGAAAAACCCATTTTTTCCACACAGAGCCCTCAAAATCTACGAGATATCATTAATATGTATAATTATTATGATTATTATATACAGATCGTCCTTTAATTTATATATATTATATACAATTATGATTAATATATATAAACCGTCCTTTAGTCTTTAGTTTATATATGTTCCATTTTTCTCATAAGAGCCCTCTAAATCTATGGAATACCTATGTTAATATGTATATAATGAGTATCATATACAAGCTATTCTTTAATTTATGTATATTAATATACATTTAATTTTTCATTAATCCATTATCAATATATCATTTTTAACTATTCATCCCAATTAATTAATTATCAATGTTTATGAATTACTTTTTCTACAAAAATTAATTTTCATTTCAACACATAACAGGTATGTGTATATAAACTAGCAATGAGACACCTTTTGTCTTCTTTTGGACATGTTTTTCTCAAAATTAAGGGAGGAGACCAAGCATGGTCTTCTTTTTCCATGCTTGGGACAAAGTTGTCTCTCCTTTTACTTTATGGTCTCCTTTCATTTTTTGGTCATTATATAAGAAAGAATATGGAAGGGTTTTTGAAACACTTCTTGCAAGTCTTGTTCTTCCTCCTCCTAGAGCCAAATATAAGAGTTCCATGCTCTCTAGAGGATTGCCAAATTTTCGAGATTTGAAGGCTCTTCTTTTCCTCCATTCTCTTGCATTTTGATGCTAGACAAAGCCCCTTTGTTGCTTCACCTTTGAACATATATTTGGTATATATTTCATAGAGCTTATGAACAACAAATTACAAGTGAATACTAGTATGTTTTTATGGTTTTACTCTTGCTTGGTTGATACTTGTAGAGAATGCTTCCTTTAGAGTTTCATACCACACTTCATCAACTTCCAACCTCCCATGAGGATCAAAGTCTTCAAAGGTTGTTATGTTTTCCCTTCTATGGTTGTTTTAATCTTTCTAACTCTTGCAAAATGATCATTGGTGGGTAAAATATTTTTTGTTTTATTCATCATTTTTAAAGTTTCCGTTGTCATTTTTACCGGTTGTGAAACCGGATTTTTGAATAAAAACCCAACAAGCATTTGGAGTTCCTTCGTCGTGAAGCCGAGGAAGATCGCATTGCGAGGGATTTAGCAATTCTTCAAACTATCGAGGAGAATATGCCACTGAGACGGTTGGAAGTGCTCCGAAAAATGAAAGCGAAGATCGAACAAAAATATTTAGGCGAAGAATAGTGTATCGGTTTTAAAATTTTAAATTTATTATGTTTTCGGTCAATATTTGTTTTTGTTATAATGTTGTTTTTATTTTTAAAATGGTATGTTTAATTAAGTATTTATTTTAATTATGTTTTATTTAATTTATATGGTTTTTAAAAAATATTATGACATAAATTAAAAAATAAAACAAAATAGAAAAATAGAAATTAAAAACATAAAAAAGTAAAAAATAAATAGAAAATGGTAGGTGTTATCAAATGTTATTTGGCGTTGCCCATTTCCACCTTGGGTGTTATAACACCAAAAGTATGATTATGATGATGAGGTGAACACTTTGGGTGTGATAACATGTAATAACATGTTGCCCACACCCAATAGCCTTAGTTTTAAATTAAAAAGATATATGCATACATATAAAAAATGAAAAACTAAAATTAAAAGGGTAAATAGACTTTTCACTTTTATCAATGGACAAGAACCACAAAAAAATTCAATTTTAGACCAATGGTGCAATTCAGAAACTTTCTGGACTTCATTTACATTTTTTTTTGTGAATCACATGGACCAAATTTGTATTTTATTCTATTTAAAAAATGTTTTAAAATATAAGCAAAACTGCAAAAATGGTCCTTATAGTATGTATTTTTTTTTCTGGGTTTTTAGTCCTTTGAAAGACTAAAAAGACTAAAATGCTCTTGTGATATATATATATATATATATATATATATATATATATATATATATATATATATATATATATATATATATATTCTATTTAAATTGATATTTTATTAATAATAAACATGGGTCACCTCTCTCTCTCTCACTCGCTCTCTCTCCACGGATAAGAGCGAACTAGTCCTAAATACTTTTCTTGTTGTGTACATGCTTTGGTGAAGAAATTGATCCCACCACCATCATCGAACCCACAACCCAACTGATTACTTAATAAAAAATCTTCATCCTTCAACAGTGTGTATACAATCGGATGCAAATTAGGACAAGTGCAACTTGGTACAACCCATTTATGCATAGAGAATCCACAGGTTCATATTGATTCTTGTTTTTCCTTTTTTGAAATCTCAAGTATGAATTGTGTTTTCAGATCAAATCATGAATTACTTAATTGATTAGGAGCGAAGAAACCCTAATTTAGGGATTTTAGATTTTCAGTTCATCTACTTGTTTCGTTGAGTTTTACTAGGTTCGGTGGCAGGTGGTGTCGCTGGTGTGATGTGAGGAAGAGGAAAGGTAGAACGATGGTGCAAGATGGGTGAGGGCAGATCCATGGCCAAAGGAGATGAAGAGGCGATGGGAAACAGATGAGTGTGCCTACGCAGATGCAAATATGATTGTTTGTTTGGATAATCCAGTTTGATCTGTTCTAATAAGTACAAATTGATTTTAGTATTTAGGGAACAGGATAATTGTCACTACCATTGGCATGCCAGTCGGGCCCTGAGCACAGTGGGGACGGGCTTCCCAAAAAGTCACCTGAAAAGTAAAATTTTAAATTTAAATCCAATTTGAATCAAACAAATTACAATTCGACTTGATTTAGTTTTTAAAACTCGACTTTTAAGAGCCGGGACATTTTAAATAGTATCCAACTTGAATATTAGTAAACTTTATAAAATAAACAAAAACAAATTGCTTAGTTGTGAATTAAATTTATAAAACCATACTAAAAAAACTATATTAAAATTTAATATTTTACTTATACAAAACTTTTAGAAAAGAAATACATATTAAGGTTTTTTATTGGTGAGACTTTTCTAATCTATTTATACAATTTAGTAAATTAATAAATGAGTAAAGATATGTGTTAAAATATAAAATATATAAATAAGAAATTTTTATTCGGTTTTTCTAGACTATTTCGTTTTTATTTTATAAACCAAAATCCATAACAATAATTTGGTTTTACTAAAACTAATCATATATATATATATATATATATATATATATATATATATATATATATATATATATATATATATACATACACACCAAATAGTTCAATCAAAATTGTTCAATTTAATAATTCACTTTTGTCCAAATTGTAAAAGGCCCCATCTGAAAAAAAAAAAATGATAGTTTCTATAAGTAACGTCTCACAAGGATGTCATTTGGTGTGAAAGTCAAGAATCGTTACACATAAGCAACTATAAATCAAACATCGTTCTCAGTACCATGATGTCGTAATCAAGGCTTACCGTCTTGTACATTCTTGCTTTTTATTTACTACTGTCTATAAAAGTTTATGGGCATTTTAATAATTTTACACTCACCAAATATCATTATATGGAAATTCAATAATACCATGAGGCAAGAGTTGGTTAAGCGGTATGCGGAACTAAATCTAGTTTACTCTTTCAAGCACAGACATGGTCAATCGATCATGCTCAGAAACTAGGTTATAACCCGTGGTCACCACCACGGTTGACAAATTATATATATATATATATATATATATATATATATATATATATATATATATTAATCATAAATTTACTAGCACATTTTGTATACAATATTCCATTAAAATATTCCATTGCTTCAAGATTCCTAAATATAAAATATTCTTTTACTAATTATTTTTCAACTACATACTCCTTTTCTACTCCTTCCCTGTTCAAAATATTTAAAAAAAAAACATTTACCAAGTAGGATGGTATAAATGACAGTTTTTTAGAAAATAGAATGCTATAAAATATGATGTTTTAAAATTTCCCCCCCATGTTGTAAACACTATTTTAAAAAGTAGAATGCTATAAATGATAGTTTCCAAAAAATAGAATTTGATAAAATAAAAAGTTTTTGTTTTTATTTTTTTTATTTTCTGGTCTATGTTCGAAATTGAAAAAAGTACATTTACAAAATAGAATGTTATTATGAAAGATTCCATAAATTGTAAATTGTGAAAGTAGATGGTATTTCATGCATTTACGAGAAATACTAAAAAAAAATCCATATTTGAAACCATGGTGCAAAAAAGACCATATTAAAAAAGTAAAATGCTATAAATGATATTAACATGAAAGTCGAATGATATAATTGAAAAGGAAATAGAAGTAAAACATTATAATCGACATTAAAAATGAAAAGTTGAATGTTATGAATCACATTAACATGAAACTAAAACACTATAATTCATATCAAAATAAAAACATGTTATAATTGACATATAAAGGCTATATCAACATTAACATGAAAATTAAAGGTTTTAATTGTAAAAAAAAAGTAAAATGATATAAACAACATTAACATTGATCTAGAAAATGATTGATTATTTGATTTTATAAGTTTGAGAATTGAAACCACATAAAAAATCGATATATGATACAAAAAATGGAATAATCTTACCGACATCATGCATTAATTTCACTATCCAACCAAAATCACATTCCTATTATCTTACAAAAATATTGACTTTTTAACATCAAATATATTTTACGGTATAAATGCAGGAGAGGGTAAGACAATTTATCTATAACTCCTTACACATATAACAAACCTAAAATAATATAGTTTTAGAATAGCCAAAAATATCAAGTATAATGTGTTAGAAAATTGGGGTATGGAAAGACTTGGAAATCCTGAGAATCGTGTTAAACACTTTCAGATTAAAGTATTTGGGTGGTACTCCCAACCTTTAATCGGATAAGACTCAGAAGAGTTTCTAGAATAGAGAATATGAAGTTATGATTTCGTGATTGTTCTTATACCAGGAAAATAATGACCAAAGAATGATTATGTATATCATTTGTCTGAAAACTGTCAAGGCAGATTTCTTTGTCCAAAAACTACTCCAACTGTCAAAACGGTTTATAACAGTCACAAACTATCACTAAAACCGGATCATTAAAAAGGGTTAAAACGAAGTCAAAAAACCGGGTTCATTTATAGAAAATTCAGATTTCTAAGGCATTTTTTATATAGCAATATAACTCATACTAGCCAGGGGCTCTGCCCCTTGGACCCCGCTCCCAGGGGCGTTGCCCCCAAACCTCCGTTCGTTTAGGGGCTTCTCCCCTAAATGACAGTCTACTTTGAATCTTGAATAAACTCAAACAAGTGTGCACTCCGCACCTTCCTTACTTGTTTAATATTCATCAAGATTGATTTTTGGTCAACAAGTCAATCCATTACACTTAAATATACATTGATGATGCAAAATCACCAACATAATGAAAAAAATAGTACATATTAATAAAGAAGGGAAATATACGAAAGATACCTCAAGTTTGATCACGTCCAACTCTTACATCATGTCATAACGGTAGTTAAGTGACACTCATATGACGCAATGATAAAATTTAACATGTATTCAATATTTGAAGTAAGAAATTTTAGTGATTGAATGGCTTGGTTCATCGAATTGTCCCTCGTAAATTCATAATATTTATAACTTGTGTAAGATACTACATATATTTGAGGTTTTATTGGTACACAATACTTAAATGACTAATATATTTATAACTTTAAACATATTATTTCTAGGGACTAAACATTTGTATAAATTTCATAATTAGTCATATAAATTACATTATGGTTATGAGTTGTCAAATGCCATCAGTTGTTGTTGTGGCCCCGTACGGTCGCATGGGCTGCGAGATGGGCCTGTAAAAACATACCTGAAATAGTCAATTTATCGTTTATATGTAAAATGAAAAATAAAGTAAATTCATATATATTTTATTTACTACAAATTAAATGACAGTCACCCTAAATGTAAAAGTATCCCTTACATGATAATTTCACTGTTTTTATGCAAGTCAAACTTAAGTACATTGCTACAAATGATAAAGCGGCCCTTTAATGGTGATTAATGAATTTTTACAAAATAAATTTCAGAACAAGTGAAAGCGTGTTGATGTAATTAACAAACTTCTTTCATGAACGGAGGTTTGTAATATAATTTGTAATGAACGTACATGTAGAAACGCATTCAATTTACCTTTGGAAGATGATTTGTTGATGGATTGCTTCTTAAAATCCAACACGATGCTCGGTTCAATGGTTTGTAGTTCATATCAAACCTTTACATTACATCAAAAAGAACGAAGAAGCTTAAGATTCACTCAATTGTGTTAGCGGACTTAGGCTGCTCGAGAAACTTTAAATTATAAGAATATGAAAGTAAAGCATGTGCGATTAAATTTTCATGGACACTGTCAACAACATGTTGTTATGCATCCCTTCTAGCCAATACCCATCCCAACACTCACTTTCTCACCTTTCAACATCACGTGCATCATTCACACATATAAAGAAAAATTAACAAAAAGAATAATAAAAAACCACTAAAACCTAAAAAACACCCAATTTATAAAACACAATAATATATATATCAAAAGATAATGTAAGCAAAATAACAAGAAGGCTTTCAACATAAGATACCTTAATAATAACACAATGAGTTTTCCAAAAAATGGTCAAAGTATTATTGGTTTTTCATAAAATTGGACATTTGGTAAACCGACCTATTACCTTTTATTCACCATCCAAAATCATATAGTCCATTTCTTGTGTGGCTCTCTGCAGCAACAAATAAAAAAAAATATTAAAGAAGAGATACTTCATTTGAAGGTCACAACATCAAGAAAAATAAACTCCATGCATTTCAGAAGAAAATCAATGTGCTTATAGTAAGGAATAAGCTTGGAATCTCTATTTGGAATATAAGAATCCTTCTCCTCACCAATCTTTCCAATTACCTAAAAAATCCAGTTTAAAATAAATTTCCCAAACCAAATTAATATAATAAGTGTCAAAATAAGCATAAATAAGATTATTGGACAAATATATAATAATATAATACCACATATATAATTACTTATAGTTCCAAGGGTTAGAAGACTTTTGTTTATCGATCAATACCCATTTTGTGTCTCCACTCACATATATGATAAAACAAAGATATATGATATTGTGCCCTAAAACTTTTTATCTGTTGCTCCACATATCTTTATGACTGGCTGCATCAATTTTATGAATCCACACACCTGCATCGGATTTTACTCATATTACATACACATGACACACATCATATTTTACATACACATTACATGCATAAGATTTTACACAAACACGACTTACAAATTTGATGATTAACACCAAAACATAACATAAAATAATAATTTCAATTGTTAAAATATGAAAGTGAGCTCTAGTTCTATAAGGGATCGAGTGAGACAGAGAGTAGAGTTCATCATCAAGGACCGTCTGTCGAGTGAAGGAGAGAGAAAGAATAGAAATTAAATGGAATCACAAAGATTTTTAAGCATTTTACTCTTTAATCGACTGACTGTTCAAACAATAAAATCATTATATCATTACATAAAAGCATTAGAATCCGATGAATTAGTTCACTATTCCAAACCAACTATTCGTCAAATAAAAAAACCCCAAGAATTCAATGGTGTCTACGTTGATCTAAGATGGAGAACAAAGATGAATGTGAGAAATAGGAACATCAGTGGTATTAGTCACTGCTCAATTGATGATTTTTGAAAATGAAACCCTAAGCGATGATACGAGTAAAGAACAGGTTACCTTTTAATTGAAATTTCGGATGAAAAAATTGTCCCACGAAAATATGAAATCGTTTTCTGTAGAAGGCAATGAAGAAAATCGATTTCAATTGTGAAACTATAGACATGGAAGCCGTAAAGAAATCAAAGAATATATGAAGCCGATAAGATTCAAAATTGCATAAGATTTGTTCCTAATTTTATGAGATTATGATGAAGACTAATTTGAAAATCTTTGTGTGATAAAAGGAAACTGAATAAGGAGAAAAATTATGCCAAATAAACTGAAAAAGCGGGGATAAACAAGGTATTGGTTCATGATTGGGGATAACCGGTGAAACAACAAATAGTGCCCGATTAAAAGGGATAATTAAGGAAACTTTTTTAATGTAACCAAATTATCCAAAAAATTTGAATTTCAATTAATAATACATTATCAATATCAATAATTAATTGTCAAATTTATCTTTCAAAATTTTCTTGGGCGGAAAAATGAAGATACGGTGGTCTAAGAAGGTGCCACGTGGAATGACAAATGTCTATAAGATGGATACATGGCATGTAAGAGAGGTTTTTATTAAAACTAGGCGAATGCCCGCGCGTTGCGCAGAAACAGCTATATAGTTGAAGTCTTTACAAATATATGTTTTTTTAAATATAACAATAAAACTGTTAAATTTGATATAATAATTTGCATACTAAATTGATATAATATATTAATTATTATGAATTTTATGACAATATATACATCTATTATAACTTCATAATCTCAATCGTTTTAATAACTTCTACCCGCAAGTTACACATGAATAAAATTTAGTATAATATATGGTTTAATGTTATTTGTAGTTGTTGTTATTGTTAATTAATTTTTTAAAATTTATTTACTTAATGTTTTAAACATCAAACATTATTTTTTGATTTTAAAGGTAACAATCTAATCATTCATATAGAGTTATTTTTAACTATTCTTATTTTAATTTATTTTAAGCTATTTATTTGGAAACTTTTGACGATTATAAAAATATATTTTGGAAATATTTTAGTTAAATTGAGATTACTATTTAGTTTTTGGATTTATCACTTTTAACTTTTTACAAAATATTCTTTGGTTTTTTAAGTAGAACAAAAATTTATATTTAAGTTGACATTGTGATGCGCAGGAACACCTATATAGTTGAAGTCTTTACAAATATATGTTTTTTTAAAATATATCAATAACTTTGTTGTTACATGTGATATAATAAGTCGTATACTAAATTGATATAATATATTAAATATTATGAATTATATGATAATATATACATATATTATAACTTCATAATCTTAATCATTTGAATGAATTCCACCCGCGAGTTACATATGAATAAAATTAAATATAATATATGGTTTAATGTTATTTATACTTGTTATTGTTAATTAAGTTTTTTTTTAATTTATTTTCATAATGTTTTAATTTCTATCATTAAAATTATTTAAAACATCAAACATTACTTTTTGATTTTAAAGGTAACAATATAATCATTTATATTGAGTTATTTTTAACTATTGTTATTATAAGTCAGTTTAAGCTACTTATTTGAAAACTTTTAATGATTATAAAAAATAATTTATAGAAATATTTTAGTTAAATTGAGACTACAATTTAGTTTTTGTAATTCACTACAATTTATCACTTTTAACTATTTACAGAATATTCTTTGCTTTTTTAGGTGGAACTGAAATTTATATTTATATTGATATTGTAATGTTATATTTAAGTTAGCAATTTAAGTATTTTGTCCAAACTTTTCAAAAGTTGTAGCTTTAAATTGATAATTGTTTACATATAACAACATATTAAATCCAATAAATTATGTATCATATATTAAAAGTTAAAGACATAGCTTTATAAGTAGTAGTAAAGATACTATTTTAAAATTAAAATTTAGTTTATTTATGATTACAGTTATGGTTTGATATGTATTTACCCTTATTAACCACTTTATAATCATTATTAGAAAGACACTAAAATCTATCACTTTTAACTATTTACAAAATATTATTTAGGTTGTTTAAGTTAAACTAAAAGTACTTATATTTAAGTGGACCATGTAATGTTATATTAAAATCAATAATTTAAGTATTTTATACAAATTATCTTCCAAAATTTTATCTTTAAAATGATAATTGTTTACATCCAAGAATACATTAAAACTAATAAAAGTATAATATATTAACAGTTAAAAAAACATAACTTTATAAGTAGAAGTAATGATATTATTTTAATATTAAAATTTAGTTTATATATGATTATACTTTTGGTTTGATATTTATTTAACCTAATTATCCAAATTATGATTATTATTAGAAAGAAATTAAAAAGTAAAGGGAGTTTCAAATGAATGTGGTGAAAGGAAAAATGCATGGGAGTTTTAAATGAATGTGATGAAAGAAAAAATCTTCCTTTATAAGTATATATATAATGAATAGAGATTAAATACAATTAGGTGAGCAATTTATGGTATTTAATATACTAATAATAGTACATTGAACCAAAACTACGAAAAAAAATAGAAATAAAGCATATTATCAAACACACAATATTATTATTATTTAACCATTAAACATGAACAGTGCATATGGCAAATGTTCAAATTTATTGCGACACAAACATACATTCACACTACAACATAATTCTGGGAATTAAGTTGTTAAACATAAACATAACTTATATAGATTATTATTGCACAGGCTCCAAAGGGATTGTGCCTGGCTCTTTTTCACCACTAAGGACTAAGGAGCCTTCTTTACTTTGTGTGGGGGTGTTGCTGGTGGTAACTTAAATTTTCCAAAACCAACCCTCCCTTTCTTCAAAGAAGCCTTTATAATCTGAAACGAACAAGTTAACTTTTCATCGACATTCATCATCGCACCATCATTATCAAACTCATTACAGTAATTTGGTGCAGAAAACAAGGTTACTAGCTGCCTGTCCGCAAAAAACTCATACCCATCTTCAACAACCTGAAAATCATTAACAAAATAGGAAAATATGTTCCAATTTGTTATGTCTGCCAAAAACATGCCAAAGGTCTGTAAAAAAATAAGTTGTACTGTATTTGATGTCCAATTGACTTGGACAGGACCGTCGACAAAAATTTTAATCTTTTCTCGCACCCAAAAAAGTAAAAATTTTCCCGTCAATTGGGACCATGCTTAATGGACGTCAAATACAGTACAACTTGTCTGTTTATGTACCTGGTGAGCACGGCAGACAAGGTCGAAATCGTGCTTGTGGAGAAATTCTGTAAGTTTATCAGCACCAAAAGTATACGACACACCCCTTTCATTCGGCCCCCATCCTTTCACATCTTTATCAGGATCAGCCCACAGTAAATCACATAGCAGCCCTTGTTCGGGGACATCAATGGGGCGAGGTATGCCCCGAATCTGATCCAACTTCTTCAGCTCCGGAGACAATCCTCCATGCATGCAAAGTATCTTTTCTTCAACAACCGCAGCAACAGGTAGACACTTGAAGCACTCAGAAAACATCTTCCAAACACGGACGTTGATTCTCCTCTTGCATTCATCATAGAAACCATATATACGATTGATGGAAGCACATTCATGGTTTCCCCGGAGAAGAAAGACGTTGTCCTTGTATTTTATCTTGTATGCAAGCAGAAGGCAGATTGTTTCAAGGCTATGCTTACCACGATCAACATAGTCACCCAGAAATAAGTAATTTGAGTTGGGTGGGTGCCCTCCATGGTCAAACAGCTGGAGGAGATCGGCATATTGTCCATGGATGTCACCTGAAAAAAAAGTAATTATTAATCAGAAAAGCTACTCATATTTGACAATTTAATTAGTTAAAAATTAACGTTCAATACGGAAAGAAATCAATTTGGTCACCACAGATCTTAATCGGGGCTTTAAGTTCGAGCAAATTAGGCTGGCTAAGGAAAACCTCTCTCGAAGCCAAACAAAGCTTACGAATCTCCGATTCCGAGAAGGGAAACTGCTTCGGAACGGATCCAACCTTAGCCGCTAACAGCTTCTTGATAAACTTGTCGAGGACTGCTTCCTCCATTTCCGCTCAACTCTCAAAACTCCGGGTCTCTTTCTCTCACTCTCTCTTTCTCACAGATGAAAGTGAGTATTAGATTATGATTCATTGTATGTGTAGATATAGATAAACCTAGGGGCTAGTGCACCGATTGAGTTAGCTGTTTTTCCGGTCTTCAGTACAAAGATGACGATAGCTATGTCTTTTTTTTTTTTTTTTTCTTCTCACTCACACTTCAAGTTCAAAACCTAACTCTTTAATTACTAAACGCGTGTATGTTTGGCGTACTCCACCGAATGATTACTTGAACCGAAGAGCACTTAAGAACAGTCGGTGCCTTTAGCTGTTTTCCGGTATCAGGCGATGAACGACGGTGACGGTATAATTTTGTTTCTCTCTCTTCGTTTGTATGACAAGTGGAGTTGTACAAGTGCAAAGACAACATTTACACGGCACGGCATCTACCGATCAAAAGCCACGATATCCATTACTGGAGAGGAGTGAAGTGAATCGCCGGAAGATGACGTTTCTGGTTTTGAATTTACATACGTTCTAAAAATAGAGAGTCCTCAAAAACCCAACTATCAAAGAAGGGTATTTTAGTCAATTCAACTTTTAGATAACATTTCTAATTAATATGTAATTTTCTTGAATCATTTCGCTGTTTTTAGAGTTTTTATATGAATTCATGTGATCTATAAATCAACCAATCATAAAAATGTAATTAATCACCTTGAAGTGAGGTTTTTATGGGTATATTCTATAAATCAAGCAATCATAAAATGTAATTAATCATCTTGAAGTGAGGTTTTTATGGGTATACTCAATAAGAGATTGTAAATGCTTTTAAATTACATACTAAGAATAAAGGGAACTATTGTTATGATAAGAGATGCATTCAATGGCAATGTAGATAAACTCTATAACAACACAAGCATTTAATGGCAATCTAGAGTAGAAAGTGAGCAGGATCGTTGGCAATACTTAATGAAAATGTCATGTGATTTTTTTCCACACAATTCAATGTACAATTGACTTTTAAATACCTTATATGTTTATTTTGGTAGTGTTAGTTTGTTCCTACCGTCCAAATTGTTAGAAAATATATTAAATATTTAATCTCTCATCAATGATAATTGCTCTAAGTGTTACTTGGAGTTTAGATGTAGTTTAGTTGTCTTTTATTGAATAGGCTGAGGTTTCAAGTCTTTATTGGGATAAATATGTAATTTAGTAGTGGATTGACGGGTGTATGAGTTGGTCGTTAAAAAAACAATCTTTCATTTAATCATACCTTTATGTTATAGCACATATAATTTAAGGATCACAAGACCCTTGTTGAAACTTTCATTTTGAATCATATTTAAGTTGTCATTAGTGACTTAATCATTAAAGAAAACGAATCTATCATTCAATCATACATTTACATGTAACGCACTACATACTTGTTGAAACTTTCATTTTGAATCACACAATCTCTTCTCCAGTTATACTTTTAAGTTGTAGCATATATAACCTAAGGATCGGTAGACATAGATTGTGTGTTTAGGATGTAACACATTCATTCTTATCGTACAAATAATTATAACTTAAATTATTGATTTTTCATTTATGTCATTTGAAGTTGGGCAGAAAAATAGACAAAAATGGTTTACGTATTTTAAGCCATATCTATTGTTTTGTTTTGTAAAATTTATGTACGTTATGTTGGCAAATTTATAATCTGGATTTTTTTTCTACATAAAGTGTTGATTTTGTAACCGTACAAAATTCTTGAATTACGGATCAAGATCCCTGTGCCAACTAGAGATGACGATATGCATAAATTTATATTTTCGAGATCGGGTGTGAATAAGAGAGGTGATTTAGGAAATGTATGATATACCTATAACCTAATATATTTAGGGTTGGATTTTTATTGGACAGATGACGTGATAGAATCTTTTTAGATTAATGAATAATAGTTTTAGATGACGTGATAGAATCTTTTTAGATTAATGAATAACAGTTTTAGTTGTCAGACAATACGTTATCAAATGATTTGTGTTTTTTACGTCATTCGTCGGTCAAAAGTGCTTAATTGTCGGGTAGTTGGTGCTTAATTGTCCGATAGTCGTCACCAAGCATCGCCGCAACGTACATACGTAAACACATGAAAGCATGTAGTACCCTACTCACGAACCTAACATTCGCATATGCAGAAAAAGTGGGAGAAAATATTTTGTTAAGAAGCTCAAAATAACCGAAAGTTTTATGGTTAGTATTTCGCGCATGAACAATCAGGCCCACATGAACAATCAGGCCCGTCTCAAGCTAATTTGAGGCCTCTGGCAAAATAAAAAAAATTAGGCCCTTTTTTGCCTCTACCTATGACTACTTAATACCAAAAACTTTTTTATTTCTAAAATAATATAAGTAGATACATAAAATGGGCCCTGAAAATTTGAAGAATTTGGAGGCCCTGAGTCATCGTCCATGCTGTCCTACTCTCTGATACGACCTTATGCATTAGGGATGAACATTGGAACAGACCTAGGAACCGAACTTGGTGGAAAATAGGAACCGAACCAGACTGTCGGTTCTACCGGTTCTTGTCGTGTCTTCAATGTTGGAACCAGTCCTCGAGAAATAGCAACATACGGTTCCAGTTTTTGCCGGTTCCCGGTTTCAAAAATCCACAAGAATATCGTCCTAGTCCCAGCCTGATCATTCTATTCGGTTCCCCGGTTGTAACGTCCCAAAATTCAAGACTAAAAATTTCTTTTAATATGACATTACTTAAAGCAAAATTACCGATTCAAAACATAATCATAGTATTAGTTTCCAAGACACATGTTCGTTATCAGAGTAAAACATTCCCAGGCTGTCTATTCTATGGTGTGTGCCATGCGATCACCCCGAGCTCTTCCCTCCGCTACCGGAGTACATGAAACCAAAACTGAAAACCGTAAGCACGAAGCTTAGTGAGTTCCCCACCCTACCACATACCATGCATATCCACATACTACACATATTGGGCCACGCCCGCTATTCTGGGCCTCGCCCCTACCTCGGGTCTCGCCCGCTACAACGGCCCCGCCTAGCTTCGAGCCCCGCTCGGATACAGATATGTTTCACTTAGGCCTCGCCTGCCACAGGGCCTCGCCCGCTAACATATAATAGCACATAAACATTTCACAACACATAAGCTAAACACATACTAACGTATCATGTCCAAAGGCCTCGCCTATCCTGGGCCTCGCCCTTGTCCTGCTACTGATGAGTCATGGAACCCCGTCCATGCTCCTACTGATAGTGAGATACGGGCCCGGCCCACACTCACTCTTTCCCTAACTTGGGCCTCGCCCTTAATATGCTACTAATGAGATGTGGAGCACCATCCACACTCTGTTATTAGTGAGATACGGGACCTCGCCCACACTCACCTCCCTACCAGGCACATACAAGTATCACACAGACAACAAGTATAAACTATCACATAAATCATTCCTTGGGCACCCGCCCGCTATCATTGGACCTAGTCCTGAATATCATACTAGCATACTGTGCCTAGGGCTAACCCCCGGGTCTTCTACTCATAACTACATGGGCCGGCATTGTGGCCGTAGACCCATTCACACGAAAGGGAAACTCACCTGCACTGGCTGAACGCACTGACGATCCCACTAACTGCTGCCCGGCAACTCTCTGAACTCTTGCTCCACTAGCTCCCCGAGCTATCAATATCAATGCAACACTTAGTCTGACTGACCCCCGAAAGACAACCAAGTCAACTCTGGTCATAGTCAAAGTCCTGGTCAAAGTCAACCTCTCAGGTCAACCCTACTCGCCGAGTCAACCTAGTGACTCGTCGAGTTCATAAGTTCAGAGTCCTTCCAATCGCGACTTGACTCGCCGAGTCAGTCCATGACTCGCCGAGTCTATCAATTTCCGATTCCTGACCTGTCCGACTCACCGAGTCTCCACTCGACTCACTGATTCGAGTCTCAACTCGATGGGTTTGGGGTTTCGCGACCTGACTCGCCAAGTCCAAGAACAGACTCGCCGAGTCCAAGAAAATCTTCAACAGACTCGCCGAGTTGTTCTTCAAACTCGCTGAGTTCCTGCCCAACTTCATCCGACTCGACGAGTTGTTCATCCCACTCGTCGAGTTCCTCCTCATCTTCATGCTACCCGTCGAGTCCACTCAAAGGACTCGCCGAGTCCATTCAGATCTACATACATGTAGAGGACTTTTGAGTCATGCGTGGACTCCAAACTGTAGATCTACCCTTCCCAAGCCTATTCCTCACATAAAGTTGCAAACTTTACGTGTAGAGAAGGAGATCTAGGCTAAAAACACACTAGGGTTTGGTTAAAGGACAAAAGGGCTTCACCAACTACTCATCTTTTGATGCTTTATGACATATTGGACCATCCCAACAATAGATCTGAAGTGGCAACAACATATCTAAGCCCCCGAACTCAAATTGGGTCTCAATCAACCATAAAACCCCCAAATCTCATAACAAAATAGATCTAGATGCCAAGGAGGGAAAATGGCAGCTTATTACCTCCAAGATGAACACAAACTGAAGTAGATCTCGGATCTACACCTCTGCTTTGAAGCAACCTTCTTGATCTTCAAGTTCCTTTCCAAAATTTCCTTCCTCCAAAGCTATTTCTCTCAAATGATGGAAGCTCACACGAAATCTAGGGTTTACAGGTTCTCTAGGATGATATGGAGGCTGAGGGAGGGACATAACACCCTTTATATAGGATACAACCCCCGGAATTAGGGTTTTCCTTGTTCAGAACAGACTCGCCGAGTCTCCTTGGCCGACTCACTGAGTCGGTCACTTACTCCTCGACCCGGATCCTACTCGAACTCGCCGAGTCGCCTCTTAAACTTAGGGTTTCCTTTCCTTTCTTGGCCTTTCTGACTTTGGGTGTTACAACTCTCCCCCACTTAAACTAAACTTCGTCCTTGAAGTTTGTTATGGCCCACCGCCTGCGATCTGCTTTCAATACCTAACTAATCATTCCAACACCAGCTGCCTACCTTCGCTAGTCTTCCGCCCGGTCATTCTGACTAACATCAATCCTTGCGGATAATAGTCTCGGGTCACCCTGACCCTGAACATCCTGGAAACACAACTTACTCAACCGACAATCCTTCTGGTACTCACCGAGTACTATACTGAACCTATAGGGGTTCACCCCTTCTTTCCTTGCGCGATTCCCTTGCCTTCCCAAGGCGATGCTCCATAACCAGCTATTTTCTCTGTCACTATAAAGACCCTATCTTCACCAAATCCATTATTCCCGTTACTTCCAGTACGGGTCATTATCGACAGCATCAACTGGGCATTTCTTTCTACTATAATTTGGTGTTGAGCACCCCACGATCAACTAACTGAACTCCACCATAGACTGCTTACTCGCACTGCTACAGACTGAAAATTCTGCTATTCCTTATCTGCCTTCCGAATAAACTGAGACCACCCTGGTCCCTACCGTCCTACCAATGTCTGGATTACCGGCTCCTACCGGTCACTAGTCCCAACACAACTCCTAGTCGCTCCCAGCGACTTTCGAAGAAACTTCGACCACCTAATACTGCTTGATCTATTCTGCCATTCAGGCACTACAATCCTGGGGTTCTCGATCCCTTATCTCTTGACACTAAGGTCCCTATCAGGTCCCACCTATGCTGCTAAAACTCACGGGCCTCGCCCACGGGTCCCACCCGCCTCTAACCCTCTAGTCCCACTAGTCTAACCACTCTCGCTCGGGACTCGCCCACGGGTCTCACCCAACCATACTACTGAGCAACCCTGCTCTCAGGTCTCACCTACACTGCTAATCTCATACAGGCCTCACCCACGGGTCTCACCCAACTATATCCTGGAGCGGCCTCTCCCACGGTCTTCACCTCTCTAGGGCTATACAGGCAAACTCCCTATCATTCTCATCCACTACCCATTCCTGATCCTTATCTAATCACTAGGAGATAAGGGCCTCGCCCCAACTCCGCCAACGAAGCTACTATGGAACACTACGACTTACCCACAGTCTTACATCACCTTCCACCACTGACTTCTAGTGAATGCTATGATTGCCCCGTAGTCTTACAACATTTTCTATCACTAACTGCTAGTACGAAATCACCCCATGCTATCAGCTCTCAAGATCCACCTTCTGGCCCACTCGATTCCTACAGGCGATCCTCCAACCTGAATTCCCAACACATACTAACCATCACCAATACACACACTAGCTGAGGAGGAGTTTCTCAAACTCCCAACCTTGAACTCCTCAACCCATCATACGCTATGCTACTTCTTTTCCCTCTCAGAGATCGTGCACTCATTCTGGATCTGCGTGCTCTTACCCTTGTACACTCGGAGGATTCTCCCCCACTTCGATCCTGCTTACCCCTTGCTGCTCAACACTCAAAAAGAAATCCCAATCCTTGCTACCATTCCTTAATCAATATGCTAAGCAACCCAAAATTACCATATCTAGGGATCTAACCAATCCATCTCTAAAACTATACAACTCTGATCTAGCAAGACATACCAAGTCTCTCCCAAGCATGCTACAGTTACTGCATCCTATGAAACCTTCTCCAATAGAGCATGTCTCCTAATTACCATTCAAATATCCAATGTATGCAGATGGCATATAACTCGATCACAATCAACCACTCAAAAATAAAATACTCAAACCGATAATGATGCAGAACAAAACAATATAATCATGCACAAATAAAAGAACTGAAAACAGAAATCGCATACCTGCAACGTCCGGTGCTGGTCGCGCCTCCAAGGTAGTCATCTGAAAAGCCCTGCCTCTTACCGCAGGCGCCTCTGCACGGCCCTGACGGCCATCTGCGATCCTCAAAGTTGCAGGGGCGGGTGCTATCACCCGTCCCGCTGAAAACAAACTGGGGCACTGGGCCTTCTTGTGGTCCCGCTGATTGCAATGAAAACACATCAAATATGATCCCTGAGTGGTGGTAACAGTACAATCCCTGCTAAAATGACCAGTGCGACCGCACTTGAAACAGCTAGACTCACCACCGCTACCACTCCAGCACGCGCCCCCGTGCGCCCTGCCACACTTCCCGCATCGGCTGCGGTCCTGATAATCCCTCGATCTCGAATCCGATCCCTTGGGCCTTTTGCCCGAACCTGCAGCTACCTGAACCTCATCCGGCTTCCTTTTTCGGATCTGCTCCAAATCAATTTCCCTCTCTCTGGCCCGAGAAATCATATCTTCCAGCGTCTTACAGCCGGACCTGCTCATGAATTCCCTGATGTCAGCCCTCAACATCTCGTGATATCGGGCCTTCTTCATTCCCTCATCCGCGACATACTGAGGTACAAGAAGAGCCATCTCCCTGAACTTGGCGGTGATCTTCGCCACAGTCTCAGTGGTCTGCGTCAAATCCTGAAACTCCCGTGCCAACTGCTGCACCTCAATAATTGGTGAAAACTCCGCCCTGAACCTGGCCGAGAAATCGCTCCAAGTCATCGCGTCCAACGCGGCATCATCCCCCAAAGCATGACCAATCTCCTCCCACCAATCCCTCGCTTTGTCCTTCAGAAGACAGGAAGCGAGTCTGACCTTGTCCCCCTCAGGACACCAGCTCTTACAGAATGCGTTGGCAACATCAGCCAACAATCTGCCACTAGCGATGGGGTCCCTAGCCCCATGATAATCTGGTGCCCTGCGAGCCCTGAACTCTCTAAATGTCAAGGTACGCGCTCCCACCAAGGCCATCATCTCGGTACGGAAGGCTCCCAGCCTCTCATCCAAAATCTCCAGTATACCCTCCTTGACCGTGCCAAAGATCACAGGAGTCTGGTCTAGAATACTGCACGTAACCTCGGCTGATATCAATTCCCTCATTCGCTCCTCGAGCTGCTCGGCTCCTGAACCCGAGCCTGATCCCTCTCCGGCGCCTGATCCGCCCCCTGGTCTCTCTCTCAACGTCACCATGCTAAAAATATAATACATCCACTATCAGAATACGCATCACTACGGCGAGACCAAACACACACCCTACCAGGTTCCCGGTCTTGTCTCAGCCTTTCCTGAATCGAGTACGGATCCTCTGCTTTCAGTAGTACGGGCCCATACTACCTTCCACATATATCCGTACTTTCCTCAGGAATTGCTTCGACTCCACCAGGTCCCTTATCCACTACTACTGCTCCCAACATTATCTCATCCTAGGCTTACCCTAGGGAAACCTCTGACTCAACTCAAACCAGTCCTCAGCTGCTGAAGGTCTCCTTGTGATGCCAATTAGCCATTACCTGGATATCATCACATGTGACGAGGCTCAGATAATCCTTCGTGTAAAAGACTCGTCCCCTACAACGGTTGGACTCAAACAAGAGCTGCGAAATAGGGCCAAATCCAGCACTCTGAGATTATTTAACCCTGATCACATATGACGTGACGTATCGACCTAATGACTAACTCCCATCACTCGGAATCCCATATTGCACGAAGCAAGCAGCATTCAGACAAGGGGAAAATCTAGCCACAACAAACTCAAGCAATCATATCCACATAGCAAGAATCTGTACTAGCATGGAACACAAGCTCATAAAATCAGGCATAACCTAAACAGGCTATCTTACTACTGTCTAACCAATATTATCATGCAGCTCCAAAAGCACAAATAATAGGCACATAAGGCATCCTCCCTAGATCCTTAGTCCTAATCTAGCATGATGTTCTACTAACTGATAATCATAACATAAACTTGTATGGGTATTTTGGGGTACTTACTTGAGCTCGGCTGATTGCATGCACCACACCCTTTTTCTCTTTTCAAAGTTCTTTTATTTTTGAATTCTTTTTGCTTTTCTAAAACTGTTTTCTTTCTCAAAACTCTCTTTTTACAAAACTATCTTTTCATTTTGAAAACTTTTATACTAATTCCTCAGTTTGAGTTCAGACACACCCGAGAGCATGTCCGAATCCCTTAAACCAAGGCTCTGATACCAACTTGTAACGTCCCAAAATTCAAGACTAAAAATTTCTTTTAATATGACATTACTTAAAGCAAAATTACCGATTCAAAACATAATCAGAGTATTAGTTTCCAAGACACATGTTCGTTATCAGGGTAAAACATTCCCATGCTGTCTAATCTATGGTGTGTGACATGCGATCACCCCGAGCTCTTCCCTCCGCTACCGGAGTACTTGAAACCAAAACTGAAAACCGTAAGCACGAAGCTTAGTGAGTTCCCCACCCTACCACATACCATGCATATCCACATACTACACATATTGGGCCACGCCCGCTATTCTGGGCCTCGCCCCTACCTCGGGTCTCGCCCGCTACAACGGCCCCGCCTAGCTTCGAGCCCCGCTCGGATACAGATATGTTTCACTTAGGCCTCGCCTGCCACAGGGCCTCGCCCGCTAACATATAATAGCACATAAACATTTCACAACACATAAGCTAAACACATACTAACGTATCATGTCCAAAGGCCTCGCCTGTCCTGGGCCTCGCCCTTGTCCTGCTACTGATGAGTCATGGAACCCCGTCCATGCTCCTACTGATAGTGAGATACGGGCCCGGCCCATACTCACTATTTCCCTTAACTTGGGCCTCGCCCCTAATATGCTACTAATGAGATGTGGAGCACCATCCACACACTGCTATTGGTGAGATACGGGACCTCGCCCACACTCACCTCCCTACCAGGCACATACAAGTATCACACAGACAAGAAGTATAAACTATCACATAAATCATTCCTTGGGCACCCACTCGCTATCATTGGACCTCGTCCTGAATATCATACTAGCATACTGTGCCTAGGGCTAACCCCCGGGTCTTCTACTCATAACTACATGGGTCGGCATTGTGGCCGTAGACCCATTCACACAAAAGGGAAACTCACCTGCACTGGTTGAACGCACTGATGATCCCACTAGCTGCTGCCCAGCAACTCTCTGAACTCTTGCTCTACTAGCTCCCCGAGCTATCAATATCAATGCAACACTTAGTCTGACTGACCCCCGAAAGACAACCAAGTCAACTCTGCTCATAGTCAAAGTCCTGGTCAAAGTCAACCTCTCAGGTCAACCCTACTCACCGATTTAACCTACTGACTCACCGAGTTCATAAGTTCAGGGTCCTTCCAATCGCAACTTGACTCGCCGAGTCAATCCATGACTCGTCGAGTCTACCGATTTTCAAGTCCTGACCTGTCCGACTCACCGAGTCTCAACTCGAAGGGTTTGGGGTTTCGCGACCTGACTCGCCGAGTCCAAGACAACCTTCAACAGACTCGCCAAGTTGTTCTTCAAACTCACCGAGTTCCTGCCCAACTTCATCCGACTCGACGAGTTGTTCATCCCACTCGTCGAGTTCCTCCTCATCTTCCTGCTACCCGCCGAGTCCACTCAAAGGACTCTCCGAGTCCATTCAGATCTACATACATGTAGAGGACTTTTGATTCATGCATGGACTCCAAACTGTAGATCTACCCTTCCCAAGCCTATTCCTCACGTAAAGTTGCAAACTTTACGTGTAGAGAAGGAGATCTAGGCTAAAAACACACTAGGGTTTGGTTAAAGGACAAAAGGGCTTCACCAACTACTCATCTTCTGATGCTTTATGACATATTGGACCATCCCAACACTAGATCTGAAGTGGCAACAACATATCTAAGCCCCCAAACTCGAATTGGGTCTCAATCAACCATAAAACCCCCAAATCTCATAACAAAATATATCTAGATGCAAAGGAGGGAAAATGGCAGCTTATTACCTCCAAGATGAACACAAACCGAAGTAGATCTCGGATCTACACCTCTCCTTTGAAGCAACCGTCTTGATCTTCAAGTTCCTTTCCCAAATTTCCTTCCTCCAAAGCTATTCTCTCAAATGATGGAAGCTCACACGAAATCTAGGGTTTACAGGTTCTCTAGGATGATATGGAGGCTGAGGGAGGGACATAACACCCTTTATATAGGATACAACCCCTGGAATTAGGGTTTTCCTCGTTCAGACCAGACTCACCGAGTCTCTTTGGCCGACTCGCCGAGTCGGTCACTTACTCCTCGACCCGGATCCCGCTCGGACTCGCCGAGTTCCTCCTTGGACTCGCCGAGTCGCCTCTTAAACTTAGGGTTTCCTTTCCTTTCTTGGCCTTTCTGACTTTGGGTGTTACACCGGTCCAAATGTTCATCCCAATTTTTTGAACGATATACTCATCACCTAGTCACGTAAATTAACCATTAATAGATGGAAAATGTGTCTAAACATTATTTCACCTTTTTATAAAGGATATCTATCATAACGTACTCTCTTGACTATTTAATATTCTAAATCAAAAATAAGTATCTTTAAGTTCATCTCTTCAATATCCTCTCTAATAAATAAATAACTTTTTTGCCACATGACATGCTCTTCTTCAATTTGACAAATGTCAATTTATGGTAATTTTGAATTAATTTTATTTTCACATGCATGCAAAAAAGTCAAAACTTTTTCTGGAATACAAACACACGCCCACTCTCACGTCACTCTTATGTCACCCTTCCACAGTTCCACCTCCACCCTTACCTCTACCCATCCATCCACTCCCAAGCCCTAACGCCCTTACACCCTCACCCCCACCCCCACCCCCACAAACACACACACACCACCACTACTACTACAATCACCATCACCACAACCACAACCCTATCATCGTCACCACCACCAACACCACCATCGCAGTCATCACCACCAGCACCACCGTTGTCATCACCACTACCACCTATATCTACATCACCACCACCACCCCACGCTACCCCATCACTATCTAGTTATCTGCAAAACAGCTTGCCCAAAACCGATTATTGTAAAGTCACAAGTTAACGAAAGTCGTTAATGAGTGGCTACTGGTGGAGGTGTATAGTATGAGAAACGATTACTAAAGGTTAATCATTCAAAGGATCCCATCACACTTCTCGATGACTTTAAATGAAATTGAAGTTTATGTGGATATATATAGTAGCCATCTTCATTGGCTTAATGATGCTTTTGAGGAAAGGATACGAGCACTTAATTTGGATTCAAAGACATTAAGTGAGATATGTTTTCCAGATTATATATGAGCGAACCCAGACGACATGCCGTATTGGGACTCAAACCATGAATTAAGCCTTATATCTCTCTTAAGTGGTCACCAACTCATTCGTGGGTGAGTCCTAACCTTCAAGATGTGATTTTTATGACTTTATGCACCCCTAAGAGTTCAAAAGGACCTCTTAAATGGTCTGGAGTAACCCATAAACTAAAACATCAATCTATGGGACCAAAGATGATAAGTCTTTCCTTAAACCTAGATCTAAACTTAGAATGAACAAGTTTCAGACTTTATACCTCCAATAAGCTAGAAATGATGCACAAACTCAGGATCTACAAGATTCTTTTTCTCCTTTGCTACTCCTTGATGCTTCCTTCTTCTTCGACACCACATAAGAACACCCAAAAACTCTATGTAAGCAAAAAAAATGCACTCAAGATGGCTAGGGTTTTGAGATTAGCACTAAAAGGTAATGGGGGTTAAAAGGGTGATGAACTTGAAGGACTTAAGGACCTTAAATAGGGTGCAAACCCTAAAAATAAGGGTTTGCCCCTGGCTTGAATACGCCTAGCGTACGCATGGGTACGCCTAATGTACGCCAGGATCACCTCGATAATGCGCATGCAAGGAGTTCACCGTGCGTACCTAATGTACGCCAAGCGTACTCATGGAAACTTCAAGACTTATAAATGAATTAAGGAATAATCTTTATACCTAGCGACTCAGGCATTACAATTCTCCCCCATTTGAATCAAACTTCGTCCTCGAAGTCCACTGCCGAAAATAACTTTGGGTAATGCTCCCTCATCTCGTCCTCCGACTCCCACGTCCATTCTGAACCCTTGTGGTGTTGCTGCTATACCTTTACCAACTCAACAACCTTGTTCCTCAAGGTTTTTGTTTTCCTGTCGAGGATCACTACCGGTCTCTCAATGTAGTTCAGTTGGTCATCCACCTAAATATCCTCCCACAAAACCATTGTGGAATCATCAACCAAACACTTCCGCAGCTGAGAGATATGAAAAGTACTATGAATATGACGAAGTTCCTCCAGAAGATCTAATCGATACGCTACCGTACCCACCCAGGATACAACCCTGAAAGGACCGATATACCTGGGGGCCAGCTTGCCCCGATTCCTTAATCGGATGACACCATTCGAAGGTGATACCTTCAGGAGAACTATTACCCAACTTGAAACTCCAGGCCTGATCGGTGCTTGTTAGCGTAGCTCTTCTGCCGACTCTGAGCTATTTGAAGTCTACTTCGAACCTGTTGAATCAACTCAGTGGTCTTGAGTACCACCTCGGTACTCGCCATGACTCATTGACTAACCTCACCCCAGCATATCGGGGTCCTACACTTCCTCCCATAGAGCATCTCCAAAGAGGTCGATCGATGATGGCGTGATAACTATTGTTATATGAATATTATGCTAACGGAAGATACGTATCCCAACTACCATCGAAATCCAGAACACATGCCTATAGCATACCCTCTAATGTTTGGATGGTCTTCTGCCGACTATGAGATATTTGAAGTCTACTTCGAACCTGTTGAATCAACTCGGTGGTCTTGAGTACCACCTCAGTACTCGCCATGACTCGCTGACTAACCTCACCCCATCATATCGGGGTCCTACACTTCCTCCCATAGAGCATCTCAAAATGAGGTCGATCGATGATGGCATGATAACTATTATTATACGAATATTACGCTAACGGAAGATACTTATCCCAGCTACCACCAAAATCCAGAACACATGCCTACAGCATACCCTCTAATGTTTGGATGGTCCACTTGCTCTGACCATCCGTCTGCAGGTGAAAGGCCATGCTGAAATGTAGACAAGTACCTGGCTCCTCATGGAACCTCTACCAAAACCTGAAAGTAAACCTGACATCCTTGTCTGAAACCACTAAAATCGGCACCCCATCTCGTGCCACAACCTCCCTGATCTAAATATCAGCCAACTTCTCCGCAGAGATACTCTCCTGAATCAGAATAAAGTGCATGCTCTTGGTTCATCGGTCCACAATGACCCAAATCGAATCCACTCAGCACGCTGTCCGAGGCAACTTCGTAATGAAACCCATTTCTAAACGAGAATTTCTAACGGTTGCATCTTGCGTGAGGCCACTAATGTTCGACCTTCACTTTCCTGCAAGTCAAGCACCTCTACACATACCAAGCTATGCCATGCTTCATATAAGACCACCAATAATCAGGACGAAGATCTCTATACATCTTCGTCGCCCCGTGGTGAATGGAAAATCTCGATTTGTGCGCCTCCTCCATTAGAACTTGACGCGCAACACCCCAATAAGGGACGTACACCCTCCGATGGAGAGTCAATAAAGCTCGACTATCATAATCGAAGGAAGCCACTTGACCCACCATGCGCTTACTCTTATTGTGCTCTTCCTTCATAGCTTCGACCTAAGCCTCTCAAATCTGCTCCAAGAGTAGAGTAATCACTGTCATCCTCATACAGATATCCCTGATCGGAGTTGCGACCGCTTTGCGGTTGAGAGCATCAGTCACCACATTGGTCTTCCTCGGATGGTAAAGGATCTCACAATCATAATCCTTCACCACATCTATCACACCCCGCTAAAACGGAAACATGAGGCGTGGCAGTATAAAGGGTTTCATAGAAAAAGTTAAAGTACAACACCAACCATAGTATTAAAAATCATTACAATTTTACAATGGGTTTGAAAAACTTTTAAAAGAAATTACAATGTAAATTGAAATACAACACATGCAAATGCTACTAAAAGTGATGTATCCCTATGTGCCACTTACTCGATGATTCCTGAAAAAGCATGTAAAACGAGTGTCAACTATAAAAATAGTTGGTGAGTACTCACAGGTAAAAAAAATATCGGTTTCATGAATTGAAATCAAAGTTTTGATAAAATTTTCCATAAATAAAAGTATATTGTTAAAATGAGTAAATAAGTTTTCATAAACAGAGTTCGTTGTCATCATGAGAGATAAAGCATGTTGCCCAAATGAGATGCAACGTTTATATTCTCATGGGAAATAAATTTCGTTACTCAAACGAGTAACCAAGTTTCATTGCTAAAATGAGCAATCTAGTTCGTTGCTACAAGGAGAAAAAAATTTCATTCCTAAAACAAGTATATAAGTTTCCAGTAATAAAAGTTCATTGTTGTAATGAGAAAAAGTTCATTGCTATAATGAGAAACAAAGTTCATTGCTATAATTAATAAACGAGTTTGTATGTGTGTGAGCAAACAATGAGTTCACAACCAAGCCTATGACTGACGCCCTATCAAGATCTATGCTTATGGTTCCATAGGTTATATGGTATCATGCACTCAAGCAATCGGACGAGTGAGGAGTTGTCAATTCCTAATAGCGTTATCCACAATGACCACTGACTCAAAGAGTTAATAGTTGGAGTAAAATATAAGGGAAGGGGCTTAAGACGATAAGGCCTAATGTTTCGTGTTGCATATACATACATAACAAAATATAGCAATCAAGACTGATACAAATCAATTTAATAAAACGAACAATAAACAATTTTTTGGACATGCTTTTTCACCCCAAAACATAATAACCAAAAATAGGGGGTCGTGAATACTTACAATGCTTGAGATGATACATATGATGCCTTAAACTACATTCCACTTGTACCACTATCGATTCCTACACGATGTTACACACTACCAAGTCTCTAATAGAAAGCTAATACTAGTATATTTGCTACTACAATAGAATTATGTCAATATTGTGTCAAAATTTAATATTGTTAAGTTTCAAAAAAATTCTGAAATGGAGAAATTTTATAACTCATGTGATTAAGTTAATTTTGGATATTATTTTCCAGATTTTTGTAATATTAATTGAGGGTATTTAATTACATTTAAAGGTGTTTTAAACTCCTAAAAATCCGAAATATTATCAAACAGTTTCCAAAAATTCTCAAACTTTTCATTTTCATTCTAATTATAGTAAAGGTCTTCCATAAATTTTCGCTTGAATTTTTTATGTGATTAATTATTTTTCCCAATTTTTAAGTCTTCATAACAATATAAATTCGTGAAAAATAGTATCCAGATGATAAAAACTCTAAAACATTTATAATACTACCATTAAACATATTTAAGCTGGGAAAATATATAAAAATGGGTTTCTAAATAGTTTAACCCGATTTTATGATTTTTGTGCATTTATTCTAACAAAAATGGAAGTAACTAGAAGACCGTTTCCAAAATTACCCAAACTTTTTGTAACACTGTTATTATACATATAGAAGCTGTGAAAAATATAAAAGATATTTTTTAATTAGTTTTTCTATTTTTATTTGTTTTATTCTCTTGAATAATCATTAATTGGTGAATAATTAACAAACAATTAGATAAAATTACCAAAAAAAATTTAAACTTCATTTACAGTGTACATAATCCGAGAAAAATACCAATGATGATTTTTATATGGTGTAATCCGATTTTGTGGATTTAAGTGTATTTAATCTTAGAAAATAGAAGAAAAATAGTATATTGAATATAAAAATCATCCAAATTTTTATTTAGAGTTAAAATATATTATAAGGTCTTCTAGTAAATTTTCATGAATTTTGGATGAGAAGAACTATTTTTACCATTATTAGTCCATTATAAATACAAAAATCAGAGAAAAATAGGTATGCATTATGAAAAATCCTTCAAATATTTTTTATGAGTATTCCACATGAGTTAGGATCTGGAAAAAATCTCAGATAACCTTTTCACATTCCCTAAATTGGTTTTATGATTTATTTTAATTAAACAAAAAGAAAATTCAAAACCATACTAGACAGTAACCAAAATCGATGAAACTCACTGAGATGTCGTCATTTACTTTTGGAGTTATCCAAGAATTTACCTAGGATTTATAGACCTTCGATATTATTTTATATGAATTATTGACCTATTTTCTTGCATTAATTATAATAATTCGAGAAAAATGAATTATTTTCTGAAAATTTGTAGAACTTCTCATTTTGTTTGTGGAATTCTAGAAAAAATCGGATTTGATCAGAAAAGAAGTTTTAGGGATTTATTTTGGATTAAATCCTTTATTAACATATTTGAAAGCTTTTAACAACAAACATTGATCATCAAGCATGTTGGATTTTGGGTGAAATAATATCACCATCATCATAAAAATCGTGGTTATGAACATGCATGTGAATAATCTCAAAGAAAAGTGTTTATGGAGAAGAAGAAATAGTAAAACTTGAAGGAATAGTGAAGTAGAAATCGATTTTACCTTCAAGATCACGACAAGATGATGAAGATTTTGAGTTTGAGGTGTGTTCTTGGACATTTTTTCTGGAAAATTTCGTGGGTATAGAGACAGGAAGAGAGAGTTTGAGAGAAAAACTTGTTCTTGAAGGATGTAAAGAGGTGGAGTGAAGAGTGAGTGAAAATGAGTAGCGTATGCCTTTTGAGTGTGAGAGAGAGATATAAGGAGAGAGGGATCCGAATTTTTGAGGTATAATACCCTCGATTTCTTTTTTTCTCTTTATAATATTTAAATCTTTTATAAAAAAAATTATCAAAGTTTTATAAAATATACAACTTAACCTAGTTTTTATCCATAAAACCTTGATTTTTTGCTTATAAATTAACGGTAAATGTTAATGACTTAATTTTTATTTTCCTTAATTATATTTTCCTAAATTTAGTCATTTTAAATTGATCTTATGATGTTCATAGCAGATTTTATGGAGTTTTAAGTGTTAAAGTTTATAAATTTGAGATTTTAGGACTTTTAGGGTTTCTCGGATTTTGCTAAAACTTTAGATATCAAGATAGATTGAATTTTCGAGGCATCAAATTATTTTTGTGTTTCCTAACTCTTATTCAAGTTAGAAATAATGTTTGTAATTTATTTTTATCGGTTTATTGACATTCTGTGTAGTGATTTCGAGATCCAAACGAAATTGAGGAATCAAGTATACTAGTCATAGTTTTGAACTTTAACTTAAGTTCCTACGAGACTCGGACCTAATTTATACTACTAGGTCAAGTGCATGATGTGTGTATATGATTCATAAAAAGATGTTCGAGTCAAAGAGTGACCCGAATATGGATATTCACTATAGTTAAGTAGTTGTAGAATTCACATATCAATGTGAAATCTAAGTACACTATCCATTGATTCTAATTGTTTCCAAGTTTCTAGTAGGTTATAACTTAGCTTCTAGTTACTAAGTCTAGTATGTGTCGTGCCTACACGTGCAACTAAGTTTATCAAATCTAGAACTAACTCGAATTTTAACGGTTGTCACAACATCCAACCATCGATGCTACCACATATTCAGATTTGGTTGATCCATCAAATACCTTAGGCTCTTATGATTTGTTTAAATAGTACAATGGACCCCATATAGGTAATGTCGCTAAATCTCGAGGGAGAAACCACAAACCCCAGCTCCAAATCGTGTGTTGGATAATTTGCCTTATGAGGCTTCAGCTGGCTCAAACCGTAAGCAATAACACGACCCCTCTGCATCAAAACCGCACCCAAACCCGTGATTGACGCATCACAATAAGTAAGAACACTTAACCCTAATCGTCATTTCATGTGAGAAACCCTAATTTTGGTTAGGCCTCGAGTTGGGCCTTTCTGTTGGGCTTTAGTGTTTGGGTTATTGATGGACCATCCAAGAACAAGTATATCGACTAGAATATTTGGATTGGGCTTTAGGATAAGGCCCATTAGAAAGGCTTGGGCCCAATTTGGAAAATTGGGCCATAACTGGGCCTTGATGATTATGAGATATTGGACCATTGGAATGCCAAGTGTTTGGACTAGAATAAATGGTTGGGCTTTAAGGTAAGACCATGTAGAGGTTTGGGCCCAATTTGGAAATTTGGACCATATTTTGGTTTTGGATCATTGTTTGGCTTTTAGGCCTTCAGAGTATGAGTTTGGGCCTTAATCTTGGACCAAGCTAGGTTAGGGGTAAAATGGTCCTTTTACCCCAAGTGGGGATTTTAGGGTTATGCATTGGAAACCTGAATCGTTAATTGGGTTTTGTTTTGATGTTGACAATTTGGGGATCTATCAGCCAACATCTGGAGATTTATTCGCAGGACTTCAGCAGTGCGAGGTGAGTTTCCTCCTATAGGAATGGGTTTTAGGCACCAATGTCTGCCCATTTATGTATGTTAGTGTGCTCCAGACTAAGGTCTGATGTCGGGCAATGCCTGATGTAAGTTTATATGTTTCCGGACTTCGGTTCGATGCCAGGGAAAGCCTAAAGAATGTTTGTATGCTTGATGTCTTCGTGATTCTTGCATGTGCTTGTTGTATATGTTTCTTGAATTCGTTCTGATGTCGGGGAAAGGCCGAGGAATGTTTGTATGCTTCTGGATTTCGGTCCGATGTCGGGCGGGGCCCGAGGAATGTTTTAATGTTTATGTTATGTGATTGTGTTATATATATATATATATATATATATATATATATATATATATATATATATATATATATGTATATATGTTGATTTGTTTATATGTATACCGAGCTTTGCTTGATGTCGGGCGGGGACCGATCCCGGATCTCGGTCCGATGCCGGGCAGGGCCCGATGTAGCGGTCAAGGCCCAATGTTATGTTATTATGTCATTATGTGTATGGTATGTGGTAGTTTGGGGAGACTCACTAAGCTTCGTGCTTACAACTTTCATTTTTGGTTTCAGGTACTTCCGGTAGCAAGGGGAAGAGCTCGGGATGACTGCAGTGCACACACCATGATTTTAGCATGGGATGTTTTTACTCTGATATGTTTTGACAGATGTTTATGGTGTTTTGAGAAACAATAACTTATGATTTTCATGTGATGTTTTATAGCTATGGTTTTATTAATAATTAATAATGAACTTTTTGGACTGAATTTTTAGGATGTTTCATGAAAACCACCACGAGGTGGCAAATCATCAGAAACTGATATTACGTTTTTTTTTATACGACACCACGACGTGGTGAAGTTTTTAACTCGGTCAAATTAGGGTTTACTTCGCAGTCAAAACACTTCTTACTTTTTACTTCCCACCTTTCTCTCTCGTCGTGCTAGCCTCCCCCATGAAGAACATCCTCCTCTACCTTTGATTTCTTCACGTTTTCAACAAAAAGGTATGATTTCGACGTGATTTCCTTGCTAATAATCGAATATATACTAGTATATGGTGTACATTTGCTGATTAGAACGAATTTAGGACCGATTTTTAGAACCTAGGGTTCGGATTTTTGCAAAAATCAGACCCGATTATTGATGCTTTCCCTTTGAGTTTGTTGCTATTCTACTCATTTTCATTCCTAGAACAAACCCTGAAGTTGATTTGAGTTGTTTATGTGCGGATTCGTGATCGACAGTACCTAGGGAAACCGACAGTTCGTCGACCACGACGACTCGTCGTGGTCCTCATCGTGGTGAAGAATTTTTGGACTTAATCTGTTTTTCTGATTTTAATCTTGCACATGGTTTCTTTATGTGTTGGTTTTGGTTCTTTTGCAGCCATGGCTAGTTGTTCACGACATAACCAACCTCGGAGTTGCCCTGATTTCCCGTGGTACACTTTTCCAAGGAATGTTGCTCCCGAAAATCTTGCAAGATGGAATGGAAAACTAGAATGGTTGAAACAAAGGAGAGTTCATGTGCCTGCAGTAGTGGATTGGCATTGGATTGGTCAAACTAGATTTATGGAAGGAATTGAGCCTTATCTAGACAAGTCATTTGATGGAGTTGGAGACGTATTTTCCAAATTCAAGAAATCGTCTACAAGGAATTGGTTGTCGAGTTCTTATACACTGTGTCTTTCAAGAGGAAAGACGATATTTATGATGAAGAACACCTGACCTTTTGTCTTTGCGGAGAAAGGCCCGCCATTAGCCTTGCTTATTTTGCTTTAAGGACGGAGATCTATCTTCCCTCCGAGGTCCATTCTGAAGCTTATCTTGAATATATTGTTGGTTGTGTGCGGATTACAAAGGGGTTTAAGGAGGAAGCACACTGGAATGAAATTGCAAATGGAGCTTACGAAAAAGGGACTGTGCAAGAGAGTGACATCCGCTCTCCTATTCATCGCCTATTGCACTGCATCATCATGAACACCATCAATCAGCACCAAGAGGGGGATAAGTGCCTGACAATGGACGTATTTTTCTTATGGGCTCTTATATCTCTCGATGCTTATGTGGACTTACCCTTCCTTTTGGTGGAATTTCTTGCGGAACAGGCGGGCAAGGGTAGGTGAGGGTATCCTTTCTATGATGGCGTGTTGATTACACGGCTTGCGTGTTTGTTTGGAGTTTTTGAAAAACGTGATGTCGTGCTTTTGACTGTGGAGCCACATAAACCATTCTTTACTCTCCTTTATAAAAGGGCAACTATTATTGTAGATCATGGGATGAGTCATTTTGGTATTCTTATGACACTCCCCGAGACCGACCTCGGAGGAGGGTGAGGCAAAGAGGAAAGGGACCCAAAGGAGATGAGCCCCCAGTGGTATCGACCCTTATAGCGTTGCACAAAGAAGATTTGAATACAATTTGGCAAGGAGTGACAACTACACCAATATGAGTCTGGATCATCTTATGGCACAAATCTATGTCACATGACCCACTCATTTTGGAGAGTCATACACTTACGCACCAAGCTGGATAGAATTATGGAGATAACAACAAGGTGGTACTGGAGGTAGTGGAGGAGGAGATTGTGATGGAGATGATGAAGATTGAGAGTTTGTATCCTTTTGTTTAAGTGGATTAAAAACTTGTTTCTTTTATTTTATTTTTATTTTTGTGTGTTTGGTTCTTTTAGTTTGTTGGATACTTATTTTTGGTTTTGGTTGTCTAACTATGTTTCCTAGTTTCATTACTTTTCTTTAGATTCAGGGAATTATTCGAGTCCAAGTGAAGGTATTTTTGGCAAAAGAATGTTCATTATAGAGAAAGATTATAAAATAGTGAGAGAGAAGAGACTAGAGTATTTTCGAGTGTTCATTTATGTCAAAAAGTGAAGATTCATGTCCAAGTAATATGTTTAGTAGTTGGTGCTCAAGACTAGTTCATGAATTTGATCATTTTTACATGGTTTTGGGCGATTTTTCAACCAACAGGATGTGGCAATAAACAACACGCCGTGTTATCGCAGTCAGAATTCAAAAGCAATATTCTATTTAACCACCACATTTCACCATGAGTTGGTACCATTTTGAGTCTATTTTTCGAGTCTGATAACATACCTTCTAAAGTCCAAGTGTCCAAGTCTTTTTTACGTGGAGGAGGGTATATTTGGAAAGATTATTATCTCAACGAGTGGTGTTTCTAATTATCCATTTATTTCCATGGCATGGATGAGCTGTTCCCACACCATGAAATTTTATTTTGACATCATGATGAAGTATTATCTCGGTTGCCACGACATGGTTGACACTTTTTTATGTTGTGGGAGACTTTTTCATCACGAAAAGAGGCTGCCATTCTACAAACCACGTCCGTTTCCACACTTTCGAGCAAGCTGGATTTCCTACACATATCCACACGATTCGAGATGCATCTTCTATCCCAGAGGAGTCTGTTCCTTTTTCTCCCTATTTTTAATTTTATGTTTTATTGCATAGCATGCAATGAGGACATTGCATGAAATAAGTGTGGGGTACGGGGTATATTGCATTAAGAGAAAAAGCATTTGATTTTTTTTCAAAAATTGCATTCATATAAACTTAAAATAATAGTTTAAGTTAAGAAAACTTAGCTAATTACAATTATTGCTAGTATTGGATGGGATGATCCGAAGAGAGCCCAAATGTTTTGTAACACCCAAAAAATTCAGGCCAAATTTAAAATTTTTAACACATTTTAAAACCATTAAGTTATTACAAGTTGCTTTCAAAATAGTTTAGACATCAGAGTATTCCCAGAATCAATCATGAAAATATAAGGAGGTGCACGATCACGCCTTCGCCTTCCCGCAATCATCAGAAGTGCCTGAAACAAAATCAACAACTGTAAGCCCCGAAGCTTAGTGAGTTTCCCCAAAATACCAACCCCATACAAACATAACCATATCATATAACCAATACAAAACAACATGCACAATGAGTCATCAGCCTGACTGGACCGCCTCACAGGCCTTCAGTCTATCTGGACTGCTCTTCGAGCCTTCGGCACGTCTGGACCGCCACGCATGGCCTACAGCCTATCCGGACCACTCGTCGGGTATGTTGGCCTACAACACAAAGCAGGACCGCCTCCACCCAACCCCCAATAAAACAAACATGTGCACATAAATACCATACACTAACTCATATAATATAACAGTCAAATCGATCTACCAGATCACCAATCACAACAACATCCCAATAACCGGGATACAGACCTAACCGGCTACTAACATAGCATCATCCTATAACCAGGACAATCATGTGCACATAGACATCATATAACACTAGCATGTATATATATATATATATACACACACACACACACACATATATATATATATATATATATATATATATATATATATATATATATATATATCAGTCAAACCGATCTAACAGATCACAAAGCAAAGCAATAATCCTATAACCAGGATATCGACCTAACATGTCACTAACATAGCATCATCTTATATACTAGGATACCGACCCAACCGGGTCACTAAAGCATAGTATATCACCATCCTAACTACCAGGATATAAATCAGTATGCACAACATGCAATAATCCGAATACAATCCATAAAGGGTCAGCCTTGGGCCCACACCCTCATATGGGCCTTACCATAAGCCCATCAACATATTCTAGTCCATATGATTATTCTTGGATGGCCCATTAATAATCCGATTACCAAACCCAAAGGAAAGACCCAACACAAAGCCCAAGTAAAATTAGGGTTTCACATAAAATGATGATTAGGGTTAAGTTTCCCACTTAACCCATTAAGGACTTAATCCACCAAGGACTTAATCCATTAAGTCCAATACTGCTTAGATTAATCTTTTCTAATGATTATTATTTAATAAATCACATTAATAAATAATTTCTGTGTGTCCCGATTAATTCCCCAAATTAGGGTTTCATGGCATTAGGGTTTTCCAAACCCTAATTAGGTTTCCAACCCATCTTACCCCAATAGACCCATTAGCTGAGTCCTTTGATCCATTAGGGTCCATTAAGCCTATTAGACACATGTTTGGACTTTAATGTCAATTAGGGCTTCTTTTGTCCCATTAGGGTTTATTAGGCCCATTAGGGTTTATGTCCCTTGTCCAAACATCGCCAACGAGTCACCATACAACGAGGCACACCGCCTCCCGACACGGCGGCCGGTGGCGGCAGCCATCACCCTAAGGTGGTGGTTTTCAATTTCTTTTCATTATACTTTAGATAATTAAACTTTACAATGCCTTAACCAAAAATAAACACACACTAACTACCTTAAACACACACAATGGTGGTTCATGGTGGCAGCCACCACCACCGAGGCCTTTTCTTAGTTTTCCGGTTGGACAAAGACACACACAACACATACTAACACCAAACAGCCGGTTGAACTAACACACACCTGCAAAGCACACCCCCAGTTGCAAAACTCGAACACAGTCGTTCCTCCCCGATGGCATGCGGCGACGACGGCGCTAGGCAGTAGCTCCCGGTGAAACAGCCGCGTGGCGGCGACCGTAGTGACGAGACCCAACAAAATCCATTTCAACCAATATTCCCACGAGCACAACATCGATCTCGACGGTCTTTTCTCGGCTACACAAGACGTCGGGCGACAGGGGCTGTTGAGGAGGTGCCGACAACAATCCATCAGGTGGAAGGATGGTGAATGCAGTGGGGAAGGTAGGTCGCGCCTCCACCGGAAAACGACCATAGTGGTCGTTAAACCCGCTTCATCCGGCCTTCACGGTGGTTGGCTTCGGTAGTCCTTGACGTCGGCGGCTGATCGGAAACAACATGGTGGTGGCGTCGGAAGTGGAAGGGAAGGGGGCATAAGGTGGTGATGGCGGCTGCAAGAAGGAGACATAAGGGGGGTGACGGCTGATGTTTCTTTAGGTTTAGGGTTCCGGAAGAGGGGATGGGTTATATACCCGATCCTTTAACTAATTTCCATAATGACACTATTAGCCCCTTCCATTCTCTTTTATTTCCAATTAAGTCCACATTTTACCTTTCCCACCCTGACTTTGGAATTCCTTTCAAGTCAAGTCCATAACTTTACCAATGGCCCATCCATAACGAATTCTTCTCAAAATAAGTCTAATAGTTAATCTTTAACCCCTAATTTCATAAATTCTTACAAAATAAATCCGAAACTTACAACTTTAACCCCCAACTTCTAAAATTGTGACCATTAGCTCTTCAAAGCCATCCTTTGATATATTATTATTTATTTTAGGGCCACTATTTTTTTATTAAATTATTTATTTATCTAATAAATAAATGGGGTGTTACGACTCTCCCCCACTTAATTAGATTTCGTCCTCGAAATCATTCCTTACCATTTCTGATGTACCAAACCACTCAAGTATCATGGTCACTATCTTGGGCACACCCTAGCCTTCCTAGGGTAGCCATGACCAATCCTCGTAAGGCCATAAATTCTGCAAGTAACGAATTCCTTGCAACAACAAGACCACATGTATTGTGTCCGGAATCTGCTGTCTCGCGATGGTCTGAATCCCTGACAAACCACTCTTATTAAATCATTATTGTTGAATCTAGTCTATTTATCCCTCAGCTAACTACTTAACTTCTGATACCTCAAGTTTCCCACTGTAAAACAGGATCACAGACCTAATTATCTTTGCAGATCACTTGTACCTGGCCAAGGCTCAGATACTCCTGCTGTGAGTGACTAGTCACTCCTCGAATCATCTAGCTATTCCGTCCGTACTCGCAACCTGAAGCACAAATGTTAACACTGCCCAGACGCTGAAACTGCTCGAACACTGAACTGCCTGAAGCAGTATGCTGCTACATATTGCTTCCTAACATCTACCGAGACCTACCTGGTCTCAATTTCTTCGCCAATCATCTGAAATACCGGGTTCTGGCCCGGCTGCGAAGCCAAGGAACTCCCACTTAGTTGTTTCATATGACTTCCGAACGAAATCCTTCCATGGAACTAATTACCACTAGTTATCATGCCACTGTGGCTCCAACAGGCTCCTGATCCACCCGATCAGATCCATGTGTCGAATCTTGTCGCTACCAACCTATGGCTAAATGCGATTGCTACATGACCAATGGTAGCCTTACATCACACGGAACCTTAAGCAATCCATTGCTTCTTTGGCCTAATAACTGTAGTGGCGTTCCTACAATCTTATCACTAGCTTAACCAGGTCTAATCCGGTTCCCAGAACCTGAACGATAGAACATTCTAATCCCAAGCCTTCCTAAAACTGACGGATACCCATTCAGATCTACTCCTGATCAGCTAACTGGAGTATTACCTGATCCAAGCAAATTAATCCCATGAGACACTCTGAACTGATGAGATCACCAAGATCCACTGTACTCTATCTGATTTCTAATAACAACTTCTGATCAACCCAAAATATATCGAAGTCTTCAGCCTACTCCAGCAACACATTTAACACTTGGGAACAGACCTACTGATTGATATTGCATAGCAGCATACTCAATACCCGCACATACATCTACAAACACATACAGAGTCTTCAATATGACTGGACCGCCTCACTAGGCCTTCAGTCATCTGGACCACTCTAAACTATTAAACATCTCCTTGGACCACCCCCTGGTGATCTTTCCCATGTAGACTGTTCTCATCCACTTAGGGTTCTGAACTCCTGATCCATTTCATAGACTCTAACCCCGGCCTAACCCTAGGCCTCATGTCGATCGTCCATCCTCTCAGAAATATGTGGTCTGTTCCCTGACCTGCATGTCTACCGCATATGCTAATAACCCGCACACCTGTGCTAAATGTACTGCCGAGTCCTGGAAGCTATCAAAAACCTCAACCTATCAATCCAAAACCTTCAGAGTCGAGCACACCCTCGGCTGAATACTCGAACTGAACATAATTCATGACTAGAACTCCAACCTGGTTTCCCGACTTCTGTTATCAATCACCAGGAAAACATGATACACAAGCTCGGGAGTTTTACCGAACTCCCAATTCACACAACCCACAACCAAACAGCCACTTAGGTTGTCTTCCTTCATGACAATGATGCGAAACTTATCCTATTTCCAAAACCAATCCTGCTTCTATATCACGAGACAATTCTCCCCTACTTAGATTCGACTAAGTCTTCATAATACATGAAAATTAGAGAATTTCTAATCTTTCTCACTACCAACGATCGATCCAAATACAACCAACTCTTACCAATTAGTGCTCCATTACCAACCAATCCCTAGTGATCACACACTTCTAATAACTAGTTGAACACTTTCTGAATCCCAGGGACACCAACAGTCCCCAATGCTCGAATGATCCCACTCCCAAATCTTAAAGTCCAAAGATAGATACTCCAACTAATGTCTCAACGAGCTACTTCCCTTGGTGCTTTCCTCCGCCAATCAATAACGCTTACTAAAATCGCTGAATCCTGACAATGCTGAATAATCATCATGTGGGACCCTGTCCGCAGACCGCCCATATAATACCCTTCTTCCCACGGTGCTCCAACAATCTCCCGCTCTCGGCTCTAGAAATCATATCATTCAGGGTCTCGCACCCTGACTCGCTCACCAGCTCGATCATGCACCGCTGAACTGCAATAACTGAAACAACCTCTGCCCTAAACCGGCCATAAATTTCTCCCCAGACATAGTCTCCAATCCCTAGAAGTGAAATAGATCACACAATCAATCCTTACCGTCAGATGCAAAAGATCCAAGACAAATCGGATCTTAGATCCTATGGGTCAGAACGGTAATCGCGTACGCCTCACAAGATACTCATGCCACATTGACCCACCAGCGCTGAAATAATGTCGCCAACCCCTGTGACTAACTGACTCAAGCTGGAACACAACCTGATCCTGGGATCCCAAGTCTGCTCACTGCTTCGAGCTCGGAAACTAAAAGGGCACAATCCTTGCCTTATAAAACGACCTTCCAAACCACCAATTAATCATTCTACTTCCAGCTACGAAACCCCAACTGGACATAAACATCACTCCTTTCCGGAGTCCTTGCGACTCATATTCCAGCCTCAAGCAAAACCCCCGAAGCCTCGAATCTAGAAACTTATGTGCTAGACTCTCCCGCTCAACCCGCGAAAATATAACGAGTACAGATCATCTTTCTGATCCCAAATAACTGCAGCCCTCTGCTTATCAGATCACGTCCCAGTAACAAGTTCCCACCAGTCCTTCGCCCCGAACCTTAGCAGGTTCAGAGCGTGCCTGACCTTCTGGTCAGTAGGACATGAACATGTGAAGCAACATTCCTCCATATCATATGGCCACCTCATGGCATTAACGGGGTCCTAAACCCTACCGAAGGTCGGGGCTTCGCGCTATCGAAGTCCCGATACTGGAAAGCCCGACTGGCTTTTCCCCCTGCCGACGTTACAGCTGTTGAAGCTGCTGCGGAAGCCGGCTCAACAATGGCTGCATAGCGCTCGTCGAAATACTCAACCATGGCGGTGTTAATAGACTCACACATCTTCGGTAACTATCCCCAGACAAAGTCAATCACCTCCTCCCGGATGATCTCACTAACACGATCCTCTGGCAATACAGGATCCTAACTTGGATCCGGTCTCAAGACGACTTGTAACCACCATTCTGTTTAGACACCAGAAAGGTCTCTAATAACCCATATAGTGATAGGGGACCTACTCCCAACAAAACCCTAGGGATTTTGACTTCCTTGCTACGTGTATGGGTCTTGTGATTTCATTAGTACATGCCCATACTACCTTCCACACCTAGCCATATTTGTCACAAGTATTACCACAACACCCTAACAATAAACATAAACATAGTGAGCACTAGACATACATAACGCTGGACCCTATAGACTTTCGAATATCCAATCTTACGCTAAGCCCCAATCAATAAGAACAGAACATAAGGCCAAATCAAACATTCTTGGGCTATAAGATCTTAGTTATGTACAGCTGTGATACATACACTAAACAACTACAGTAATAATGTCAATCTCATATAAGAAAACCCTAGGCTAGCAGGCATCATGTAATCAGGAAATTCTATCATGCAATTCCTGAAGATCCCTAGCCTCGTACTAGCATGTTGTTCTAACATATCACATAATCAAATAACTGTATGGTATTTTGGGGTCTACTTATTGGCTCTGGCTGATCGTACACCCTAAATCCTCCTTTACTTATTTTGAAAACCATTTAAAAATCCTTTCCTTGATTTGAGACTGGATTCACACAAGTGTTCCTCCAATTCACTCAAACCAAGGTTCTGATACCAACTTATAACACCTAAAAAATTCAAGCCAAATTTAAACTTTTTAACACATTTTAAAACCATTAAGTTATTACAGGTTGCTTTCAAAATGGTTTAGACATCATAGTATTCCCAGAATTAATCATGAAAATATGAGGAGGTGCACGATCACACCTTCGCCTTCCCGCAATCATCAGAAGTGCCTGAAACAAAATCAACAACTGTAAGCCCGAAGCTTAGTGAGTTTCCCCAAAATACCAACGCCATACAAACATAACCATATCATATGACCAATATAGAACAACATGCATAATGAGTCATCAGCCTGAATGGACCGCCTCACAGGCCTTCAGTAAATCTGGACTGCTCTTCGAATCTTCGACACGTCTGGACTGCCATGTTGGGCCTACAGCCTATCCGGACCGCTCGCCGGGTATGTTGGCCTACAACACAAAGCAGGACAACCTCAACCCAACCCCCAATCAAAAAAACATGTGCACATAAATATCATACGCTAACTCATATCATATAACAGTCAAACCGATCTACCAGATCACCAATCACAGCAACATCGCAATAACCGGGATACAGACCTAACCGGTCACTAACATAGCATCATCCTATAACCAGGACAATCATGTGCACATAGACATCATATAACACTAGCATGTATATATATATATATATATATATATATATATATATATATATATATATATCAGTCAAACCAATCTAACAGATAACGAAGCAAAGCAACAATCCTATAACCAGGATATCGACCTAATAAGTCACTAACATAACATCATCCTATATACTAGGATACCAACCCAACCGGGTCACTAAAGCATAACATATCACCATCCTAACTACCAGGATATAAATCAGTATGCATAACATGAAATAGTCCGAATACAATCCATAAAGGGCCGGCCTTGGTGCCTTAAACCCTGTTGATATAATGAGGAGAACTCACCTGGCACTGCTGAATTCCTGCCGCTAAAACTCCAGCTGTTGGTTGACAGATTCCCGAACTGTCAACATCAAACAACACCCAATTAATAATTGGGTTCCAAGCCCAAAGTCCAACTCACACGCTAAAGGCTCAATAGTCAAGTAATGGGCCAAAGCCCAACATATGGCCCGATTTTCCAAATTGAGACCACACCCTCATATGGGCCTTACCCTAAGCCTATCAACATATTCTAGTCCATATGATTATTCTTGGATGGCCCATTAATAATCCGATTACCAAAACCCAAAGGAAAGGCCCAACACAAAGCCCAAGTAAAATTAGGGTTTCACATAAGATGATGATTAGGGTTAAGTTTCCCACTTAACCCATTAAGGACTTAATCCACCATGGACTTAATCCATTAAGTCCAATACTGCTTAGATTAATCTTTGCTAATGATTATTATTTAATATCTCACGTTATTAAATAATTTCCGTGTGTCCCGATTAATTCCCCAAATTAGGGTTTTCCAAACCCTAATTAGGGTTTCCAACCCATCTTAGCCCAGTAGACCCATTAGCTGAGTCATTTGATCCATTAGGGTCCATTAAGCCTGTTAGACACATGTTTGGGCTTTAATGTCAATTAGGGCTTCTTTTGGCCCATTAGGGTTTATTAGGCCCATTAGGGTTTATGTCCCTTGTCCAAACATCGCCAACGAGTCACCATACAACGAGGCACACCGCCACCTGACATGGCGGCCGGTGGCGGCAACCATCACCGTAAGGTGGTGGTTTTCAATTTCTTTTCATTATACTTTAGATAATTACACTTTACAATGCCTTAACCAAAAATAAACACACACTAACTACCTTAAACACACACAATGGTGGTTCATGGTGGCGGTGGCCTTTTCTTGGTTTTCCGCACACAACACATACTAACACCAAACAGCCGGCTGAACTAACACACACATGCAAAGCACACCCCCGGTTGCAAAACTCGAACACAGCCGTCCCTCCCCGACGGCATGCGGCGGCGACGGCGTTTGGCAGCAGCTCCTGGGGAAACAGCCGCGTGGCGGCGACCGTAGTGACGAGACCCAACAAAAGCCATTTTGACCGATATTCCCACGAGCACAACATCGATCTCGGCGGTCTTTTCTCGGCTACACAAGACGTTCGGCGACAGGGGCTATTGAGGAGGTGCCGACATCAATCCATTAGGTGGAAGGATAGCGGTGAATGCAGTGGGGAAGGGAGGTCGCGCCTCCACCGGAAAACAACCACAGTGGTTGTTAAACCCACTTCATCCGGCCTTCACGGTGGTTGGCTTCGGTGGTCCTTGATGTCGGCGGCTGATCGGAAACAACATGGTGGTGGCGTCGGAAGTGGAAGGGAAGGGGGCATAAGGTGGTGATGGCGGCTGCAAGAGGGAGACATAAGGGGGGTGACGGCTAATGTTTCTTTAGGTTTAGGGTTCCGGAAGAAGGGATGGGTTATATACCTAATCCTTTAACTATTTTCCATAATGACACTATTAGCCCCTTCCCTTCTCTTTTATTTCCAATTAAGTCTATATTTTACCTTTCCCACCCTGACTTTGGAATTCGTTTCAAGTCAAGCCCATAACTTTACCAATGGCCCCTCCATAACGAATTCTTCTCAAAATAAGTCTAATAGTTACTCTTTAACCCCTGATTTCATAAATTCTTACAAAATAAATCTGAAACTTACAGTTTTAACCCCCAACTTCTAAAATTGTGACCATTAGCTCTTCGAAGCCATCCTTTGATATATTATTATTTATTTTAGTGCCACTATTTGTTTATTAATTAATTTATTTATCTAATAAATAAACGGGGTGTTACATGTTTACTCGACCCAATATATGTTATAGTGTATTTGTGGATTCCCATTTATTAGTGAAAAGTCATGAAGTATGAAAGGTAATCCGGTAGCTTATATGGTGTCACAAGTTTTGCGGCATAAACTTGAAATCTATCCAAGAAAGCTTAAGTAGTCATTGCACTTAGACTAATGCCTCTAACCAATAAAGGTTGAAGTCAAGCTCCTTGCTTAAGCATGTAGGATTTGAGTGAAAAAGTGAGATACATGTAAAAAAAGATAGAAATTACCGCAAAAGTTTAAAGAATTTTGGAGTTGTCAAAGTAAAAATTCAAAGATTGAAAATTATGAAGAATCCAATAGTTGAAGATACCAAAAATCAACCAAGGAAGGTGGTGAATTCAAAGAAATCAAAGATCAATATACAAAGAAATTGAAGAATTCAAAGAGCTCCATTGTGGTATCAAAGTTATAATTTCTAGAATTTATGTATGCTTGGATGTTTAGCCAAAAATACCTTGAGGTTAAGAAATGTTTCTAATGATTGATTCGGAGGGTTGAAAAAATGAATGTCATATAAGCTAAGGGGTCAAGGTTCATATGAATTGTGAGTATTTAGGAATGGGAAGATCTTAGAAATTATAAAAACAAATACATACATTGCGTTCTTGGGATAATGGTTGGGTTTGAAACAGATTGTTTTGTCCGATATTGGTGAGATAATAAAAATCAATTTGCTTGAGGGCAAGCAAAGAATAAGTGTGGGGTACTTTGATATGTGCATATCTATACACATAATTATAAATCATATCTTAATATTTTTAATTACTTTTATGCCCTTTATTGAACAAAAGGTACTTAATTGTGATGAATTGTGTTGTAGGGATAAAAGATATGCTTGGAGAAAAAGGAACCTGGAAGCTGGAAGCTAGGAGTTTGGACCAATGCTTAACAATGAAGAAAAAATACACCCAACACATCGTTGTGACCCTACCACGAAGTGGCGTTTTGAAGCTTCCTGATTGGTTTCGAAGACTTGTGGAATACGGGATAATTACGAAGACCATGACGTGGTGGCCTTAACACGTCGTGGTGCCCTGATTTCGAGAAGAGTATAAATATAACTCATTCTTCTACGAATGCAAGACTTTTTGGCTAAAGTTTTTGACAAATTTCGAAGACCAAAGTGCAGAACTAAGGCTTGGGAGTGAAGATATCAACTAAAGCTTGGAAATCGAAGGCATTAAGGCAATAAAACTTCTCATTATGATTTTCTCTTTAGTTTAATCATGACTATGCTATTGAATTTCATTTTTATATTTTTAGTTGCGGAAATCGTGGGCTAAACCTCATGACTTTCGTTTAGCCTAAGATTATTTGCTAAATTATGATTTGATTTATGGATTGGATTTAGTTTTTATTGGTTATTTGTAGATCTAGCTTATTGAAGAACCTCACATACTTTTGATAATTGCTTTTCTCTACTTATTGTTGAATTTAATTAAGTTTGCATGACCATCTTTCTTAGTTAAATTTGAATCTTATAATCTTGTGACCAACAAAATTGTAGGACTAGAGTTTTGAACGAAACCTAGGGTTAAGTAGGAAAGTGGGTAAAAAAGTGTAGGAGATAATATATGACAACAAATCATATATAATTGATTCAAACGACCAATTTGATCAATTAATTATAAGTCTAATCAACTCGAACTGAACACTAGTAAACTAGTTAGCTTGTCTGCCTGATCACCGTATGAATGAGCATGTTTGCTAAAGGATTAAAGGGGTGAACTTCAATTTGGACATTATAGGAATCGGTAACCAATAAAACTAAAATCCATTGCACTTCCATGAATCAACCATAATAACAAATAAATCTGAAGCTAAACAAAAGTACCTTAATTACCTTGGTTAATTAATCTTCGTGTTCCTTGCTTAGTTTTAGTGTTAGCTTAATTAGTTAATATTTAGTTAATTTGGTAAATAAAGTTTCTAGTCATGCAAAACTAGAGAAAAAAACTTTTTCCATTTTATTAGTAAGTAATTAGTAGTAGATAAAAGTTAGCTAAAAGACTGTTCCCTATGTTCGATACCTGTCTAGTATGCTATACTATCTTCACTAAGGTACACTGCCTTAGGAAATAATTAGTCACGTTAGTAGGATTAACTAGTGCTTATTAATTTTCACATCAAGATCCATATATCATAGTGAAATCCAGGGATTTGATTAAACTTTTGTCACGAAGTATCCTTGCACCTCATGGAAGCATAAGCATGCATGCCCATTATCACATTAAGTAAATTGGAATTTGAAGCAACTGAAATCTGTCATGAGTTTGGTTAGATGGAAATGGAATGAAATTATATGAATAAAAATCTAAATTAGAGTTTTTAATGATTATATTATCTGCTTTGTTGGAAATTGTTGATGTAAAAGTGAATTTTGTGGCATGCCATTATGATTTTAAATGATGAAATGCAATGTGACATCATCAAGATTGGAGGTTTAGTTCGAAATAAGTTACCCATACCCGATAGCAATAAAGGTATTAAAACCAGCACAATACCATAAACATGTTTCTTATCCATTTTTGTATGTGATCAGATGTCTTTTTTTACAGCAATAATAGATATTATGTCAATTTAATCGCCACTCAGTATAATGAGAATCTAATTTTTGAAGTATTTGAAAACAAAATGTTGGATTTGCATACAACTCGGAGAAGATTTTTGTAACACCCGTTTATTTATTAGTTAAATAAATTAATTAATGAACGAATGGTAGCCTAATAAATAATTATATATTCATGGTGTTGGGTTCGAGGAGTTAATTGTCACATTTTTAGAAGTCAGGGGTTAAAAGCGTGGGTTTGGGACTCATTTTATAAATATATATGAAGACAGGGACCCCATGGTAATTAATTGGATTTAAATTAAAAAGGAAAAGAGGTGGAGGGGCTAAATATGTCATAATTACGATATTAGGGGCTGTTTAGAAATTTTGGGGGTTTATTATGAAAAGAATTTTAGAAGTCGGGGTCTAAAGGGTAATTATTGGATTAGATTTGAAAAGATCCCAAGGGGAGGGACCAGAATTGTAAGTATGGGAAAGATGTGTATGGATCAGGTATATAAATCCTTTAGTCATCAAACCCTAACCCTAAGATGAGAGGCAGCCGTCACCCACCCTTATATGCCTCCCTCATCAGCCGCCGGTTGCTACACCGAGTCCGATGGCTAAGTTCATCCGCCACCACAGCCGTGCCGCCTTGCTGTGGTCACTGCTATAATTCCGACGAGAAGAGAAGCCGGGATCGAAGCACCACTGTCCCACTCTTACATTGTCGCCACTCCCTTTCTTCGTGCGTTTCCGATCTGACGAGTCCGAGTTGACCGCCGCCGTCCCACCTTTTATGTTGTTGAGCGCCGACATGCACAACCTTGCTGCCTTCACTTCTTCGCCACCGAAAGCGTCGTTGTTGCGTCCATTTTCGTGACCATCGAAGCGCCGCTGTCGCTTAGTTCTTCTTCTCCGCCCGTGCCCGTCGTCATTTGCTAATCCAAAGAGGTAGTTTTGGTGTGCTTCAGCTCATGGGTTGTAAGCTTGGGGGTGGGCTGTGGTTGCTGTTCGTTTGCTCGGCTGAGGACAAAGAAAAACCACCGCCACCACCGTGAGGTGGTGGCTATCTTCGTAACCGCTGCTTCTGCTGCCGTTTTTGTGTTGTTGCCGCCACCTTTAGCCATCAGGTGGGTGGCTGGAGTGTTGGATGTGATATGAAGTTTATGTACGTGTGTTTTGTCTAGTTAGAATACCAAGAACAGCCACCACCACCACCACCGTGAGGTGGTGGCTGCCACCATGTGTGTGCTTATTTTGTTTAGTGTGCGTGTGTCATCTTGAGATTTAGCCTTGTAAAATGTAATTGGAAATGGAATAATGAGAAAGAAACCCTAACCACCACCGTAGGGTGGTGGCTGCCGCCACCGACCGCCATGTCGGGTGGCGTTGTGTTTGCCTTGTGAGTTGATTCGTTTGGGAAGGGTGCTTGAAACCCTAATGGGCCTTGTAAGCTCATATGGGCCCAAAGAAGCCTTAATGGGTTTAGTGAAAACTAATGGACTCAAATTGACCTAATGCAAATCCTAATGGACTCAATGATATTCTAGTGGGCCTAATAGGCCCAATAAATCCCTAATGGACCCAAAAGCCCAAACATGTGACTAATGGGTGTAACAAGCCAAATTGACCTAAGGAAAACCCTTATGGGCTTAAGGACTTGGTTTTGGGCCTATTGGGCTAAGATGGGGTTGGAAACCCTAATTAGGGTTTAGAAAACCCTAATATTGGATTTATGGGCTTGGACTTATTGAGACCCACTTGTGGGCCATTGGAATAATGGAATTGTGTGATTAAGCCCAATCATAACATATGATTTATTTAGAAGAATGATGGACTTAATGGATTAAGTCCTTAATGGGTTAAGTGAGAAACACTTAACCCTAATCGTCATTTTATGTGAAACCCTAATTTCGAATGAGTGTATTGTTGGGCCTTCTCTTGGGCCTTGATGATTGCGTTATTAATGGGCCATCCAAAGTCAAGCAAATGGACTAGAATATTTAATGGGCCTAGGGTAAGGCCCATGTAAGGGGTTTAGGCCCAATTTGGAAAATTGGGCCATTGATGGTCCATAGTTTGGGCCTTTATGATTATGTGATATTGGGCCATTAGAAGGTCAAATGTTGGACTGGACTTTTGGTTGGGCCTTATGGTAAGACCTTATAAAGGTTTGGGCCCAATTTCGAAAATTGGGCCATATGTTGGGACTTTGACTCATAGTTGACTTTTGGGCCTTTGGATTGGGCCTTGGGCTTGAATAAAGCCAACCTTGGGGTAAAGTAATTATCCAAGTATGTATTTATGGTTATGCGTTGGGACCCAATTATTAATTGGGTGTTATTTTGGTGTCGACGGTTCGAGAATCTGTCATCCAGCAGTTGGGGCTGGGTTTGCGGGACTTCAGCAGTGTGGGATTAAGTATGCGGGACGTCAGCAGTGTGAGGTGAGTTACCTTCATGTAGGGGTGGGTCTAAGGCCACAATGCCGGCCCACCAATAGGGGTAGTTGGTAGATAATTGTCTTTGTGATAATTATCTTGGCATGTTTATGTAATATGCTCATGAAATATGCTTATGTGATGTGCTTATGAGATATGTTTATGTGATATGCTATGTGTGTTAGTGGTAGTAACAGGGAATAGTTTTTCCCTGACTCGGTCGTTAGGATCGAAGGGTAGGTCAGTACCCGAGAAATGCCTGACTGTATGATTATATCATGATATTATATGATAGTGGTAGGGGTGAAATAGTCCCCGGTTACCGGTTGAAAGATACCGATGGCGGATACTGGTTGAAAGATACCGATGACAGTTACCGATTGAAAGATACCGAAGGGGTATACAGAACTCATGCAATGCTTATCTGTATGTTTATGATATGTTAGTATGTGATCAGTATGTTTATGATATGTTAGTATGTGATCAACATGTTTACGATGTTAGTACGTGATCAATATGTTTATGACATATTATTATGTGATAGTGGTAGGGGTGAAATAGTCTCCGGTTACCGGTTGAAAAATACCGATGATAGTTACCGGTTGAAAGATACCGATGGCAGTTACCGGTTGAAAGATACCAATGGTATTATGTGGTATGTGGTATGATGGGGGAACTCACTAAGCTTCGTGCTTACGGTTTACAGTTTTGGTTTCAGGTACTTTGTTTCAAAGGAAAGGAGCCGGCTTAGTCGCAGCGCATCACACTATGTTTTCCGCACACGAGATCCTTGGGATTATACTCTGATATGGTTTTATAATATTATATTTTGATTATTCACACTCTGGTTTTATGTAATAACCTACTTAAAAATGAAATTTTTGGCCTTGAATTTTGGGATGTTACAATTTTATACCAAATACCACATTGCTTCATCATGTTACACAAACGGTCCCTATGATTTGGTGAAAATTGCAAGTTCAGTTTACTTTCTGTTTTCCTTATGTGGTTGGTCCTTAATTTTATCCATCAGAGATGAAGTGTGTCCCAAATTTTTGATAAATATGTCACAACTGCCCCTGTAAAAGTAAAAGTGATTTTTTTACTTACAGATTTGTAAATGCCATGTGTTATTGCCTCGTTTGGAAGTACTTAATATATATGAGAATTATTTAACAGACGGATGTGCTTCTTATCTTTCTATAGTCTTACACTATTATAAATGTAACATTTATTTTAATAATTATAATTACCATCTTCAAAGTATTTGCACAGCATGACGAACATCATTAAATTAGAATCCATAATTTTTTTACGGTATTTTATTTGCTTATATGCAAAAAAATATCCAAAAAAATGTTAAAAAGATGGCCGCTAATGTTGGAGATGGTTGCAGCTGTGGTTTTTTACTTCAATCATGGTAATCTATAACTACTAAATATAAAATATTACAGAAATTATAAGGTTTTGGTGTGGCTATCATTTTTCCAAATTTAAAGGTATATAGTTTTGTTTTTGGTAATTTGATCCTCAATTCTTTTGTTTACAATGTCCAATATCTAATTATTAAAGCCTCAAATTGTAGGTATTGTTGAGTTAGTAAAAATATGAAGCATTCTTGCACAATATGTTAAAAAAATGTGACAAATGTTTCATAACATGGTAAAAAGTTGAAATGTTGAAAAACCTTTGAATATCTATTTGTTATAGCAATAACATTCTACTTTTTTTTTGGTACAACAAGTACTGATAGATAATTAGACATAGAAACAACTTTGAAATCTATTTATTTTATTGTATCTTGACTCTTGACTTTAGTTCCTTTTTCATTCGGATGCAGGTTGGACTTTAGGAAAGCTCTACAGGACAGTCTTCAAAAAGATTTAAACGCATTATGGAAACTTGACATGGATAGGAAGGTGAATGGGTCCATTGAGATCTGCTTTGGATTGGCTTAGTAGGTAATCCATTTCCATGCTGCAAATTAGACAAAGGAACATAGGTCAAGAGTTAGTATTTTTCAGCTTAAGCTAAAGGTAATTAGAACATCTCTTTTATTTATTTGACGTAGAGTGAAATTAAATGAGTATAGAATTTTAGAAGTGATACTTTTTTTTTATTGTTTTAAGATGACATCAAATCAAAGTTGTATGTTGATTAAGTAAAACCAGGATGTTAATGTAAACTTATTTATTGAACTATAGTTTTGTTTGGATAACATTTCATGATTCCACCATATGACGTGTTGTTGTTCGTGTAATCTACTTAATTTTGGCATTGTCTTTATTTTTATAGACAAATTCCAAAATAAAAATAAAAATGAAACACCTCTAACCCATGCGTAGCATGAGTTTGCCTCCTAGTTGTTATATATGCGTGGTAAAGAAGAGCGTTGGCATATTATGGAGTTTTTTACATAATTGGAAATATATTGATTTATAGAAATGTTGGGATATTTTTTTTCCCTTTTGTGATAGCTATCTTTGTTTTTTGTTTATTCTCTTGGCAGAGGGTTTGCATGTGGCTTTGAATGATGCTACTTGTGGTGTTTTTGTTTCGATGTGTTCTAATTTTCATTTATTTTATACGGATGATGACTTGATTGTAAGGCATTGGGCTCGACAAAATATAAAGAATCTTGTTAGTGTGTTGCATTGTTTTTATTTAGGTTATGTCTTAAGATTAATTTACAGAAGTATAGGTTGCTTGGTGTGGGTGTGAGTACATATGAGGTTCAATGCTCATGAGATTTGTGTAAATATGGCTCGAGAAAAGGCATGGTATGTGAGTGTAGAAAGGTTTAAGTCCAACTTGTCTAAGTGGAATTCGCTCCTACTAAAGGTTGTTTGATTTTACTAAATCAACCATATCTAATTTTTTTGGGTATATGATGAAAAAGGGAGAAAATGAGTTGGGTGAAATGGGATGTCAGGATGGCTTCCAAATAAAAAAAGCAATTTATCGGTAGTTTAAAATGACATTTGGCTTAATGTATAAAAAAATGTCATTTTATGTTTCAAACCAGATGGTGCAACTTTGTCTTAAAAAAAGTTAACATATCTGTATGGATGCTTCTTTTTTATTGGCTCCCTACGAGAGCTGGTCTATCTAATAAACAGATTGATGTAAATTCCTTATTTTCTCCTTGCTGTGGTTTGAGTGTGATGTAGAAGTTTTGTAAGTTGGTCATTTATGCCTCCAAGCCGTTGAGGAATGATGCATTGTTTTGATAATATAGTTGCTAGCATACATAATTGGTCCGCCTTCGGATTTACGAAACTAAAAATAAGTTGGGTGGTTTGGATGAATAATCTTGTTATGGCAATTACTTTGTAATTGTTTTTCTAGTTTATTGTTAGTTCTCAATGTATACAAAAATTAATTGTTTAATTTTTTTTTACATTCATTTTTTTTTGTGAGATTAAAGTTTAAGTTATTAGGCATTTTATATTACATTATGTTTATTTGGAAGAAAAATTTATGCATTGTAATTTACAATTTGTGTTCTTATATGTCCATACTCCATAGTAATCATATGTTGTTTAGCACTTATTCGAATTTCTTGGTATAAATTATTTAAATTAAATACATTACTATTTATCTTAGGTGACACACAAAGTGTGTTTAATTTTCTATTTGCGAGGAAATCTTAGTATTTATTTTTGTTTGCTTGTTAATTGAAATTATTTGCTCAAATTTGTTATATAATCCTCTCTAATAAATGAAAATAATTTTGTCACTTGTCATCTTCTTATACATTAAGCCACATATCATTTTATAATAAATTTAAATTAAATTATATCTATATGTCATTTTGTGGTTTTTTATATTTTATTAAATTTTATATAATACTTAAATGTATATCCAACTTATTAATGCAATTTTCCTTATAAGTTCCAAATTTCTAAATTAAATCTAATTATTTTAATTGTTTATTTATTTAAACTATTATTTTAAATTTAAAAGATAAATAAACATTTCAATTCTAATAATTAAATGTTTTTTTTTTATAAATTTAAATTTTATAAATTGTTAGATTTTTATGTTTGTTTATTTTTTTCAATAAACTCATATGATATATGGGTCTTATAACTAGTTTGAAATATTTTTCTTTTGTTGATCTTGCAAATGTGTGTTGGTAAATTAATGATCATTTGCTAACTTGATATCAATTCATAGGTGCTATATCCATGTGTTGGTTGATTTTAACATAAGATCAAATATAAAGAATAAAGCAAGGAAAGTATGAACATAATCAAGTAATCAGCAGAGTTTGAATCTTGTTTTAGATTTGATTTATTTAGGAATTGAATTTTGAATAGAATAAACTTTTTATATGAAATGACGTTCACACTCCAAAGCTTATTGTATTCCTTGGATAAGCGGGTCCCACTACTCGCCGGAATATACTTACCGGCGAACCCTACCAACCCACACTCCGCCCTTTTCCCGAAAACTATATATAGTCCTCATAATTTCTTTGCCCTAGCCCAGCCGCAACTACCCTTTCCCCTTTCTCTCTCTCCTGAAAATCCCCAAATGTTCTCTTCCCAAACCCTCAATCACTCGATGCCTTCATTCTAGTTACTTGATCAATTTTAACTAATCGGGGTTTATCATACAAAATGGTCAAAATTGGGTCGTCAATCGCTCGTTTGGTAGATCGAAGTTGACGATAGCGGAAGCAGCGACGATGTTTTGGATTTCGCGGTGGTGAAATACATGGACGCGGTGGAGTTACCACTTCCAGCTGCTATTGTTACAAAGATCATGAGATCGTCAGGTTGCGGTGGTGGAGGTGGGGTTACTAGGGTGGAGTTGCTAGGGAATCAATCGGAGCGTGAAACGTGCGGTAGCTCATTTCTTCCGGAGAAAGGTGTTGATTTCCTATCTATACTTATATATTTAGTTTATCTAAGATCCGTTCATCTTCAAATTTATTTTCTACTCCTTTCTTTCTCTATACAGTTAGTCTTCTAATTTGGGTGTTTAACCTAATGCAAACCATTTTCAAAATTGATTCGGGTTTTACTTCAAAATTAACTGTACTTGTCATATACCTTTTGATGTCGTTAGAGTTTTTTTTTTTTTTTTTTTTTTTTCTTTTTCCTCCTAGAACTAAATCCATGTCAATTTCGAAGCTGTAAAGCACCTCTTTTTTGACATCAAAAGTCAAAACGTAGCTTTTCGGTAAAGATGGGGAGTAATCTTGTGTTGATATCATCTAAATTGCACATGTTCATTGAAATAGCATTTGCTGTTTAGTGATTGAAGTCGTAGAGGATATAAACAAGTCATCTCTGCAATCTAGGGTTTGCATAATATCACATTTTACTTTATGCTACTTGATTTCCATTCAAGTAAATAAATGATGGACCCTGAACTGAATTGATGTATCTGTACATGGACAGATAACAACTGTAATGCTAATGGTTCAAGACCAGTTTTCTGGAACAAGATGTCAGAAGAGGACCTCTACAGGTCAACCGGTCAACTGTCCAGTCATCGTAGTGAAGAAACATTTGTTGACCATGATATGACCTCTGTACCAGAGGCTAAACAATCACACAGAAAGTCTGGGAAATCATCTAGAAGCAATGGAAGTAGTTCTAAAAGGTCACGAGCAGCACATATGGAAGCTTCCATGAATCTAACAGGAGTAATCGATGCAAATGATCTACAAAAGGAGCATGGATCTTCTTACCCTGGAAAATACAACGTTTCAGGTAATAAAAAAACAAATACTATCACTAATACTTTACCATTATTCCTATATTTTTTTCTCACTTTTTACACTTGCAGCTAAACAGAAAACAACTGTATCTGGAAAACGAAGCGATAAAAGAAATGGCAAAATTCCTAAAAGCAAATGTGATTCTTTTTCTGTAAAGGCAGGCTTGTCAAGCTTCAGTTCATCTGCTGGTGGAAATAACATACTTGGTATGTCTTTTTTTTGGCAAGAAATTATTTCTTTGTTAACAAACTTTATAAAATCTTTTTTGATTTTTTGGTCAGGGGTATATGGTTCGAAACATGATATATGCGATTTTGGAAAGCATGTAGATGAAGTGTCACTGAATGAGCTTCTTGATGGTAGTTACAAGTGTCCTGATTCCATGAAAGACAAGGAAAAGAAAACAGAAGCTGTAAATGGAAGAATTTTGCTATCAGTTAGAGAAGCTTGCTCAATTCTTCAACTTAAGAAGCCTGGTCAAACTAGTCAAACCCCAAATGTGACACCTGTAGATGGTAATCATAATGCTTCTTCTTCCTTACCAAATGCTGCCATTTCTGGAGCTAACATGAATGATGACAATAAAGGAGATGCAGGAGATCCATCTTCTTGTAAAAAGGTTAGTCTCTTTTTCCCTTTTTCAATAAAAAAGAAAAACAGAATAATTTTTTTAATCATGACAATCGTTCTTTTATTACACGAAAGCCCTACTAATTACTTTATTAATTGCTTATTTAAGGTTGATGTTACTGATCTCACAAATATACTTCAATTCCCGTTATTTCCACCAAAAGATGTTTTAGATCGCCTCTCTCTTCTTCCACCCAAGGATCTTGATCTTATGCTCCTCGATAGTATGAAACCTACGTCAACCTCAAAAGGTAAAATCTTTATTATATACATTTATCCATAATCATTAACAAATCTTCATATAATATGATATTAACATTCTTGAATGATGATTGATGATTGATTCCAGTACAAAACGGAGGTAGTTTACCAACATTTCCATGGTCGCATATCTCGGGAGGACATTTTAAAGCTAACCCTGATGTGGTCAAGTCAACACCAAGTAAAAGTACATGTCAAGGCAGATGGGCCAAAATGGGGAAAACAAATACTTCATTAGGAGACACAACAACTACAAAAACTTATCTTGCAGATTTTGAGTCTTTAAGTTATAATGAAAACCTAGTCCCATTAGGTCGTAAATGGACCGGGCCCACCGAAAATGAAAAATCTCAACTACCATCTACCAGTAATGCAACGGCTTCTAAAAATCCAGGTGAATTTCCATTTTTGTCCCCCCTTTCTAAAAGTAAGATTACATAAATAGTATATAATCGTTTGATGTTCAACAGGTGGGAACTCTGCAGGGGTATTATCTGCTGCGCAAACATTATGCGACATTGCAGCGCGGTATCGCAAGCAAGATCAAATCGGGACCGTTAGATGGCAAAAGAAGTCGTCTTCCCAAAAATCCATAAGACAAACAACAACAACCACCAAATTAATGTCTGATGAAAAACTAGAAAAAGCATTATTCGCAATCCCATCTTCACGACCTGTTGTGGGTCCCACCAATGACATCAAGACACATACTCATAAGAAACTCCGCGTCTCCACAAATGACCCCACAAATAAAGCGCATTACCACTGGCCGACCACTACGCCGCAATCCAGCAGATCGTCACCCAATAAATCTTTCAAGAATGTATCCATGGAACAAAGCAACAGTAACAATAGCCCGATGAAGAGATCCATCACAACAACTCCACCTGGGAAATTACTAAATAAGCCTCCAAAGCTTCGGAAACTTGTACCAATGGAGTGGAAAACCAGCAGGGGTGACCAAAAAGGTAATGGGAATGGGAAGTATTAAAAAGTTTGATTCTTTTTGGTTAATTAATTATGTTGTTGGTAGTTGGTTGTATCTTTTTTTTTTTGGTTATGAATTTGGTAGTTTGGTGTACATAATTTTAGGGTTTATGGTGTTGGTGTAGTAAGTAGTACAGGAAAGGGAAAGTTTCCCTTGTTGGGTGTACATCATTGAAGGAGAGAGACTTTTGGTTTTCTTTCTTTGGCTCCCATCATGCTTGTTGTAACTATGTATGTAACAGGACTGGAGGGATAAAAAAATTTCACCTTTTTTTTTTTTTTTTTTTTTTTTTTTAGTTTTCTTTCGTGTTTTAGGTATTTAATCTAAGTTGTTAATGTAGTATCATCTTGTTACCGATGTATGTGTTTTTTCAAAAAAAAAAAAAAAAGCTAAAAGTTTCATTAGGTGTTAGTAAAAGAAGTAAAGGTTCTGCTTTTTTTTGATGAAATGTTTAGAATGAAATCGTTATAATTTAATGAGTAATAATAGTAAATTTTTGCTTGTGAATGTAATGCATATGAATAGTCTAACAAATTAAAATAAGGTCATCCACAATGGGAGTTGTATCCACAATGGGAGTTGTATGAGGGTTTAATAGATTAAATGTGAATATAATATAGAAAAGAGAGAGTGTAGAGTTTAATGGCCATTGAATGGTGTAATAAAATTGTAATGAAAAGTAATGAATTTTTTAATAATTAAATTGAATGTGTATGTTCTCTTTCCTATGTGGCAATCCATACAACTCTTCATGAGTTTAATGGATTGGAGATGGCCTAAGGTTTAAAGAACACAACTTGGAATAACGAACAGCAGAAAAGATTCTGAAAAGCAAATTACCAGCAAAATAATATTTAAAGTTAACTTGGATCAACTTTCGTCGGTTAATTCAACAAAAGGCATAGAATTTTGGTAGAGTGTAGATTGCTAAATTTGTATAATTTGCATTTATGAAAAAGAGTTAATATGATAAACTTAGAACATTTATAAGCACAAGGGGATGTAGCTCAGATGGTAGAGCGCTCGCTTAGCATGCGAGAGGTACGGGGATCGATACCCCGCATCTCCATCTTCATTTTTCAGAAGTCCCCTTTCATTTTGATTTCTATTATGGTAATGAATTTTTGTCCTATAATATATCATCACACCTATCCTTTAATGCAATATTTTACTTGAGATTACTTTATAACGAATCTGTCATCATCGGTTCATAAAAAAATATCAACTTCAATTGAAGTAGAGCCTTTTGGTTTGATTTTTTTAGAAAAAAATCAAACTTTGTTAGAAAAGTTCATTTTTCTCTGTCCGAGTATGTTAGAAAAATTTTCTATTTCTTTTTTTTGTTAGTTTTTGTTAAAAAAAAATACTTTAAATTTTCCATATGTAGGGTTGTTCCAAACATATTTTGGACTCACGAATGAAGAAAATAGACACTTAAAATATACAAATTTTATAAACTGTTTTTATATTAACTTAATAATTGAAAAAAAATTACTTACAATAGCTTCTAGATGTAACATTTTTTATTATAAAACCCATATGTATTGAACTTGTTGACCGTTTGCCTTCGATCGATATGTATTGAACTTTCATTAATAAAAAAAACCTCATATATTTAAAAAAAAAAATACTTATTCTAGTTTTTGAGATTCAAAATCACTAATAATATCCTTCTCTTTAAAAAATTTCTTACTAAACCGACCTTTCAAAATGGATCTAAGATAGCACTTGCAATCAACAAGGCTATCATCCCCAGGCAATACATCGATTCCGGCTTTTTCGGTGTGATCTTTTCGCTTGAAACTATCCATGGAATTGTGCGCCGTGTGAAACATAGGTCATCGCCGTTCTTAACCGAGCAGAGATAACCCCGGACGGGCAGGAAGGTTAGCTGCTTGCTACTGGTTGGAACGTAGGCAGGAGACTTATAATCTAATATTCTAATAAATATATGAAAATTCTAATAGTTTTGTTTATAATTTTTATACTATAATATTTTATTATAATATTTAACACATATTTCAAAAAAAAACATAGTAATATTTTTTTATATTTTTACAGAATATGAATGATGAAAATAATATTTAAAAAAAAATTCGAAAATTTTCAATTATTTTCCAATTTAAAAAAAAATATATATTTTTTATCTCCAAAAGTGAATTGGATTGTGTCCTCATGTCTTATAAAATATAATGGTCTTAAATGAACCATATATATATATATATATATATATATATATATATATATATATATATATATATATATATATACTAGGCGAATGTCCACGCGTTGTGCAGAAACATCTATATAGTTGAAGTCTTTATAAATATATGTTTTTTTTTAAATATAACAATAACGTTGTTGTTAAATTTGATATAATAATTTGTATACTAAATTGATATATAATATATTGATTATTTTGAATATATGATAATATATACATCTATTATAACTTCATAATCTCAATCGTTTGAATGACTTCTACTCACGAGTTACACATAAATAAAATTAAATATAATATATGGTTTAATGTTATTTATAGTTGTTGTTATTGTTAATTAGTTTTTTAAAATTTATTGGCTTAATGTTTTAATTTATATCATTATAATTATTTAGAAAAAATCAAACAATATTTTTGATTTTAAATGTAACAATATAATCATTTATATAAAGTTATTTTTAACTATTTGTTTAAAAATGTTTTTTGTATGTGACCTTGTATGTGACCATCACTGAAATAAGACGAACTGTTTTTGTATTATCTAACAAATATTATCAGTTATTTCATGTTGCATCAATGCGTGATCAAAACGGAAAATACGAAAACGTACGAAAGATGGAAAACGCATAAACAAGAAAATTTAGCTGTGCGACTGAACAGTTCAACAATATAGTGAAGAACATCAAGATCATCAACAATGAAATGAAGAACACCATCAACCATCTTCATCTTCTTCATTGAAACTCAAGGTTCTTCATCTTCACCACCTTTTTTCATCACATCATACACTAGAAAACACTTTCTTTACATCAAAACACCAAAACACCAAAACACAACCATGAAACAACCCAAAACCGTCTGCATCAAGATCAACCACAAAACCCATCACTATTCATCATCATCTTCATAGAAATTTCACCACCATTACCACCTTATATCAACCTCCTTCCAACCTCTAAACAACCTTGAAAACATCCTCAAAACACCATAACACCATTACCCTAGCCAAAACATCACAAACAAAACTTATCTTCAAATCACAAAAATCCTGAAATTGCCTCCTGCGTGAACACGCCCCGTGTTCAGCATGCCTTATATCTGACACGCCCCGTGTTGCCTTCTGCTTGCTTCTCGTACATCAACACGCCCCGTGTTAAATCCAAGGCTAAATCCAACATGCCTCGTGTCAGGATCATAACTTCAACACGCCTCGTGTTAAATCCAAGGCTAAAATCAACACGCCCCGTGTCAGCATCATTATCAAGAAAACCCTCCAAAACCCTCCTAAACCTTCCTACACGACCCGTGTCACTTGTGCCTTATCTTACACGACCCGTGTGCATGTTTTTACCCAAAATACCTCAAATACAAATACATAAACTCATGTATTTTGTACCATTTTGTAAACAACTTGTTTTACATAAAACCGAGCTTTAAATGAACTTTTTGTTACTTATCCAATGCTGGATTGATCTTTGAACAAATATCGACCAGTCGTTCTAAGAGTCTCAATATCGACCAGTCATTCAAAGAAAAAATATCGACCAGTCGTTCCAAGAGTCCCAATATCGACCAGTCATTCCAAGAGAACAAATATCGACCAGTCGTTCCACGAGTCCAGTTCAATCAATTTATTGACGAACCTACTTGATATATATTTATATACTTATATATTTTATTATAGCTTTATGTCATTTAAATACATACATTTATATTATTTACAGCTTTACGTCATTTAAATACAGTCATTTATATTATTATAGCTTTTAGTCATTTATAGCTTTCATATTTATACTTATTCCGCAATTATTATTCTTTATATGTATGTCTACATATTATATCTTAAAGTTATATATCTGTCACATAGTAACCGGTAACCGAGCATTTTGTTGTGGTGATTAGATTGTTATATTTCCAAAAAATCGGTATCTGAGCTGATATATAAAAGGAATAATATCCAACAAATGGTATCAGAGATTGTGTGATTTACCTTGAAATTTTTGTCGAAAAACTTTTGGTTATAGCGTTTATAAATCTTCCATAAGCTTTTCTTTAAATATTTCTTTTTAATATCACTTGTTCAAAATCCTTTCAAAAACAATTTCAAAAATGTCTTTGGCAAATTATTCCAACATGAACTCTGTCTCCATTGCAAATAACTTAGGATCTGGTTCACGAGCACCCATACTTATTCCTGAAGAGTATAATTTGTGGGTTGGCCGTATGAATCTTCATCTTAACGCTATAAATGAAGATATCTGGAAGTGTGTAGAAGGAACATATATTACTCTAGAAAATATGGCTACTCTTGCTACAAATCAAACCACTCAAACCGATATCATAAGAAAGTTGGAACTCCAAGCCAAAAAGGAACTTGTGTCTGGAATACAACACAATATTCTAAGTCAAATGGATGACATTATGCTGTTAACCGCAAATCAAATTTGGGAAAATTTGAAAAATCATTTTTGTGGAAATAAAAGAATTATCGGAAACAAAATAACATCTGTTTTGAATGAATTCGATAATTTCAAAATGCTTTCATCAGAAACCATCCATGATGCTCACGATAAGTTCAATCTTATTATGGTCAAAATGAACAATTTAGGTATCAAAAAGACACAACACGAGATAAATCTCAAGTTTTTAAACAATCTTTTCGAAAGCTGGAAAATGGTTAAACTCATTATTCGGGGAAATCCAGCTATTCATACAGAAACTTTGTACAATTTGTATGGAGAAATTCAATCGTATGAATCCTCGATTGACCCACCAACCACTACTGCTTTTGGAGGACCACTTACTCTTGTGTCCACAACTTCACAAAACCAAATATCTTTCAATGATCAAAACTTTAATCATTTTAATCAGGCTACATCTTTTCAAAACCAAACCTTACAGTCTGATTCGAATGATGAAGCAGATTATCAACAACTGTGTGTATTGGTTGCAAACACAAATCTTCAGAGATTTCTCCCAAATCATGGTTAATCAAATCTTAGACCAAACTTTCAAAACAGACCATCCTCTGGACAAAATAATTCAGGGTTTCAACCAAGACCATCTTTTGGAAAAAACAACTCAGGTTTTCAACCTAGACCTTACTTTGGAAAAAATTCTCAAAGACCTTCCTTCCATAATAACTCAAACCAAGGTTTTCAAAATCAGGGATTTCAAAACAATCCCAACTCAGGTCATAATCACAATCCAAACAACAATTTTCAAAATCAAAACAGAGGTTTCCAAAATCAAGGTTACAACAATCAAAACAATGGCTTTCAAAACAACCAAAATTTTGGATTCCAATAAAACCATTCTCAGCCTTCCCAACAAACCTAAACTCAAGCACCTGAAAGACTTCCGGTTAAGAGTCAAAAGGATGAAAGTGATGAAGAAGTGATAATTTGTCACAACTGCAAAGGAACAAATCACTATGCCAGAGAATGTTAAGCCAAAAACAAAACCAAAATCAAAAGACTCAGCATACTATGCTCAAAGAGCCGATGAACTGAAGAAACTGGAAAACCAAGAAAAAAAAAGAGCATTGATGGCAATCCATGAACCACACGTGGAATACTGGCCAACTTCTGATGACGAAGCTGGCAATGAACCAGCACAATCAAACTTCTACTTCGTAGCTGGTGTTGACATACCTTCAAGAGCTCCCAACATCATAGAACATGTATGGTCTATGATCTCTGAACTTGGTTTTTCCAAAACAATTTTTGAGTCCCACATAACCAAAATTGAGAAAAGTATAGAAGCTGATCTCAAAACATATCATGACACAATGGTCAATTATGATATTTGCAAATCTGAGTTACAAACCTTGTAACTCAAATATGGAGAATCAACAAGAACAAAAAGCAAATTGGAAAGAGACGTTGAAAGAAAATCAGAAGATCATAATCACATCTTGGAACAATTAAATCAGACCCTAATTCAGAAAAGGGATTTGGAACTAAAAAATCAGTCAGTCATTTCTTCTGAAATAAAAGATGTTTTAGAAATGGAAATCCTTTAGTTGAAACAAGACTTTCAAGAATCAATTGACAAATACAATGTTTTAAATGAAAAATTGACTGATTCTTTAAAACAAATCAATTCTCTTAAAACCGAGAATAAAAGACTGATATGGAATATGGATTCTTTCAAAGTTGCTATAAAACTAAGTGATGATATTTTCACCAAGGCAAACACCTTAGGAACTGGCAAAATTGATACGGATTATAGACCAGGAATTGGAAGAGAATCCTTTGAAATTAAACATGCAAAACAGGAAAAATGACGAATTGTGAAAACTCTGAATCCACTCTACCAGATCTTTTCACATCTAATAACGAGGAAGATTCAGATGACGAAATAGTTATCAACTATAGTCCCGATGATACTGCTTTCACTGTTTCCAAAAAGTCTTTCAAAAGAGTTGTAAATTCTTAAACAGACTCTGCAAATTCTTTAACTCACCAAATCAAACATACCAACGGAACCACTAAACTCAAAAACTTTTTGAATGGAGAAAATTCGTCTGATGAGGATGGTAGTACATCTGTACCAATTGCTTTTCCTACAATGAGTTCATCAATTGTTGGAAAAACTAATATGGGACAAAAATACTCCAAGAAACAACAAACAAGCAAAAAATCCATTCAAGTCACCAAAACCCCACTTATCAAGCCAAACATTTTTGAAAACCAACCAAAGAAACCAATTCAACCCTACGTCATACCTCAAAAACATGTTTCCAAACAAAAACCGTTTGAAAACCGCTTTCAAGATATTACTTTTAATCATTCAAGGAACTTTTAAAAACCATCACATCATAAAGTTTCAAGCCATCATCATCAAAAAAACTTTTCAAAACCACCATTCACATCCCAAATATGAAGAAAACTTTTCAAACAAACCTTCACATCTAGGATATCTTTCACCAAATCACAGATCTTATCCACCCACAGATTTCCAAAAACAAATCACATTTTGAGTAAACTTGATAAATCAAATCAAACCTCAACCATTCCATCCTCATAGACCAAACACTTACAACAACGCGAAGTTAAATGCTAGAAATTCATTAAGCAAAGAACCCAAAATAACAACTGACAAACCAGGACCCATTCAGATTTGTGTACCTAAACTTTATGTCTGATTGGATGTACTTAATGTTGGAGAACCCAATGATGATACATGGTATATTGATAGTGGATGCTCCAAGTGTTGGGTGTATGGTGTTGCGTCTTGGGCTCGGTTCTTAGCCCTGTTTTGTATCCGGATTGGGCCTGTCCATCACTGATTTATTTGTTAGGGTTTGAGTATTTATAGATGCTTGCATGCATCTTTGTACGTAAGGTTTTTGGAGTCGATTATTCATAACATTTATTGTTTTTATCGATTGTAACCCAAAAATCCTCTACAGCGGAAGTTCTTTGTCGAGCTCTGCTGAGTCTTGAATCATTTGAATCATTAAGCATACTGTTGATTCCATCTCTTGTTTATTGCTTTGTTTGAATCATTTTGCTAAACCTGTGTAAGATCTAAACGATCTAAGAGATTAATATCTCATCAATTGGTATCAGAGCAGGAGGCTGTGTAATTCATACACATCTCTTCTGTCATAGAAGTGATTAGGGTTTATTCCGCATGCATGATATTTATTGAGCCGTCACTCCATTATTGACGTATCTCATTAATTATTAAATTTTCCCTAATATTACGTATTACAAAGTCTGATCTTATAACAGGTTAAACGATCAAGCATGGACGATTCTCAATCCAATCCAATCAACATTTCTAACAACATCGGATCAACAACCAAGATTCCAATCCTCTACACTCAAGATTATGAAGTGTGGACACATCATTTTGAAGACTACGTTATTGGATCGGAGGACAACAGGTATCTTATATGGGAAGCAATCATAAATGGCCCATTTGCTCATTCAAAGACTTCAAAAATCATTAAAACTCAAAAAGAGTACAATGATTTGTTGAAAGATGTGAAAGACATCACTCAGGATGAAAAGGAGAAGTTTCAATGCAACATTAAGGCATTGAGACTAATCCGGTTTGCTCTTCAATCCGACAAATTTCGTTTGGTTAGTTCATGTAGTATAGCGAAGGAAATCTGGGATAGGCTGAGAGAATTGTATTTGACAGATGAAGACCTGGAGCACTCGATTCAGACCCTTCTTCTCTCTGAATTTGGAGAGTTCAAGCAAAAGCCAGAGGAGTTAGTTACACAAACATTCGATCGGTTTAATCATCTTCTCAGTAAGATGATCAAACATGACATTGAAAGAACGCTGATCGAACAGAAGGTTACTTTTTTAAATGGTCTAAGATCTGAATGGCGGGCGGTCGTATCAACAGTTAAAGCACATGAACAGTTTAAATCTTATTCACTGGCGAAACTAGTAGGAATTCTGAAATCCCAGGAAAAGACGGTGTTGCAAGAAAAGAGTGTGGTCACAAACTTGGGATCTTTGGCTCTTCTGTCTAAAAGTAAGAATGCAGTAGAAGATGAAGATCTGGACCTAGGGGACTACGATCTAACTTCAGAGGATTATGCTATGATGGTGTCCAATCCCAAAAGGTTAATCAAGAAGAAGTTCCTTACCAATAAGAACCGAAATTGGCAGGGAAGCTACAGTTCTGAAAAGGTGAAGGAGGAGTCGAAGACGGAAGAACCTAAGAAAGAGGCGAAGGTGGAAGCTGATTCTGGTGTCAGCTGTTATTACTGTGGAGGAAAGAATCATTACGCCAAAGATTGTGTTTTGAAGAAAATGACGGAAAAAGATGAAGAAGCAATTCTCCTGAAAAAGCTGGAGGAGATTAAAAGGAAGAAAGCTGCTACTAATCCCTCTATGAATGCTCTTATTGTGCAGGGTTCAATAGATGATGATGAATTTGGGGGCGTTCAAGTCTGGTCAGCCGACTCAGAGGATGATGAAGTGAGAAAGCCTTCTCATGGAAAGGCTTATGTTGCGAAGAGTGAAGATGTTAGTGGAAACTGTTTCATGGTGACGGATGTATCTCAGATGAGGGGATACAACACTAATAGTGGAAATGATGCAACCAAGGAACGAGAGAACGTATTCTTTACAGTAAAGCCTCTTAGTGTGCAGATCAATGAGCTTGACGAATTGATCAAGAAGGTACAATCCATTTTTATTTCGTTTAAAGTTCCACAAGCATCATACGAAAAAGAATTAATAAACTTGAATTCAAGAATTTCGAATCTAGATAGTTGTTTAACTCAAACACGGGTCACAAATTCTAATCTGACTGACCAAATGAGCAGGGTGTCATCCAAGAGTGAGGAGCGAAGGATATGGATTGAGCAGAAGGAGTTGGAGCTAATTAAGTCTAGGGATGAAAACATTTATTTGCAAAGAGACAATCTAAAATTGTTAAAACAAAGGAATGTTTTTTGTTTGATCGCTAAAAGGCTTTATGCTAACATTACTCAACTGCATCTAAATTGTGAAATAGAGTAGAAGATACATCGCATGATTCTACCCTTCCTTGAGTTTAAGGAGGATGAAATCGATGCCGAAACATACAACTGTGAAAGCGTCGTATCTTCCGATGATGTTAATCCTACTTATATGTATGGTCTGGAAAAAAAATAGAATCTTTTATAAAGTCCAAAGACCATAAGGACATGCTTAAAAATCTTTTGGATGAAAATGATAAGCTGAAACTCAGGACCGAAACCATACAAAAATTCGACTCATTGAGTACCAATTTAAGTTCAGAAAACAAAATTGATGTTGAAAACGCATCTGAACTTAATGAGGATGATGATATGAGTGAAATTTTTGTAGAGGTTGAAGTCGACTATTCTGAATTTGTCAAGAGCGAACCTGAAAACCACAAAAACCTGATTTCTGAAAATTCTGTGGAATTCGCTCGTTTGTCCAAAACTAAGTCTCCAGCCCTTAAAGAAAAGGCTGTTGTGTACAAAAAAGTGAGAACCACACCAAATCAAGTGTATAAGGTCACAGGAGTAACTGAACATCAAACAGCTGAACTCACTGCCATAGTGAACGAAGATAATGAAGATGGCTGTGATGAGTTTTTCTGGTCAGCACCCATAGACAATGCAGACGAAACGGTTGATCTGTCAGAGCGAACATCCTGGAAGACCAAAGGTAGATATGTGCCTGAACCGCTGAATAAGCCTACCAATTTTGACGTACCAAGTACAAGTAGCACAAAAGAAACTCCTGTAGAAGAAGTCACCTCCACAAGCGAAACCTCACCTATGAAGAGTGAACCTGTTGTTCAGAAACCGAAACAGAAGGCGAATGTTCACAGACAACCCAAACAGGTGAAAAATCAAAAGCAGTAGAGGAATCTGAGGTATAAGAAAAACATCTCAGAGCGAAAACAATTTTGGCGCTCCCAAAACCCTCACTACGCTCACTTTGATGGAAACTCCAAGTCCAAAGAAGAAGAGAAACAGGATAAAGGAAGCTTCAATCCTTTGGACCAAAAGAACCAAAAGAACACGTCTGGGTCACAGAAAGAACAAGACCAAGAGGACAGGTTCGGTCCTGAAAGAAACAACAACCCAAAGTCTTGTTTCGGTCCTCCAAATAACAACAGACAAAAACCAGGGTTCAGTCCATCTAGCTTTTATTGCAGGAAATCCAGTTTCGGTTCAAAGACCCATAACAACCGGAAAATCGGTTTCGGTCCTTCATCAAACAAGAACCGAAGGTTAAGGTTCGGTCCCTCAAATGATTACAACAGAAAGGGTCATTTCAAATCTGAAGACAGGAGATATTCCAATTCTAATTCTTCTCATTCTCCTTCTTCTTCTAAATCTAACTCTCGTCCTTCACCATGCTCTCAATCGTCAAAGGATTTGAAAGGAAAGACTAAAATTTCCTTAGCAAAAGAAGACCGAAAGCAAGCTAGCAACAAAACCCCTGTACCTAACTCCAATAAAATCAAAGTGTTCACAATTAAGAGGAAAGATCAAACAACATTAATAAAACGAACTTATCTTGTTGATGCTTCTCTTACTATTCATGTTTTTGTAAAAGGCTCACGAGGACCCAAGCAACTCTGGGTTCCTAAATCTGCTTAACTTTTGTAGGTTATAAGTGATGAGCAGTTTGACGAAGAATGATACATAGACAGTGGCTGCTCACGTCACATGACAGGAAGAAAGGAAGAGCTAAGGGAGTTTTGGTCCCTTCATAATGGCGACAATGTCAAGTTTGGTAACAACTCCTATGGCTCGATAAAGGGTTATGGAATGATAACAAATGGAGACTTTACAATCAGGAAGGTGGCTTATGTTGAGGGGTTACAACATAACCTTATAAGCGTGTCTTAACTGGTGGGAGGTACTGGTCTCAAAGTTTCTTTTGATGATGAAGGTTCAGAAATCATAGAGAAGAAATCCAAAAGGGTTATTCTCAAGTCTAAACGAAAAGGCGAGATGTTTCCTTTAAATCTCAACCCAATCAAAGGGAATCCCGCCATCTGTCTCTTGTCCAAAGCTCATTCAGACGAAAGTTGGTTATGGCACCGAAGGCTCTCACACCTCAACTTCAAAGACATCAATAAGCTCGTCATCGGTGATCATGTTCGTGGTCTTCCATTGCTCAAGTTTGATCGAGAACACTTATGTGCTGCTTGTGAAATGGGGAAACAAAGTCGCAAAAGTCACCCAACCATTATAAACACCAAAGTTGTTGAACCACTTGAGTTACTTCATATCGACTTATGTGGTCCATCATCCATCGAGAGCATTGGCGGTAATAAGTATATTCTGGTTATTGTTGATGATTTCTCACGGTTTACATGGGTGTTCTTTCTAAAGCATAAATCAGACTCCCAAGTTGAAACTCTTTATCAAGCAGGTCGAAGTGCAATTGAGAAAAGTCGTTCGAAACATCAGGAGCGATAATGGATTGGAATTCAAGAATAAAGAATTCAAAGACTTCTTGACAGAAAAGGGAACCAGTCATAATTTTCAGCCCCATATAATCCTCAACAGAACGGGATTGTCGAAAGGAGAAACAGATCTCTGTGTGAGGCAGCCCGAACCATGCTGAGTTTCGCCTCATTACCACTGTACTTTTGGGCAGACGCCATTGCTGCAGCCTGTTTCACTCAAAATAGGAGTTATCTCAACAAACGTTTCTCTGTCACCCCCTATGAGATTCTTAACAGTAGGAAGCCGAATGTCAAGTTCTTTCATGTGTTCGGCTCAAGGTGCTTCATTTTCAATTCCAAAGAACATCGCAACAAATTTGATGTCAAAGCAGACGAAGGCATTTTTCTGGGGTACTCTCTTACTTCAAAGGCGTACAGGGTTCTGAATAAACGTTCCAAACGTATTGAAAAAACCTATTATGTAACATTCGATGATACTTACGTCAAGAAGTTGCAGTCTATTGAAGGCAAAATGGGAGAGATCTTGTCTCAATCTGGTCAAGTCACAGCCACTATCGCTAATTTGTTTGATCAATTCATGGATTTGTTTGATGAACCAGAGAAAGCTATTCACTCTGAAGCCCAGGCAGCAGACAACAAGGAGGATCATCTTAAGAAGATTGTCGAAGACTCCACCAAACAGGTGGATGAAGAAGAACCAGTTCGAAACGAACCTTATCAGAGCAATACTTCAGTCGAGGGGGAGAAACATTTCTCTTCAGAACGACAGGATTGACATATCCAGCGGGAGAGTCCATCATTTTCAATCGGTGATATTCCTCATGACCAAAGGGAAACTCCAATCTTTGACGGAACAGAAAGCCCTGCCAGACCCGACAGTCCGGTTGTACTCAAAAGTCCTGAAGCAACCGAAAGTCCAAAATCAACCGAAAGCTCTGCCAGACCCGAAAGTCCAGCTGCACCCGAAAGTCCTGTAGCAACCGAAAGCCCGGAATCGCCTGGAAGCCCAGTAGCAGAAGAATTTTATGGTTCACCTCCAAATGGTTTGTCATCTGTTGAGGGGGAGAATTCCACTTTGCTTTATGATGATGATATTCAATCTGAGTTGGAAGAAGAGGTAAATGCTGAATTGGATCCCACTTATGATCCAAATTATCCTCCTCTCATCAAATGGACCAGAGATAACCCTGCGTCTCAAATCGTGGGTGATGCATCTGAAAAGATTATGACTCGATCAGAACTGAAGGCGAAGCAAACTGCTTTATTCTCAAAAGTAGAATTCTGTATGTTTAATTCTTTTGTTTCAAAAATAGAGCCAAAAACCATCAATACTGCTCTCGATCACTCTGATTGGGTTCAAACAATGCAAGACGAACTCAATGAGTTCGAAAGAAATAAGGTGTGGAGACTTATTCCAACACCAAAAGATGCCTCGGTTGTCGTTCTCAAATGGGTGTTCAGAAACAAAATGGACAAGGAGGGTAATGTAATCAGGAACAAGGCACGGTTAGTAGTGAAAGGTTATTGCCAGGAAGAAGGAATCGATTACGAAGAGACATTCGCTCCGGTTGCAAGGCTGGAATCTGTTCGAATATTTCTTGCCTATGCTGCCCACAAGAACTTTGAAGTCTACCAAATGGATGTGAAGTGTGCCTTTTTAAATAGGGAACTTGAAGAAACCGTGTACGTGGAGCAACCTCCTGGTTTTGTAAACGAAAAGCATCCTAATCACTGCTATATCTTGGATAAGGCAGTTTATGGTCTGAAACAAGCTCCTAGGGCATGGTATGAAACATTAACTAAGTTTTTAAAGATGTCTAAATTCAAACAAGGTTCGGTTGACCCAACCTTCTTTCGTAAAAAGGAAGGTAACCACCTTATGATCGTTCAAATCTATGTCGACGATATCATCTTCGACTCCACGAATCCTAGCCTAACAGCTGAATTCAGGAAGTTGATGGAGACTAAATTTGAAATGAGCTCAACGGGTCCGATTAACTTTTTCCTTGGTTTAAATATTAGACAGGGACCCGAAGGCATCTCTATCAACCAGGAAGCATAGACAAAGACTCTCCTTGCCAAATTCAGCATGATGGGAGACTCAAAGGTCAAAGTCCCTATGGCATTCGGCACCAAGCTCACACCATCTTTGAAAAACCGGCAGTCGACATAACGCTATATCGCCAAATGATTGGTTCCCTGATGTACCTCACAGCTAGCAGGCCCGATATAATGTTTTCAGTATGCTATTGTGTCAAGTTTCAAGCAAATCCTCGTGAACCACACATGCTGGCAGTGAAGAATATATTTCGGTATTTGAAGCGAACCACCTCTCTCGGTCTCTAGTATCCCTCAAACTCAGGTTTCTTCATTCAAGCCTACTCAGATGCAGACTTAGGAGGATGTGGTCTAGATCGAAAAAGCACCACAGGAGGCTGCCAATTCTTAGACGGGAAGTTGGTTAGCTGGCAATCAAAGAAACAAACATGTGTTTTTCTTTCTACAGCCGAAGCTGAATACATTGCAGCTGCCGCTTGTACATCTCAAGTGATTTGGATCCAAAACCAGCTTCGTGATTATGGACTCAATATGAAAAAGATCCCACTATATTGCGATTCAGAAAGTGCAATTAGGATATGTCATAACCCAGTGCAACACTCCAAGACCAAGCATATAGCACTGAGATATCACTTTATTAAGGATCATGTGGAAGATGGAAACGTCGAAATTCACTTTGTTCGCACCACTGATCAACTGGCCGATATCTTCACCAAAGCCCTACCTGAAGCTCGTTTCAATAAAATCCTTCAAGGTCTAGGCATGATGGAATCGGAGTCCGTACCAAAAACACCATCTTAAAACTAAAAGTTGGAAGTGAAATGAACCGAACGCTCGGTCTATTTCGGGTTCGGTTCACATGGGAACCGAAATGAACCGAACACTCAGTCTATTTCGGGTTCGGTCCCATTGCACTTGGTTTCGCTCAATCTCAAAAGGTGTTGTCTTTGGTTGTATACTTATGTACAGTTGTTTTCCAAAAATATTTTTTTAGGAACCGAAATGAACCGAGCTTTCAGTCCATTTCAGGTTCGGTTCAAATTTTTTTGGTTTGGTTTTTCTCTTTACAAAAATATCAAATCTCCAAAAATATTTTCTTTCTTTAGTTTCTATTTTTGTTTATCATTCCGGGAATATCGATGGGGCAGGTATCATTCTCACACTCTATACTAGTTAAGCGTCCCTAGAAGCATGCTGCTGCATGTTGTCCAAAGCCTCAACTGATTTCGAATAAAGCCTTTATGACTAGGTATATACAAATCTCGTCTACCCAATTAGGCTGATACATTTATTCTAATCATGAGCTACCTTACTCTTTTCTCATATGAGTCAAGAGTTTTCTGCTTGGTCACTATTTTTAGCAGAGGTACTTTGGTTTCTTCTCACCACCTCAAATATTTTTCTCCATCATATTTCGGTCCCATATAGTAACCCTTGAGACTCTCAGAAATAACCACTGAGGTTTATGGTTACACAATCTCTGTGTTTATGATCTTAGCCTCGTGTCACTACGTGCTAAGTGAAACCCTAAATTCAATACCTAACATGAATTGACGGTAAACAATTACATTTGTAGTTGTATCATGAAATCTCTTTCTTTTGTGTGATTCTTATGAAATTGTTACTCACCATGACATTTCTTCCCATAGAATCCAGTTTTAATATTTTGAGATTTCACAAACAAACATCTCCAACAAGTCACCACAAATATATCCCAACCTACTTGTTCAACAGACCACATCGGTCTCACATGTACTTCGTTTGGTTTCGGTCTTATGTCAAGGTCCGGGATTCTAAACTGAAGCGAAAGCCACCCTTTTAAGCCTTATCAAAAGATGCCTTTCAACACTTCTCAACAAGCGTTTGATCGTAATTCAACGGGAATCCATACAGACACTTTAAAGTCGCTCTTGACTTTGAAGAAAGAGATTCGTGCCCAGGATCCACTGTTTTGTGTCTACATTGACATCACATATTCCCACATAGATGTTGTTTTCTTTCTTTATCTTTTGACACTCTATGCACGAAAATCTTTTGATTTTCCAAAAGTTTGGTTCGGTTCGATACATGCTATTTACTCTTGTATAGCTTTGGGTCTAAAAGAAATACTTAATCAAGGACTGACGTGGCTCTTCTAATATCTTTGATTCTATCTCATGATAACAGCTATGTTAAAAGATAAGATGATGACTCAGCCGGAAGGTCAACAGTTCAAAAAGGTGATATGATGGAAAGGCGCGTTTAACGGCACAATTTTTCTCTCTCATGCGTCATCATCGGGGTTGCTAACAGTCACAATTCAGTCAATTCTGGAAATGTTTCGTGTTTCGAGAGGATTTGGGGGCTGATTCTGCTCTCTCCTCTACCCACAGTATAAACGGATCATTCCTTGTTCCTTTACCACTTTACAGCAATCCAAAATCAGAGAGCAAACTAAGGCGATTTATCCTTTACTGTTCATCTTCTTCAACCCAGCATTCAACAATGGCGGATTCTTCGTCTGTGCATGAAACTTCTCCTCGCACCCATATTCTCCCTATTCGACCTCAACAAAGCCTGGTGATTGACCTAAACCCTCTTGTATACGATCATTACATGTATCCCATCGTGGAGTGTCTCAAATACTCTCCACTGGTTCTTGCCTTGTCGAAGGTGGAAATCGTACCCATGGAGTGTCTTTCCCAGGTATTCTCCACTGCTCATTATGAAAAATCAGTGGATAGAATCTACTTCGACATTCTTTCCAACAAGACCTCCATATCCAAGCAACGTTTTTGCTGGCTTCTAGGGTTTGAACCTGATGAATCAAGGGTTAACCTTGACTCAATCTCTGTGGGACAGTTATTCTCAATGTTCTACAACATGGGCTACACAGAAATCCTCACTACAGTAACGAAGTTTAAAAAGTCGTGTCTTCCTCCTCAATGGAACGGCTTCTTCACCATTCTATTCAAGGGATTATCTGAGAGGAGTGCTAGTTCTGATGGGGCCAGTAAATTGTTCATGACAATTCTCTACGGGTTGTACAATGGGATCAACCTAGATTATGGCTCGGCTCTCTGGCAACAGCTAATTCAAAGCCTTGCCTCCTCATCCCGTCAACTGAAGTATCCTATGCCAGATTTTGGATGCTCATCACCAAATGGGCAATGGACAAGCTTCATGGTCCAACTGTATCCGATTCCCCCTCTCCTCGATCAGTGTTTTCCACACCACCAAGATAATTGTCACTGATCCCACCAAGTTCTCTTTCATTGGATCCATTCCGGAGTCTATGTACGCTGGTGTGTCAAAGGTGAGCATTATCATGAAGACCTACAAGGAATTTCGTCCTCCGGGTCCGAGGGAGCTGACTGTAGAGATGGTTCAGTCCATCCATGACGCAGATAAACCAGCTGCCAGGGGAAAGAAACCAGAAAAAGGGAAACTTAAGAAAAAGGTCCAAGGAGCGAAGGGTCCTTCTCCTAAGAAGCGGAAACCCTCAAAGACAGATCAATCACCCCCACCGAAAAGGAAGAAAAACCAGCCGAGGAGGAAACTAATTCTCGCTTCTTCTTCAAGCGATTCAGAGGCTGACAAGTATGACTCAGAGGAATCAGCTCGAGGTGATACTCCTCCCCATTCGCCTTCACATGAGGTACTAGTTTCATCCAAACCTATTTCTCCTCCTCCTACCACCATACCTATTTCCATTCCCATCATAACCTCCATTCCCATCATAACCTCATCTATTTCCATTCCCCCTATAACTACTCCTATTTCTATTACCCCCATAACTACCACTATTTCCATTCCCCCCATAACCTCTTCTAACCCTATACCACCCACCTCTATTCCTATACCACCACCCATTTTCACTGAAGCCACCAAAACAACTATCAGTGAGGTTCGAACCAACGTATCTGATACGGGGGATCAGACTTCAGCACCCGAAACCACCTTCACCACCGATCCATTTTCTACACCTGAACCTACCCCTACCACTGAACCTCCAACATCACCCTTATCTCCCACTCCCTCAGCAGAAACCGAGACATTTTTGGGTGGGGAGGATATGACCTTTGATTCCATATACTACAGCCCTTACCGGATCCAAAGTGATGATGATGATGATGCTCCTGTCACCAAAAAGCACATCAAAGAACTTCATGAGAAAATTAACAACCTCATCGCTTCTTCCTCCTCCTCTCGGTCCCACGTGACAGAGGTTGCTATTCAGAAAATGGTGGATGACTTCATCAACAAACACGAAGCTTCCATCACCTCTGCCACTGCTGCCATTGATGCATCCTCAAAGGCATGCACATCTATGATCGAAAAAGTCGAAAAACTATTCAAAGATGCTAACATTTTTCTGGAGTCTTTGCAGGGGCTGCCGAAACCAATGCAAAGAAGGTCAATTCTACTATTACGAAGCTGACCACTTCGTTTGCCACTGAACATCAGAACTTTGCTATTCTTCGACAGACTCTTGCAGCAGACCATAAATCCTTCCAGTCCAGCATTAACGAGCGTCTCTCCAAACTCCAACAGGATCTGGCCACAGAAAATTCTGTGATGGATGCTCTTGCTCGCAAAACCTCTGCGCTTAAAGCCAAGAATCTTCTTCTTTCTCAATCTAGGAAGGAGGTTAATAACTCTTCTGTCAGAGCGAGCAGTGATTAAAAGTTGTGTTTCGGATGTCCACAACGCCATTTCCAACATCCTTGAAGCGCATGACCCGATTCTCAACTACTCGGTGAGGCGAACCCTGCATGAGAAGCTTGCTCCTGCGCTTGCCATACTCAGCCGAATTGAGGGGCTTCCTGAACCTGTGGCCTATCCAAAACAAGGGGGAGAAGACAGTTCAAAGGGAAGTGATCAATCTCAACCTCCTCCTATTTCCACAGCTCAATCCCAACCGCCTCCCATCTCTTCATCTAATCTAACCAAAGCAACCGAACCACCAACTGGTCATGCACCAGGTTTGGGTGCTAAAGATAAAGGCAAGAAGGTTACTGGTGATAGTGATGAAGATGAAAATAAAGAAACGATTGCAGAGATCTTGAAGAAGTAGGCCAGCGACAAAGAACTGGATCTGAACGCTCGGGTTGCTAGGGAGGCCAAGGCAAATGAAAGGAGGATGAAGGAGGCTCATGATCTCCTTGAAAGTCGAAAAACTCTGTTCCCTCCTTGGACTCTTGAAAAGCTTATCAAAGAAGCAATCGAGTCTCCAAGTCTCCCCTGGCTAGAACCTGTGATCTCACTGGATCGAGACAATTCTGTCGACTCACAGTTCGACATGCCCCTGACCCGAAAGGCCTTCATCTTTCATGCTTTCGACCACATTGCTGAAGTTCCTTATCCACACCCGAAGGTTGACAGGGAGTTGATTGATTTCTACCTGAGGTATGCTCAGCCTCAGTATAAAACATGGAGTGCATAGAAAATCATCAACGTCCGGGTTCTCAAACCTGCAAAAGAGGGCAACTTCATCAATGTTCGATTCAAAATCTTGAGGGGATCAGAGAAAACCGAACATGCCATTTCTCTTGCTGATCTTCCCAACTTAAATCCTCATGATTGGATCATTATGCACAATATCCTCCTCACCAATGAAAAATAATATGAGCCGATCATAAATCACATAAAAAGGATGTTGGGCTGCTATGTCATGGAGGTTGCCAAGCTGGATCAATAAATCGCAAGTGTCCTTAGAAAGAAGCCTACCGTCGCCCCAGGCGGTTCTGCAAGTGATTTGAACAAAATGCAGATGGGGAGGATTGACTCGAAGCGAAACTCGGTCATGTTCACAAGAGGAGAAGGCCAGAAGTGTTTGTTTGCCTTAGCGGATAAACATCTTTACTCTACAGCTTGTCTGGAGCATGTTCTGGGGATTATCCATCGATGCAGGCAAAACTCTGACAGTGACAAGAAATACTTCAACGATATGATCCAGTGGTATATTCGGTTCAGGGCATCTCTTCTCGCCATTATTCCTTGCTTATTCAATGTTACAAAGAAGGCTGATGCTGCTGGGTCTAGTAAGCCGAAGTAGAGTCTCGCCCCATTTAACGTAAAGGGGGAGATTGTTGGGTGTATGGTGTTGCATCTTGGGCACGGTTCTTAGCCCTGTTTTGTATCTGGATTGGGCTTGTCCATCCGTGATTTATTTGTTAGGGTTTGAGTATTTATAGATGCTTGCATGCATCTTAGTACGTAAGGTTTTTGGAGTCGATTATTCATAACGTGTATTGTTTTATCGATTGTAACCCTAAAAGCCTCTACAGCGGAAGTTCTTTGTCGAGCTCTGCTGAGGATTGAATCATTTGAATCATTAATCATACTGTTGATTCCATCTCTTGTTTATTACTTTGTTTGAATCGTTTTGCTAAACCTGTGTAAGATCTAAACGATCTAAGAGATTAATATCTCATCAATAAGCATATGACAGGAAACCGGAACTACTTACGTGACTTCAAACCTATACAAACCAATCAAGATGTTACCTTCGGCAACAACATGACAGCAAAAATCAAGGGTTATGGAAGCATAACAAATGGAAATTTCACCATAAAGAAAGTTGCCTTCGTCGATGACCTGAAACATAACCTCATCAGCGGTTCTCAACTACATGATAACAATCTTGAAGTTTTGTTCACCAAACAACGAAGCTTGATCATGGACGCCAAAACCAAAGATGTTATAGTTGATTCTAACTGTGCCGGAAATATGTATCCACTTGACATGGATCTTATCTATGGTAAACCCGATATATGTCTGCTATCTAAAGCCCCAGCAGATATTAGTTGGTTATGGCACTGCCTCCTTTCCCATCTAAACTTTGGGGTACATCAACAAACTGATCGACGATGATCTTGTTCGAGGGCTACCACTTCTGAAGCTTGATAACGAAATTCTTTGTGCCGCATGTGAAAAAGGAAAACTTTTCAAATCCACCCACAAAAGCATCTCAGAATCTAGTGTATCCGAGCCATTAGAATTGTTGCATATAGACCTTTGTGGCCCTGCCAAAACCCAAACCATACAAGGGAAGAAGTACATTCTTGTTGTCGTTGATGGTTTCTCGCGCTTTACTTGGGTCTTTTTCTTAAGACTAAAATCCGAAGCACCTGAAGAGATGATCAAATTCATTAAACAAATCGAACGCAATCTCAAACGACCTGTTCGAATAATCCGAACTGATAATGGTTTAGAGTTCAAAAACAAAACTCTAGATTCATTTCTCAAAGACAAAGGAATTGAACATAACTTCTCAGCCCCATACATTCCATAATAGAACGGTGTTTTCGAAAGAAGGAACCGAAATCTATGTGAAGCTGCAAGATCAATGCTTATATTCGCTGATCTGCCACAATACTTCTGGGCAGACGCAATAGCCACAGCTTGCTACACTCAAAACCGTTCCTTAATTCGTAAACATCTTCATAAAACACCATATGAAGTCATTAACAACCGAAAACCAAACATCAAATTTTTCCATATTTTTGGTTGTCGATGCTTTGTAAAGAACAATAAAGATCACCTTTCAAAATTTGAATCAAGGTCGGACGAAGGAATTTTCCTTGGTTACTCATTTTCTTCAGCTGCTTATCGAGTACTGAACAAATGTACTAGAGTAATTGAGGAAAGTACCGATGTTCATTTTGATGAATTTTATATCAGGAAATTGGATCGTGAACACTTTGGATCTAAAATGATTGATAATATTTTTCAGAATCCAATTCAACAAAAACCTTCTCCTGACATAGACATTGAAATCGATATTGATTTACTTTTTGAACAGCCAAAAACCGCTTACAATTTTGAACTTCTAACTACTTCAATTGACCCTACAGGAACACCCAATGAAGTTATTTCACAAAAAAAACCAGAATGATGCAGATCAATTCGAGGGGGAGCCAACAACACATACTTCCTCTTTAGAACAAACACCAAATCCTCCTTTGAACACCCCATCCCCAAATTGCCAAAATAATCCTGATGCATTATTTATGGGGGAACCTTCAAACCTATTCCAAGATGAAACACTCGGAGAAGAACAATGGGATATTGAAACTCCAATTGTTATAGCGGAAGAGAATCTCTTAATAAAGTGGACCAGAAATCATCCTATATCGGAGATCCCAACTCAGGCATTCAGACTAGAGCCGCATCTACAAATGAATGTTTATTTGGAGCCTTCTTATCCATGACTGAACCCAAAACCATACATTCTGCTATAAAAGATCCAGACTAGGTAAAAGCTATGCAAGAAGAGCTAGCAGAATTTGAAAGAAACAACGTATGGAATCTTGTTTCTACTCCACCCGATGTTACTGTTATTGGTTCAAGATGGGTATACAGAAACAAGACTGACGATCAAGGAATCATTTGTCGAAACAAGGCACGTCTTGTAGTCAAAGGATATTCACAACAAGAAGGAATCGACTACGATGAAACATATGCTCCAGTTGCCATAATGGAAGCAATCCGCATCTTTCTTTCATATGCTGCACATAAGAATTTCAAAGTATTCCAAATGGATGTTAAATGTGCATTCTTACACGGAGAGATAGATCGTGAAGTATACATTCAACAACCACCAGGTTTCAAAGATCCCAAATTTCTAGATCACAACTTTAAATTGCAGAAAGCTGTCTATGGCTTGAAACAAGCACCCCGAGCTTGGTATGCTACGTTGTCAACCTTTCTTGAAGAATCAAGTTTTAAAAGAGGTTGAATCGATCAAACCCTCTTTTGTAAAATCTTTAATAAACATCTGTTAATCGTACAAATATATGTTGTTGACATTATTTTCGGTTCTACTGATGAATCTTTAAGTGTTAAGTTTGCAGATTTAATGAAGAGCAAATTTGAAATGAGCATGATTGGGGAGATGACTACTTTTATCGGACTTCAAATCAAACAGTCACCTGATGGCATTTTCATCAACCAAGAGAATTATGTCAAAAACCTACTCACTCGCTTTTCAATGGACAAATCCAATACCGCAAAAACCCCAATGGCTTTTGGATACAAAATCGATGCAGACTTAAATGACAAACCCGTTGACCAGAAAAGATATCGTGGAATGATTGGATCACTCTTATACCTCATTGCCATCAAACCTGACATCTTGTTTTCTACATGTGTTTGTGCTAGATACCAAGCAAATCCTATCGAATCCCATGTAGTTGCTGTGAAATGCATCTTCAAATACCTTAAAGGCACTCCCAAACTTGGCCTTTGGTATCCAGCTAAATCCGATTTTCAGCTGAACACTTTCACCGACTCAGACTATGGAGGATGCAAGCTAGATAGAAAGAGTACATCTGGTAGCTGTCAATTCCTAGGAGGTAGACTAGTGAGTTGGACTTCAAAGAAACAAACTTGTGTGTCCACATCAACAGCAAAAGCTGAATACGACGCTGCCGCCAACTGTTGTTCACAAGTCATATGGATGCAAACTCAACTGCGTGACTATGGCTTCAAAATCTCACAAATTCCCATATTTTGTGACTCAACCAGTGCAATTGCCATTTCTCACAATCCCGCTCACCGTTCCATGACAAAGCACAACGACATTCGGTATCACTTTATCAAAGACAACATTCAAAAGGGTCATATCGAACTACACTTCATCAACTCTGAAGATCAAATTGCCGATGTATTCACTAAGGCTCTCGATGAAACAAAGTTTCAATACTTCCTAGGCCGTCTAGGAATGTTAAATCCAGATAACATCCATCCTTAAACTTTTACTTTTTGTTTGTACAAAAGTGTGTTTACTTTCATTCAAAAAGAAAATTCAAAAACAATTGAAAATTACTTTCTTTCCAAAAACACCAAAACATTCAAATAACCAATATTTCCAAAAATATTCAGAAAAAAAAATCTTCAAACATATAATAAAAGACTTGCCATAATAAGCTTTTATAGAACCTTGTGATTAATCGTCTCTTGACTTAATTTTCAGATGCCTATGCTTGATGAAGATTTTAAGTCATATTGATTCTCAATTGGAGTGAAGGTTCAAATCTCCTACTTTTCATAATGTATATAACTTTATTTCCTTCAATTTTATTTCATTATTGTTGATTTTAAAAAGGGACATAAGGTTAGGAGGTTCAGATGAAAACAAAAACCCATGTGAGAATTTGTGCCTCGTCAAATCTGAATCATTGTGGAATTCATTTCTTGTGAGCTTAGGTGTGTCACTATTGCTTATAAGGTATACCCGATCATACCTTGTCACGGTTTCATTTTTGCTTAGATATCGAAATGACCAGGGATGATACATTCATTTCTTACATACTAGACAAACTGTCTTTTATGCCACGAATCCCTACCTAGATATAAGCCAACCAAAAATGAAGTCTTAAGATCCCGTGATCCATCAACAAGAAAAGACGAAACGAAAAGGATTTCAACAATCACTTATCAAAGAAAAACAAAAATCTATCCACATCCAGTCGTCAAAGACGAATCAAGATAAAGACGAATCAACAAGAAAGCCAAATCCTTCACCGAAGAAATACCAAAGAAAACAAAAATATTCTACATTTGGTATTTTGAAACAAACTTTTCAACCAAATGGTTATTTCAAAACAAACATCATAAGATCCCGTGATTTGTTTTTAACCATTTTCACAAAAAGAAGATATCATAATCCCGCAAGACATATACTCTCAAAAACCCAATTTTCTCAAAGATAGCAAATTCTCGATGCTAAAAAAAATAGTTTTTTACAAAAATAGATATTGATCAACAAACTGAATACCATCGAAGAAGAAGCTACAACAACAATGGATTTCCCGGGATACTGTAGCCTTCACCACTGAAGATTCTTAGTTGCAAACTGCACTATGAAAATTGCTAAACCCCTCTACATATATTTCCCGACGGAGAGAGAGTGAAAGATGGAAACGTCGAAATTCACTCCAAGACCAAGCATATAGCACTGAGATATCACTTTATTAAGGATCATGTGGAAGATGGAAACGTCGAAATTCACTTTGTTCGCACCACTGATCAACTGGCCGATATCTTCACCAAAGCCCTACCTGAAGCTCGTTTCAATAAAATCCTTCAAGGTCTAGGCATGATGGAATCGGAGTTCGTACCAAAAACACCATCTTAAAACTAAAAGTTGGAAGTGAAATGAACCGAACGCTCGGTCTATTTCGGGTTCGGTTCACATGGGAACCGAAATGAACCGAACACTCAGTCTATTTCGGGTTCGGTCCCATTGCACTTGGTTTCGCTCAATCTCAAAAGGTGTTGTCTTTGGTTGTATACTTATGTACAGTTGTTTTCCAAAAATATTTTTTTAGGAACCGAAATGAACCGAGCTTTCAGTCCATTTCAGGTTCGGTTCAAATTTTTTTGGTTTGGTTTTTCTCTTTACAAAAATATCAAATCTCCAAAAATATTTTCTTTCTTTAGTTTCTATTTTTGTTTATCATTCCGGGAATATCGATGGGGCAGGTATCATTCTCACACTCTATACTAGTTAAGCGTCCCTAGAAGCATGCTGCTGCATGTTGTCCAAAGCCTCAACTGATTTCGAATAAAGCCTTTATGACTAGGTATATACAAATCTCGTCTACCCAATTAGGCTGATACATTTATTCTAATCATGAGCTACCTTACTCTTTTCTCATATGAGTCAAGAGTTTTCTGCTTGGTCACTATTTTTAGCAGAGGTACTTTGGTTTCTTCTCACCACCTCAAATATTTTTCTCCATCATATTTCGGTCCCATATAGTAACCCTTGAGACTCTCAGAAATAACCACTGAGGTTTATGGTTACACAATCTCTGTGTTTATGATCTTAGCCTCGTGTCACTACGTGCTAAGTGAAACCCTAAATTCAATACCTAACATGAATTGACGGTAAACAATTACATTTGTAGTTGTATCATGAAATCTCTTTCTTTTGTGTGATTCTTATGAAATTGTTACTCACCATGACATTTCTTCCCATAGAATCCAGTTTTAATATTTTGAGATTTCACAAACAAACATCTCCAACAAGTCACCACAAATATATCCCAACCTACTTGTTCAACAGACCACATCGGTCTCACATGTACTTCGTTTGGTTTCGGTCTTATGTCAAGGTCCGGGATTCTAAACTGAAGCGAAAGCCACCCTTTTAAGCCTTATCAAAAGATGCCTTTCAACACTTCTCAACAAGCGTTTGATCGTAATTCAACGGGAATCCATACAGACACTTTAAAGTCGCTCTTGACTTTGAAGAAAGAGATTCGTGCCCAGGATCCACTGTTTTGTGTCTACATTGACATCACATATTCCCACATAGATGTTGTTTTCTTTCTTTATCTTTTGACACTCTATGCACGAAAATCTTTTGATTTTCCAAAAGTTTGGTTCGGTTCGATACATGCTATTTACTCTTGTATAGCTTTGGGTCTAAAAGAAATACTTAATCAAGGACTGACGTGGCTCTTCTAATATCTTTGATTCTATCTCATGATAACAGCTATGTTAAAAGATAAGATGATGACTCAGCCGGAAGGTCAACAGTTCAAAAAGGTGATATGATGGAAAGGCGCGTTTAACGGCACAATTTTTCTCTCTCATGCGTCATCATCGGGGTTGCTAACAGTCACAATTCAGTCAATTCTGGAAATGTTTCGTGTTTCGAGAGGATTTGGGGGCTGATTCTGCTCTCTCCTCTACCCACAGTATAAACGGATCATTCCTTGTTCCTTTACCACTTTACAGCAATCCAAAATCAGAGAGCAAACTAAGGCGATTTATCCTTTACTGTTCATCTTCTTCAACCCAGCATTCAACAATGGCGGATTCTTCGTCTGTGCATGAAACTTCTCCTCGCACCCATATTCTCCCTATTCGACCTCAACAAAGCCTGGTGATTGACCTAAACCCTCTTGTATACGATCATTACATGTATCCCATCGTGGAGTGTCTCAAATACTCTCCACTGGTTCTTGCCTTGTCGAAGGTGGAAATCGTACCCATGGAGTGTCTTTCCCAGGTATTCTCCACTGCTCATTATGAAAAATCAGTGGATAGAATCTACTTCGACATTCTTTCCAACAAGACCTCCATATCCAAGCAACGTTTTTGCTGGCTTCTAGGGTTTGAACCTGATGAATCAAGGGTTAACCTTGACTCAATCTCTGTGGGACAGTTATTCTCAATGTTCTACAACATGGGCTACACAGAAATCCTCACTACAGTAACGAAGTTTAAAAAGTCGTGTCTTCCTCCTCAATGGAACGGCTTCTTCACCATTCTATTCAAGGGATTATCTGAGAGGAGTGCTAGTTCTGATGGGGCCAGTAAATTGTTCATGACAATTCTCTACGGGTTGTACAATGGGATCAACCTAGATTATGGCTCGGCTCTCTGGCAACAGCTAATTCAAAGCCTTGCCTCCTCATCCCGTCAACTGAAGTATCCTATGCCAGATTTTGGATGCTCATCACCAAATGGGCAATGGACAAGCTTCATGGTCCAACTGTATCCGATTCCCCCTCTCCTCGATCAGTGTTTTCCACACCACCAAGATAATTGTCACTGATCCCACCAAGTTCTCTTTCATTGGATCCATTCCGGAGTCTATGTACGCTGGTGTGTCAAAGGTGAGCATTATCATGAAGACCTACAAGGAATTTCGTCCTCCGGGTCCGAGGGAGCTGACTGTAGAGATGGTTCAGTCCATCCATGACGCAGATAAACCAGCTGCCAGGGGAAAGAAACCAGAAAAAGGGAAACTTAAGAAAAAGGTCCAAGGAGCGAAGGGTCCTTCTCCTAAGAAGCGGAAACCCTCAAAGACAGATCAATCACCCCCACCGAAAAGGAAGAAAAACCAGCCGAGGAGGAAACTAATTCTCGCTTCTTCTTCAAGCGATTCAGAGGCTGACAAGTATGACTCAGAGGAATCAGCTCGAGGTGATACTCCTCCCCATTCGCCTTCACATGAGGTACTAGTTTCATCCAAACCTATTTCTCCTCCTCCTACCACCATACCTATTTCCATTCCCATCATAACCTCCATTCCCATCATAACCTCATCTATTTCCATTCCCCCTATAACTACTCCTATTTCTATTACCCCCATAACTACCACTATTTCCATTCCCCCCATAACCTCTTCTAACCCTATACCACCCACCTCTATTCCTATACCACCACCCATTTTCACTGAAGCCACCAAAACAACTATCAGTGAGGTTCGAACCAACGTATCTGATACGGGGGATCAGACTTCAGCACCCGAAACCACCTTCACCACCGATCCATTTTCTACACCTGAACCTACCCCTACCACTGAACCTCCAACATCACCCTTATCTCCCACTCCCTCAGCAGAAACCGAGACATTTTTGGGTGGGGAGGATATGACCTTTGATTCCATATACTACAGCCCTTACCGGATCCAAAGTGATGATGATGATGATGCTCCTGTCACCAAAAAGCACATCAAAGAACTTCATGAGAAAATTAACAACCTCATCGCTTCTTCCTCCTCCTCTCGGTCCCACGTGACAGAGGTTGCTATTCAGAAAATGGTGGATGACTTCATCAACAAACACGAAGCTTCCATCACCTCTGCCACTGCTGCCATTGATGCATCCTCAAAGGCATGCACATCTATGATCGAAAAAGTCGAAAAACTATTCAAAGATGCTAACATTTTTCTGGAGTCTTTGCAGGGGCTGCCGAAACCAATGCAAAGAAGGTCAATTCTACTATTACGAAGCTGACCACTTCGTTTGCCACTGAACATCAGAACTTTGCTATTCTTCGACAGACTCTTGCAGCAGACCATAAATCCTTCCAGTCCAGCATTAACGAGCGTCTCTCCAAACTCCAACAGGATCTGGCCACAGAAAATTCTGTGATGGATGCTCTTGCTCGCAAAACCTCTGCGCTTAAAGCCAAGAATCTTCTTCTTTCTCAATCTAGGAAGGAGGTTAATAACTCTTCTGTCAGAGCGAGCAGTGATTAAAAGTTGTGTTTCGGATGTCCACAACGCCATTTCCAACATCCTTGAAGCGCATGACCCGATTCTCAACTACTCGGTGAGGCGAACCCTGCATGAGAAGCTTGCTCCTGCGCTTGCCATACTCAGCCGAATTGAGGGGCTTCCTGAACCTGTGGCCTATCCAAAACAAGGGGGAGAAGACAGTTCAAAGGGAAGTGATCAATCTCAACCTCCTCCTATTTCCACAGCTCAATCCCAACCGCCTCCCATCTCTTCATCTAATCTAACCAAAGCAACCGAACCACCAACTGGTCATGCACCAGGTTTGGGTGCTAAAGATAAAGGCAAGAAGGTTACTGGTGATAGTGATGAAGATGAAAATAAAAGAAACGATTGCAGAGATCTTGAAGAAGTAGGCCAGCGACAAAGAACTGGATCTGAACGCTCGGGTTGCTAGGGAGGCCGAGGCAAATGAAAGGAGGATGAAGGAGGCTCATGATCTCCTTGAAAGTCGAAAAACTCTGTTCCCTCCTTGGACTCTTGAAAAGCTTATCAAAGAAGCAATCGAGTCTCCAAGTCTCCCCTGGCTAGAACCTGTGATCTCACTGGATCGAGACAATTCTGTCGACTCACAGTTCGACATGCCCCTGACCCGAAAGGCCTTCATCTTTCATGCTTTCGACCACATTGCTGAAGTTCCTTATCCACACCCGAAGGTTGACAGGGAGTTGATTGATTTCTACCTGAGGTATGCTCAGCCTCAGTATAAAACATGGAGTGCATAGAAAATCATCAACGTCCGGGTTCTCAAACCTGCAAAAGAGGGCAACTTCATCAATGTTCGATTCAAAATCTTGAGGGGATCAGAGAAAACCGAACATGCCATTTCTCTTGCTGATCTTCCCAACTTAAATCCTCATGATTGGATCATTATGCACAATATCCTCCTCACCAATGAAAAATAATATGAGCCGATCATAAATCACATAAAAAGGATGTTGGGCTGCTATGTCATGGAGGTTGCCAAGCTGGATCAATAAATCGCAAGTGTCCTTAGAAAGAAGCCTACCGTCGCCCCAGGCGGTTCTGCAAGTGATTTGAACAAAATGCAGATGGGGAGGATTGACTCGAAGCGAAACTCGGTCATGTTCACAAGAGGAGAAGGCCAGAAGTGTTTGTTTGCCTTAGCGGATAAACATCTTTACTCTACAGCTTGTCTGGAGCATGTTCTGGGGATTATCCATCGATGCAGGCAAAACTCTGACAGTGACAAGAAATACTTCAACGATATGATCCAGTGGTATATTCGGTTCAGGGCATCTCTTCTCGCCATTATTCCTTGCTTATTCAATGTTACAAAGAAGGCTGATGCTGCTGGGTCTAGTAAGCCGAAGTAGAGTCTCGCCCCATTTAACGTAAAGGGGGAGATTGTTGGGTGTATGGTGTTGCATCTTGGGCACGGTTCTTAGCCCTGTTTTGTATCTGGATTGGGCTTGTCCATCCGTGATTTATTTGTTAGGGTTTGAGTATTTATAGATGCTTGCATGCATCTTAGTACGTAAGGTTTTTGGAGTCGATTATTCATAACGTGTATTGTTTTATCGATTGTAACCCTAAAAGCCTCTACAGCGGAAGTTCTTTGTCGAGCTCTGCTGAGGATTGAATCATTTGAATCATTAATCATACTGTTGATTCCATCTCTTGTTTATTACTTTGTTTGAATCGTTTTGCTAAACCTGTGTAAGATCTAAACGATCTAAGAGATTAATATCTCATCAATAAGCATATGACAGGAAACCGGAACTACTTACGTGACTTCAAACCTATACAAACCAATCAAGATGTTACCTTCGGCAACAACATGACAGCAAAAATCAAGGGTTATGGAAGCATAACAAATGGAAATTTCACCATAAAGAAAGTTGCCTTCGTCGATGACCTGAAACATAACCTCATCAGCGGTTCTCAACTACATGATAACAATCTTGAAGTTTTGTTCACCAAACAACGAAGCTTGATCATGGACGCCAAAACCAAAGATGTTATAGTTGATTCTAACTGTGCCGGAAATATGTATCCACTTGACATGGATCTTATCTATGGTAAACCCGATATATGTCTGCTATCTAAAGCCCCAGCAGATATTAGTTGGTTATGGCACTGCCTCCTTTCCCATCTAAACTTTGGGGTACATCAACAAACTGATCGACGATGATCTTGTTCGAGGGCTACCACTTCTGAAGCTTGATAACGAAATTCTTTGTGCCGCATGTGAAAAAGGAAAACTTTTCAAATCCACCCACAAAAGCATCTCAGAATCTAGTGTATCCGAGCCATTAGAATTGTTGCATATAGACCTTTGTGGCCCTGCCAAAACCCAAACCATACAAGGGAAGAAGTACATTCTTGTTGTCGTTGATGGTTTCTCGCGCTTTACTTGGGTCTTTTTCTTAAGACTAAAATCCGAAGCACCTGAAGAGATGATCAAATTCATTAAACAAATCGAACGCAATCTCAAACGACCTGTTCGAATAATCCGAACTGATAATGGTTTAGAGTTCAAAAACAAAACTCTAGATTCATTTCTCAAAGACAAAGGAATTGAACATAACTTCTCAGCCCCATACATTCCATAATAGAACGGTGTTTTCGAAAGAAGGAACCGAAATCTATGTGAAGCTGCAAGATCAATGCTTATATTCGCTGATCTGCCACAATACTTCTGGGCAGACGCAATAGCCACAGCTTGCTACACTCAAAACCGTTCCTTAATTCGTAAACATCTTCATAAAACACCATATGAAGTCATTAACAACCGAAAACCAAACATCAAATTTTTCCATATTTTTGGTTGTCGATGCTTTGTAAAGAACAATAAAGATCACCTTTCAAAATTTGAATCAAGGTCGGACGAAGGAATTTTCCTTGGTTACTCATTTTCTTCAGCTGCTTATCGAGTACTGAACAAATGTACTAGAGTAATTGAGGAAAGTACCGATGTTCATTTTGATGAATTTTATATCAGGAAATTGGATCGTGAACACTTTGGATCTAAAATGATTGATAATATTTTTCAGAATCCAATTCAACAAAAACCTTCTCCTGACATAGACATTGAAATCGATATTGATTTACTTTTTGAACAGCCAAAAACCGCTTACAATTTTGAACTTCTAACTACTTCAATTGACCCTACAGGAACACCCAATGAAGTTATTTCACAAAAAAAACCAGAATGATGCAGATCAATTCGAGGGGGAGCCAACAACACATACTTCCTCTTTAGAACAAACACCAAATCCTCCTTTGAACACCCCATCCCCAAATTGCCAAAATAATCCTGATGCATTATTTATGGGGGAACCTTCAAACCTATTCCAAGATGAAACACTCGGAGAAGAACAATGGGATATTGAAACTCCAATTGTTATAGCGGAAGAGAATCTCTTAATAAAGTGGACCAGAAATCATCCTATATCGGAGATCCCAACTCAGGCATTCAGACTAGAGCCGCATCTACAAATGAATGTTTATTTGGAGCCTTCTTATCCATGACTGAACCCAAAACCATACATTCTGCTATAAAAGATCCAGACTAGGTAAAAGCTATGCAAGAAGAGCTAGCAGAATTTGAAAGAAACAACGTATGGAATCTTGTTTCTACTCCACCCGATGTTACTGTTATTGGTTCAAGATGGGTATACAGAAACAAGACTGACGATCAAGGAATCATTTGTCGAAACAAGGCACGTCTTGTAGTCAAAGGATATTCACAACAAGAAGGAATCGACTACGATGAAACATATGCTCCAGTTGCCATAATGGAAGCAATCCGCATCTTTCTTTCATATGCTGCACATAAGAATTTCAAAGTATTCCAAATGGATGTTAAATGTGCATTCTTACACGGAGAGATAGATCGTGAAGTATACATTCAACAACCACCAGGTTTCAAAGATCCCAAATTTCTAGATCACAACTTTAAATTGCAGAAAGCTGTCTATGGCTTGAAACAAGCACCCCGAGCTTGGTATGCTACGTTGTCAACCTTTCTTGAAGAATCAAGTTTTAAAAGAGGTTGAATCGATCAAACCCTCTTTTGTAAAATCTTTAATAAACATCTGTTAATCGTACAAATATATGTTGTTGACATTATTTTCGGTTCTACTGATGAATCTTTAAGTGTTAAGTTTGCAGATTTAATGAAGAGCAAATTTGAAATGAGCATGATTGGGGAGATGACTACTTTTATCGGACTTCAAATCAAACAGTCACCTGATGGCATTTTCATCAACCAAGAGAATTATGTCAAAAACCTACTCACTCGCTTTTCAATGGACAAATCCAATACCGCAAAAACCCCAATGGCTTTTGGATACAAAATCGATGCAGACTTAAATGACAAACCCGTTGACCAGAAAAGATATCGTGGAATGATTGGATCACTCTTATACCTCATTGCCATCAAACCTGACATCTTGTTTTCTACATGTGTTTGTGCTAGATACCAAGCAAATCCTATCGAATCCCATGTAGTTGCTGTGAAATGCATCTTCAAATACCTTAAAGGCACTCCCAAACTTGGCCTTTGGTATCCAGCTAAATCCGATTTTCAGCTGAACACTTTCACCGACTCAGACTATGGAGGATGCAAGCTAGATAGAAAGAGTACATCTGGTAGCTGTCAATTCCTAGGAGGTAGACTAGTGAGTTGGACTTCAAAGAAACAAACTTGTGTGTCCACATCAACAGCAAAAGCTGAATACGACGCTGCCGCCAACTGTTGTTCACAAGTCATATGGATGCAAACTCAACTGCGTGACTATGGCTTCAAAATCTCACAAATTCCCATATTTTGTGACTCAACCAGTGCAATTGCCATTTCTCACAATCCCGCTCACCGTTCCATGACAAAGCACAACGACATTCGGTATCACTTTATCAAAGACAACATTCAAAAGGGTCATATCGAACTACACTTCATCAACTCTGAAGATCAAATTGCCGATGTATTCACTAAGGCTCTCGATGAAACAAAGTTTCAATACTTCCTAGGCCGTCTAGGAATGTTAAATCCAGATAACATCCATCCTTAAACTTTTACTTTTTGTTTGTACAAAAGTGTGTTTACTTTCATTCAAAAAGAAAATTCAAAAACAATTGAAAATTACTTTCTTTCCAAAAACACCAAAACATTCAAATAACCAATATTTCCAAAAATATTCAGAAAAAAAAATCTTCAAACATATAATAAAAGACTTGCCATAATAAGCTTTTATAGAACCTTGTGATTAATCGTCTCTTGACTTAATTTTCAGATGCCTATGCTTGATGAAGATTTTAAGTCATATTGATTCTCAATTGGAGTGAAGGTTCAAATCTCCTACTTTTCATAATGTATATAACTTTATTTCCTTCAATTTTATTTCATTATTGTTGATTTTAAAAAGGGACATAAGGTTAGGAGGTTCAGATGAAAACAAAAACCCATGTGAGAATTTGTGCCTCGTCAAATCTGAATCATTGTGGAATTCATTTCTTGTGAGCTTAGGTGTGTCACTATTGCTTATAAGGTATACCCGATCATACCTTGTCACGGTTTCATTTTTGCTTAGATATCGAAATGACCAGGGATGATACATTCATTTCTTACATACTAGACAAACTGTCTTTTATGCCACGAATCCCTACCTAGATATAAGCCAACCAAAAATGAAGTCTTAAGATCCCGTGATCCATCAACAAGAAAAGACGAAACGAAAAGGATTTCAACAATCACTTATCAAAGAAAAACAAAAATCTATCCACATCCAGTCGTCAAAGACGAATCAAGATAAAGACGAATCAACAAGAAAGCCAAATCCTTCACCGAAGAAATACCAAAGAAAACAAAAATATTCTACATTTGGTATTTTGAAACAAACTTTTCAACCAAATGGTTATTTCAAAACAAACATCATAAGATCCCGTGATTTGTTTTTAACCATTTTCACAAAAAGAAGATATCATAATCCCGCAAGACATATACTCTCAAAAACCCAATTTTCTCAAAGATAGCAAATTCTCGATGCTAAAAAAAATAGTTTTTTACAAAAATAGATATTGATCAACAAACTGAATACCATCGAAGAAGAAGCTACAGCAACAATGGATTTCCCGGGATACTGTAGCCTTCACCACTGAAGATTCTTAGTTGCAAACTGCACTATGAAAATTGCTAAACCCCTCTACATATATTTCCCGACGGAGAGAGAGTGAAAGTTAATGGCATGAATGAAGAAACCCTCTGAGTAATGCCGAAACTAGTCTTATGTGATTGATTATCTAATAATGAGACTAAGTGACCTTTCAGGAAAAGCATAGTTGAACATCTCCAATATGAGTGTGATTCGTCAGAGAGAGATATCACTCATTTTTAGTGATCATTAACCTGTTCTGTTGCCAGAACAACCAGACACCCAAGTGAAGTGTGAGCTATACCTATGAGCGTTCATCTGAATCGACCTGTTAGACCACTTGTCGTCATTAATAATGCTATAAAATCTTAGAAAATTTCTTTAGATACATATATGGCTACCCTTTGATAACCGAACCCGAGACTTTGATTCGGAAACAAATTTCTGAAAATCTTTTACATAAGATATGTTAAACCAAGTCACAAACTTTCAAATCAATTACTATGGTTTTATATATATCTTATCTATTGACAAATCTTTTATCTCGAATCTTCAAAAGTTAAACTGTCAATATGATTATATCATACCTGTCCTTATTTCAACAATGATCACATAGGGGGAAATTGTTGAAAAATGTTTTTGTATGTGACCTTGTATGTGACCATCATTGAAATAAGACGAACTGTTTTTGTATCATCTAACAAATATTATCAGTTATTTCAGGTTGCATCAATGCGTGGTCAAAACGGAAAATACGAAAACGTGCGAAAGACGGAAAACGCATAAACAAGAAAATTTAGCTATGCGACTGAACATATATATATATATATATATATATATATATATTGTGTTGAATAGTCAAACAAATAAGAAGTTAACAAAAGTCAAAGATGAAGAAGCAAAACCCATAGCCATGTTTTTGCCTACTACTCTACCACAACTTGCAGCCATACTCTTTCACTTAAACTCAAGTGCACTAGAAGAAGATATTTATTCATGTATATAAGTACACATGAGTATGTATGTATGAGGGTGTGTGTTCATTTTATTAACTTGTAACACTTCCTACAAACACTCCCAAGAACATCACCAATATTCATCTTCTTCAAGAACAAAGACAAATCCCTGGAGAAAATGAAGAACACCAAGATCAAACAACAATGAAGTGAAGAACATCAAGATCATCAACAGTGAAATGAAGAACACCATCAACCATCTTCATCTTCTTCATTGAAACTCAAGGTTCTTCATCTTCACCACCTTTGTTCATCACATCATACACCAGAAAACACTTTCTTTACATCAAAACACCAAAACACCAGAACACAACCATAAAACAACCCAAAACCGTCTGCATCAACTATGCATATTATAGTTTATCCAAAAGTGGTGGTAGTAGTGTACATAAACTATACATATCATAATTCATCAAATAGTGGTAGTGATAGTGAACATAAATTATGCATATTATAGTTTATCCAAAAGTGGTGGTGGTAGTGAACATAAACTATACATATCATAATTCATCAAATAGTTGTAGTGATACTGAACATGAATTATGCATATTATAGTTTATCCAAAATTTTTGTAATGTAATGCAACCTAACTATACCTATTATAGTTAGCGTATTTGTTGGTAGTGTACACTTATTATGGTTTATTGTGATTACTTGTAGTAGTGGAAAATCTTGGTATATGATTCATATCTTCAAGATAAGGTAAATAATATGTATTATCATTCACATGTATTCAATTAGTACTATCGTTGTCATGGTTTACCAAATGTTTGTATGTAACGGATGTAAACTTTGTTTATGACAATTTATTATTTCACCATACTTAATATACTAAAAACCCATTTGTTTTCTGATGTATGTGTACATACCAAGACAAAATGACACATAATGTAATAATATATAATCACATAATGATACACACCTTGCTCAACAAGTAACAAGGTGTGAATGAAATAGATCATATTTATCTAGTGTTAAGCATGTCTTTTCTGTTCTTGGAAAATTTATAGAATAATAATCAAAGGTCCAAATCAGAATCCGTAAATTCTGAGAGTTTGGAAAATGTGTCTTGTTCGTTCATAAATTTTATTATGATTTTTAGTGATCTCTAACTTGTGTGAAAATATCCATATTCACAGACTGGTCCAGATTTGTTCTTGGAATGATAGACTGTTTTGTAAAAACCCACATAAATCATAGAAAAATCATATGGAGACGTGCAAGTAGTCATTTTAAAGGTATAAACATGAGCTATTTGCATCTAATACAGTTTTGAAAACTAAAATGTTTAAGTTGACCAAAACAGTCCGTGAATGGAGTTAAACTTTCCTGATGAAGGCTGTTGGAAAAGTTTAGTTATGTTCTTGGTGTTTTAACTTGTATCCCCCCCCCTTAAAACTTAAGAAAACATGAAAAGATAGGGGTATGAACTCACCTTGTGTGATTTTAGTGGATGGATGTTGAAGAAAGGAAGTATTCAACTCAAGAACACTTAGAATGTTGCTAGAAGATTCGTAGATCTAACACAAATATGATGGAGTTTGTGTAAGGGATCTATGATTTGAGTTAAATGGAAGTGTAATGATCACATGAAAGATGATGATACTTACCAAAAGTAGAAGGAAAGCTTTCGAAAATGCCTTGGTGTAACACCGAGAATTTCAAAACAATTTTTCACAAATTATAAAAACATTTCTCATTTAATTTTCATAAAACATTACGTTTAAATCCCAATTCACATCATACAAAATCCCAAGATCATATATATATCAAAAATCCCATGCGTGTGTACAGATCAAGCCGGCGCCTTCCCACAGTCATCGCTAGTACCTGAAACAACAACACTAACACTGTAAGCACAAGGCTTAGTGAGTTCCCCAAAATACCACACATATAACACATATTAGCCACTCGAGGCTATGACTCTATGGGTCCGTGCACCCAAACTCTGTGAACCCTCAGGTTCTAACTCTGTGAACCTTCCGGTTGCAACTCTAAAACATGCACAACATAAATCACATAGAAATAATGCAGTACAACACATCACATACATATAGCATACAAATACTCAGATCACATAACTCTGGTTACCTACTCAAGGTAAAGTATAGTGAGAAGACTCACCTCGTGTATCTCGATAACTCACGAATCCTGGAAATCACTCGTGCTCGATCCTCCGAGCTATACTCCTCCTATAACATCATATGTCTCTTAATTAACACTTTTACCACTAAAGTTGACTACCCCTATCAAGTCAACACTGGTCAACTTTGGTCAACGGTCAACTTTGACCGGACTCGGCGAGTCTAAGCGTTTTCACCAACTCTCTAGGATTCCCTTTTTGACACGTCGAGTATTCCCCTGACTCGACGAGGTCCACCTGGTAAGAATCGCGGGGCCACCCCGACTCAACTCGCCGAGTCTCAAGAACAACTCCGACTCAATCCACCTGACAACCCTCTCTAACTCTCCTTGACTCACTGAGTCGACTCATAACTCGGCTGGACCACTCACTGAGTGGTTAAGGGCAATTTTCATGCTACTCGTCGAGTCTGTTCTTCAGACTCGACGAGTCCATGCCATGCATCGACTCAAACTTGCTTCTGAGGTCATATCCACTCCAACAACTCATAGATCTGGCCCTCCTAAGCTTATTCATCATGTAAAGTCCATATCTTGGTGCTCATAACACACCCCATGACTCATAAATGGTGTTTTGACCTTAAGCATAAAGATCCCAATCCAAAACCCCCATGGATTCACAAAAAGCTTGGGCAAAGGGACACTCTGGACCTCCAAAGGTCCAGATCTAGAACCTAACTCGCTTAAGGGACCAAGGAAGCACTAGATCTAGCCACAAAAGGGCTCAATAAGCCCTAAATCAATATAAACATCAACATGACAGAGAATAGCTCGAAGGTAGTACCTCAAATGTGATGTTCTGGACCTCAAATCTTCAAGAAGTGGCTCCTCTTGATTCCCCTTAGCTATTGCTTCCTTTCCCTTGCAATATAACACTTCCAAGATCAATAATGGCTCCTTGCTTTGCTCCAAACGCTCAAACTCGCTAGGGTTTCACTCAGGGGTCTGGTGAGCACAAATGACGGCCTTAAGGCCCTTTAAATAGGTCCCAAACCCGAGAAATTAGGGTTTCATTAAACAGCGCAGACTCGCCGAGTCCATACCTTGGACTCGCCGAGTCCAGGCGCGAACCCGCGTCCAGAACCGCGATCCTACTCAGCGAGTTTGAGCTCCAACTCGCCGAGTCGCCTCACAAAACACCAAAACATAAGCATAAAAGATACTTGGAAATCCGGGCTGTTACAACTCTCCCCCACTAGAACTAGACTTCGCCCTCGAAGTCTCGCTTTGAAAATAGCTCCGGATGCTGCTTACGCATATCACGCTCCGGCTCCCAGGTCGTCTCTGATCCCTTCCGGTGTTGCCACTGAACCAACACCAGGGGTACCTCCTTGTTTCTCAGAACCTTGATTTTCCGATCTTTGATGGCCACTGGTCTCTCGGCATAATTCAGGCTCGCATCCACCTGAATATCCTCTAATGGAACCACTGCCGACTCATCGGCTATACACTTCCTCAGCTGCGACACATGAAAAGTGTCGTGAATCTGCCCCAACTCTGATGGCAAATCCAAACGATAGGCTAGCCGACCTACCCTCGCGATCACACGGAATGGACCAATATACCGGGGCCCCAACTTGCCCCTCTTCCTGAATCGAATCACTCCTTTCCAAGGAGAGACCTTCAGGAGAACAAAGTCGCCGACCTGAAACTCAAGCTCGGACCGGCGTCTGTCTGCATAACTCTTTTGTCGGCTCTGAGCGGTCAACAACCTCTGTCTGACCTGTTGAATCTGCTCTGTCATGTGAAGTACGATCTCTGTACTGCCCATCACCCTCTGCCCAACCTCTCCCCAACAAATGGGGGTCCGACACCTCCTCCCATACAACAGCTCAAAGGGTGGCATACCAATGCTCGAATGATGGCTGTTGTTGTAGGAAAACTCTGCCAAGGGTAAATACGCATCCCAGCTACCCCTGAAATCCAACACACATGCTCGGAGCATGTCCTCAAGCGTCTGAATCGTCCGCTCACTCTGACCGTCTGTCTGGGGATGATATGCGGTACTAAAATGCAGTCTAGTACCCAACTCCTCATGAAATTTCTTCCAGAATCTGGAAGTGAAACGCACATCACGGTCTGAAACAATCGAGATTGGCACCCCATGCTGAGATACCACTTCCCTCACATACACCTCCGCCAATTTCTCTGCTGAAGAACTCTCACTAATGGCAAGGAAGTGAGCGCTCTTCGTCAACCTGTCCACAATCACCCAAATTGCATCAACTCCTCTGGCAGTCCTTGGCAATTTGGTGATGAAATCCATAGTAATCTGTTCCCACTTCCACTCGGGAACCTCCAATGGCTGCAACTTGCCATGCGGCCTCTGGTGCTCGGCCTTAACCCTACGGCAGGTCAAGCACCTCTCAACAAACCACGCGACGTCCCTCTTCATACAGGGCCACCAATACTCCTTTCTCAAATCTAAATACATCTTAGTGGCCCCCGGATAGATCGAAAATTTCGACCGATGAGCCTCCTCCATCAAAGTGGCACACGTTCCTCCCACAAACGGCACCCAGATACGCCCCTGAAACGTCATAAGCCCCCGAACATCGGTAACGAACTCTGAAACCAAACCAACAACCCGTTCCCTATTCTGCATCTCAGGTTGCACAGCCTCAGCCTGTGCCCCACGAATGGCGTCAAATACTGGAGCTATCACAGTCAATCTCAAACATACATCCCGCAGTGGAGTGCTCTCTGCCCTGCGTTTCAACGCATCGGCTACCACATTAGCCTTGCCTGGGTGGTATAGGATCTCACAATCATAATCCTTGACCACATCCAACCACCTTCTCCGTCGCATATTTAGGTTGGGCTGATCCATCAAATACTTCAAACTCTTATGGTCAGTGTATATCGTACACCGAACCCCATATAAGTAGTGACGCCAAATCTTGAGGGCGAACACCACTGCCCCCAACTCTAGATCATGGGTGGGATATCTCGCCTCATGAGGCTTCAGCTGCCTCGATGCATATGCTATCACATGCCCTCTCTGCATCAACACCGCTCCCAGCCCCAAAATCGATGCATCACAATATACCACAAAGTCCTCCATCCCTTCCGGGAGAGCTAATACCGGGGCTTCGCACAACCTTTGGCGAAGTGTCTCAAAGGAGGCCTGTTGCTCGGGGCCCCATGAAAAAGCAACACCCTTCCGGGTCAATCTGGTGAGTGGCACTGTGATCTTAGAGAAATCCCTGATAAACCTCCGATAATACCCTACCAACCCTAAGAAACTCCTGATCTCGGAGGGTGTCTTCGGCACCTCCCAACTCATCACCGCCTCAACCTTGGCCGGATCGACCAATATCCCCTCCTGGTTAACGAGATGTCCTAAGAACTGGACCTCCCGCAACCAGAAATCACACTTGGAGAATTTGGCATAAAGCCTCTTCGATCTCAGAACTCCGAGAACCTCCCTCAGATGCTCCTTATGCTGCTCTCTAGATCTCGAATATACCAGAATGTCGTCGATAAACACAATCACCGACCGATCCAACATCGGCCTACACACTCGGTTCATGAGATCCATGAACACCGCCGGGGCATTGGTGAGCCCAAAAGGCATCACCACAAACTCATAATGCCCATAACGCGTCCTGAATGCTGTCTTCTGGGCGTCCTCGTCCCGCACCCTCACCTGATGATATCTAGACCTCAAATCGATCTTGGAGAACCAAGATGCTCCCTGCAACTGATCGAACAAATCGTCGATCCTCGGCAACAGGTAACGGTTCTTGACCGTCAGCTTGTTCAACTCCCGGTAATCAATACACATCCGGTGTGAACCATCCTTCTTTTTGACGAACAGGATAGGCGCTCCCCACGGCGAGCTGCTCGGCCGAATAAACCCCTTCCTCAGCAGCTCCTGAAGCTGTGAGGATAACTCTCGCATCTCTGGAGGTGCAAGGCGATAAGTCACCTTAGCGATAGGCGCGGCCCCCAGAACCAAATCGATACTAAACTCCACTTGCCTCACAGGAGGCACACCCGGCAACTCCTCGGGAAATACATCCGGGAACTCACGCACCACCGGAACCTCCTCAACTGAACTCGGCCTCTCGGAAACCACCCGCGTATCCATCACATACGCCACATAACCCTTACAGCCCTGCTGCAGACACTGCCTCGCCCTAGCGGCCGAACAAAACGCTGATCCTGAACGTGTACCCTCGCCGTACACCGAAAGAACTCCCCCACTAGGGTCTCGTATGGTCACCAGCTGACGCTCGCAGTCGCTAACCGCACCGAATCTGCTCAACCAGTCAATGCCCACAATGACACAGACATCACCCATCGCAATAGGAACCAGATCAATCGTGAACTCAACACCGAAAATCTCGACTACGCAACCTCGGAGAACCTCCGTGGCATATATCACTCTCTCATCCTCTATGGAAACTCTCAGAGGCCGACTCAATGCCTCACGACTAACACTGATATGCTGACGAAAAGCCAAGGATACAAAAGACCGACTCGCACCCGAGTCAAATAACACCAAGGCAGGTACAGAATTCACAAGAAAAGTACCTACGCATAACATAACATAAGCATAGTATCTCAACATCAAAATAAATACATGAAAGAATACATACCAGCCATGACATCGGGCGCTGCGCGGACCTCCTCCGCGGTCAGCTGAAAAGCTCTCCCTCGTGCCCTCGGCGCCTCGGCCTTCACCGGCCGACTCTCTGTAGCTCTGATGGCGGATCCCTGAGGTGCTCCCTGAGCTGAGCCCCGCAACTGCGGACACTACGCCTTCCGGTGTCCGGTCTGGTTGTAGTGAAAACACACCGAAACCCCTTGGGGCAGTCCTTGGCCATATGCCCCTCCTTGCCACACTTGTAGCAAGATCCCGCTCTGCAGACCCCATCATGACCCTTGCCACACTTCCCACAAGTGCGGCCCCTCTGGCTCCCTGGTTTGGGATCAGCGGGCTTGGCCCGCTTGGCTGCCGACTGAGACTGTACCGGTCTCCGATCCCTCCCCTGAGACTCTGCCTCCTCCCGGGCCCGAGTCTCTAGCTCAATCTCCCTCTTCCGGGCATTTGCCTGAAGCTCAGCAAATGTCCGGTACGAGGAGTTCGCCGCGAACCCCCGAATATCTCGCCTCAAAATGCTTAAATAACAGCTCATACGTGCCTGCTCAGTGGACACGTGCTCAGGGCAGAACATCGCCCTCTCATGGAACATCCTGGTAATCGCTGTAACTGACTCAGTACCCTGCTTGAGGGTCAAAAACTCCTGGGCCAAACGCTCCCTCTCCACCGGGGGAACGTACTCATCTCGAAACATGGCATTGAACCTCTCCCAGGTCACTGCCGCAAGCTCAGCAGGCGTAAAAGGCGCCGTCACAAACTTCCACCAGTCCTTCGCTCCCAAGCGAAGCTGGTTCAGCACGAACCGAACCTTCAAATGCTCAGGAGATGAGCAAGTGAAGAAACACCCCTCTATATCAGAAATACACCTCATAGCAGCCACCGGATCCTGGGTCCCATCAAACTCTGGTGGTTTTGTGTTGCTGAACTCCCGGAACAGCAACGCATCACCACCTTGCGGCCTAGCGGCAGCAATTGCTGCGGTGGCCGCTGCAACAGCAGCCTCAGAAAGAGCGGCATAACGCTCGTCAAAGGTCTCAATCAGCGTGGTCTTAATAGACCCAAACATCTCCGGTATCTCTGCCCTGATGGTCGCAGCCACCTCCTCATGGATGATCCGGCGGATCTCCTCATCACTGGTACCACTGCTCTCAGGCATCAAACGTGTCCTCACCATGATCTACCTCTGAAATACAACATACGATAAATTAGAACCCATTCGAGCATACTCACACTCGTCAACTCTTTCCTCCTTGATCCTTGGTATTCCAAAGATTCTTACTTGGGCTGTACACCGCTCCGGTGCTTTCAGTAGTACGGGCCCAATACTACTGTCCGCACTGTATCAGAATACACCCTAAGTCCTCCTCTTCGGATCCCAATTTCCAAGTACTCTATCATGCATAGACCACTCTCTAATAGATCTCTCATAAGTCTCCCCGCTGCTACCTACTCACTCTCAAGCATCTCATAGCAGCTCACCTCTTCCTAGGCTAAGGCATCACAAATCAGGCCACCCTAGTCCTAATAGGAATACCTAGCCTACTCTAGCATGCTAATACATCATATCAGTATCAATGTCACATAACATAAGGGTATTTTGGGAAATCACCGTTCGGGCGCGGACTGATCGTACACACAACTCTGCTCTGCGTTTTTCAAAAATCTTTTATTCTTTTTGAAAATACTTCTCAAATCCTCAGTTTGAGTTCAAATACGCCCGAAGGTGTACTCGAATCCCTCAAACCAAGGCTCTGATACCAACTTGTAACACCGAGAATTTCAAAATAATTTTTCGCAAATTATAAAAACATTTCTCATTTAATTTTCATAAAACATTACGTTTAAATCCCAATTCACATCATACAAAATCCCAAGATCATATATATATCAAAAATCCCATGCGTGTGTACAGATCAAGCCTGCGCCTTCCCATGATCATCGCTAGTACCTGAAACAACAACACTAACACTGTAAGCACAAGGCTTAGTGAGTTCCCCAAAATACCACACATATAACACATATTAGCCACTTGAGGCTATGACTCTATGGGTCCGTGCACCCAAACTCTGTGAACCCTCAGGTTCTAACTCTGTGAACCTTCCGGTTCCAACTCTAAAACATGCACAGCATAAATCACATAGAAATAATGCAGTACAACACATCACATACATATAGCATACAAATACTCAGATCACATAACTCTGGTTACCTACTCAAGGTAAAGTATAGTGAGAAGACTCACCTCGTGTATCTCGATAACTCGCGAATCCTGGAAATCACTCGTGCTCGATCCTCCGAGCTATACTCCTCCTATAACATCATATGTCTCTTAATTAACACTTTTACCACTAAAGTTGACTACCCCTATCAAGTCAACACTGGTCAACTCTGGTCAACGGTCAACGGTCAACTTTGACCGGACTCGGCGAGTCTAAGCGTTTTCACCAACTCTCTAGGATTCCCTTTTTGACACGTCGAGTATTCCCCTGACTCGACGAGTTCCACCTGGTAAGAATCGCGGGGCCACCCCGACTCAACTCGCCGAGTCTCAAGAACAACTCGGCGAGTTCCAGTTCGACTCAATCCACCTGACAACCCTCTCTAACTCTCCCTGACTCACTGAGTCGACTCATAACTTGGCTGGACCACTCACTGAGTGGTTAAGGGCAATCTTCATGCTACTCGTCGAGTCTGTTCTTCAGACTCGGCGAGTCCATGCCATGCATCGACTCAAACTTGCTTTTGAGGTCATATCCACTCCAACAACTCATAGATCTGGCCCTCCTAAGCTTATTCATCACGTAAAGTCCATATCTTGGTGCTCATAACACACCCCATGACTCGTAAATGGTGTTTTGACCTTAAGCATAAAGATCCCAATCCAAAACCCCCATGGATTCACAAAAAGCTTGGGCAAAGGGACACTCTGGACCTCCAAAGGTCCAGATCTAGAACCTAACTCGCTTAAGGGACCAAGGAAGCACTAGATCTAGCCACAAAAGGGCTCAATAAGCCCTAAATCAATATAAACATCAACATGACAGAGAATAGCTCGAAGGTAGTACCTCAAATGTGATGTTCTGGACCTCAAATCTTCAGGAAGTGGCTCCTCTTGATTCCCCCTTAGCTATTGCTTCCTTTCCCTTGCAATATAACACTTCCAAGATCAATAATGGCTCCTTGCTTTGCTCCAAACGCTCAAACTTGCTAGGGTTTCACTCAGGGGTCTGGTGAGCACAAATGACGGCCTTAAGGCCCTTTAAATAGGTCCCAAACCCGAGAAATTAGGGTTTCATTAAACAGCGCGGACTCGCCGAGTCCATACCTTGGACTCGCCGAGTCCAGGCGCGAACCCGCGTCCAGAACCGCGATCCTACTCGGCGAGTTTGAGCTCCAACTCGCCGAGTCCCCTCACAAAACTCCAAAACATAAGCATAAAAGATACCTGGAAATCCGGGCTGTTACACTTGGAAATCTCAAAATTGAGAGAGAAGAGTTGAGAGAAAAGTGTTTGATCTTTTGGTGGAAATGAGAGAAAATGGTGAAGTGAGGAGAGAGGGTGGATGTTCCAGATCTAAGAATGTGGGAAATAGCTGTAAATGATGAGAAAGTACATTGACATGACCTAGGTATGGTGGAAGGAGTGTGGTTGGTCATGGAGTGGGTGTGGGTGGTTGCTTGTGTCATAATCTAAAGGAAAGTCAACACTCCACCTTTTGTACTTCACCCACTCTTCTTGGATAAGGTTTATCCCCAAAAAAAGTGATTAATTAACAAATTTGGGGCCTTATATGTTAAAAATAAAGTTTTTGGTGAAAATCCATCGTTAAAATGATGAAAAACGGACTTAAGATGCAAAACTAGTTGAAAACCGGGAAGTTGAGGCGAAGCTGCGAGGCTTCTCGCATGAAGGAGCGAAGGTGCGAGGGTTCGGTCCCTCCTGGTTCTGGACCCGAAGGCGAAGTCAGGCGAAACGAGCCGAAGGTGAAGGTCAGGAGCGAAAGCGAACTTCGGTTTCGGGTAATCAGGCTTCGATTCAGTAGGTTCGGTCCTTATAGCAGCTTCAGTTCTTCCTAGTTTCGGTCCGAGAGAGAAGGTTCGGGTTCGGTTCCTTGGTTCGCAGGGGCTTCGGGTTAGCAGGCTTCGGTCCCTATAGGGGACTTTCGGCTCTAAGAGGCTTCGGCCCAAAAGGATGGGTTTCGGGTCCTTAAGCCTATTTTACTCGATTTTACCCCATTTTAAGCGGTTTTTGACCCGGTTAAGGGTCGGGATGACCTGAGAGACTGTAAAAAGTTAAAGGAATTTTTGAGAGAGGTTTGGGAGAGATTTAGAAGAGATTTCACATACTTGGAGAGATTTCTCATACTTAGAGATTTGGGAGAGATTTCACATACTTGGAGAGATTTCTCATACTTAGAGAGATTTGGGAGAGATTTCACATACTTGGAGAGATTTCTCATACTTAGAGAGATTTGGGAGAGATTTCACGTACTTGGCGAGATTTCTCATACTTAGAGAGATTTGGGAGAGATTTCACGTACTTGGAGAGATTTTAAATAGAGAGAGATAAAGTGAAAGAGATTGGGAGAGGCTTCTTGTGTGACCTTTTCGCAACGCAAGGTTCATAAACCCCGTTAAGCCATGTTTAAGGATCTTACACACTCCTGATGAGTATGTAACATTGTTTTATCGGTTTGGTTCATCACTTACCACAGTTTTAGGTTAAGGAAATCTAGATATACAAACTTTTCAATTGACGATTTCTCATTAGAATAGCGAGTTGTATAGTAATTACCTAACGTAAGCTCTAGTACACAAGGGTTAATTGAGTCGACCGGTTTGACTTGTTGACTTTAGTTGACTTCGACTTGACCGAAAATTGATGGTTGTCACAGAATATATATATATATATATATATATATATATATATATATATATAAAATAATAATAATAATAATAATAATAATAATAATAATAATACAATTACCGGTTGAAACATAATTCTTCTAGAACTCGAGTAATTGGTGAGACAATGACAACTTAACAAAACTTGGGTTTCCACTTGGCTTCGGTTCGGTGCTTAATTTTCACTTATTTTATCTTATGTTTATATTCAAATGATGTTAAAATCCGTTCATGTATTTGTTATTTATATCCAATCAATAAATAAATAACTTAACTAAGTTGTTTTTTAACTTTTTATATTTGAATGCGAAGAGCCAGGGATTGAGAGTCCAACGCGTTAACCGTTTAATATATACTAGGTGTGAGACTCATGTATTACATGAGTTTATTTAAAAAAAAATTAAATATAAAATTTTAACAATTTGAAAATTTTGAATTTATAAGAAAAATAAAAAAAAAATTGAATTATTAAAATTAATGAAGCTTTAATGTATTGAATACATTACATATATAAATCCTTTCTAATAAATACCTTACATATATATTACATTATATATTAAATATGGAATTTTAATTTAATAAAATGAAAAATACAATGAAATGACAAGTGGAAAATAGAAAATTTAAAAATTTTAGAAAATGTCATTTGTCCAAATGAAGGAGAAGAGGACATGTGGCAAAAAAAAACTTTCATTTATTAGAGTAGATAAAGTAGAGTTTTTATATAAAAACCTTAATTTTACAAAAAAAAAAATCGGTTATGTGCATTTTTTTTCAATAGATGCCTCACATTTGGGTAAGTGAAATCACATTTGAGTATGTTTTTTCACTTAGGGATTTTTTATCAGGTCAAGAGGAGTTAGGCGGTCCTTCCCTCATAATCTCTTCTTTCTTCTCCCTTCTCAAGCAGCAAAACTGTCAATCTCATCCTCTTATATCTTCTCTAAAATCAAGAACCATATACATTGCGGGTGTGTTTTTTCTTTTAAATCAATTTTTTGACTTTTAACTTTTTTAAAAACTTAGAAAAATCCAAAAGTTGTTTGGTAAATGAAAAAGAACTTTTAAAACCAACTTTTGGCAAAGCACAAAAAGTAGCATTTTCAAAAGTCACACTTATGTGACTTTTTGTCTTTTTGAAGATTTGAGTATGAAAAAGCAAAAAGAAACCCCAAACACTTTTTAAACAAAATCTTTTGGAAAAAGGTCTTTTAGAAAAAGTCCGTTTACAAAAAGGACTTTTCCCCTCAAAAAATAATCCCAAACACCCCCATTGTAACTACCATCACCGCCGCCACCAACCTTCCCACAGTCACCATCCATCATGGATCATCTTCCACCACCTCTCTTCTCCATCAAAACCTTTCTAAAGCCTCTGTCGACCGCCTATCTACAATCTAACGCTACCATCAAACTATGTGCTTCTGCCACCACCTCTCTACCCCACCGAAACTCTCTAAACCACCATTTACTTTCGACCATCCGTCACCACTTCTCTACTCCTCTAGAAACCTCTCAAAACCACCAGTGATCACCGTTCTACACACTAAATCTCTCATCTTTGTGGGGGTTTACCTTGAATTGACTAGATTAGGTTAAAAAAACAAAACATTCATTTTCAGTGGGGGATTTTATTTAGGGGTTTGATTCCAATGAAGACTTTTAGTGGGTGATTCATTTTTTGCAATTATTGTGTGCGATTATGATTCACAGCAACCCTTATTTCTGGTGCAAATTCCCTTTCTAAACTTATAAATTTCTTTGTATTGATCTTGTTTATTTCCAATTACGAACAGGAGCAAGCTGATTTGGGGCCGAAGAAAGAACTAAGGGAGTTGCTGCATATTATTGTGTTCAAGGAGAGCTTTTCTGCAACTGATACCATGTGAGTCTTGTGCTTCATTGTTTTCACGGTATAAATAAATGTAGGTTAATGATGGGGTTGTGGTGTGAAGAAGATGATGTATTATGGTGGATTCTGTGTGGTAAAGGTGGGTTAAGGGTTGCTGTGATGGAGGGATTAGGGTGTCATTGGATGACCGAAAATGGTTGTGGTGATTTGTGAGTGGTAAATGGTAGTGCTAGTGTGTAGCAGAGAGTGGTGGTGATGGCAGAGTGTGGTGGTGGTGGTGGTGATGTGCGGCTTTGTGTTAAGAAGAAGACCAGGTGGGCTACCGGCAATAGAAGGTAAAATGAGGATAAAGGGCAAAATTGAACAAAGTTTTAGGTATTTGAGGAATCTGTGTAAAAAAAAACCGACTTGGGCAGTAATTTACTCTAAAAGAAAGACAAAACTGCAAAAATGGTCCTTGTGTATGAATTTTTTTGGGGTTTTAGTCCAAACCACAACTTTTTTGGCTTCATGGTCCTTTTGGACTAGTTTTTATGTGATAATAGTCCATTCGAAAATTGAAATAACTATAATACCCTTGGGGTATTTATTTTCCATTTTTCTTTCATATTTTTTTTCAAATTTAATATTTATTTATTTAATTTAACAATTAAAAAATAATAGAGGACCCGACTCTCGCTCTCTCTCTCTCTCTCTCTCTCTCTCTCTCTCTCTTTCTCTCCAACATTATTTCTCTTTCATCCACAGTCCAACATGACCACCCACCACCGCCGTTGAAACCAACTCTGACAACCGACGTACAACACCACCAATAACCATCGATGCTAAATCTAACGACACTAAAACATAATGAAACCTTAAACCAGAAATTAAAACCAAACCAAACCATCTTTCTAAGAAACTGCATCAATTCTAAATAAAAGACTTGATTTTAGTCCTCGATTTCAACCTGTATCAAACCAATCAAACCAGGAAAAAAAATCAAAACCTTGTTTATAAGAATCTGCATCAATGCACCAGCTTAGCTTCGATTACAGGTCCAAAATCACCAATTAGCTTCAATTTATATTCACATATTTTCCCCTAAAATCCCCCAAATTTACCAAATGAAGATTACAATTTCACAGTTCTTAAACCAATCTGGAAAAGGTAATTGACGTAAATATTGAATAAATGAACGAATGAGAGATGATTGAAGATACGCTACCTATTGATGAAATAAAAATCATAATAAAGCAAGGTTGTAAAAATCATTTGACGTTAGCTAATCGGTGGACTGTGGTTAAGGGATTAATGGGCTAGGCGGAGATTAATCGGGGGATTAATCGAGGACCATTAATTGCTAATTTGTTGAATTTTTAAAAATTAAATATGACTAATATCATATAAAAGTTTATAAATACCACTAATATTATAATAAAACAGGCTAATATGATTAATAAAAGACTAATCATACCTTAAATAGTTTCTATTAAGATATAACTTCTTCAAAGTTTTAAAATTTCATCGGGTTCTACTACTTCACTGATTGTGTATGCATGGATTAATCGCTAGGCGCATTCTAATCGGTCGAGTAGTGCCTAGGGATTAATCGGAGATTAACCGGGACCTATTCGGGATTTTTACAACACAAGTAATCTAGGTCTAATTCCTCTCCGCCGGTAACCTGCATCTATCTCGAAAGTCGTTACCGGAGTTTTGAGTATATCGGAGTTGTTGAGACAAGGATTAGTAATGGCGATGACGCTTTCCGGCGAGAGAGAGAGGGGGGACGAGAGGTGCGTGATCTGGGGTTGTTGAAACCAAGAAATCAGAAACTAGAGAGGAAATCGACCAACCTTCTTCGTTGGGGTTGGGTGGGTTAGAGGGTTTTGGATCGTCAATGAGATGATGACACATGTTCTCGAGCCCCGAAGCAAGTCCCGAAGCTCCGAGATCCCGAGAAGTGCAATTCCCGAGCCGAAGTTCTGCCCGCGAGAAGTTCGATTTTTGTGGAGATCTTCCAGATCTGCCGAAGTATATTACTTCTGCAAGTCGTAGTGCTGTCCGATCATCTTCTAATCAAGTGAGTGTGTAGTTACTTTCTTCTAACGCATAATTATGAAGTATTATATATAAAATACGTGTTATGTGTATACTTTGTTGTTATATATGTGAATGTATATTCACTTTCTTCTATCTCATATATCTGATTTATTCTCTATAAAATACGTGTTATGTGTATACTTTGTTGTTATATATGTGAATGTATATTCACTTTCTGCTATCTCATAGATCTGATTTATTCTCTATGAAATACGTGTTATGTGGGTGTGCCTCATCTGTTATGTGGAATATGTATTGAATGAAAATGCTATACATGTTTTAATCTATGTATAAAAATATGTATTTTTATCTACTAATATGTCGAGTAGAACATGGGTAGATAGTTGGTGTGTAATAAGCAGATGCCTCGATGTTGTTTTGATCCAGTCATCTAGCGGAATTTAGATGACGACCACAGACTTTTCTAGACAGTCCAGTGGAACGCTAGAAGGCTCATAACCTGTAGGTGTTAATGAACTTGGGTGTTCATTCGCTGTATTCCATCCCCCTCATGGTTGCCTTATTTGACTTATATTGCTGAGGAACCCTCGAAGCATGTGTTGTCGCCCCGATGAAATATTCTTAGACTAGGTCCCTTATGTTAGTTGTCTTAGGGACGTAAAGTGAGAATAACGGGAATGGGTAATTGGGTTATTGTTGGTTGGTGGAAATTAAATATAATTATTTATTGTGGGTTGAAAACCCTATATGCTCACCAGGCTCCCAAGCCTGACCCACTCAGTTTATTTGTGTTACAGGAAGTGGCGCAAGGGCATAAGATGGATGAACCATCAAGTTGTTTTGTTTACAAGTCTATATATATATATATATATATATATATATATATATATATATATATATATATATATATTTGTTGAATGACTTGTAATGTTATCGTTTATGCTTTATGGTCTGTATCGGAACATGACATCCCGAGTTTTGATTATATAATGAAAATACATTTCTTTTATGAAATGCTTTGGTAAACATTGTTTTATCATGTTTTGTTTTTGGGAACAAATTCCGCAACTCTTTCAAATCAAAAGGATTTACTCTGAAATTATTTTAAAAGCATAAATGAAAATCGGTCTTTTTTGGCCGAGATTTTGGGGATGTCACAGTTGGTATCAGAGCATTAGTTTAAGCGAACTAGGAATTTGTAGGATTTCTAGACTTAAACTTAGAATGCTAAGTGAAATTTTGAGATATGTGTCTATTATGTTTTAGACACGCGCACCAGTTTTTTTTAGGAAAGTTGCCTAAAATGCTTTATGTGCTAAATGTTATATGTTGCCATATATGATATTATTTGTTCGGATCTATGGTCTGTTGCCGACCGGATCTAGAAACCTTATGTGTGTAGGATTCTAAGCGTACGTCTACGATATTAGAACTAGCATGTAAACGTTTCGGAGTGATAAGGATGATTTGAATATCTATCGTGAATGACGATCTAATTTCACCTTATTCGGTGTGTAGATCAAAAATGGTGAGAACAAGAAGTGGAGTTGGAAATGCTGATGAAAACAGGAAGCAACCACCGGTGATTGAACAAATACCTGTCGTAGCAGCAACACCTGAGCCAATAACCATGGCTGGTGTGCAAATGATGATTCAAACAATGTTGGATCGTCAGATGGATGAAACTAGGCGGTTGCTTCAACAGAATCGTGAAGAACTGTCAATTTGTGTGGAAGAGCCCGAATTAAATGAAGGGCACTCGGAAGATGGAAACTTCCGTGGGTCTATTGGTCAAGCCAACCCACCGATACTTAGGCAAAACAACCCTGATGGAAGGAATGATGGAGAGGGATGCAAGTACAAGGAATTTCTAACTTGCAAACCATCGACCTTCAATGGAAAGGAGGATCCGATTGCAGTTATGGATTGGATCTCCGAAATGGAGTTAGCCTTCATGACTTGTGGCTGCAGAGGCAAGTTGCAGACTATCTATGCAGTGCGTCAATTCCGAGGTGGAGCCGTTCGTTGGTGGAACACTCTAGGGAAGACGTTAAGCCCTAATGAGCCACTGCAATTGACATGGGCAGAGTTCTTGGTGCAGTTCAAGCACAAGTTCTGCTCGGCTCAAAATCTGTTGGAGTTGGAGAATAAGTTTTTGGCATTGACGAAAGGCACCATGTCAGTTGATGAATACACTAATAACTTTACAGATAAGATGGAGTTTGCTTTGCGCATCGTTCCAGATGAGCTGACAAAGGTGGACCGGTATGCGAAGGGACTCCCATGGGAGTACGAGGTGCCAGTACGCCAGGCACATACTCTTGAGGCAGCTATCTGGGCTGCCAAATCTGTTGAGAACATGATTATGGGGAGAACCACCGACAAGGTTGAGGTTGGTGAGAAGAGAAAGTTTGAAGGAACATCTGTTTCCGGTAAGAAAAGCAAATTTTCGAAATCTGATTTGAAAAAGTTTGGTGGAGGAAAAAGAGGAGAAGCGAAGTGGTGTGATAATTGCAAGAAGAAGCACTTTGGAAAATGCAGTGAGGACGTAACCTGCTACAAGTGCGGAAAAATTTGGCATTTTTCCAATGAGTGTCCGAACAACAAAAGGATGTGTTTTGGTTGTAATGAAGAGGAGCATATTTTGAAAGACTGTCCGAAGAAGAAGGAGGCAGCAAAGCCCAACATTCCACCAAAGCCGAAGGCGAGAGCCTTCCAGATGACACTTGACGCTGCGAAATATGAAGCTGATGTCACTTCAGGTACCTTTCTCGTAAACGAATTACCTTCTCAAATTTTTTTTGATTCTAGAGCCAACTACTCATTTATTTCGCATGAGTTTGGTAGAAAACTAGCTTTGCCTGTTGATAGACTAGATGACGCTTTATTAATCGAAGTAGCTAGTGGCAAGTTTGTACCTATTAGTCATCGTATGAAAAACATCTTAATCGACCTTAATGGGAATAAGTTTCACGAGGAATTATTACCTATCGAACTTAATGGTTTCGACATCGTGTTGGGAATGGATTGGCTTAGCGCCAATGATGCCGAAATTTTATGCAAGAAGAAGATAGTTAAAGTAAACCCGCTAGGGAAAGAGTCATTTATGGTGTATGGGGATAAACGCAGAGTGAATTCTGGAATCATTTCCCTAATGAAAGCCAGAAAGTGTTTGACCAAGGGATGTACATCATATTTAGCATTCGTGATTGATGCTAAGAAGGAAAAGAAGGTGATGCATAGTATTCCAGTGGTGTGTGATTATCCGGAAGTATTTTCTGAAGATCTTCCTGGATTACCACCTGAGAGACAAGTGGAGTTCAGAATTGACTTGTTACCAGGAACCACGCCAATAGCAAAAGCACCTTATCATTTAGCACCGACAGAGATGAAGTAGCTGATGATGCAACTTCAGGAGTTATTGGACAAAGGTTTCATTAGACCTAGTTCATCGCCCTGGGGAGCTCCGGTGTTATTCGTGAAGAAGAAAGATGGAAGTATGAGAATGTGCATTGATTACAGAGAGCTGAACAAGGCAACAATAAAGAATAGATATGCGTTGCCAAGGATTGATGACCTGTTTGATCAATTGCAAGGTTCGAGCTATTTCTCGAAGATCGATCTAAGGTCAGGATATCATCAGCTAAAAGTAAGAGAGCAAGATATCGAGAAAACTGCATTCAGAACTAGATATGGACACTACGAGTTCTTGGTTATGTCGTTTGGACTGACCAATGCTCCATCAGCGTTCATGGATTTGATGAATAGGGTTTGTAATCCGTTCCTTGATAAATATGTGATAGTGTTCATAGACGACATTCTGATTTATTCGAAAAGCCAAGAGGAGCATGGCAGACACTTGCGAGAAGTGTTGGAAGTTTTGAAGAAGGAGAAGTTGTATGCGAAGTTCTCCAAATGTGATTTTTGGATTCGAGAAGTCCAATTCTTGGGTCACGTGGTCAACCAAGAAGGGATAATGGTTGATCCAGCAAAGATTGAAGCTGTGATGAAGTGGGAACAACCGAAAAGTCCCACAGAGATCCGAAGCTTTTTAGGATTAGACGGATATTACCGAAGGTTTATCCAAGGCTTTTCTTCAATTGCTACTTCATTAACAACATTGACCCACAAAGGAGCTACTTATGCTTGGAGTGATAAGCATAAAGAAGCATTCGAGAAGCTAAAGAAGAAGCTATGCGAGGCACCGATACTTTCTTTACCCGATGGAGTTGAAGACTTCGCTGTTTATAGCGATGCGTCTGGGGTTGGATTGGGTTGTGTTTTGATCCAAAGAGAAAAGGTGATAGCATATGCGTTTCGACAACTGAAGGAGCATGAAAAGAATTACCCGACTCATGATTTGGAGTTGGCAGCGGTATTTTTCGCTCTGAAAATATGGAGGCATTACCTCTATGGCACGAAGTGTAAACGTTTCACTGATCATAAGAGTCTCCAATATCTCTTCAATCAGAAAGAGTTAAATATGAGGCAACGACGCTGGCTAGAGTTACTCAAGGACTACGATTGTGAGATACTTTACCACCCTGGTAAAGCTAATGTTGTTGCTGATGCTCTCAGTCGGAAAGTCAATCTTGAAAGGAAGAGGCCACGAGCGTTGAGAATTGAAGTTGTCTCGACAATTGTGGAAAGTATAAAAAAAGCTCAAGAGGAAGCTTCTGAGAAGAATGACCGAAAGGAGGAACGTTTGGGAAAAAAGTTGGTGTTTGATACAAACGGTCATGGACTGAAGGTGTTCCAAGGTCGGATTTGGGTACCTAAGTTCGGAGGGATAAGAGATCTTCTGATGGAAGAAGCTCACAAGACCATGTACTCAATTCATCCCGGTAGCACTAAAATGTATAGGGACCTGAAACCCTACTACTGGTGGCCGACGATGAAACTTGATGTTGCAAAGTATGTGGCCGAGTGGGTGACTTGTGCGAGAGTCAAGACATAACATCAGAAACCATTTGGGAGTTTAGAGCCTTTACCTATGCCTATGGGTAAATGGGAAGACATTGCTATGGATTTTGTCACTAAACTACCCCGAACAAAGAATGGTCACAACATGATTTGGGTGGTCGTTGATCGATTCACTAAGAGTGCACATTTCATAGCAGCTAAGGTTAAATGGTCTATGGATAAGCTTGCGAATTCTTATGTGAAGGAAATTGTGAGGCTTCACGGTGTTCCGTTAACGATTGTATCGGATCGTGATAGCCGTTTCGCCTCAAGGTTTTGGAAAAGTCTACAAGAGGAAATGGGTACCAAGTTGTGTTTAAGTATAGCTTACCATCCGCAGACTGATGGTCAGAGTGAAAGAACAATACAAACACTTGAAGATATGCTGAGAGCATGTTCCCTGGAATTCCTAGGTAATTGGGATGAACATTTATCTTTGGTAGAATTTTCCTACAATAATAGTTTCCACTCGAGCATAAAGATGGCACCTTATCAAGCTTTGTACGGACAGAAGTGTCGTACGCCGTCTTGTTGGCTTGAGGCTGGAGAAAAGCAGTTTATGGGTCCCGAGATGGTCCATCAAACCGCTGAAAAGTTGAAAGTAATTAGAGAAAGAATGTTAGCAACTCAAGATCGTCAAAAGAGCTATGCTGACAAGAAGCGAAGACCGATGACTTTCGAAGTTGGAGATTCGGTTTTGCTTAAAGTCTCGCCGTGGAAGGGACTCATAAGATTTGGTGAAAGGGGAAAGTTGAGTCAAAGGTTTATTAAACCGTTTAAAGTTCTTCAGAGGATTGGGAACCAAGCTTACAAGCTTGAACTACCAGAGGAACTGAATGGATTTCACAACACTTTTCATGTGTGTTATTTGAGGAAGTTCACTGGAGAAGTTCCTGATATAATTCTAATTTCTGAATTGAGAATTGATGAAAACAAGAGGTTAATTGAAGAACTAGAGGCAATCGTTGACCGAAAGACTAAGAAGTTGCGACGCAAGATGGTCGAATTAGTGCTTGTCCATTGGAAACATTCGAATGGGCCAAATCTCACTTGGGAAACGGAGAGTGACATATTGAATCGCTATCCGCATTTGTTTGTTGATGTGTGATTCCGAGGATGGAATCATCCTAAGGGGGAGAGAATTGTAACGCCCGCGTTTCCAGGCTAGGCATTATCATTGATGTAATAGTCTAGGTTAACCCTTGTAACTCTTTTTGGAGTATTAATGATGAAATATTTGAGTATTATGTGACTTATGTGAATTATGTGTTTATTTTCTTTATTATTATAATTTAATGAATTAAGAATAAAATAAGCGTCAAAATTAAAGTATGATATAAGCCCGATATCTTTGCATAAAGATGTAGTGGTCGAAACAAGGATTTCGAAGATATAAAGAATGCCGAAATCCAAGTTATAACGAAGAAGTTATGACCTGTCGAAGTTTCGCGACAGAACCGGCAACGCTGAATGACATAAAATGTGAAATTTATGTTAGAGCGATATTTAGCCTTAGTGATCTAAACGAAAGTCGTAGAGTTCGTTAAACCGAGAGCGTGCATAAAAAGAACGCCCAAATCTGACTTCGTATGAGGAAGTTATGATTTTTCGAAGTTTCAACTTAGCGGTATGCAGCCCGAATACTCAATTTGAGACCGAGCGGTTTTTAGCCGAAACAATCTAAATGAGAATCGAAGATCTCATTAATTGTAGTAAAACAATAAAAAGATAGGCGAAAACGGACGTCGGATGAAGAAGTTATGATTTTATAATAGAGTTTTCCTGTCCCGGTCTAATAAAAATAAATAATAAAAATAAAGTCAAAATTAGCCGACGGAGTCTAACGAAAGTTGTAGATCGTAGTCTCACTTACGCGGGGATATAAAGAACGTCAAAAACGAGTTCGTATGAGGAAGATATGAATTTTTGAAGTTTATTAAATATTTTCGATATTTAATTTAAATATATATTAACCGATATTATCCTTGGGGGAGTCAGCGACCTTATCGTCATTACGCTCAGCGTAATTTCATATTACGCCCAGCGTAAATCGATGTTCCAGCCCCTATAAAAGGAGGTCAAGGGCAACCAAGTTGTTTGCTGATTTCTTCCCTTTTTCTCGCGTTTTTGCATCGTTTTTCGTGCAAGAATTATCCCCAAGCCCCGGTATCATTCCCGAGCCCCGAAGCAAGTCCCGAAGCTCCGAGATCCTGAGAAGTGCGATTCCCAAGCCGAAGCTCTGCCCGCGAGAAGTTCGATTTTTGTGGAGATCTTCCAGATCTGCCGAAGTATAATACTTCTGCAAGTCGTAGTGTTGTCCGATCATCTTCTAATCAAGTGAGTGTGTAGTTACTTTCTTCTAACGCATAATTATGAAGTATTATATATAAAATACGTGTTATGTGTATACTTTGTTGTTATATATGTGAATGTATATTCACTTTCTTCTATCTCATAGATCTGATTTATTCTCTATAAAATACGTGTTATGTGTATACTTTGTTGTTATATATGTGAATGTATATTCACTTTCTTCTATCTCATAGATCTGATTTATTCTCTATGAAATACATGTTATGTGGGTGTGCCTCATCTGTTATGTGGAATATGTATTGAATGAAAATGCTATATAGGTTTTAAACTATGTATAAAAATATGTATTTTTATCTACTAATATGTCTGGTAGAACATGGGTAGATAGTTGGTGTGTAATAAACAGATGAGAGGCCTCGATGTTGTTTTGATCCAGTCATCTAGCGGAATTTAGATGACGACCACGGACTTTTCTAGACAGTCCAGTGGAACTCTAGAAGGCTCATAACCTATAGGTGTTAATGAACTTGGGTGTTCATTCGCTGTATTCCATCCCCCTCATGGTTGGCTTATTTAACTTATATTGCCGAGGAACCCCTGAAGCATGTGTTGTCGCCCCGATGAAATATTCTTAGACTAGGTCCCTTATGTTAGTTGTCTTAGGGACGTAAAGTGAGAATAGCGGGAATGGGTAATTGGGTTATTGTTGGTTGGTGGAAATTAAATATAACTATTTATTGTGGGTTGAAAACCCTATATGCTCACCAGGCTCCCAAGCCTGACCCACTCAGTTTATTTGTATTACAGGAAGTGGTGCAAGGGCATAAGATGGATGAACCATGAAGTTGTTTTGTTTACAAGTCTGTATATGTATATATTTGTTGAATGACTTGTAATGTTATCGTTTATGCTTTATGGTCTGTATCGGAACATGACATCCCGAGTTTTGATTATATAATGAAAATACATTTCTTTTATGAAATGCTTTGGTAAACATTGTTTTATCACGTTTTATTTTTGGGAACAAATTCCGCAACTCTTTCAAATCAAAAGGATTTACTCTGAAATTATTTTAAAAGGATAAATGAAAATCGGTCTTTTCTGGCCGAGATTTTGAAGATGTCACACAGAGAGAGAGAGAGAGAGATAGATAGATAGATAGAGTGGGCCCCTTCTTGATTTGATTTAACATTTATATTTAAATAAAAGGAAAAAAATAATTAAGTAAATGGAAAAAACCAATTAAAAGGGCAAAGTTGTCTTTTCATGTTTATCGGGGACCAGTTTTACAATGAAACTAGCCCAAAATGGCTACGAATCCAAAAAACCAGTGGTTTGGACCAAAACCCTAAAAAAATCGATCCATCAACTCTATAACAACCACACCTTGAACCACTTCTAACATCAAACCTAATAGTCCTTCTTCACATATACCCCAAACCTGTCTCCTCCAATTCAACACCCAATGATCATTATACCATCTATCTTTCCAAACAATCTTGATAAAGTTCAAGATTGTACAACTTATTATATTTTATAAAAAATGGTTGTACATCTATCTAAACATCATGCCAAAAAGATATCAGGTTCCCTCTTCCGATTCTTTTTCTCAAAGGAAGATAACAGGACAACATTACTAGCATTCATTTTATGAATCGCAACAACAATCTTAGGCCAAACACCGACACTACTCCCACTATTCTTGGCTATAGTAAATCCACAATCTATCCCATGTATTAATTTTATAATTCTAACGCAACAGAGTTAGAGTTAGAGACAAACCTCCAACACCATTTTTGTAGAAGAGTATTATTAAAACCTGATAAACCTCCCAAAACAAGACCACCCTTTTCAAAGATTGCTAAACATTTCTCCCACTTTACCAATGCCATTTTTTTAACACCCCTCCTCACCACCCCAAAAAGCTTAATCCTCAAAGCTTCAAGATTTTTTATAACGCTTTCAAGGGCTTTGAAAATTGTCATGTAATATATACTAATACTACCCATAATCGATTTAACTATAGTAGATCTCCCACTTATGAACATGAAATTGACTTTCAAACCCAATAAACGTGCTTTGAATTTATTCATCACAACTTCCAAGTTTCTAATCTACTCTCATTTACCCCAATCGGGGTCCCAATATACACAAGATGGTACTTGACATGCATTACAACTAGAACGGGCCACTAGTTCTTGAATCTGATCCCACTCAACACCGACTCCATATAGATTGGATTTTTGCATCTTAAGATTTAATCATGAGACGACATAAAGGTTATAAAAACTTATGAAATACTATCAATCTCCATACTCGACGTAACGTCCCAAAAATACCGAGTAAAAATTTCAATTTAAGTATGTCAAAACCATTCATTCATCATCCCAAAAGATGATCATATTAAAAGTATTCTCAAAACATCATAGCAAAATCATAAATAGTCAATGCGAAGTAAATCTCCAAGCGATGCAGTGAGATCAAGCTGGTCCCTTCCTTTTAAACCAAAAGTATCTGAAAACATTTTAAATATAAACCATAAGCACAAAACTTAGTGATTTCTCCTAAAATACCACATTACAACACATATATAACAAGTAGCTGTATCGGGTCCGTAACAACCCCAAGTCCATAATGACTTCGAGCCCAAATCAACTCCAGCGGGTTCAAATCAACCTCGAGTCCATAATGACTCTGAGCCCAAATCGGCTCCACGTATACAATCATACCAGCAACATACCCAAGAGTTATAGTAAGAAGACTTACATGAACTATTCACTTGAAGCCCAACATCTACTTCAACAATAGAATAGCCAACTTAAGCTTCCTAAAGCCAAACCGAGACCAATCCTTAGTCTACACACTAAATCCAACAATCTTGACTAAAGTAAACCCATATCAAAAGTCAACAGTTAATGATAAAGTAAAAAATGCTAACAGTGGCCCTCCATACCGTGGCCTTCCTTGACCAAGTCGTGGGTACAAAATGCCAAAATAGTTGATGAATCCTTAGTCTCCATTCCGTTAAGACTGGTTTGAACAGTTCAATCAAGCTTAATCCATTTTCTGCCGATTTTAAGAGGTCCAAAGCTCAGTTTTGGTCCTCTCCAAGCTCTTAATGGATAAAGTTTCTAACTTTAACCTTTAAGATAACCCTTTAAGTCTATATCTACATTCCAAAGTCCAAAATGGAAACTTAAATCATGGGACTAGACCACTAAGCACTTAATCCATGAAATATTCAACCCAAAATTTCCAAAAGCACTTTAGGGACCTGAATAAACCCTAAAAATGTAAACTTTATGGACATGCATACCCCATGCATATCCTTTCCCAAATCTGGGTCAAAAGATGCAATACAACTTAAATTTCATGCAAGGTTCTCAAATCACCACCATTTTCTAGATCTATGAGATAAAATACTCTTGGGACTTAAAGAATCCATAAAGTTGCAACCTTTATCTCTTCCAACCATACAAACTTTATGAAAGGGACCAAAATAGGACATAAAACCTAGATTTAGAGAGAAAAGCACCAAAAGATGGAAACTTGATCACTTAAAAGAGCCCAATGAACTCTCAAGAGGTTGATGATGATGATGTTTTCTTCTTTAATCAAAAACACTAGACACCTTATTCTTCTTCTTTAACCCACCAAAAGCTCCAAAATCTGCCAAGAATCACCAAGAGGATTTAGGGTTATGGATTTCTAGGGTTTGAGGCTGATGGACGCCGATAAGGAACCCTAGATTTAAGCTAATGAGATTTAAATATGAAGGAAACCCTAAAAGATCATGGGCTTGGTCCAGAACAAATTCCATGCCGTAGCCATACTATGGCCATGTTGTGGCACTCATTAAAGATTCGTGGTTCCAAATCAAATTTCCACATCGTGGTGATACCTTCACCATGTCGTGGCCAACCAAAATTTCACACTATAACTTATTTTTATAAAATTCATACCTCTAACATTCGAATGTTACAACTCTCCCCCACTTAATTTAGATTTATTCCTCAAAATCATTCCTCACAACTCCCTTTATTACACCACTTGACCCCATACAAACTTTTCTAAATGAAAAAATAGAACCGAGAGATCATCTTACATTAACAACCACCTTCTTATACTGTTATTGAAACCCAACCTTAACGAATTTCACATGTCCCGATGAAGGGATGAACCTTAACCCGCCACCCTTAACCACAACGAGAAAATTCAATTACTCTTCCTGAAAACTAGAAACCTCATTCCATGCCCAAATCCTATGAAAACATAATCCTTCAAACCATGATCATAATAACTCTAATCCGCAATCCAAACTAAACAAAAATCTCTCCGAACCTGAATTATCACACTGATACTAAGAAACGGAAATCCTGACCATTTGTTGATGTCGAAATCCTTGCTCTTCGAATGCAAAGGCAACCCTCACGATATTCACAATCATTGGTGCCAAACCAACATACAACTCATATCCTAATAACCTTTATTCATATTTTCAATCTATTCGAGATCTCCTTATTCCATGCTAACCTTCTAGCAAATTGGGATGCCGAATCCTTAACTGTTTGTTGAGACTAGCAATCACGGACACTGTCGCACGATAGGACTCCACCCAAAAGTCCAACTGATAAGGGATACCCTAGCTTATTTGGCACACATGCTCTAATGCTCCAACTATCCCAAATTCTACCGAGTTCCACCCTCATGAGTCATACACCTCCCAAGTCACGATACATTATGACATCATCTAATCCGCTAGAACACTTAAGATCACAAATCACACTGATCTTGCCAAAATTCCATCATGGGTCTATAGATTACGACCAGCATCATATACTCTGAGCATATCCTCGAATGCACAAGTGGTCTACTCACCTAAGATATCCTAACCAGACAGGCCTTGCCTAAGGGTCTCACCTAAACTTGTTGGATTAGATGTCTAAGCCTATAACTATTATTGGTATGTACTTGACACGAGAGTAGCATGGTCGATTTGGGTTGCATATCATCAGGACAATTTGTTAGGATGGACTTTTGAGAGAAGGTTATTTATGGTTTATTAATATATTATAAGTTATAATATATTAATATGAAATCATATGTTTTAATTAGTATTGATCAAGAATTAATTTGGAATTAATTTAGTGATCAAAAGAGACTAATTAAATATATGGGGACTAATTATGATAATTAGTTATATTTATATGTGTTGGGCTTATGATCCATGTTGGACCAAGTTTATGTATGAATACATAAAGAGTTGGGCCACATGAACCATGGATCATAAAACCCATGGGTATGGATTATGGGTTATACCCATGACCCTTGGAATCCTACATATAAATAGGTTACTCCATAGCCAAAATCACCACTTCTTTTCTTAGAGAAATATGGAGGTGTTTTGGTACATGGAATTCTCTCTCAAGAGCCACCTTTGTCCTAGGTGTGTTGTGATTCCATCTGAGGCAATTCATACTATTGGTGCTAAGCTCTTAAGGCCAAATACATCAAGACTTCAAGCCACATAAAAGGTATGTTTCCCTAACTAGTATATTATATGGTTTATGTTAAATGCATGCTAGTTATAGGTTTAATGCCTTCGAAACCATTTGCATGTATAATTAGTGAAAACATAGATCCAAGGTATTTAGGGTTGTATGTGCACCATAGGATGTTGTATTATACCAAAACCCAACAAAACTAAGATAGACAAACGGTCCTCGCCCGTAATCGAGAGTTATACAAGCCTAAAACATCGCCACAACTCTAACAACCACTCATGCGATGATCTAACTTATCCTAATGGATGTTACGAACAAAATTAATAGACTTACAACATTTCCACAATTGCCATGGGCCCAAACCATGGTCTTACCAGCCATCCATAAAATACCCGGGCCAAGGCAACATGGGTCGAAACCCCACTCTGCTAAACCTCCATTAGGCATTCAAGTTGTGCTTCGAACCCCAAAGCCTTCATCAGAAAGAACATATAGAGAGGTCCTAACACAACACTTAACCCAAGCCTAGCCACGAATCTGACATTGCTGCTGCTTCACGTTCTCGGATGAGATAATCCTGAATCCTCAAATTTTTGCTTGATAATTGCAACCGAACAATGAAAATTATTCCTGGCATAAAACCTGACTCACATCATAACCATAACTGGCTCATCACTTGAGTTAGATTATGAAACTCCTCCTTGCTTCACACTTGGAGATATTCCCATTAATTCAAAACGGCTCTCCCCCACTTGGATTCAACAACACCCTGCCAAACTCATAACCAGTGGATCTGAACCACCCCATAACCTCATCTGATGACAAAGACCGACTAAACCCATCATCAGAACTATTAGTTAACCAATCTAACAACTCACCTGCTACTGGTAAGACCCATACAAATAAGCCTCAACCACACCCAAAAGTTGATGGATCACATCAGTTCTTACCCTTTTAACAATAGTGATCGGTTCTACGAGCTAACCAACCAATCAAATGTCATTCAACCTGAGCGGCACAAGCACCTCTGAATTCTATCTCTGCTATCCCAAAAGGGACATCCAACTACAACAAGATCTTTTCCTAAAATCTATCGATACAAGGATCACATGCACATCCTTGAAAGTGTGAATCTAACTGCAACTTACCTTTTAATTGTGTTTTGTCCAATCCCTTATGCCTCTCAACTGTGAAATATCTCAACCATATCGAATTCCGAAAATCCAATTAACATACACTGCAATATTCTCCAACCCATTGTGCTGAAACCATTAAAATCATTCCTCTTGCTAAACCTCCAAGCATAGCACTCAACTCACTCCCACCTAGGGCCTACGTCATCACTGACCGTTATCTCCCGAAATGATGCCTACCATCGGCTCAACCCAATACTCTTCAAACATGATTACCTACATGCAAAATGGCATATGAAAAATCCTTATATAAAAGAAATTAGGCAACCATAAAGAAAATACAATCTATAGGTGGAGACTTAGCTAAACCGAACATAAGGTCTCACATAGGGGTGTAAACGAGCCGAGCCGAGCCCGAGCCTGACCAAGCTCGAGTTCGGCTCGTTTAATTTTGAGGAAGCTCGAGCTCGGCTCATGAACAAGTTAGTAGGCTTGCGAGCCTAAACGAGCCTTTATATATATATATATATATATATGTATATATATGTGTGTGTGTATAGGCTCGTGTAAGCTCGTTTAGGCTCGTGAGCCCACTAATTGAAGCTCGGCTCGAGCTCGTTTAATAAACGAACCTCATATTTAGGATCGAGCTCGGCTCGGGCTTGTTTAATTCAATCTCGAGTCGAGCTTTTAACGAGTCGATCCCGAGTGGCTCATGAGTAGCTCGGATCACTTACACCCCTAGTCTCACACATACAATCACATGATCATAAGCATAAATAATAAGTGTATGAAGAAAACGTATATGATACATACCTACAAGGTCTTGAGGTATTGACTCCATCTCCTAAACATTCACAGTTGATGGGGTTTGAGCCTCCCACTTAAGAAACTTATGCAATTTTCCCTAATGTGACCAAGGTGATGACAGCGATGACATAATTGTACCTCCATGGTTCAATCTTGTCGAACATGACCCTTCTGTCTGCACCTACTACATTTGAACTTGCAGCGCACATGCTCATGGATTCCTACATGAAATGTCGTGGTACTTCTGGCCTCCAGTGTTTGGAAAGGCAACATCAAACTTTATAGATGTTGCTAGAAGAGTAGGGTTATGACTCCACTTCGTCTTTCCCAGCTGTACGTCTAAACCAAGCTCCCACTCCTGAGTCACCTCGATAATCCTATTAGTTGTCTGAACGAATGTAAGTTGTTCCTCAAACTTCTGTCAGTGATATACCTAATAATGCAGGACAATTCCTCTTGTAAAGTCTGCAAAACCTCAGTGGAAATCTAACCACAGGCTCAATACCTCTGAAGGAAGGATGCAAATCCCACCTGTGATCCCTTAGAGTAGGAACTAGTTCGCTGAGTATCCTCTATGTCAATAATCCACCACCTACTTGCAATAGGGTTCTTCTCCCTGAAGAACTCTAGGTCTCTGCAATCCTTCAACTCCCAAAAAGAGAGTGTACGTGCTCCGATCTGACCAACCATAATCTCTATATGAAAATCCCTAAGCCACTCATCTATTCGCTCCATGATCCCCTACTTGATGGTACCAAACATCACATGAGTTGTATCCAAAATACCGCGAGTGATATCAAACATAACTAACTTGCGTATCCTGTCAGCAATCGGCTCAATACCTGGAATCTCCATGAATTTACTCGATTCGATTGCGGATCCTGTGCTTTCAATAGTACGGGACAAATACTAACTTCCACACCTATTAATAATTTCCTCAAGAATTTTCCCGGATCCTATAAGTTGCCTTCTCAAATTAGTATTCCCAAAACTTGCTAAATGACACACTATTCCCACCAAAATACTTCCTAGGATCTCTTAGGATCCCCACCTCATCCTGCCATCAACTGCTGAAGAACTCCTACCAATGTCAGCTAACTGCTTCATGAATAAAATTACATGCAACAAAAGTTAAATAATATTTCGACTAAAAGACCAAACTCTACAACGGTTAGACTCAGATATGAGTTGTTCAATAAGAGTCCCACAAAGCACAAAGCAAGAAGCATTCACGAAGTAATACTCAAAAGCCACAAAACAATCTAAGGACATCCTAAACACACTTGCTACTACAATTCTAGGAACTTCCACTCACACTACCGATTGCCTTATGCATGTAAATTTTACACAATACAGGATCAAGTAGACTGTCGAATAAATGAATCTAGCCTAAGACCACAAACAGATGAGGAACATGAAATAAGGCTAAATCAGTCATTTTAGGACTATATGATCCTAACTGTATACAATTTTCAAACATACACTTAGCAATCAATTTCACCAATATAGATTCCAAATCTAACATTGCATCCAATTCCTCCTAGCCCAAAGGCATCACATATTAGGTCATTCTATGATACAGTTCCTGAAGTTATCCTTAGCCTTATCCTATCATACAAACATTACGTATCATATAACATACCAACATGTATGGGTATTCTGGGAATCAATTACTTGAACTCGGCTGTTTGCATGCATCACAACCCTTTTTATTTATAAAAACCTTTTAGAAAACTTATTTTCTTTCAAAAGTATTTTAAAAATTCCTCAGTTTACGTTCAGACACACCCGAGAGTGTGCCCGAATCCCTCAAACCAAGGCTCTGATACCAACTTGTAATGTTCCAAAAATACTGAGTTAAAATTCTATTTTAAGTGTTTCAAAACCATTAGTTCATTATCCCAAAAGACGATAACAATAAAATATTCTCAAAACATTAGCGTAAATAATAAATAATCAATGCAAAATAAATCTACAAGGAATGTAATGTGATTGTAACATCCTAAAAATTTAATAAGAGTTCTTAAATAAAAAAAGTGAATAAAAGAACGATTATGTATATAGTTAAAGCATCAAGGAGTAAACATATCATTAGATGATATGAAGTTTAGAAAGTTTAAAGTGAAAATTTTAACATCTTAAAAGTTAAAGGGCCACTTATGACAATCAGGTGAAACTTAGGTTTGACTAGATATTTGACCAACTTAGTAACTTTAATGTATTTTGTGAAAGATTAGGATGGAGAGGGACCATTTTGGAGATTAATTTAAGCTTCAAAGTTATTTTGAAAGAGCTTTTGCAAGGAGGGACCAAAAGTGGCAAGTTGGAAACGTTCAAAGCTAGTTAATGGTTCTTCTCTCCCATTTGCTTGTGAATAACGTGATTGAGAGAAAGGAAGAGGGAAATGGCGATTTCTATGAAGAAAAGGAAAATTTAGAGTAGTTGTTGAGGAATCAAACTAGGAATTGAAGATATGAAGCAACATCAAGCTTGATAGGTATAATTTCTCATCCTCTAACTCTATATTTTGAATTCAAGGTTTGGGGAAAACCCCAATGTTAAAATTAGTTTGATTTATTAATTTGGTTTTTGGTTTCTAACCTTCCTTGAGTTGTTTTGATGACCCAATCTCAATCTAATCATCTCATTGATGAATTTGAGAATTTGGGTGAAAACCCTCATGAACCCTAGAAACCCTAAAATTGGGGTTATTGCAATTTATGATGAAATTGGATTAGATTCTATGACCTAGATGATGACTGACAACAATAAATCCAATTGGAGTGCTCAAACTTATCCATGATGGTAGAATCATGTTCACGCTTGGATTGAAATGGATTTGGGGACAACATGATTAAATCAATGGAATCCATTGTCGTTGAAGTATTGGATGACTAAAGGAAGTTCATATTCATGAATGGATACTTTTTGAATGATTTGGATACAAAAACATAAAGGCTTGAATGTTCTTTTGATGAATGTATGGAATAATTAGGCATAAGTGCATTTTTGGAAATATAGGGATAACTACATGTTAGTTGACATCTAATAGGTGAATGAAATTCATGGATATGATATGAAACTTTAGAGATGGAACTGGAACATAAAGATGAAGGATATCTTGATCTATAAGTGCTTCTAGTGATTGTTTTAGCCTAAAAGGCAATTTAGGAAACATAGAATGGAATTGAGGATTCCATGGTTAGTTTATGTATTTACAATGAGATTAAATGTGGTTTCATGTAGTTGAAAACTTTCATGTGAGTGTTTAATGAGTTAGGAACAAACTATGTGAATTTAAGAATGTACAATTGGAAATTGAACTAGTTAGACTTTCATTTGAACATAAGGATCATCATGTCCTTAATGGTTTAAATGAGTAGTTAATTGATTAAGTGGGGTGTGTTTGGATGGTAAAACACCTCCTAATCATGTGTGAGGACCTAAATAAATGGTACAAAGTTTTTTGGAAAAGGGTCTTTAATAACTATACAAAATAGGGTGTTATTTTGAATAAATAAATTGAGTCTTGGGTGTGTCTAGGCATGAAAACCCAGCCCGTGGAAATGCATGCCTTAATTTCCATGGCCGTGGAAATCTCTATCTGTGAAGATACTTGTTTTTTTCATAACTTTTGCAAACGGAATCGATTTGACGCACGACTCTTGCCTACGCTCATAATTTTTCACGAGGAATAACATGAAGCAATAAAAGTTAGTATTTGAACCTTTGAGGGGTATTTTGGTTATTTTAATGACTTATGTTCATATATTGTGTAGGTAGTATTTGAAGAGGATTTCTCTTGGGAATGGAACTAGAAGAGCATTATCTAACCTATGTGTGATTGAGGTGAGTATGTGTTGACATTTTCCCACTTTGGGGTACATGGAAAAATGATTCTATGATAATGAAACACTAATGTTTGATATATAAAATAATGTTTTTCAATAGAAGTGTCAAATGTTTTTTAAAGGATAATTTGAAAGAGTGTCATGAAGGAAAGAATGTTTTTTCAAAGTAAAGAACGTATTTGAAGATCGAAAGTTTTGAAAAGGTGCTTAAATGTTTTGAAATATAGATGCTTTTTACTTTTGAAATGATTATTTTGATACTAACATATGAAATGTGTAAAGCTTGGAAAGTAATGACGAGAAATGGAAAGTGATGAAAAGAAACAAAAAGTAATGACAATAATCAGAAAGTAATGAAAAGAAAACTGTCCGGGTCATGATACCTCATAAGAGGCACCTCCCCTTCGTGAGATAGACGTCCTAATGGAAATAATGCCTTGGTGGATTGATTTGTTCTTTCCACCTTGGTCTAGACTTCAGAGTGGTTCCTTTATTGGACGTAGTACCTAAGTATAAAAATGGCAACGATATAATGCCAAAATTAGCCCTTAATGATAAAAGAGAATGAAATGTGCAAAGATGTCTTTTGAAATGAAATGAAAATAAATGAAACGATAAGATATGAAATGATATTTATGATGTGTATGAAAAGAGTTTTCCTTGAAAATGCTTGAAATGTTTTATGGTCTAAAACAATGTTTTGCGAAGATAAAATGTTTTTCATGTAAATGTGATAAATGTTTTGGGTCTCAAGCCCATGTAGCTCACAAGATATTATTGTCTTTAGTAACTCTTTTAATGCCATTTATTGCAGGTTACACTTAAGGAGAGAGAATGGTAAACATAAGTTAGAAGTCAAGTGATAGAGAATGGAGTGGAACTTGTTAAGTTCCTTGTTAGTTGTATTGGTGTAATTCTTATTTGCTTGCTATGGTTGTATTGATGTTTAATGGTAACCCCCAATGTTTTAAATTTATAAATATTTTATGGGACTGGTTTTTGTTAAATGTGGGTTAACACCTGAATGTTTTTAAAACCATTGCATTTTAAAGTTTGAAAATGTTTGAAAAATTTGGGGTGTTATAGTTTGGTATCACAGCCATAGTTTAAGCGAATCAAGATTGGATCATTCCAATCCTACGCTTATACTCTGGTTGTGGAAATTGTGAATGAGTCATAGGATTGTTATTCCTTGAGTTAGGTAAAATCTTATACAACAAGTGATAGAAAGGAATTGTCATGCTAGATGATATGAAGCTTTAGATCAATTAGATTAACTTGTAGAATACTACATTAAGTGCTTCTAAAGTGAGTAATGGAAGTAAGATTAGTGTATGGACGATCTAAACCAATGGATCAAAACCTCCTAAGTGGTGAATTCAAGGTTGATTATGTATAATATGGTTATAATAATATAGACACATGATACATACTCGAACTTGGTGGAACCATGGAAGGGTTTTGTGAAATGTGGAAAGGATTTAGGGGAGTTAGGGTCTTAATGGACATGTGTCTTGTATTAAATAAGAGTCATGAAGTAATTTAATACATGTCAATGGATAATGGAAAATTTTGACAACTTTGACTTTTTTGTCATAGTCAAACAGCTAGTATGAAAATGAGAAACTACTTGGGATATATTTAATATATGGTTGAAATTGAGTTTGTACCCTTTTAGTATCATTGGTAATGAGTTAAAAACACCAAGGAATGAATTAAATTGAGCTATTTAAATTGTAACAAGCATTTAGCTCAAAAGGGACGTGTTGAATCTAAAAATAAGACAAAGAACTGGAACTCCAAAGTTATAATTAAGAAAATTAGTTGGAGTTGGTAACTGGGGACGAGCTTATGTTATAACGTAAAAGTGATAACTTCAAGTTACAAGTAAGTTAATTGAGAAAGGAATGGAATGGAATCATGAATTCCATCCTTAGATGAAAGATGTAACATCCTGATGTTGAGGAAATTTCAATTTTAGCCTTATGTATGGATAAAAATTTCATTCTAGTCCTTGTGCATGAGAAAGGGTGCAAAATGGCCCATAGTGGCATTTTGATAATTCCTGGCAAGAACTTGGTATGATGGGCGTACTCTTCGTACATATGGCATACATGTGGGGGGCCTAGTACGTTGAACGTACTATTCGTACGTTGTGCGTACGCACAAGGGTTCCAAACCCTAAAATTTAGGTTTTGCACCATATTTAAACAACTTTATAGCCTAAGACCTTCACCCTAATCAACCTCCAACTGAGAATTCGACCCTCTAGTAAACCCTAAGTGAGAAGAGTGCTTTTGAGCTCATTTGTGTGCTTTGTTTGTGTTCCCGAAGAAGAAGAAGAAGTTGCTGCAAGGACATTGAAGCTTGGAAGTAACTTAGATATGGGATTCCCCGGTTGTTAGCTACTTCCAAAAGGTAAAAAACTCCTTGCTTGATCACTCCATCTTGTCGATCTATTCATTTCTTCATTTATGGCACTTTTGGTCCCAAATATGGTGAATCTTTAGTATGACATGCTTTTGACCAAATAAATCGTCCTTTCAGACCTTATGAGGGGTCATGAGTCATAAAAATGTGGTCTTGGTGCTTAGTTTTACTTCATGCACGCTATAGAAGGTGTTAAGGCATTAAGATGATGATATTTTGTGTATTAAGCACTTAATGGACATACAAATCATAAATTTGGAAACTTTATGACTTTTGATGGTATTTTAGCCTTAGATCTGCAATGAGACGTGTTAAGTCGGAGAAATAAGGTCTAAATAGGTTAAGAAGGGGACTACTGTGTACGTTGGGCGTACCGAAGGGTGCGCTGCACGTATGCAGATGTTTCCCAATGCCTCGGTCAACTTGTACGCCCCGCATACCTCCAAATTATCTCCCATGTACGAAGCCTGAGTTGAGTCGGCTGTGTTGACTCGGTTAACCTGTTGATTTTGACTAGTTTTGACCAAGGGTATTTTGGAAAATATTAGTAATCTAGAATGGGTAATGTTTTGACATTTAGGATTTGGGTTGAGCTGGTATTTGGGAGTAGAGTATTGATCAGCTATTCATCAATCTATGAGGTGATTTTTCCTCATTATACTTACGGGTCGAAGGCACCAAGGCCGGCTCATTGGATTGATATCCTAGTTTATAGTATGTTGCAATTCTATAGTGATCTGTTAGATTTGTATCCTGGTATATAGGATGTTGTTATGCTATGGTGATCTGTTATATCTTTATCCTGACTTATTGGATGTTGGTATGCCAGGGATTGTCTCCATCCGGTCCTAGTACTGAGCACAAGACTTGCTACTATTGTGATCAAGTTGGCCATGTGAAGGTCAACTGTCTATTGCTCGCCGCCAAGTCGACACATGCCCCAACACCGACCACTATGAGGATTACTGATGGGCGCCAGGGTAGGACGAAGCCCCCGAGGGCTCGACGCTATGCTTTTTAGATCACTGCCGAGGAGGCCAGGGCAACGCCATAAGTCGTGACTTGTATGTTTCTATTTATTGTTCTATCGATTAATATATGGTATGCTTATGTTTCTGTTTCTAATAGGTACATTCTTAGTGAGCTAATTGCCCGATCTTGTGTTATTTGACTCGGGTGTGAGTTAGTCCTTTGTGACTTGATCTTTTAGTAGGGATTTTTGTATGACCCTTAGCAAGTTGGAGTGTCCGTTGCGGGATTCTATCACCAAGGAAAATGGGGTTTCGACATCTAGAGTATATCATGGTTGTGTATTGGAGATCTTCAGGGTGCCTTATTCGAGCGATTTGATTTTGATCCCCATGGAAGATGTGCGTGTGATAATGGGAATGGACTGGCTAAGGAGGTTTGGTGCTATGATCGATTGCGAGGGTCAACGAGTGATAGTTTAAACCCAAAGTGGGGGAGAACTGGTCATCTACGGAGAGGGTATCAGGTTGGATTAGGGTTTTGTTCTGCAGCTAGGGCTCAACAGTATATTCATTATGGGTGTATGGGATATTACCTATGTGGTTGATACTTGGGTGGGGGAGTAGGTCTCAATTTCAGATGTGCCAGTTGTCAGAGAGTTTGTTGGTGTGTTTCTGGAGGAGTTACCCGGTGTGCCTCCTGAGAGGCAGGTTGAGTTCAGGATTGACTTAGTGCTAGGTGCGGTTCCAAATGCCAAAAAGCAAGTACCATTTGGCACTGCCTGAGATGTAGGAGTTTTCGTCTCAGATTCAAGAGCTTTTAGGAAAGAAGTTCATCAAACCTAGTAGTTTTCCGTGGGGAGCGTCGATATTGTCCATCAAGAATAAGGATGGTTCACACCGGATGTACATTGATTATTAGGAGTTGAACAAGTTAACGATGAAGAACTGATATCCCCTTCCACGTATTGATGACCTCTTTGACCAGTTGCAGGGTGCATCTTGGTTCTCCAAGATCGATCTAAGGTCCGGGTATGATCAGGTGAGGGTGAGAGAGGAGGATGTGGAGAAGACAACATTTCAGACTCGTTATGGGCATTATGAGTTCATGGTGGTACCATTTGGGCTCACCAATGCGCCTTCCATATTTATGGATTTGATGAATCGGGTGTGCAGGCCGATGCTTGATCAATCAGTAATTATGTTCATCGATGATATCTTGGTGTATTCCAAGACCAGAGAGCAGAATGGGGAGCACCTTCGAGAGCTTTTGGGAGTGTTCAGGCGAGAACGGTTGTATGTCATGGTCTCAAAGTGTGAGTGTTGGTTACGAGAGGTGCAGTTCCTATGACATCTCGTTAACCAAAATGGGATTTTGGTCGATCCGGCCAAGATTGAGGTTGTGATGCAGTGGGAGCTTCCAAAATCTCCCTCATAGATCAAGAGTTTCTTGGGTTTCGAGGGATATTATCAGAGATTTATCTAGGATTTCTCTATGATTGATGTACCCCTCAGTCGTCTGATGAGAAGGGGAGTGGATTTCCGATGGGTCCCTTAGCAACAATCAACATTTGAGACACTGTGACAAAGGTTATACGAGGCTCTGGTATTGACCCTTCTGGAGGGTGTCCTGGATTTCGTGGTATTTTGTGATGCATCCATCATTGTTTGGGGGGGGGGGTTCTTATGCAGAGGGGATGAGTGATTGCGTATGCTTCTCGGTAGCTGAAGCCGCATGAGGACGACGTCCTACTCATGACTTGGAGCTAGGGCAATGGTATTTGCCCTCAAGATTTTGAGACATTATCTATATGGGGTCCATTGTACCGTTTATGACTGAACCTGAAGATGAGGCGGCGCAAGTGGCTTGACATGGTCAAGGATTATGACTGCGAGATCCTTTAACATCCGGGTAAAGCGAATGTGGTAGCGAATGCTTTGAGCCGCAAGTCGGCTGGATCTTCAGTTGGGATATGTGTATGAGGATATCCATTGATTCTCCACTTTTGGATTTGATTAGAGGGGCAGATGCAGAAGGAGAGCTGGAAACAATAGAGGATTAGGGATGAGATCGACAGGTTTGTCACTGATAGCCAGGGATTGTTGACCCGCTGTGATAGGGTTTGGGTTTCAGTTTCTGGTGGGACTAGGCATATAGTGTTGGAGGAGGCTCATAAGTCTCACTTTTGAAACACTCAGGAGACACCAAGATATATCGGGATTAGATACAAAGTTATTGTTGGCCGTGTATGAAGAAGGAGATAACTTGGTATGTTGAGAGGTGCTTGACCTGTGGGATGGTCAATGCTGAGCATCAGAGGCCGCATGACAAGGTGCAACCTTTGGAAGCTCCCATGTGGAAGTGGGAGCAGAACACCATGGATTTCATTACCAAGTTACCGAAGACTACCAAGGGATTTAATGCTATATGGGTCATCGTGGATCAATTGACCAAATGTGCCCATTTTTGGCCATCCGGGAGAGCTCTTTGGCTGAAAAGTTGGCCAATGTGTATGTTCGGGAGATTGGTACTCGTCATGGAGCTCTAGTCTCCATTGTATCTAACCTAGATGTTTGGTTCACTTCCCGATTATGGTAGAAGTTCCATGAGGAACTGGGTACGAGATTACATTTCAGCACTGCTTATCATCCGCAGACCGAAGACCAGAGTGAGCGAACCATTTAGAAACTTGAGGATATGTTGTGGGCTAGTGTCATAGATTTCGGTGGGAGTTGGGATTCCTACCTACCCTTTGCGGAGTTTTCCTACAACAACAACTATCTCTCCAATATTGGAACCCCACCTTTTGAGCTCCTGTATGGTCAGAGATGTCGTACCCTAGTTTGTTGGGGGGGAGGTTGGTCACAGAGTCATGGGACGGACTAAAGTAGTCCTTCAGACGATGAAGTTTTTTTAGCAGATCAGGCAGAGACTTCAAACAACTCAGAGTCAGCGGAAGAGTTATGTCGACCTGTGCCGATCTGAGTTGGAATTTCAGGTCGGCGATATGGTTCTACTAAAGGTCTCACCTTGGGAGGGTGTGATATGCTTCAGGAAGTGGGGGAAATTGGGTCCTCGATATATTGGACCATTCTGACTGATTGTCAGGGTAGGCAAGGTGGCCTACCGATTGGATTTCTCGAGTAAGCTCAATCAGATCCACAACACCTTCCATGTTTCGTAGTTATGGAAGTGCATGTTAGACGATGAGGCAGTGGTTCCTTTGGATGATATCCAGGTCGATGAGCATCTTAATTATATTGAGAGGCCAATATTAATGATAGAGAGGAAGATGAAGGTCCTGTGTAAAAAGGCGATACCCTTGGTAATGGTTCAATGGTAACATTGGAAAGACTTCGAGTGGACCTGGGAGCTGGAGGCAGAGATGCGGGAGCATTACCCTGAGTTATTCGCAATAACTAAATTCGAGGAAAAAGTCTAGTTCTAGTAGGGGAGAATTGTAACATCCCGATGTTGAGGTAATTTCAGTTTTGGCCCTATTTATGGATAAACATTTGATTATATTCCTTGTGCATGAGAAAGGGTGCAAAATGACCCATAGTGGCATTTTGGTAATTTCTGGCCAGAACTTAGTACGCTGGTCATACTCTTTGTACACATGGCGTACGTGCAAGGGACCTAGTACGTTAGGTGTACGTGTGAGGGTTCCAAAGCCTAAAATTTAGGGTTTTCATACTATTTAAACAACTTTATGGCCCAAGACCTTCACCCTAATCAACCTCCAACTGAGAATTTGACCCTCTAGTAAACCCTAAGTGAGAAGAGTTCAATTGAGCTCATTTGTGTTCTTTGTTGGTGTTCCTGAAGAAGAAGTTGAAATGACCTTGAAGCTTGGAAGCAACTTACATATGAGATTCCCTAGTTTTTAGCTACCTCCAAAAGCTAAAAAGCTTTATGCTTGATTACTCCATCTTTTAGATCTATCTATTTCTTCATTTATGTCAATTTTGGTTCCAAATATGGTGAATCTTGAGTATGGCATGCTCTTGACCAAATAAGTCATCCTTTTAGACCTTATGAGGGGTCTTAAGTGATAAAAATGCGGTCTTCATGCTTAGTTTTACTCCATGCATGCTATAGAAGGTCTTAAGGCATTAAGATGTTGAGATTTTGTGTATTAACCACTTAATGGACATGCAAAGACATAAAGTTGAAAACCTTATAACTCTTGATGGTATTTTAGCCTTGGATATGCATTTGGACGTGTTAAGTCGGAGAAATAAGGTCTTAATAGGTTAAGAAGAGGACTGATGTGTACGCTGGGCGTACCAAAGGGTACACAGCATGTACGCAAATATTGCCCCAAAGCCTGAGACATCTTATGCACCCCGCGTACCTCCAGAGTACCTCTGCATACGAAACCTAAGTTGACTCGATTGTTTTGACTCGGCTGACTTGTTGATTTTGACTAGTTCTGACCAAGGGTATTTTGGGAAATGTTATTAATCTAGAATGGGTAATGTTTTGATATTTAGGATTTAGGTTGAGCCGGTATTTAGGAGCAGAGTATTGACCAACGATTCTTTAGACCGTGAGGTGAGTTTTCCTCACTGTACTTACGGGTCGAAGGCACCAAGGCTAGCCCATTGGATTGATATCCTGCTCTATAACATGATGTTGTCCTATAGTGATCTTTTAGATCTATATCCTAGTATATAGGATGTTGCTATGCTGTAGTGATATGTTAGATCTGTATCTTGGTATATAGGATGTTGCTATACTGTAATGATCTATTAGATATGTATGATTAACTGTATATGCTAGCTATTGATTGTGATGGTATATGTTAATATGTGATGGTGTGCTAGGTAAAGGCGGACATGCTTTGTGATGAAGGCCAAGATACACAGGGCGGTACGGATCGACTGAAGGCCTGCGAGGCGGATCAGTCAGGCCAAAGGCCCGGAGAGTTGTCTAGATAGGTTGAAGGCCCAGTGAGGCGGTTCAGTAATATTGAAGGCTCTATATGCATGTTGCTGTTTGTTATGTTTATGTGGTGGTACTTTAGGGGAACTCACTAAGAGTTGTCTTATAGTTTTAGTTTTTTTTTTTCAGGTACTTCTAAGGACTGTGGCAAAGGCATGACTGTACACATCCTTGGTTTTATGTTGATTGGATCTTGGAAGAATATGATTTTAAATAAAGTTTTAGAAACAATGGTTTTGTAAACACTTCTTTTTATTAAATGGGTTGTGTGAAAAGTTTAAATTTGTTGTGATTTTTGAGATGTTACCAAAGATAATGATTTGATGTGATTATTGACACTAGAAGGCTAGCCAATGGCTAAGTTGGAGAGAGTGTGATATGATTACGAAAGCGAGATGGTGTAAGAAAACACGACTGAGATAGCTTGGGAAGGAGCTTGATAATGTTGACTCGATGAGATCTTTTGGGATCCTAAGGAGTTGGCAACCAGATGACAGAAAAACCAAGTGTCAAGTATAATGGTAGCTGTGGAAGAAGGGTGTCCATGCGACACCAAGATACTAATAAAAGGCGAGCAATTATGCATTAACCTAATGTGATGGACTGGTGAGCAATGATGCACGATGGTAGTAGTGTAGGATACATGAAGGTGTTTATTGATCCTGAAAGGAAGACAACCAATACGAAGATCGTTTTGAAGCATGAACATAATGGAAGCAAAAAGTGACAATGATGAGTCCATAAGAGTATTTTAACCTAGGGTACTAGAGTACCTTGATGAATAATTTAACGGAAGGAACTTTGTAAGCTCTACTTACAAGTTCTAAGATTTGTGATAAAAAGTTGAGTTTCTTCTGCGGAGAATGTGATAAGGTTGTCATATCGAATGAAACTTCAAGATGTGATAACTAGATGATAAGTAACTGGAAGAAGATTTCATATGATGGAATATAAAAGAATGAAAAGTGTACATCAAGGAATTTTATAGTACTAATAAGGTGTGTACAAGAATAAACACCTGAAGATTGTTAAAAAGGGTTGTCAAGAAGACAATAATAAGTAAACAAAATTTTCAAAATTCCCATGAATGTCAATGAGACGAATTGCTACTGTGTAAGAGTCATAGGGTGATTTGGACCTTAAAATAAATTCCCTCATTTCTTTTAAGGGGCATGTGGTAAGAAGGATATGGAAATGTGATGATGTGATGTTACAAGATCTCATAGTACTCTGGGAGATTAATAAGAACAACATGTGGTGCTTGGATTTATGGGTGAGATGAAAAAACCAAAGATACAATATTTATAGCTCCTAAGTTGCGAAACCCGATGATACGAATCAAGCACGTTCAAGTACAATTGAGTACTACATTTGGGTATTGCTGCTAATCTGGATTCACCAACCAGACAAAGAGTGGGTAGACTTTTGATAGTGAGGTCTTATGTTATAAGTTCACATAGAAGATAGGAGTTTGACTTAGATAATAATGGGTCACTCGACTATGCCCATAGGAAGTGAGAATCCATTGATATAAAACTAGGCCGTGCAATCACAAGTATGGGACAAGAAATAGAAAGAAGTAAAGTATCATGATACTTGAGAAGTTAATCTTGCTAAGTGATGAATGGATGATCCGATTACTTGAACAAATTTATTGAAGGACACATGAATGATGAAAATTTAGATAGAAGATATAGGTTATCAATAGTGGAAAGCGAAGGTGAAATTCGAATACCACAAGGAGTATATGTGAGGTAAGGAGCTTTCCTCAAGGAAATAAACGAAACATCTTGTTACAACCCACGTGATGATGATCATCTTGTGATTTAACCTTACAGAAATGTTTTAATTTCTTTAACGGGTAGATACTTGGGAAGAATCAAGTTACAAGTGACGAGACAATTTGGACCCAACAATATTTTCAAAGTGAGTTGAAACAACGCCATGTGCTTTGGATCTTTTGGTCATAGTGTGATTAGGATTGCAGGCAAAGAAGTGAGTTAACCCATGAAATAAGATTTTGGGTTTGACTCGATAGTTAAAGTGAATGAACTTTGATGGTATAATACATATTGGTACATAAGTATAAGATTTAGAACGATATATATGGTTAAGTCATCGTATGGGTGAATATAGAAAGAGAAAATCATTAGTATAGATGAACTTGCAATATATATTCAAAGTAAAGTGTCAATATTATGACTTGGAAATCAATACCTATATAAAAGAAAGTATAGAAATGAGAAGGCATAAAGAGTGATTAAACTGTAAATATAAAATCCAACAACGGTTTGACTATAGTTATAGTGATAAAAATGAAATGGTACATGTACCATAGTGTGTTCTGTCACATATGTCATATGAGATGTTAGTAGGTAGAGCATTCAAATCATGTTTTAGTAAGTGTTCAAGCAAACTTAGGTATACTACTTTATGTTTGAGACTTTGATACCATAAGAGGTTAAAAGGACAAGATGAAAAGATATATTTGAAGCTAAATCAGGGTAATGGCTTACTAATGAAATTAGTAATCAATGGAATGTTGGTGATACGCTTAAGCATGAAGGTACATTCTTAGGAAATATAGAAAACCTATGTAACAACCGATTATTTCGGGTTAATAAAAGTCAAACAAGTCAAAGCAAGTTCAAGCAATTCAAACAAAAGTCAAATAGTTAAAACTTAAATCATGAAAATTCACTTTGCTTTTGAGGTTTTCGGTTTTGGGAATCAAAAATCACTCCATAGCCGGACACACTTCTCGACCGAAATAACCAAGACCGAAATCAATCAAGGCCGAGCTCACATGCTAGACCGAGAACCCTTAGGCCGAAGACCTTGATGTTCTCAGTTGGAACTTGGACTGAAATCAAGGTGATTCTGGTGAAGATAGGCCGAAATCACGAACCTTATCCGGAGGTCCTTTTCCCAAAATGATAAATTACACAATCCAATGTGAATATCACATCACTCTACACCTCATATATATATATATATATATATATATATATATATATATATATATGTATATATATATGTATATATATATATATATATATGTATGTATATGGCCGAAATCCCCATTCATTATTCTCTTTTCCATCTTCAAATTCCTTCACTTTTCTCTCAAACAAACGAGATCAACACGTCACATCTTCAAATCTTCATATCTTTGCCCAGAACATCTTCAAACTTTTCCCAGGAAACAAAGTTCTTCAAGATCACTTCTTAAAAATATATAGTAAGTTTCCATACAATTCTAGTGTTATACAACACTTTAATTATTAGTTTATCTAATTTACACCTTTTCTTATGTGTTTAAAACTACTAGGATACGACTATCCTCACGTGTTCTAAATTGAAGAACATCACCACTCACTCCACCATCCAGACAAGAACACACTCGAGGTGAGTTCATACACCCACATTTTTCGATATTTTCAATGTTTATGGGGAGGGGGGATACAAGTAAAACACAAGAACACTTGTATTAAAAATAAAAAATAGTTAAATAAATTTTATTATTGGTTACACAAAGATGCTTAGTTCCAAATTTGTGAAACATATACATACAAGGTTTTGACTAAAAACGCAACACTACAAAAAACAAAGTACAAAGACATTATCTTATTCTATAAATATATATATATATATATATATATATATACATATATATGTATATATATATATATATATATATATATATATATATATATATATATATATATATATATGGTACATACAAAGGATTCATCATTTCAACGAAATAATTTTTATAAACTATAATATGTATGGTTATGGGTCATTACACTATTATACCATTTTGGGACAAATAAATAATTATTAAAAATTTAATTATTTATACACTCTAAAAATTTTATGGAAAAATAAGGTTTTCATTTACAAAAGGGTTTTTCGTTTCATTACTCGTAAACTCGTTGAATCAATTGTTTGTGAGACACGTCTTCAAGTATTTACTAAAGTACCAACAAAAGTCCTGAATTATAACCAGAATCTCTTAGAGGGAGAACGAGACACTTGTGTATAGATCAATATCGGACTTACAATCTCGCACCCTAGCTGTTAGCTACAGCTGGACCGGCAGGTCTGGGGTGACAAATGTCATCAACATTCCAACGCCGGAAGAACATCGCAGCAGACACATCAGTCATAGTATGGTTATAAGAACTCACATGGGGAGACAACGGCACATTTGGTTTATGGAGTAATATACCTTCAAACAATTTTATTTAGATAAAACTACATTACACAGTTTTCTAGTACAAAACAACTTTCATTTATGAAAATATACATTCAATTGGTTTTATATAGATTAAAACTACATAATACTACTTTCGGGTACAACAACATTTATATACATTTTTGGTCTTAGGGTATCTAAGACTACAATTCACTACAAAAGAAAATATTGGATTTTGTATAACTAAATACTATCATTTTACAAGGAAAGGTATACAAATTTTCATACAAACTCTTATGAACTCACCAACATAAATGTTGACACTTTTTCAAAACCACTTGTATTCCCAAGGAATCAGTAGACAGGTACTCACACAAGTTTTGCAAAGACGGAGCGTAGTAGTGTCACATCTTACATTTTTGTCGTATGTTTTTGGAGTTTAACAAACAATGATTACAACTCAATGTAAATATTAAATTATCAATATGGTGGTTTTAATGATTTGATTTCTATTATTCAATTGTTATGATACTGTACATGGTGTCATCCACCCTAGACGTTTCCACCATTTTCCCGGTTTGGGGGTGTGACTGATTGGTATCCGAGCATTGTTTATAGTGAGCTAAGTATATCAAACCGTGTAAGATATACAACTATAAATACAATGGGGCTAAAACGCTCTGACTAAAAGTATACTTGTAAAATATAAGTATTTTTATAAAAGTATACGTACATGCATGCATACTAGAACAGTGTCGTAATAAGAACTATATAATAGTATTTAGATAAGTTGGATGTTGTGGTTAAGCCTAGATAGTTATGTGATCATATCTGGAATAAATATAGCCTGATCAACTATATTTATGCAAGATATAACTAACATGTGTTTGGGAATGATCGTTGTGAACAACGAGTCTAAAACTTACCAACCCTATATACCAAGAAACTCTTAGAATTAAACACCAAGTTTAAAATATTATAGGAGTATTTTGATGATACTATAGAACCACACACCTAGATTCTTTATGTACCTCCATTCTCGCATAAACGACGTTGACGAATTTCTCCACAAATACCCCTACCACCCTACCACGGCTGCCAACAGATGGATAGAGGAGAAGATAGCCGCCATGAGACGACAAATCCTTGTAGCTGAAACCACGACAATCATAACGAAATAGAGAACAAAGGAGGCCACTCGCGATATGTGGGAGATGACAGGGCACCTTGTGTATCATTTTCATATTTGATAGACTATTATATCCTAGTGAGTTAGTGACTATACTACTCACACTATGTGGTAGGCTTATTGCATCTTTCATCACAACTTGTAGTGGTAAATCAAGAGGGGTACGCCCTCCCAAAACCCATGAAACCCGAACCAACTTAAGTTTTGACATCTATGTGCTATTTTGGTAACTTAACATTTGTACAATACCTACTACTACTCACAACCATAAGTACATTACGATGATGTTAGTCGAAAACATTAGGAAACGTGCAACAAAACATATAAATTTATAGGTACAACTAGTAACAACCATAGTTACTTACGAACTCGTTTCATACCATACATCAAGAATCATGCAATCACACGGAAGTAACCAACATACCGACAAAACACCCGTTCTACAAATGGGCCTCGCCACATTCCAAGCCGTTATAGCAGCCGCTGTGACAGCCATCATGACACAACTTAGCTCTAACAACACGAACGGAAACGAGAACGATAATCACAATCCCAAACAAGGTGATAACCAATAATACCAGCGAGTGTGCTCTTGCAAGGACTCCCCAAATTACGAACGTAAGAACATCCACGACAATGGAGGAGCACTAGCTAAGAAACGAAAGTTTTGGAACAAGAAAAAGGGCCTTCCGATTCAAGGACCTATCAAAAGGCAAAAAACTATGGCAGTCCATACCACTACTGTCCCTACTGCCTCAATGTCGACAAGACCATATGCTGGAAACCTACCAAAATGCAACAAGTGCAACTTTCATCACTATGGATTCTGCCGAGAATTACATTGCAACAAATGCAACAAGAAGGGGCATACCACCCATGCCTATAGAGTGCCAGCTCAACAGACCACCCAGGCCAACAATGCTAGGATGGGTCAGGCTTGCTACATATGTGGGAAGGCAGGGCATTCCCAAACGGAGTGCCCAAATACTAGAAAAAAATATGTTAGGGGCGTCGGAAAAATTTCAACAACAAGACATGAGGAAGCAACAAGGGACCCCACTAGGATTACTAGTATGTTCCTCTTCAATAATTCATAGGCATGCATACTTTTCGATAGTAGTGCGGAGAAAAGTTTCGTGAGCCACAAGTTTAAACAATTACTTAAACAAACGCCCCAATCACTAAATGAAACATTCACAATAGAAATGGAAAATGGAAAGGCAGCGAACAGTAACGAAATATACATAGGAAGTATCCTCACTCTAAACAACTATTTCTTCCAAATTGACCTAATGCTGGTCACAATAAAAAGTTTTGACGTTATCATCAGCATGGATTGGTTAAGTCCTCATCATGTTGATATTCTGTGTTACGAAAAAGCCGTTCTCCTTAATGTGTAAAGTAGTGAAACCCTCGTCATTTATGGCGACAAACCCGGTACAAACCTACAAATCATCTTTTGCGTCAAGAAAAAGTATCTATGCAAAGGAGTACCCCGCCTTCCTAGCCCACGCTGAGGATGAGAAAAGAGAAGCGAAAGACATCAAGGATGTTCCAGAAGCCCATAACCTTCTAGGAATACCTCTCGTACGACAAGTCAAGATTAAATTCGACTTAAACACAGTAACTATGTAAAAAGTAGTTGTAAATACCGTCTCACACAAATTAATCACTTCACTCACGTAGAAACTAAGGACCCATATTGGTAATCTACGATTACTAAACGTTGGAGTTATATATAGTTAAGATACTACAAATTCAAGATTTGTGATTCCGCTTTAACTCCTATTCCTTGTTTGGTTGTGGGCTTAGGGTAGAATAGCTTATTCGAATATCTTTTCAATCTTGATTTTATACAAATTTTATACACGAAATGATTATAGAAGGACTAGGGTGGACATGCAACCACTTGGGCGATCGTAGACAAATTAACCAGACCCACACACTTCCAACCAACCAAAGCCACAAAAGATATAGAAAAGTTGACAGGAACGTATCACAAGGAGATTGTGAAATTTCACAGTGTGCCACTATCTATCATCTTGGATAAAGGGACAATCAATTCGCCTCGCATTTTGACAGTCGTTACAGAAGTCCTTCGGAACTAAACTCAACATGAGTACATCGTACCATCCCCAAACTGACCGGCAAAGCGAAAGAACCATTCAGACGCTAGAATACATGTTGAGAGCTTGTGTGATAGACTTTGATAAAGCTTGGGATACCCATTTACCATACATTGAGTTCTCATACAACAATAGTTTGAAGCCCTCTACGGATGCAAGTGCAGATCACCTATGTGCTAGGCTGAAGTGGGTGACACACAACGAGCAAAGAGGCAAGTTCCTGATAACACTCTCATTGGTCCTGAGATCATAAGGGAGACAACAAAGAAGATAGTCCAAATTCAGGAACGACTGAAAGCATCTAGGGATCGACAAAAGAGCTATGCAGATAAACGACGAAAACCCTTGGAGTTCCAAGTTGGTGACCACGTTCTGCTAAAGGTCTCACCATGGAAGGGAATGATATATTTTAGAAAACATGGAAAACTAAATCCAAGGTACATCGGACCATTCAAAATTCTAGTTAGAATCGGCCCGGTGGCTTACAAACTTCAAACTACTGCAGGAACTCAGCAACATACACCCCACTTTCCAGTTGTCTAATCTAAAGAAGTGTCTGTCCGACGAGACTCTTGTAATCTCAATCAATGAAATCAAGATAAACGAGAGTCTACACTTCGCAGATGAACCTGTGGAAATCATGGACATGGAGATCAAAAGGACAAAACAAAGCCGCATACCCATAGTGAAGGTCCGTTGGAACGCCAAGCGAGGGCCAGAATTCACTTAGGAACAAGAAGACCAGATGAAACAAAAAAAATACCCACATCTTTTCCCTAGTTCATGAGTACCTACTTTAGAAATAATTTTGGGACGAAATTCCCTCTAATGGGGGGATAATGTAACAACCGGTTATTTAGGGTTAATAAAAGTCTAACAAGTCAAACCAAGGTCAAGAAAGTAAAAAAAAAAAGTCAAATAGTTAAAACTTAAATCAAGAAAATTCACTTTGCTTTTGAGGTTTTTGGTTTTGGGAATCAAAAATCACTCCTTGGCTGGACACACTTCTCAGCCGAAGTCAACCAAGACCGAAATCAAACAAGGCCAAGATCACATGCTAGACCAAGAACCCTTAGGCCGAAGACGTTGATGTTCTTGGTTGGAACTTGGACCAAAATCAAGGTGATTCTGGTGAAGATAGGCCGAAATCACAAACCTTATCCGGAGGTCCTTTTCACAAGATGATAAATTACACAATCCAATGTAAACATCACAACACTTTACACCTCATATATATATATATATATATATATATATATATATATATATATATATATATATATATATATATATATATATATATATATATATACTAGGCGAATGTCCGCAGATTGCGCAGAAGCATTTATATAACTGAAATCTTTACATGTTTTTTTTAAATATAACAATAATTTTATTGTTAAATTTGATATAATAATTAGTATACTATGGAGATATAATATATTGATTATTTTTGAAGAGTAAATTACACGAATGGTCCCTATGGTCTGGGGTAATTTTTGTGCTTTGTCCTAACTTATTTTTTTAACTTGGAAGGTCACTACTATTTGTTTTTGTTACGCGCTTTGTACCTACTATTTGTTTTTGTTACGCGTTTGGTCTATGTCTTACCTAAAAACACTATTATTTAAATAGTGAAAAATTATGGAGTAGGTAAGGTAAGGTGAACGGGTGGGGTTGGGCTGTGTTTATTTAAATAAATTAGAAAATCAAATGAAAAAATAGTCTTTTTAGGTAAGACAGGGACCAAGTGCGTAACAAAAACAAATATTAGGGACCTTCCGAGTTAAAAAAATAAGTCAGGGACCAAACATGCAAATTAATCTAAACCATAGGCACAATTCATGTAATTTACTTTATTTTGAATTATATGATATCATAAACATCTATTAAAACTGCATAATCTCAATCTTTTGAATGACCTCTACCCGTGGGTTACTCATGAATAAAATAAAATAAAATATATAGTTTAATGTTATTTATAGTTGTAGTTATTATTAATTAATTTTTTAAAACTTATTTGTTTAACATTTTAATTTCTATCATTGTAATTATTTAAAATATCACACAATTTTTTTTATTTTAAAGGTAACAATATAATCATTTATATAGAGTTATTTTTAATTATTGTTATTGTAAGTTATTTCAAGCTAATTCTTTAAAAACTTTTAACGACTATAAAAATATCTTTAGGGAATATTTTAGTTAAATTGATATTACAATTTAATTTTTGCATTTAACACTACAATTTATCATTTTTAACTTTTCACAAAATATTGTGTGGGTTTTTTAAGTCAAACTGAAAATTATATTGAAGTTGACCATGTAATGTTATATTTAAATTAACAATTTAAGTATTTTGTCCAAACTGTTCAAAAGTTGTAGCTTTAAATTGATAATGGTTTACATACAACAACATATTAAATCTAATAAATGAAGTATAATATGTTAAAAGTTAAAGACATAACTTTATAAGTAGAAGTAAAAATATTATTTTAATATTGAAATATAGTTTATTTATGATTACACTTTAGGCTTGGTACTTATTTAACCTTATTAACCAACTTATAATCATTATTAGAACGACACTACAATTTATCACTTTTAACTATTTACAAAATATTATTTAGGTTGTTTAAGTTGAACTAAAATTTATATTTAAGTTGATCATGTATGGTTATATTTAAATTAACAATTTAAGTATTTTATACAAATTGTTCAAAAGTTGTAGCTTTAAACTGATAATGGTTTACATACAACAACATACTAGGCCAAATAAATTAAGTATAATATGTTAAAACTTAAAAACATAACTTTATAAGTAGAAGAAAATATATTCTTGTAATATTGAAATTTAGTTTATATATGATTACACTTTAGGTTATATTTATTTAACCTTATTAACCAACTTATAATCATTATTAGAAAGAAATTGAAAAGTCATGGGAGTTTCAAATGAATGTGGTGAAAGAAAAAATGAATGAGAGTTTCAAATGAATGTGGTGAAAGGAAAATGCTAGCTTTATAAGTATACTAGGCGAATGCCCGCGCGTTGCTTAGAAACACCTATATAGTTGAAGTCTTTACAAATATAGATTTTTTGAATATAACAATAATGTTATTGTTAAATTTGATATGATAATTTGTATATACTAAATTGATATAATATATTGATTATTTTGAATTATATGATAATATATACATTTATTATAACTTCATAATCTCAATCGTTTGAATGACTTCTACCCGCAAGTTACACATGAATAAAATTAAATATAATATATGATTTGATGTTATTTATAGTTGTTTTTATTGTTAATTAATTTTTTTAAAATTTATTTGCTTAATGTTTAAATTTCTATCGTTATAATTATTTAAAACATCAAACATTGTTTTTTTATTTTAAAGCTAACAATATAATCATTTAAATAGAGTTGTTTTTAACTATTGTTATTGTAAGTTATTTTAAGCTACTTATTTAGAAACTTTTAACGATTATAAAAATATATTTAAGAAATATTTTAGTTAAATTGAAATTATAATTTAGTTTTTGCTTTTATCACTACAATTTATCACTTTTAACTATTTACAAAATATTCTTTAGTTTTCTTAAATGGAACTGAAATTTATATTTGAGTTGACATTGTAATGTGCAGAAACACTATATAGTTGAAGTCTTTACAAATATATATTTTTTAAAATATAACACTAACGTTGTTGTTAAATTTTATATAATAATTCGTATATTAATTTGATATAATATATTGACTATTTTGAATTATATGATAATATACAAATCTATTATAACGTCATAATCTCAATCATTTGAATGACGTCTACTCGCGAGTTACACATCAATAAAATTAAATATTATATATGGTTTAATATTATTTATAGTTGTTATTTTTAACTAATTTGTTAAAATATATTTGCTTAATGTCTTAATTTCTATCATTATAATTATTTAAAACATCAAACATTATTTTTTTGATTTTAAAGGTAACAATATAATCATTTATATAGAGTTATTTTTAACTATTGTTATATTTAAATTAACAATTTAAGTATTTTGTCCAAACTGTTCAAAAATTGTAGCTTTAAACTGATAACGGTTTACATGCAACAACATTTTAAATCTAATAAATCAAGTATAATATGTTAAAATTTAAAGTCAAACTTTATAAATAGAAGTAAATATATTATTTTAAAATTGAAATTTAGTCTATTTATGATTACACTTTAGGTTTGATATTTATTTAACCTTATTAATCAACTTACAATCATTATTAGAAAAACATTACAATTTATCACTTTTAACTATTTATAAAATAATTTTTGGGCTGTTTAAGCTAAATAAAATTTATATTTAAGTTGAGTCTATAATGTTATATTTTAATTAATAATTTAAGTATTTTATACAAATTGTTCAAAAATTATACCTTTAAAATGATAAGGGTTTACATCCAACAATATATTAAAACTAATAAAATAAGTATAATATGTTAAAAGTTAAAAAATATAATTTTATAAGTAGAATTAAAGATATTATTTTAATATTGAAATTTATTTTATATATGAATACACTTTAGATTTGATATTTATTTAACCTAACTACCAAATTATAATTATTATTATTATAAATAAAATTGAAAAGTCATTGGAGTTTCAAATGAATGTGGTGAAAGGAAAAAAGAATGGGGGTTTCAAATGCATGAGATTCAAGAAAAAATGTTGGCCTTATAAGTATGTATGACTAGGCAAATGTCAGCGCGTTACGCAGAAGCATCTATATAGTTGAAATCTTTACAAATATATGTTTTTTTTAAATATAACAATAATATCGTTGTTAAATTTGATTATTTTGAATTATATGATAATATATATATATATATATATATATATATATATATATATATATATATATATCTATTAAAACTGCGTAATTCTAATCTTTTGAATGACCTCTACCTGTGGGTTACTCATGAATAAAATTAAATATAATATATGGTTTAATATTATTTATAGTTGTTGTTATTGATAATTCATTTTTAAAATTTATTTAATTAACGTTTTAATTTCTATCAGTGTAATTATTTAAACATCAAACATTTTTTTAAAGGTAACAATATAATCATTTATATAAAGTTATTTTTAACTATTGTTATTATAAGTTATTTTAAGCTACTTATTTCAAAACTTTTAACGATTATAAAAATATCTTTAGGAAATATTTTAATGAATTGAAATTACAATTTTGTTTTTGTATTTAGCACTATAATTTATCACTTTTCACCATTCACAAAAATATTCTTTGAGTTTTTTTAAGTGGAACTGAAATATATATTGAAATTGATCCTGTAATGTTATATTTAAATTAACAATTTAAGTATTTTGTTCATATAATTCAAAATATGTAGCTTTAAATTGATAATCGTTTACATACAACAAAATATTAAATCTAATAAATTAATTATAATATGTTAAAAGTTAAACATATAACTTTATAAGTAGAAGTAAAAATATTATTTTAATTTTAAAATTTAGTTTATTTTTTAATACACTTTAGGTTTGATACTTATTTAACCTGATTAACCAATTTTTAATCATTATTAGAAAGACACTACAATTTATCACTTTTAACTATTTACAAAATATTCTTTGGGTTGTTTAAGTGGAACTAAATTTTATATTTTAGTTGATCTTGTAAGGTTATATTTAAATTAACAATTTAAGTATTTTGTACAAATTTATCAAAAGTTGTAGCTTTTAAAATGATAATGGTTTACATACAACATATTATACCTAATAAATTAAGTATAATATGTTAAAAGTTAAAAACAAACTTTATAAGTAGAAGAAAATATATTTTTTTAATATTGAAATTTAGTTTATATATGATTACACTTTAGGTTTGATATTTATTTAACCTTATTAACCAACTTATAATAATTATTAGAAAGAAATTGAAAAGTCAGGGAGTTTCAAATGAATATGGCGAAATGAAAAAATAATTGGGAATTTCAAATGAATGTGGTTCAAGAAAAAATGCAACCTTATAAGTATACTAGGTGATTGCCCGCGCGTTGCGTGGGATATAAAAAAATATTTTATATTAAAAATAAGTAAATCATTGTTATTAACAATTAAATAATAATTTCATAAAAAATATAAAAAATGATTTTTAGTATTGTTATTATGTTGAACTATATTATAAGAGATAAGGTTGGAACTTGAAGTTGTTTTGCATATACAAAGTTATATGATTAAAATATAAAAAAAATTAATTTTTAAAAATAAATAAATAGTTATTGTTATCTATTAAATAATAATTTCATATTAAATTAAAACGTTTATATTAAATATTATCATTATGTAAAAAAATACGATAATAGAGACATCTTTTTATCTATCTTAAATTTTATCATTGTGTACAACATATGATAATAGAGACAAAATTTTATCTTAAATAGTTAAAAAAAATGTTTTGTATTATAAATATTAGCATAATTATGTAGAACATATGATAATAGTGACGTCTTTTATAAGGTTACAACTTTAAATTGTATTACATCCATGGTTGTAAAACTTGGCTAACACAACCAAATACTCGACATGTTACTTAAACCCGGCCTCCAATGGAAGCGAGTTTGCCTAAATCAACCAGAAGACACTCGGATCCTTATTAAACTCGATCCAAATCTAAATGATATGGTCCAAAATCATTTTTGAAATTCTGAAATTTAATTGGTCACTTGTCGACAAAGACAATCTCACCAGAGAATACACTCAACGTCCTACAAAGTTATATGCAAGGAAGATCTCATGGCTTAGTCACTTTAAAATATTTGACAATCTTTCCTATTTATAGAGGAGAATACATTCTCTTGTTTACTCTCACGATCAATGTGGGATGAAGACATTTTAATTAAACTCAATTCTTTATTTGTCAATAATTTCATTTTGTTAAATAAAATATTAAATAATAAAAATAAAACTTTATCCAAAAAATTTATTGTTCAATAATTCCATTTTTCAGTAATCTCGTAAGTTGCTATAAAAAATCAAGTTTTTATTGAATAACTTTTTGTTAAATCCTAAAATCATAAATTCAGTTAGGTACTTAATATAGAAAGTTTGTTTATATGTATTTTCATGATTCAAAATATCATTATAAAATGAATTCATTTATAAAATATAATAGAGTATATATTTTGTGCTTTTGAATCAAAGTGATTTTTCAAACAATTATAATTTTATGTTTAGGTAGATTTTTTTATATTTATATAACATTATGTAACTTAAAAAATTATTATAAATAATTTGAATAATCATGGGAGTTTCAAATGTATGTGGTGAAAGGAAAATGCTTCATTTATCGGTCCAAATTGATCAAACTCGGACCGATTCAGCTTAATATACCAAACTACATAACATTTTTTTTCTATTGAAGCCCGGTTTGTATATATTTTGTGTTTTTGAATCAAATTTATTTTTCAAACAATTATAATTTTATGTTTAGGTAACTTATTTATAATATTTTTAGAAACATTCGAAAAATCATGGGAGTTTCAAATGTATGTGCTGAAAGGAAAATGCTTCCTTTATCGGTCCAAATTGATCAAACTCAGACCGATTCAACTCAATATACCAAACTACATAACGGTTTCTCAACTGAAACTCTGTTTGAACCTAAAAAAATCTTGTTCAAAACCATTTTCGGGATTCTAAAACTTAAATGGACAGTTGCCAATAAAGACAATCTCACCAAAGAATACCTTCAACATCCTAAAAAGGTAGGCATAAGGAAGTTCTCATGGTTTGGTCCCTTTGAAACATTTCACAACCTTTCCTATTTATAGAAGAGGAAACGTTCTCTTGTTTACTCTCACCATCGATGTGGGATGAAGACATTGTAATAAAACACGCTTTCTTGTTAATAAAACATTATTCAACTTATTTAGTAAAACACCATTTCTCTTGTTTACCCTTTCTTTATTGTTCAATAGTTCCATTTTTCTATAATCTCGTAAGTTGCTATTCAAAAAAGTAAGTTCTTATTGAATAACTTTTTGTTCAATTCTAAAATCATAAATTCAGTTAAATACTTAATATAGAAAGCTTGTTTATATGTATTTTCAAAATTCAAAAGTTCATTATAAAAAGAATTCATTTATAAAATATAATCTGCGTATATATTTCATGCTTTTGATCAAATCGAATTTTTAAACAATTATAATTTTATTTTTAGGTAGATTTTTTTATATTTATATAACATTATGTAACTTTTTTAAAATATCATTGGAAACAATTTAAAAAATCATGGGAGTTTCAAATGTATGTAGTGAAAGGAAAATGCTTCTTTTATGGTCCAAATAGATCAAACTCGGACCTTCAACTAAATATACCAAACTACATATTTTTTTCTAGTGAAACCCGGTTTGTATATATTTCGTGCTTTTGAATCCAAGTGATTTTTCAAACAGTTATAATTTTAGGTTTAGGTAGATGCTTTTTTATATTTATATAAAATTATGTAACTTATTTATAATATTATTAGAAATAATTTGAAAAATCATGGGAGTTTCAAATGTTTGTTGTGAATGGAAAATGATTCCTTTATCGGTCCAAATTGATCCAGCTCCAGTTCAACTCAATATACCCAACTCCATAATTTTTTTTTTCTAACCGAAACACGGTTTAAACCTGAATAAATTCGGTTCAAAACCATTTTTGGAATTCTAAAAGTTAACTGGACACTTGCCAATATAGACAATCTCACCAAATAATACCTTCAAAATCCTACAAAGGTAGGCATGAGGAAGTTCTCATGGTTTGGTCCCTTTGAAACATTTCACAACCTTTCCTATTTATAGAAAAGGAAACATTCTCTTGTTTACTCTCACCATCGATGTGGGATGAAGGCATTGTAATAAAACACCCTTTCTTGTATATTAGAACATTATTTAAATTATTTATAATATTATTGTAAAGAAATTGAAAAGCCATGGGAGTTTCAAATGAATGTGGTGAAAGGAAGTTAAAAAAGGGGGTTTCAAATGCATGAGATTCAAGAGAAAATGCTAGCTTTATAAGTATGTATGATAATGAAATGATATATATATATATATATATATATATATATATATATATATATATATATATATATATATATATATATATATATATATATATAAGGAAATGATCAAATGAGAACACTAAAAAGGTTGACAACGCGAGAACAATTGTGAACCAATCATTCTATAAGGGCATAAAAAGAATTTTACACTATAATTAATTATGGATAATTAATTAATTCCTAAAATCATGAGATTTAATCTGATTAATAGAATTTTTTACCCAAATATTAGGAATTTGTATAATCTATTTTTAATTAACAAAATCAATAAAATGATTTTAAAATATGTTTTTATCATAATTAAAAAAAATGTTTTTTTAAGTTTATTTTCACCAACAACATCAAAAATACTGACGTGTTAATCATTTTATCCGAATATTTGTAATCATACATGAATAAAATATATTTGTAATCATATATGAACCTGGTAATAATATTGAATGAATAGATGGATTAAGTTATATTCATAAATGAATGAAACACAAATGAATGAACACAGGTAAATATGGATTGCTTTTGAAAAGAAAACATTGAATACACATTTAATCACTAATGAATACACTTCACTCAGTAATGAATAAACATCTAATCTTATGAATACACATTTAATCACAAATGAATACACTTCAATCTGTAATGAATATACATCTAATCTTATGAATACATTTGAATACACATGTTCTTGCTTTTTGTTGGACCTACATGAAATTTGGAAAGCAAAGACATAGCCAAACTCTGTTCATCACCATCACCATTTGTTTCATAGAAGCATGAGATATGTGGTAGACTTCTCTTCATTCGGTTCTTCAAGAATATTACTCAAAACAAAAGCCTAATCATCTGGGCCTTTTTCTAGAATTCGATTTTTGGAGACAAACAAAAAAAATCAGAAATAGTTACAACACAATTATTGTTCTATAGAGGTTAAATCAAAATAAAATCGAATCGGAACATCGGGAATCAGTGAAAAAGGTGCGAAGGAGGAAAATTACCAATCGTGATTTTTGTAGTCATTCTTCAATCCCTGAATTGGGATTGCAAGTCCTGGGGCTTACGAGAAATCGAGGCGTCTCTTGTCCTTCGATGAAATTGGCGATGGTGGAAGTCAAAGGGCAGAGAGTATGAAGGCTCACCAGCGACGACAACAATAGGGCGACAGGAAGGGAAGAAAGGCTCGCATCGCAAGTGTGTTGTATGATATTTAGGATGTTGTGTCCAACTGCGAACGTCTCCGGGGTTCGAAGAGGTTGAAGAGACAGAGGGAAGAGGGGAAGGAAGGGCGTCGATTGTCCGACGACCCTTGTGGCTTAATCGTCGTCATCAGCAACGCACAAATGGGGGAAGGAGCAAACAACAAAAAATCGACATTTGGGGTGAAATCAGGAAGCATCATCGTTCGATGTGGATGGTTCATCTTTCGAGCAAGGGAAAAGGAAAACGGAAGTAGTTGGATCACCTATGTGATTCGGCTGTGTGATGAACGTGTTGATTATATGCTGTATGAAATTAGGTCAACGGAATAGAGAGACAGGGACTAATTATAGGAGTTTACAAAATTAGGGTAATATTTATTTACCTGAATACCCTTTATAATTTTCTTTAATTTGAAATTTAAATTTTAAATGTATTAATAATTAAAAAATAACAATTAATTATAGCCACACATCTTAAAAATTAAATGGTTCAGATCTGTTCTCCCGTTCTCAACCTTTTAGATGTTCTCACTTGATCCTATATATATATATATATATATATATATATATATATATATATATATATATATATATATATATGGCTGAAATCCCCATTCATTATTTTCTCGTTTCCATCTTCAAATTTTCACTTTTCTCTCAAAGAAATGAGATCAACATAGCACATCTTCAAATCTTCATATCTTTGCCTGAAACATCTTCAAACTTTTCCCATGAAACAAAGTTCTTCAAGATTAATTCTTAAAAATATATAGTAAGTTTCCTTACTAATTTAGTGTTATACAACACTTTAATTATTAGTTCATTTAATTTACGCATTTTATTATGTGTTTAAAACTATTAGGATACGACTATCCTCACGTGTTTTAACGTGAAGAACATCACCACTCACTTCGTCATCCAAAGAAAAACACACTCGAGGTGAGTTCATACCTCCACATTTTTCGAGATTTTCAATGTTTTAGGGAGGGGGATACAAGTAAAACACAAGAAAACTTGTATTAAAAATACGAAATGGTTAAATACATTTTATTACCGATTACACAAAGATGCTTATTTCCAAATTTGTGAAACATATAACCTAACACTACAAAAAACAAAGTACAAATACATTATGTTATTCTACAAATTTATATATATATATATATATATATATATATATATATATATATATATATATGGTACATACAAAGGATTCATTATTTCAGTGAAACAATTTTTATAAACTATAATAAGTATGGTTTATGGGTCATTACACTGTTGTACCATTTTGGGACAAATAAAAAATTATTAAATATATAATTATTTATACACTCTGAAACTTTTATGGAAAAATAAGGTTTTAATTTACAAAAGGGTTTTTCATTTGATTACTCGTAAACTCGTTGAATCAATTATTTGTGAGACACGTCTTCAAGTATTCACTAAAGTACCAAAAAGGCCTGAATTATAACCAGAATCTCTTGGAGGGAGAACGAGACACTTGTGTATAGATCTATATGAGACTGACAATCTCGCACCCTAGCTGTTAGCTACAGCTGGACCGACAGGTCTGGGGTGACAAATGTCGTCAACATTCCTACGCCTGCAGAACGTCGCAACAGGCATTTAATTCATAGTATGGTTATAAGAACTCACATGGAGAGACAATGACACATTTAGTTTACGGAGTAATATACCTTCAAATGGTTTTATTCAGATAAAACTAAATCACACTGTTTTCTAGTACAGAACAACTTTCATTTCTGAAAACATACATTCAAATGGTTTTATATAGATTAAAACTACATAATACTACTTTCGGGTACAACAACATTTATACACATTTTCGGTCTTAGGGTATCTAAGACTACAATTCACTACAAAAGAAAATATTGGATTTTCTGGAACTAAATACTACCATTTTACAAGGAAAGGTCTACAAATTTTCATACAAACTCTTATGAACTCACCAACCTAAATGTTGACACTTTTTTATAACCACTTGTATTCTTAGGAAATCAGTAGACAAGTACCCACACAGGTTTTGCAAAGACGGAACGTAGCAGTGTCATATCTTACATTTTTATCGTATGTTTTTGGAGTTTAACAAACAATGATTATAACTCAATATAAATATTTAATTACCAATATGATGATTGTAATGCTTTGATCTTTATTATTAAATTGCTATGATACTACACATGACGTCATCCACTCCCGGACGTTTCCACCATTTTCCCAGTTCGGGGGTGTGACAACCTAAGTAAGGAAAGAGATAGATGTTGACTTAAGTTTGGATAACCTTATTGCATGATGTTGTTAAAATGTTAAAAAGGGATAAAAAGGGTAAAAATGTCCATAAGGGTTAATAACCTCTAATGATGTATTCCTAATTATTATGATTGATTGAAATTGTGACAAAATGACCATGGTGATATTGACACCAAGGAAGTTGAAAAGTGATAGGATAAATCCAAATAAGATGACTCACAAAGTAATTCCAATGACATAATCCTTTTAAGGGGTAGATAGTTGTAACATACTAAAAATTTAAGACTGGTTCTTAAATAAATAAAGTTAATAAAAGAAATATGATGTATATAGTTAAAGCCCCAAGGATTAAACATATCATTATTTGATATGAAGTTTAGAAAGTTTAAAGTGAAAATTTTAACATCTTAAAACTTAAAGGGTCATTTTTGACAACCAGGTGAAATGTAGGTTTGACTAGATATTTTCCCAACTTAAAAGCTTTGACTAATTTTATGAAAGATTAGAATGGAGAGGGACCACTTTGGATATTAATTGAAGCTTCTGAGTTAATTTGGAGTTATTTTGAAAGAGCTTTTGCAAGGAGGGACCAAAAGTGGAAAGTTGGGAAAGTTCAAAGCTAGTTAATGGGTCTTCTCTCCCATTTGCATGTGAATACCATGATTGAGAGAACGGAAGAGGGAAATGGAAATTTCTATGAATCAAAGGAAAATTTAGAGTGGTTGTTGAGGAATCAAACTAGGAATTGATGATACAAAGCAGCATCACGCTTGAGAGGTATAATTTCTCATCCTCTAACTTTATATTTCAAATCAAGGTTTGGGTAAAACCCCAATGTCGAAATTTATTTGATTCATTGATTATGGTTTTGATTTCTAACCTTCTTTGAGTTGTTTTGATGATCCTAATCTCAATCCAATCATCTCATTGATGGATTTAAGGATTTGGGTGAAAACCCTCATGAACCCTAGAAACCCTAAAATTGGGGTTATTGCAATCGATGATGAAATTGGATTAGATTCTACGACCTAGATGATGTTTGACAACAATAAATCCAATTGGAGTGCTCAAACTCATCCATGATGGTAGAATCATGTAAAAGCTTGGATTGAAATGGATTTGGGGACAACATGATGAAATCAATGGAATCCATTGTAGTTAAAGTATTGGATGAGTAAAGGAAGTTTATATTCATTAATGGATACTTTTTGAATGATTTGGATACAAAAACATAAAGGCTTGAATGTTCTTTAGATGAATGTATGGAATAATTGGGCATAAGCGCATTTTGGGAAATATAGGGATAACTACATGTTAGTTGACATCTAATAGGTGAATGAAATTCATGGATGTGATATGACACTTTATAGGTGGAATTGGCACATAAAGATGAAGGGTCTCTTGGTCTATAAGTGGTTCTAGTGATTGTTTTAGCCTAAAGGGCAATTTAGGAAACATAGAATGGAATTGAGGATTCCATTGTTAGTTTATGTATTTACAATGAGATTAAATGTGGTTTCATGTAGTTGAAAACTTTCATGTGAGTGTTTAATGAGTTAGGAACAAACTATGTGAATTTAAGAATGTACAATTGGAAATTGAACTAGTTAGACTTTCATTTGAACATAAGGATCATCATATCCTTAATGGTTTCAATGAGTAATTAATTGATTAAGTGGGGTGTGTTTGGATGGCCTAAATAAATGGTACAAAGTTTTTTTGGAAAAGGGTCTTTAATAACTATACAAAATAGGGTGTTATTTTGAAAAAAAAAATTGAGTCTTGGGTGTGTCCAGGCATGAAAACCTAGCCTTTGGAAATGCATGCCTTAATTTCCACGGCCGTGGAAATCTCTAACTGTGAAGATACTTGTTTCCTTCATAACTTTTGCAAACGAACTCGGTTTTACGCACGGTTCTCGCCTACGTTCATAAATTTTCTAGAGGAATAGGATGAAGCAATAAAATTTAGTATGTTAACCTTGGAGGGGTATTTTGGTAATTATGATGACTTATGTCCAGATGAGATGTATGTAGTATTTGAAGAGGATTGCTCTAGGGAAAGGAACTAGAAGAGCACTAAATAACCTATGTGTGATTGAGGCGAGTACGCGTTAGCATTTTTTTGGTTTGGGGTACATGGAAAAATGATTGTATGATAATGGAAAACTAATATTTGATATATGAAATGTTTTTAAATGAAAGTGTCAAATGATTTTTGAAAGGATAATTTGAAAGAATTCCATGAAGGCAAGAATGTTTTTAAAGATAAAGAACGTTTTTGAAGATCGAATGTTTTGAAAATGTGTTTGAAATGTTTTGAAATATAGATGTTTTACTTTTGAAATGAGTATTTTGATACTAACATATGAAATGTGTAAATCTTGGAAAGTAATGATGAGAAATGGGAAGTAATGAAAAGAAACGAAAAGTAATGACAAGAATTAGAAAGTAATGAAAAGAAAACTACCCGGGCGATGATACCTCATAAGAGGCACTAGAGGAATCTATCGGGGTGGTGCCTCCCCTTCGCAAGATAGATGTCCTAATGGAAATGATGCGTTGGTGGATTGATTTGTTCTTTCCACCTTTGTGACATCCCCAAATTCACGACCATTTAAAAAAATTATTAATGCATATTAAAAACTCAGAGTATCCATTTTAAAGGATAATATTGCGGAATTTGTTCCAAGAAAACATGATTCATTAGGTCTCCCAACCTGACCCACTCAGTTTATTTGTATCAAAGGTGTCGATACAAAGCTACATTACACTGAGAGATTAAAGGAGATGTAAATCATTAATATAAATGAATGTAAGGTTTGTTTATGCTTATGTTTTTGTATTGACGGTGACATCCTAAAGTTTTAATATAAACAAAATACATTTCTTCGGAAATCCTCTAACAATATCTTTAAAAAGATAAGTCATACTTCGTTCCAAAATTGAGTCTTAGAGTAATACTCCAAGATTGTAACTTGAGTGACATAATCTTAAGAAGGTTTAAAACACTTGTCAAATATAGAGTAAAATGTTTTCTTACTCTTGTACATTTGAAATTTGTAAGTTGTGATGTTTTGGATAAAACAAAGACCAACTAAGGCCAATTGTGTGAAGTGTTTGTCTTGATAAGAATCCACACTAACTCTTGAATATTTTTTTTTGTCAAGGAATGATTCTCGACAAGAGAATCTCATATGTCAAGAAGTCAGTGGGAGTCTTAAAGATCTTGGAAAAGTTTCAAGAACTAATCAAGAATAAAACCTGTTGTTTATCGCTAGCACACGACTAGAGGTTTATGGCCTATCGTGTTGACATATTCTTGTTTTTGTACCCATTCCAGTTAAAGTTGACTATGCATGTGAGATCTATGAGTTCTTAGTTGTTTACGTAACTACCTGGAAGCAATGGTAGGCCCTTGTGCTGCCAGGTGGCAAGAAGTTAAGATTGAACAAGTTGAGTCCATATGAGTTTGGATTTCTCACTAACCTCCTCTTGTGGTTATGAAAAATTCACATGGATAGGAACACATACACCATAGAAATCTAAGTGTCATAAGGTTTCTCTCCGATTCATTAAAACGATGGTGAGGAAATGCTTTCGCTAAATAGATTTTTAAGTAGATAGCAATTTTGATATTTGCGTTCTCAAAATCGTTAGTGGAGCATGTGTGGTTAACCGACATACTAACATGGACTTGTGAGAAATGAAAAAGGTCTAAACAATTTACACTATGATTACGACATCCTTTTTCATAGTTCTAAAAATTGTTTAGACACACATATGAGCTATCTAAGGAAAGGTGTATGATTTTGATAACGTCTTATCAAAGCATCTCGTATAAGAAATCTAAACTTTGGTAAGAAAATCAATAAAGTATTGATTTCTAGAAGTCCAGCTGATTTCTGGATACATGTCAAAGCTAGTGGGAGCATAAGGGTTATGCTAATAATTATCATGTTAGTGGGAGCATGATTATTATGTTAGGTGTTGCAAGTTAGCAATGTTAATTATAGAAAAACAAAAGTTTCATTTTGCAAAATGTACTTTGCATGGTTTGAAAAGTTGTTTTACTATAATTAAGGGAGAGAAAATTATACTTCATTTCAAATCTAAAAGATTAGGTTGTGCGTTTTAATCAAATTTAGTCATAATTACATTATTTGCGTTCTAAAATTCCTTTATGATTACGGCATCCCTTTTCATAATCCGAATTATCAGAACATGCCAAATAGAAATAGAAATAGTATAGCAAAAGACTAGTTTAGTATCATGCCTTTATGTGACATCATGAATCGTGTCCCATATGCTTTGGATATAGGATCAATTACATGTGTTGTAATATTCATTTGTTCTAAATTTTTCCAAATGCCCAGGGCATTAAGAGGGAAAAAGTACTAGAACTGGATATGACTAAAATGATTAAGCAATTGTCGAGGACAATCTGAGGTTTACCAAAGATTGGTTGCTCATGGACAATTGAAAGTATAGTGTTAATTTTGGAAGGACCATATTGACATATTCTGAAATGAGGCAACTCTTGTTCAGAACTGATAGTCAAAATGGGATTGTGGAAATGTTTCGATAGGTAGAAGTTATTCAAATTAATGCAGGAAGGATGTTCAAAGGAATGTACTTTGAATGTGAGACTTCGTTTCCATGGGATTACTCTCCATTTGAATACTTTGTAATGTCTGTTGACAAGTCTTTGTGACTTTGTGCATAGTCATTACAAGAGGATCAATGCATATAAGTTTAGAATCTAACAAGATTTTGGTAAATGGCAGGAATTTGGAATTCTTACATTTACGATAAGGATTTGGGATTGTGAAATAAGCATCATTGGAATCATGTTCAATTGGTCTATTTCACAAAGAAAGGATCATAAACAAACATAGTGTGCATACTTGGAGTATGACATAACTATTGTTTGGACAGACATAGTATACATGCTTGGAGCATGGCATGATTATTGTTTTAATTCAAGTTTTATGTTGATAAATCGAAACATTATACAATGAATAATGTGTAATCAATATGGTGATAAATAAAAGGTGTTTTATTTATATTCATAAGTTTTGAGACCATATTGGATTCGATTATTCATGTGTTTCACTTTGCATGTTTTGACTTCCCGAATAACTAAGTTATTCAAACTCTCCACAATCAATCATATGTTGGAAGTAGGTATGAATCAAGACTGTCATGAATTGGGATTGTAGATGTCTAAAGTGCTTAGACATAGCAAAAGTTGATGCAACATTCATGAATGCTCCTGGAATGAGATTCGAGTATTGGATTAAACCCACGCTCATTTGAATCACTTCATGGATTTTATCACGAGTGATCATGAGACGATAATATCTTATATTCTTCAAACAAATATGTGTGAGTTGTAGTTGCGATTTGGTTGCACATTGACATATGTAAACGCACCAGTAACTTGGTTGTTATAAAACATATCATTGTGTGTAATTTGACGAGTAAGTGCAATCGAACATTTGGGTCGAAGTTTATCCATTCCTTTTACCCTTGGAGGGATAAAAGCGATATCTGTGGGCCCCTCGATGATTTGGTAATGACAAACGTAAGTGCTCATCCGGGTCTGGACTGATTTGATTTGTTCAATTAGTCGGTCGTCATAAATCGGAAATCAGGAAACAACAAATGGACAGAGAGAATGATTATAATCCATGTCTCAGTCTATATGATATCTAGAATGGAGGAATATATGATCCCTTATCTAATGGACGCGTCATTGATTTGTTCAGAGTTCGACAACGGCTTTTAAGAGCTACGATTGCTAGTCAGGTTGCATAGTCATACTTGCAATAATAGTTATTAGACTTATCCAAGTGGGAAACTATTGGATTAGTGTCTAAGTCCAAAACTATAATTGGTATGTACTTGACCTGATTTTGCATGGTCCACTTGGGTTGCATGACATCGGAACAATTTGTATACTCTTTTATGGGAAGAGGATATTTATGATTTATTAATAAATTATAAGTTCTAATATATTAATATGAAATCATATTATTTAATTAGTATTGATCAAGAATTAATTTGGAATTAATTATGTGATCAAAAGAGACTAATTAAATATATGGGGATTGATTATGTAAATCATTCATTCTTATATATGTGGACTTATAATCTATAGTTCTTCATGTTGGGCTAAACCCATGGGGTAACCCATGGATACTCCATGGAGGTTTTAACCCATGTAGCATGAAGAATATGGAAAGTCATGAGTTACATGGTGTAACCATAATAGCCACAATATATAAAGATCCCATAGCTCAAGAAATCGACCTTAAGGATTCATATGAGAGGGCTAGCCGATTTTGAGCATAAGAACTTTTCTCTCAAGTTATTCCAAGTTGGTGGTGTTGTGTGAGCCATTTGAGGTGTCACACTTGGGGCACTAGGCTCTTAAGCTCCATGGAATCAAGCTACAAAGAAAAGGTATGCCATTCTACTAGATTCTTGTATTGTATATACCTCATATTATGCTAGTTAGGATGAAACCTTGGAATGTTGAAGATTTGCATGAATAATAGAGAAAACATAGATACAAGGTTTATAGGGTTGCATGTACACCATAGGATGTTGTAGTATACTAAAACCCTTTAGTTTAACCCATGGATCCTAAGTAATATGAAAGGTCATGGTGCATTAGGGTTTGCATGGATGTAAACCTAGTTTTCCCACACTATAAAAGAATTCCCTAAGCATCCAAAATCAGCCCTAAGTATTCATAAGAAGAGTCATAGTCGATTTTGTGACAAGAAAGTCCTTCTCAAGTCCTCCATTTTTGGTGGTGTTTTGTGAAGCATTTGAGGCATCACATTTGTGGTGCTAGGATCTTAAAGGTCCAAGTTAACAAGCTACAACACGAGGTAAGTAATCTAACTAGTTTTTGTTGTGCAATTATCTATCCTTTGTATGCTAGTTAGGATGAATGCTTTGGAAAACAACTTGCATGTATAATTAGAGAAAACTTAGATCCAAAGCATCTAGGGTTGTATATGCACCTTAAGGTTGTTAGGATGCTTAAAACTGATCAATAGTATCCCCTAAAACGGGGACAATAATTCGGAAACGTATAGAGTATTCATAAGGGCAGGCTTCTAAACCCATTTTTCGAATACCTTATCTCATATGTGAACGTGCATTACATGGTTGTATGTTTAAGAAAAATTCGACATCATTTTCCCTTAGCTCCCAAGTATATATATATATATATATATATATATATATATATATATATATATATATATATATATATATACACACACACACACACACCTGAAGAGTAAAGAGAAAACGACAACCAAATATGTCTTAAACAAAAATCATGTAATACATGTTCACATCCTAAATGAGATAAAGTATTCAAAAAGCAGTCCCAATATAGGGGCAACCTGAAATTAATTTCTAAATCAATTTAGGTATGTATTTGTAGGCTCATGATGATTACAAAGCAAACACACAAACAAATAGAATTTGGAAGATTTTTTTTGTTATTTATATCATCTTACTTTTGTATATATATTTTTATTTATGGTATTTGATTTAGTTTTAAGTTTTCTATAACAACATTGTACCTTAAATATTACATTGTTTTTTCTATTTGAGCATTGTTCTTTTTTTCTATTTTTATTATTTATAACATTTTTCCCAATTATAACATTGTATTTTAAACAATTATATTATGTTATTGTTTTCTATTGTAGTGGTTTACTTTATGTTTTCATTGCCATTAATAGCATCCTACTTTTATTTGTTGTTTTTTTTACAATCCATATTTTTTTATACAAAATATAGCAATCTTAATAATAGAATCCTACTTTATTTGTTTTTTTACAACCCACATTGTTTTATTTTATTTATATATTTTTTTAACGAAAAGTAGCATTCTCAATAATAACATCCTACTTTATATGTTTGTTTTTTCAATAATAATATCATACTTATACCAAATTCACATATATACATAATAGCATCCTAGTTATACCAAATACACATACTTTCACACACATATACCACATATAAACCAAATACACATACATACATAATACCATCCTACTTATACCAAATACACATACTTTCATATATATATATATATATATATATATACACACACACACACACATAATATCATCCTACTTATACCAAAAACACATACTTTCACATAATACATAATAACATCAAATACACATACTTTCACATACATATACTACTTATACACCAAATACACATACATTCTCAATACATATATCAAATACACATTAGCATCCTGCTTATACCAAAAACATCATACTTTCATAGACATACATAATAATATCCACCTTATACCAAATACACAAATTTTCACATACATACACCAAATTCACATACATATATATCAAATACACATATATATATACCACATATACACACAATATACATACATTCACATACATATTACACACACATACATACACTAAATACATAATTTTCACATGTACACCAAATTGAAATACATTTGTCAAATACACACACACACATATATATATATATATATATATATATATATATATATATATATTGCAATTAATCTCCAAAATCACAGTAAATAGAACTTGTGGTGGCCACAAATCAACAATTGGTGCAATGTTGGTGGTAATCGTCGCCGGTGACAGCCATACCCGGTGGTAGCATTGGTGATAGTGGAGGAAAAATCTACCCTGAAACAATATTTTGCAATTAATCACGAATACAAGTGGAAACCAATAGTAAAAGAGAAAGAAAAAGAGAAATGAGGAAGGAAAACACGAACCTCAGAGGAAATCGACAACAACAATGTCAGAATTAATATCATAGTGGAATCGTCGAAGATGTCAAAGTGGAGAGTTGTCGTTGGCCTAACGGCGTCGCCAATATTTCTTCTAACCTTCGGGATTGGTCGATTGAGCAAAAATCATCGGAGGAAAAATGGAAAACGCATACAAAAATAAAAGTTGAAAGCAGAAAAACAAATGTTATCAGCGTCGACCTTTAGTGCTGACAATCAAAAGCGGCGACACTTAACCTTTAGCGGCGACAATAACCAATATCGGCGACGACTAAGGAGAGAACGTATGTCGTGTCTTTTTTTTTTTAACCTTTGGCGACGACTTTTTCGACATTTAGTGACAACTTTTTGTCGTGAGTATTGGGTTTGTGCAAAAACGAGGTCCCAACCGTTGGATTAGATACTCAATCGGACGGTTGGGGTTTGCCGAAAGGGATTAATGTAGATTCAGTCAACAAGGCATTACGGCGACGCCTTTTGCTGCGATAAGGACTTTTAACGGCGACAAGGTGTTGAGTCGCCGCTAAAAGTCTGTGTCACTACTAAAAGCGTCGTCGGTAATGCTTTGATTTTTTTGTAGTGTTACTTATCCCGCTAGTCTAAAAGACCTTTGGTATGTGTATTCTTGTTAAAAGCTCGAAAATTATGAGTACCAAGTAAATGATTTTTGTCTAAGTGATAAGTATTTGGAACATCTTGGGGAATATAAGTTAAAGTTTGTATATGAATTAGTGATTACTTAAACATGTTTTTTTTTTTTTTGTTTTTTTTTTTTAGTTTTCCTCTTTTGTTTAGTGGTGTTTTATTTTACACCCTAATTATATTGAATATTAATTTATTTCGTTAAAGTAATCTATGTTATTAAATATATAACAAAAAAAAATAGTTTTCATAGAAAAATATATCATTAAAAGTTATTTGACAAATAGCTAAAATAGCATCAATATCCAATAGTAAAAAAAACACAATGATAAAAGATATTTTTATTCTTTTTTCATTTTTATACCTACATACAATACAAGTTAATTTTATCGTCTTTCACGTTTATAATTTTATGTGTGTGCTTAACAATGAAAATTTGGATAAGGTTATTTTATAAAACCGTTCATATTAATAAGGATAAATTAGTAGGTTAATTTATAAACTCTTTTATAATAATGATGATTGGAGTAATAGGTTTTTTTGTTAAATAAAAGTTAATATAATGGTGATGTGGCAAAAATAAAAAAGGCTTTCAAAAGGTTAATCATAATTACTTTTTAAAGAGATAAAATTTTATAAATATGAGCCAAATTGCTAGAGATAGACCAGCTATGGATCTAAAATGGGATGTTATGATGAATTGACTATGAAAGAGTAAAGAGTAAAAAAATCATGATTAATACTTCTTCTTAGGTCATGAAGAAGTCATCAAAAGGAGACCCCTGGACACAAGCTTTAAACCAAGGTAAGTAATGTGGTGTCTGAGTCATTCCGAATTATTCCTTATTATATGGATTACTGTTAAGATATACAAATCATTTGTGTCAAGACCTTAATTCTCTTGAGTGGGCTTATGATTAAGACGGCTAGAGAAATGAAAATACCTTATTGCCTCTTGAGCGAGCTAACAATTGATATGTCGACAGAAATAACAATACTTTAATGCTCTTGAGTGAGCTTATGATCGAGATAGCTAGAGAAATACAAGTACCATACTTTTAAATACGTTATGCTATAAATTCTAAAGAATTTGACACAAAGATGCTATTGAATCAGATCTTGTAGGAAATATTAAAATAAAGTCTAAAATACAATGTTTTTAACTTGAGTACAACGACTTTTGAGTATCTCTTCTCTATCTCTGTCTCTATCTTTAATAAAAGACTTTCTAAGCAGCCACATGGCTCCTTTATAAGCTTACTCTATGCCACGTGTCATCTTCTAATGAAACTATTTTCATGTTTCCCGCTCAAACTATAATATCTGCTTTTGTCACTAAATCCGATTTATATTATTAAATTTGAATTTTGAATTTTAAATTTGGATAATAGTTGGAAACTAATAAGAGTTTCCAATTTGAAGCCGAGAAATCAGCTACTCATCATCGAGAATCATGAGCGCCAGCTTACCGTCTCCAACATCTTTAAAAAACTCATAAAACCTTAGGGTGCGTTTGGTTGTGGAAAACTGTTTTCATTTTCTAAGAAAAATGTATTCAGAAAATAGAGTTGAGTTTTCGTTTTTAATTTTCAATGAAAATTTTAGAAAACGCGTTTGGTTGAAACCGGGAGAGTTTTCATTTTCCATCTTAGAAATTTGGAAAACTATAAAAATCACTTTTCTAATTTACATACAATTTGGAAAACTGAAAATTTTCATTTTCTTAGAAAATTTTGGAAAACTGAACGAACGTTTTTCTTGGAAAATTTTCCACAACCAAAAACACCCTAGGTTCTTGCTTCACCATCTGGTTCTCAATTTTCACACATTCATTTATCTTGTAGGAAATCCCATCTGATTTTCATTCATATACACATATCTTCTCGATTTTATATGTTCTTCATACATCACAGAAAACTTACGACCATCACAGTCCGTCACTCACCTTTCGACGTGATAGAAATCCTAACTCTACAGCATTCCGCCCTCTTCATCTTAGTTTCTATCAAGTACTACGCAACCAAAGAACATTGTAGACATCATCGATGCTGCTCTCTTTGAAAACACTAGCTCTCCAACTGCCGCCATCAGGCTTCGCCATGAAAAAAACCCTATAAGAACATTGTCTACATTAAGTATTGTTATTTCTGTCGACATATCTTTGACTGAAATACTTGATTTAATTTTTGCATTAAAACCATCTTTTGTTGCTTTTGGTTTATTGAAGACAAAAAATTGAAATTATTAGTCATTGGGTTTGGTTATTGCAAGCAGAGTTTTAACAATCACTCCACCAGCAAAGGTAAACTACATCAACAGTTTTGAAATATGTTTCATTCTTCATTATGTTGTTATGTATATACATATGTGTCTATATTGTTTTGATCACTAATTTGAATTTTTAATTTGTTTCTATTGTGCGGAGTCTATATTGGTTGATAATCCCCTTCAGGTACAATTGTCTTGCTCTGACCAATTCAAGGTGAGATGGATTCTTCAAAAGATCCATATGTGTAGGTTTTGTTGTTGTTTTTTTTAATGTTTTGACAAACCTACACACACATAATCACTCACTAATAATGTCTTATGCTTATAAAGCTCTTTCATATATTTACTCTATTTCTGTGACCCTTATACACGATCTATTATATCTATACATAATCAAAAGGTAATATTTATTTTAGGTATAGCTTGGTGTTGAAATATTGACCCGTTTTAGCGTTCTTATGCTATGCCCTCTAAAGTAGTGTTTTATTAGTCTTTTTGTTCTTAAGTTAACTAAATTTGGCTTCACACATCAGCTTATATGCAAGGTCCACATAAGGATAAACACATAATCGTTGGTGATATGGAGATACTCGTGAGAGCGAAAAAGTAAATCATTACTACTGGTTTATTACCCTTTATCCCCAAGGGGGTTGAAACCAATGGCAAGTGTTTTCTTCATACAATGTACAATTCAACGTTTTTTTTAGCTACAATAACATAGAACAAAGTAAAAAAAAGATATGGTTAGTAATTTTGCTTGATTTTATTATATGTTTACATGTTCTTGCATTGTTCAGTTCTTTTTTTTCCTTTTCTTTTTCTTTACCATTAATGGAATTATATTATGTTTCTGTTTACAAAATCGAATGCTTATTTGTGTGTATATGTTGTTGTTTTTGTGTAGGTGATTCTTAATTATAGCATCTTAGTTTCAAATTACAACGTTGCTACCATGAAATTGTACATTGGAAAAATGGCAAAGTATGATTACATTTTACTTTCATTTATTTATTATGGCATTGTACGATGTACACTTGGTTCAAAATGAACATATTTTGGTAAAAATATGGTTGTTTCTGCATCAAGTCAAAATTGTACAAAATGTGCATTTTTTTAACATCATACTTTCATTTATCCAAATGTTACATTTTCCTTTAAGCCTCATGTAAAAGGCCTCATCATAGCTATGTGTTCAAAAGAAAATTTTTAGGTATTATTATTCATCTTAATTATCACCATTTAACATTTTTTCCTTTTATTTTCTAATTTTCTAACTTTAAAATTTCATGAAAAATTAGGAAACATTGCAAATCTTCTATTGATAATGAGTCGTGTAATCTACATGGATGATGGCAACCCGTTCAGTGATCATGACATTTGTGAGGCTATGGGTCTCTCTTATGCATCATTCTGCATGGTAGTAAGCATTCACCATTAACTCAAATGTCTAAAATGCCCTTGGAAGGAAACTATAATAATGGTCATAATTGGTCATGTATATTTGATATATGCTCCTTTGTCTTTAACTTACCATAAATCAAACATATAATTAAACGAAAAAAATATAATATTCAATTTATAGCAATGTACTTTGGTGCAAATGCCAAAAATGGCAATTTAATTTGGTGAAAATGTTAAACTCATGTTCATTTTCTTTATTTTTTTACTGGAAAGGAGTAGGTATGTTCTCAATGATTAAAAAAAAATGTGCAAATGCTCTTTTCCAAAAAGTGATTTTGCTTGCCTGAAGGCAAAAGTGGATGTAATTTGGGTATTTTTAACACCATTACTTTGCACGCAAGTTGTGCAGTTAAAAAGACAATTTTCCAGGCCTTTTGTCAAGTTTATAAAGATCAAAACATACATTTTTATAGCATATATTTTCGTGTAGATGACCGTTTTTGTAATTTTTGATAGGAAATCATCGAACATGTTAGGGTGTTTTTTTGCAGTTCACTTTGGTGAAAATGGGAAAAAAATTAAAATGGTTATTTTAGCCAACTTTTGACAGGAAATATTCCAAATGGTTATTCTGTTTACAGCAATATATTTTCCTAAAATGGTAAAAAATGCTCATTTAAAAAAATTGACCAAAAATCATCCAATTTGTTAAAGTGTTGATAGCAATGTATTTTGGTAGTAGTGTTGTCGAAACTGAGTTTGAGAAATATGATGATGGCCACTATATAACTTTTTTGATAAAATAAACATATACATTTTTCGTAAAATAATAATTGCAGCACAAATGGGACAATAGAAAATAACCATTTATTCTAAAAGCCCTCTTCTTACTGTATAATTGTTTGAATAAAAAAGTTTAATACATTAAGAATGGTAAACGTTTGGCTTTTTTGTTTTTGATAAAAATTGTCAATAAATATAAAAATCAAAAATAAATAACACAAAGTACATCGGGTTGTTGCTGATGGTCTAAAAATACAAATTATCGTTTGGATATTCAAACCATTATACTTTCGTTATTTCAACTAATCGCTATATCATTATAAAATCACTGACAAAATATATATATTTATTAATTATTAATTTTTATTATAGTCATTGCTTAATTATTAACTTATAATTTAATTACAATTATTTTTAAACTTTTTCATCCGTGGTGTCCACGGATTATAACATATTGATCCTGATATACGAAATAAGTGATCAAGATACATGGAAAAATTGAGAGATATTACTATAATGCGCTTCAAAGAAGATAGATGAAAAAAGTTTGCCCATGTTTATGCACGACTTGAGGATACTCATTATCTTCAAATCTAAATCTGACACACATCTCAAACCTTCAACTAAATTTCAAACTACACCAAAGGAAATATAAAAATATGCATATGTGGGCTATGTGTAGAGGACCACGTGTCTAATAACGCTTTCCACAATGTACTAGCTAGAAAAGAGTAAGCATCCATTACACCTACATTTGATCAATAAACAAACTTCACATTTTTTTTATTTGTTCACACAAACACACTCACATATATATATATATATATATATATATATATATATATATATATATATATATATATATATATATATATATATATATATATATATATATATATATTTGATCAATAAACAAACTTCACAGTTTTTTTATTTGTTCACACAAACACACTCACATATATATATATATATATATATATATATATATATAGAGAGAGGTAATTCTAGTGTCACGAGACATTTTAGATAATTAGAATTAATATGTGAGTTAGAAGGCTTATTATTTCTATATTAATATAGGAGGCTTATTATGTGAGCTAGAATTAATATGTGAATGCAGAGTACATACATGTATAAGATCGAATTATAAGTCAGTACAATAGAATGTCAGAGTCTAGTGGGGCCGTGCTTCCTTGCAGGGTCTTAGAGGCAGCACCCCAAGAGATCTTTGGAAATTTGAATCAGTTTCATTATAGAAAAACCAAATTCTAGTGGTTGGTTATGGTAAGATTGACAAATTTTGTCAGTTTTGGAAACCATTGATTATACCATTAAAATTGAGATTCTCCTAACTAATTTAGAAGATCAAACCCCTAATCTGTCATGTATATAGACGACCCCTCTTTTGAGCCTTATAAAACCCTTCTAAGCTCCCATTCTTCTAAAACGAATACTCATAACTCTCTGACTATTTGACTTGTGTTTCTGTGTCTAGATACAAAAATTTTCTTTTGGATTATCGGACTGGATTTCCATTAACCCAGAAATATGGTGAAAATATTCCCCCTATATATATATATATATATATATATATATATATATATATATATATATATATATATATATATATATATATGAGTAAATTAGAAGAATCGTTCATCTTGCAGGTGCCAAAAAGCTTGTTCAGTTTCTGTTTTTTAAAATTAACTCCGACCCTCTCATGTTTGGTTTAAAATTACATGTTTTATCCCCAAAAGTTGATTTTGTTGCAGATTTAGGCCCTGTTTGATATACATCTTTCCAGGTCTAAACAGATCTTTCTGGCCGAATGGATCGGAAAGATTATTCGATATGCACAAAAAACGTGTCTTTTCCGGTAAGATATGTCTTTCTCAGAAAGCTCCAAAACTATATATGCTTGGCTGAATAAGGTGGAAAGATAGTTGTGTCCTAAACATTGCCTCTTTCTTTCTTTGATTATTAATTTATTTTAAATAACTTTTAGTTTCTTTTTTATTGGATTATTAATATACATATCAATTTTGAGTTCCTTTGTCAACAGTAGTTGATTCGTATTGCACAATTTTTTTTTTAATTTTTTTATTCTTTTTGATCGGTGGGTTTTTTTTTCTCGATTCTCTATCTGTTCCTCTTATAATCCTTTTCTTTTCCACAGTGTTCGTCCTTTTTCTAGAATCCCCACCGCCCCACTGCCACCGAAAGAAGATTTCCGTCTCCCCCGTGATACCCGAGTCACCGACGGCCAGTGCTTAACTCTAGGCATTATTCATTGGGTTACCACATGGTTAAACCTTTTAATTCCCGATCCTGCGACCACCATCCACTTTATCTTCCATCGCAGCTCCCTCAAAAAATCAAATCGGCGCCACCTCAAACGAAATCATGTCGACCGATAGGTGAACTGGTGAGAAAAACCCTCTTCGTTGCCCCCTTTTTAAAGCTTTCCATTTGTTTCTCCAATCTACATAATCGCTGCCTCATCTATTTGTATCCAGAAGCATCCGATCGATCTTCACAGCCCAAGGCGAACCTCCTTCGCTTCACCGTCTTTGTCGTAGCGTCCATTCTTCTTAGTTCATCCGACTTCTCTTTGACGTCGATGGCTACCGCCTTCCACCGCCTGTTGTTTCATCTTCCTCAAAGCAATCAAATTCGGAGTCCCCGATTTCTCTATGATGTCGTAATAGATTTCTGATTTCGGTATAGGTTCTATGATTTCTAATTGTTTTTCAACTTTTCTATCGATTGGTTGTATCTAATACAACCGAAGGCTGTAAGGTTTCATGCTAATTTGGTTTTCACTGTATGTGATGTGCACGGAAGTACCCACTAATTTTAATATTTATAACCTAACAAACTTAGACTAACTATGCACTTGTAGGCAGTGTACCTAGTCAGATTACAGTATAGCTTGGGTAAGTCGGGTGTCGATCACAGGGAACGGTGTTATTAATTAATCTATTTACTACTAAATTAATCTAATTATTAACAAGCTAAAAGGGGTTTTTATCTGATTTTTCAAGATCATACTAACTTAACTTAAATTCAATCAATAATTAAAAACACTCTTATCTAATTTGAATCCACTTCATCCTTATGGCTAGCTAATAATTATGGATTATTAAGTTGGTTGTTATTATATTAGTAATTTAGGTCTAAATTTACCAATAGTTAATTAATTCATGTAAAACTATGTATGGTCACACACAATTAAACACAGAACCTGTAACATCCGGAACCCCATGTATATTATCTTATTATTTATTTTGGAGTTTGTGGAGGGACTTGGCGAGTTGGTGCTTAGACTCGCTGAGTAGGGTTGTGGATTCTTATCCGGATCATGACCAAACTCGGCGAGTTCATGGGTGGACTCGGGAGTCCGCGCTGTTTAATGAAACCTTAATCTCTCGGGTTTGGGGCCTATTTAAAGGCCCTTAGGGTCGTCATTTGCGGCTATCAATCCTTTGAGAGAAACCCTAGAGTGCTTGAGCGTCTTGAGAGAGTGAGGGAGCCATTGTTGACCTTTGGGGTGTTGTTTAGCAAGAAGAAGGTGGTTCTAGCCAAGAGGAAGCAAAGGAGGTCGTCATTCTGTGGATTTGGAGCTCAGGGCATCATATTTGAGGTAGTAATTCAGCTTCCCTTCTGCTTTTATGATGATCATATGGATTTAGGGTTTCTTGGACCCTTTTATTAGTCAGATTTGATGTCCATTAGTCCCTTTTTGCGATGAGGCTTTAGATCTAGATCCATAGAGGTCCGGAGAGCATTACTCATCAACCTTTATGAAGAAAAATGGGGGTATTGACCTTGGGTTATGATATTTAGGGCTAAAACATCATATAGGATCAAGTAGATGATGCATGTGCATCAAGATATAAACTTTACATGATTATCATGCTTGGGAAGGTCGGATCTATGGACTAATGGAACAGATCTGACCTCAGCAGGTCATTTGGGTTTGTGCATGACATGGACTCGTCGAGTCCAAGAACAGACTCGACGAGTAGGTTTAAGGTTTCCCTGTAAATCACACAGTTGGTGACTCGCCGGGTTGGGGAATGACTCGGTGAGTCAGAAGGGAGCCAGAGGTCGTAAGTACAAGATGGAACTCACCGAGTTTATAATTGGACTCGACGAGTTGAGTCGGGGTGGCCCCGCAATTCAAGCCATGTGTCACTCGTCGATCAGGGGAAAGACTCGATGTGTTAAGAAGGACTAGAGGGGTACGGGTGGACACAGGTGAACTCGCCGAGTTGCCCGAGGGCACTCGACGATTCGGGTCAAAGGTTGACCGTTGACCAGCGTTGAACAGGGTTGACTAGTGTTGACTTGATAGTGCCAGTCAAACAATGTCAGGAAAGTATTAATGAGAGTTGTACTCAAAGTTTAGGAGGACGATAGGTTGGGAGATCGGGCACGAGTGATTATCCGACATCAGCGAGGTGAGTCTTCTCACTATGCCTTACCTGACGGGGTAATTATGTTTGACCAGAAGGTCTTATGTGTATGATGTATATGTGATGTATGTTATATGTGATATGTTGTGATATGAGTATGATGATATGGACCGGAAGGTCAACAGAGTCTGGGATGGAAATCCACTGAGAAACTTGGATCGGAAGATCCTATGGCCTGGAAAGGCGTATGTGCGGTACATTGTATTTTGGGGAACTCACTAAGCATTCGTGCTTACAGTGTTATATGTTATGTGTTTCAGGTACTAGCGAGGATCGCGGGAAGGCGCCAGCTTGATCAGTACACACTTGCAGATGTCATGTTTTGAGATCTTGGGTTATGGATTATGTTATGTATTTTGTGGAAACATTGGATACTTGACCTTTGGATGATTTTATAATGAAATGTTTTATAAAAAAAAAATAAGGGAAAAATCGTTTAAAATTTTACGGTGTTACAAATTGGTATCAGAGCCTTGGTTTGAGGGATTCGGATTCACCTTCGGGTGTGTTTGGACTCAAACTGAGGGATTGAGAAATTTTTCATAAGATAAACAATTTTCTTAAAAGTAAAAGAATTGAAAAGATAAGCAAGGAAGCAGTGTGTACGATCAGCCAGCGCCCGAATGGTGATTTCCCAAAATACCCTTACATTTTGTGTTATGAGATATATTGAAATGTGATATGCATGCTAGAGCAGGCTAGATATTCATATTAGGACTATAGTGGCTTGATTTGTGATGCCTTAGCCTAGGAAGATTTCTGTTGTCATGAGATGCTTTAGAGTAAGTAGGTAGCAGTGAGGTGCTATGAGAGTCTACCGAAGGGTAGTTTATGTGTGGGAAGAGATAGAGTACTTGTGACTTGGGATCCTGGGAGGAGGACTTGGGGTGGATGTTGATGCAGTGTGGACGGTAGTATTGGGCCCGTACTACTGAAGACATCGGGTCAGTGCGCAGTCCAAGTAGGAATCCTTAGGGTAGCAAGTGAGGTGCTATGAGAGTCCACCGATTTGAGATCTGGGGGTCAGAAGGGCCGCACTTGCGGAAAGTGTGGCAAGGGTCATGAAGGAGTTTGTAGGGCTGGTGCTTGCTACAAGTGTGGCAAGGAGGGGCATATCGCGAAGGATTACCCCAAGGGATTCATGGTCTGCTTTCATTGCAACCAGACTGGGCACCGGAAGGCGGAGTGTCCACAGTTGCGAGGGACGACACAGGGAGCATCTCAGGGATCTGCCCCTACTGCTGCGAGAGCTAGTGAGGGTCGGTCGCTGAAGGTCGAGGCACCGAAGGTGCGAGGGAGGGCGTTCCAGCTGACAGCGGAGGAGGTCCGTGCATTACCTGATGTCGTAGCTGGTATATATTCTTTCATATATTTATCTTTATGTTGAGATATTGTGCTTATATCATGATATGCGTAGGTACTTTCCTTGTGAATTATGTGCCTGCTGTGGTTTTATTTGACTCGGGTGCGAGTCGGTCACTTGTCTCATTAGCTTGTAGTAGGCACATCGGTATTCAACGAGAGGTGATGAGTCAACCTTTGCGTGTTTCCATAGCTGATGAGCGGGCAGTGTATGCCACAGATGTGATTCGGAGATGTGTACTTGAGATCTTCGACGTTGGGTTTCCGATAGATCTGGTCCCGATTACGATGGGGGACGTATGTGTTATCGTGGGCATGTATTGGTTAAGTCGTGTTGGGGCAGTGATAGACTGCGAGCAGCAGCTGGTGACGATCCGAGATCCTAGTGGGGGAGTGCTGACATTTTATGGTGAGGGGACTCATAGTGATTCAGCATTCTGTTCGGCTGCCAGAGCGAGGCAGAGTTTGCAGCAGGGCTGCAAGGGATTCGTAGCCTATGTGATGGATACGCGTGTGGTTGCTGGGAGGCCGAGTTCAGTTAATGATGTTCCGTTAGTGCGTGAGTTCCCGGATGTATTTCCCGAGGAGTTTCCGGGTGTGCCTCCCGAGAGGCAGGTGGAATTTCGCATTGATTTGATTCACGGGGCTGCGCCTATCGCTAAGGCGCTATATCGCCTAGCACCGCCTGAGATGCAGGAGTTATCCTCACAGCTGCAGGAGCTGTTGGGGAGAGGGTTCATTCGTCCGAGCAGCTCACCTTGGGGAGCATCGATTCTCTTCGTCAAGAAGAAGGATGGTTCCATAGCTGACGAGCGGGCAGTGTATGTCACAGATGTGATTCGGGGATGTGTACTTGAGATCTTCGGCGTTGGGTTTCCGATAGATCTGGTCCTGATTGCGATGGGGGACGTATGTATTATCGTGGGCATGGATTGGTTGAGCCGTTTTGGGGCAGTGATAGACTACGAGCAGCAGTTGGTGACGATCCGAGATCCTAGTAGGGGAGTGCTGACAGTTTATGGTGAGGGGACTCGTAGTGATTCAACATTCTGTTCGGCTGCCAGAGCGAGGCAGAGTTTGCAGCAGGGCTGCAAGGGGTTCGTAGCCTATGTGATGGATACGCGTGTGGTCGCTGGGAGGCCGAGTTCAGTTAATGATGTTCCGATAATGTGTGAGTTCCCGGATGTATTTCCCGAGGAGTTGCCGAGTGTGCCTCCCGAGAGGCAGGTGGAATTTCGCATTGATATGATTCACGGGGCTGTGCCTATCGATAAGGCGCCATATCGCCTAGCACCGCCTGAGATGCAGGAGTTATCCTCACAGCTGCAGGAGCTGTTGGGGAAGGGGTTCATTCGTTCGAGCAGCTCACCTTGGGGAGCGTCGATTCTCTTCGTCAAGAAGAAGGATGGTTCACACCGAATGTGTATAGATTACCGAGAGTTGAAAAAATTAACGGTTAAGAACCGTTATCCGTTACCGAGAATTGATGACTTATTTGATCAGCTTCAGGGGGCATCTTGGTTCTCCAAGATTGATTTGAGGTCAGGATATCACCAGATGAGGGTGCGTGATGAGGATATCTAGAAGACGATGTTTAGGACGCAATACGGGCACTATGAGTTTGTGGTGATGCCTTTCGGGCTCACGAATGCACCAGCAGCGTTCATGGATCTCATGAACAGAGTGTGTAGGCCGATATTGGATCGCTCGGTGATTGTGTTCATCGACGATATATTGGTGTATTCGAGGTCTAGAGAGCAGCATGAGGAGCATTTGAGGGAGATCCTCGGGGGTTTGAGACCAGAGAGGCTCTATGCCAAATTCTCCAAGTGTGAATTCTGGTTACGGAAGATCCAGTTCCTGGGACATCTTGTTAACCAGAATGGGATTTTGGTCGATCCGGCCAAGATTAAGGCGGTGATGAGCTGGGAGGTACCGAAGTCTGCCTCCAAGATCAGTAGTTTTCTAGGGTTGGCCGGCTATTATCGGAGATTCATTCAGGATTTCTCCAAGATTGCAGTGCCACTCACTAGTTTGACCCGGAAGGGTGTTGCTTTCTCATGGGGTCCAGATCAGCAGACCTCGTTTGAGACTCTTCGTCAGAAGTTGTGTGAAGCCCCGGTGCTATCCCTCCCAGAGGGAGTTGATGTTTTTGTGGTTTACTGTGATGCATCTATATCCGGGTTAGGTGCAGTGCTCATGCAGAGGGGGCATGTGATAGAGTATGCATCAAGGCAGTTGAAGCCTCATGAGGTGAGATATCCCACTCACGATCTGGAGTTAGGGGCAATAGTGTTCGCCCTCAAGATCTAGCGTCACTATCTGTATGGCGTTTGGTGTACCATATACACGGACCACAAGAGTTTGAAGTACTTGATGGATCAGCCGAACTTGAACATGCGGCAAAGAAGGTGGTTGGATGTGGTAAAGGATTATGATTGTGAGATCTTGTACCACCCGGGCAAGGCTAATGTGGTAGCCAACACCCTGAGTCGTAGGGCAGAAAGTGCCCCGATATGAGACATTTGTATGAGATTGACTGTGATGACCCCGGTGTTGGACACCATTCAAGGGGCCCAGGCTGAGGCAGTGAGACCGGAGAACCGTAAGAGAGAGAGGGTTATCGGGCAGGTGTCGGAGTTCGTTACCGACAGCCGAGGGTTTATGACTTTTCAGGGTCGGATTTGGGTACCGTTTGTTGGCGGGGCGCGTACCATTTTGATGGAGGAGGTGCATAGATCAAGGTTCTCGATCCATCCCGGGGCCACTAAGATGTATTAGGATCTGAAGAGGGAGTATTGGTGGCCATGTATGAAGAGGGACGTCGCGTGATTCGTTGACAGGTGCTTAACCTGTCGTAGGGTTAAGGCCGAGCACTAGAGACCGCATGGTAAGTTGCAGCCGTTGGAGGTTCCTGAGTGGAAGTGGGAACAGATTGCCATGGATTTTATCACCAAATTGCCGAAGACTGCGAGGGGCGTCGATGCAATTTGGGTGATTGTAGACAGGTTGACGAAGAGCGCTCACTTCCTTGCTATCAGTGAGAGCTCTTCCGCTGAGAGGTTGGCAGAGATGTACGCAAGGGAGGTGGTATTGCGGCAAGGGGTGCTGATCTCGATTGTTTCAGATCGAGATGTGCGTTTCACTTCCAGATTCTTGAAGAAATTTCATGAGGAATTGGGTACGAGGCTGCATTTTAGTACCGCATACCACCCACATACTGACGGGCAGAGTGAGCGGACGATTCAGACGCTCGAGGACATGCTCCGAGCATGCGTGTTGGATTTCGGCGGAAGTTGGGACACGTACTTACCCTTGGCGGAATTTTCCTACACCAACAGCCATCATTCGAGCATTGGTATGCCACCCTTTGAGCTGTTGTATGGGAGGAAGTGTCAGACTGCTATTTGTTGGGGAGAGGTAGGGCAGCGTGTGATGGGTAGTACAGAGATAGTGCTTCAGACGACAGAGCAGATTCAGCAGGTCAGACAGAGGCTTTTGACCGCTCAGAGTCGCCAGAAGAGTTATGCAGACAAGCGCCGGTCCGAGCTCGAATTTTAGGTCGGCGACTTTGTACTCCTGAAGGTCTCTCCTTGGAAAGGAGTGATCCAATTTAGGAAGAGGAGCAACCTCGGGCCCCGATATATTGGTCCTTTCAGGGTGATTGCGAGAGTAGGCAGGTTAGCTTACCGGTTGGAACTACCTGTAGAGTTGGGTCAGATTCATGACACCTTCCACGTGTCACAGCTGAGGAAGTGTATAGCCGACGAGTTGGCAGTGGTACCATTAGAGGATATTCAGGTGGATGCGAGTCTGAACTATGTTGAGAGACCGGTGGCTATTAGGGATCGAAAGATCAAGGCTCTGAGGAACAAGGAAGTGCCTCTGGTGCAGGTCCAGTGGCAGCATCGGAAGGGGTCAAAGTTGACGTGGGAGCCAGAGCGTGAGATGCGTGAGCAGCATCTAGAGTTGTTTGCAGAGTAAGACTATGAGGACGAAGTCTGATTCTAGTGGCGGAGAATTGTAACATCCGGATCCCCAGGTATATTATCTTATTATTTATTTTGGAGTTTGTGGAGGGAGTCGGCGAGTTGGTGCTTAGACTCGCCGAGTAGGGTCGCAAATTCTTATCTAGATCATGACCGGACTCGGCGAGTTCATGGGTGGACTCGGCGAGTCCGCGCTGTTTAATGAAACCCTAATCTGTCGGGTTTGGGGCCTATTTAAAGGCCCTTAGGGCCGTCATTTGCGGCTATCAGTCCTTTGAGAGAAACCCTAGAGTGCTTGAGCGTCTTGAGAGAGTGAGAGAGCCATTGCTGACCTTTGGGGTGTTGTTTATGATGGGTTTTAGGCATAAGAACAATCCTATGTGCTCATACAAACCCTAATGCTTGGATCTAGGTTTCTCTATTGTACATGCTTTGAATCCAAATCCATAAACCCTAGATCTAACATATAATAAACTGAATTAGGGTTTAGAGAATTACCTTTGATTGTTATATTACAATAACAATCAATTCCTTGCTTTGATTGGCTTTAGAAAGCTTAGTGCCTCAAGTGCTGCACCTCTAATGGAGTCACAAACACCTTATACAACTTGGATGAAGAGGAGAAGAAAGGAGGCTGCCCAAAACGACTAAAAACCCTAGAGAATCAGTTGTCCACGTTTTTGGGGCCTAAGGGGTCCTTTATATACTTGTGTGGGATGCTAGGGTTTCAGTCAAAATCCTAATGGATAGCTTAAACTCTAAGCAGCCCATGGAACCTTCTGGATAAGGCCATGGATGAAAATATGATGGGCTCCCATCATAATTTCGTTCACCCCTTATTCCTTTAGGATTCCTTAGCCCAATAACTCAATTATCCAATAATTGTAGTCCAGTCCCCTAAATTTAATTAGTCTCTTTTAGCCACAAAAATTAATTCGTGACTAATATTAATTAAACAATATGATTTCTCCTTTAATATATTATTCTCATAATATATCAATAAATCATATTTATACCTTTATCTCCTTAATTCATCCTACATATTGCTACGGTGAAGGCAACCCAAAAGGACCATGCTCATAATCGGGTCAAGTACATACCAAAATAGTTATGGACTTAGACACTAATCCAGCAGTTTAGCAAGAAGAAGGAGGTTCTAGCAAAGAGAAAGCAAAGGAGGTTGTCATTCTGTGGATTTGGAGCTCATGGCATCATATTTGAGGTAGTAATTCGGCTTCCCTTCTGCTGTTATGATGATCATATGGATTTAGGGTTTCTTGGACCCTTTTATTAGTTAGATTTGATGTCCATTAGTCACTTTTTGTGATGAGGCTTTAGATCTGGATCCATAGAGGTCCAAAGAGCATTACTCATCAACCTTTATGAAGAAAAATGGGAGTATTGACCTTGGGTTATGATATTTGGGTCTAAAACATCATATAGGATCAAGTAGATGATGCATGTGCATCAAGATATAAACTTTACGTGATTATCATGCTTGGGAAGGTCGGATCTATGGACTAATGGAACAGATCTGACCTCATCAAGTCATTTGGGTTTGTGCATGACATGGACTCGTCGAGTCCCAGAACAGACTCGACGAGTAGGTTTAAGGTTTCCCTGTAAATCACTTCTGGTCCCTTTCTTTGAAAATACGTCTATTTGGCTGCACATAACAATTTATCCTTGTAAGTACCATAATTATGTGCAAATAACCAAAATAGTTAAAAAAAATGTAGATCAATATTGCCTAAAAGTATGTATAAATATAGCAATATCAGTATGCACCTTCTCCCTCTGTACGACAACATCATAAAGGAATCCCATCACAGTAAACTAGGGTTTTTGTTATCAGAATCGAGGGCGGTGACAGTGATTTCTATAGAAATCAATGAAGGAGGTGCAACGGATATTGAACAGATTTGGTGCCATCTGCCACCGTTGTTGATAGGAGTTTCCTAAGAACGAAGATGATGAACAAAGGTAAGACCAACGAACTCTGTAGGGTGATGTCAACATACATCTTTTTTTTGGTTACTAATATGTTTCTGCTTTTGGTAGCTTTAGTTTAGGGCTTTTAAACCTCTTGATTGATTGCTTTTCATTGATTTTTTCTAACACACTTCATGATTTTCCTGAATAATGAATGAAGACCAATGTAATGGCTACTGGATGACTCAGTTGACAAAGGGCACAGGTAAGAGATCCAACGTCAAACATACTTATTTTTTTATAGTTTTCAAATATCAAAGAAACTCACATGGAATAGAAAATATAGTTTGGAATGGGATGGTGAGTTTCTTAAATGTTGAAATGCTTGCCTACCAGGTGTTTGTTAAAAATCCTTATTGAACATTTAAAATCTTATATGTTCTATGATATATTGGATTGTTACTGAATGTGGAAGTGGGACTTGAGTTTTCTTCTGGATGATGGCAGATAGAAAGATGAAAGATGACCAGCGTTGACCAGGGTTAACTAGTGTTGACTTGATAGTGTCATTCAAACAAAGTCAGGAAAGTATTAATGAGAGTTGAACTAATAATATAGGAGGACGATAGTTCGGGAGATCAGGCACGAGTGATTATCCGACATCAGCGAGGTTAGTCTTCTCACTATGCCTTACCCGACAGGGTAATTACGTGTGACCAGAAGGTCTTATGTGTATGATGTATATGTGATGTATGCTATATGTGATATGTTGTGATATGAGTATGATGATATGGATCGGAAGGTCACCAGAGTCTGGGATGGAAATCCCCTAAGACACTTGGATCGGAAGATCCTATGGCCTGGAAAGGTGTATGTGCGGTACGTTGTATTTTGGGGAACTCACTAAGCATTCGTGCTTACAGTGTTATGTGTTATGTGTTTCATGTACTAGCGAGGATCGCGGGAAGGCGCCAGCTTGATCAGTACACACTTGCAAATGTCATGTTTTGTGATCTTGGGTTATGGATTATGTTATGTATTTTGTGGAAACATTGGATACTTGACCTTTGGATGATTTTATAATGAAATTTTTTATAAAAAAAAAAAATTAAGTGAAAAATCATTTAAAATTCTACGGTGTTACAGAACCAATTTTGTTTATGAATATGTTATGCAAGATTTATCATGCAAACACAATTATGGTCATAATCTATGTTCTGTAGCACAGCAAAGTTAATCACTTCAATTACTGACTAAGATTTTGGTTGATCCTAGCTCTAGCAATTCAATGTTCAGTAAATTACTAGGTTGTCAAGTTCATGCAGTTAATGATCACTAAGCTACACATAACATGAATTTAAGCAACTAAAGCAACAACATAAGCATGCTAGGTAACAATAAATCAAACACAAGTAATTCACCAACTAAATAAATCCATATAAAATTATGCTATTCATAAGTTAGAAGCTTCATCTAGCTAGATAAGAGTAGCTAGATTCAGTTGCTCATAGTAGCAACTAACACATAAACACAACTCAAATAAGAAAACATGTTCATAAGTATCAAACAAATAACTTAATTATGGACTTTTACTCTTTTGGTGTTGAAACCCCTTTTTCCAGAACCTTACTTCTGCTTTAAATCGCCTCCTGGAACCTCTTCCTTCAGCCAAAAATCTCCCAAATCGTAATGGGCAAAGGTATTTATAATATCTTCCAATTTCCCGTTCACGTCGTGAGATTTTAAGTCTCACGTCGTGAACTCGAGATAATCGTGTTCGACAAGGATTCCTTCACCCGAATGCTTATATTATAAAACTCTCTACTCACGTTGTGAACCATGAACTGTTCACGTCGTGAGTACGTCTTTTGGGTGTTTTTTCGTTCTTTTTTTCTTCAAGCCCCCCAAAGTTCCAAGTATTGTCACTTCTGGTCCCTTTCTTTGAAAATACTTCTATTTGGCTGCACATAACAATTTATCCTTGTAAGTACCATAATTATGTGCAAATAACCAAAATAGTTAAAAAAAATGTAGATCAATATTGCCTAAAAGTATGTATAAATATAGCAATATCAGTATGCACCTTCTCCCTCTGTACGACAACATCATAAAGGAATCCCATCACAGTAAACTAGGGTTTTTGTTATCAAAATCGAGGGCGGTGACAGTGATTTCTATAGAAATCAATGAAGGAGGTGCAACGGATATTGAACAGATTTGGTGCCATCTGCCACCATTGTTGATAGGAGTTTCCTAAGAACGAAGATGATGAACAAAAGTAAGACCAACGAACTCTGTAGGGTGATGTCAACATACATCTTTTTTTTGGTTACTAATATGTTTCTGCTTTTGGTAGCTTTAGTTTAGGGCTTTTAAACCTCTTGATTGATTGCTTTTCATTGATTTTTTCTAACACACTTCATGATTTTCCTGAATAATGAATGAAGACCAATGTAATGGCTACTGGATGATTCAGTTGACAAAGGGCACAGGTAAGAGATCCAACGTCAAACATACTTATTTTTTTATAGTTTTCAAATATCAAAGAAACTCACATGGAATAGAAAATATAGTTTAGAATGGGATGGTGAGTTTCTTAAATGTTGAAATGCTTGCCTACCAGGTGTTTGTTAAAAATCCTTATTGAACATTTAAAATCTTATATGTTCTATGATATATTGGATTGTTACTGAATGTGGAAGTGGGACTTGAGTTTTCTTCTGGATGATGGCAGATAGAAAGATGAAAGCTTCCAAGAATGCATTTGATGCAATTATTGATACTGATATAACTTCCTTTGATACAATTGGCATTTATAAATTAAAGGTGAATAGAAATTTCATATTATGATTGTACTTATTTTCATTGGATTTTTGAAATGATCTATCTAATTGGAGGCTCAATTTTATCATTTTTAGCTCTCATTTGGCGCCATAAATTCTACAAACACTACTATGAATGTAAGTTACAGCCAGGTAGTAGTTCACTTTCTTTCCATCTATACTTTGATGCCGACTGGATATTTATTTATTTATGTGTCCATTTGTGTATAGGTAACAAGGCTATGCAATCAAAGTTGTATTTTGGTGTAGCTGAGCTTAACACCATTGCTATAGCACTTTGTGATGATAATATTGTTTACTATTGCAACAGGTGATCTATTTACTTTACTATAATAATTAGAGTTTCAATAAGCAATTGAAATTGATCCAAATTACATCAAAGCTTACAATCGTTTAGGGTTTGCTTATTATGCTCAACGGAACTACAGGGATGCTATTGATAAAGGATTTCTAAAAGGTTTGTAATTATAAAGTAAATGCCTTAATAAGAAAGAAAAATGCGTACAATGAACTGTTTCAAAGTCATGGCTAAACCTTATCAGTCTTTTGAGGCTTTTGATTTTGAACTGAAATAATTTATATACTTAAGCTTTTAAAAGCTTCGTTTTGTTTCTGTACTTTTAGAAGAGTTAACTGTAATTCAATTAGATTCTTAAATTTTTTGGAAAAAAAATTGTGCTATTTATTGTTGGATTACGTGTTAATAACAAAAATTCTTTTATTGATTTAGTGACGTTTTCTGTGAAAGTTTCTTATGGAGGTTTACGTATTGATCCGTTCATCGACCTTTTAAATTGTGTAATTTTTTCAATTTCAAGGTTAGGTTTGGATGAAATTAAATTTTTAATTATGGCTCAATGTTTGATTTTAGGGTGATCTTTCAAATATACCCTTTATTATGTATTATTTTGATCTTTGTGGTGATTATTGTTGAAATTTAGACCGAAAACACCCATCAAGTCTGTAGCCACACGACAACCACTGACCGTAACATTTTTTTATTTCTCTCAACTATTATCGATGTTAACAGTGTTGGTGAATGGGATTTGACCAATTTTGTTGACTTTATATTGTAGCAAACTTCAGTGGGAACAGTTGTTAAAATAGAAGATGATGAAGATGAATCATTTTATGGCTTTGTATCTACTTTAGATTTACACATATATAAGGTAAAAATATTCATTTACAACATTCTTCATTTATCAAGATTCACATTCCACTTTTCTTTGAAAAATGATTGAATATATGGTGGTTGTTTAATCCAGGATTGTAATTGCATGATGGAAGTCAAACTGTTTTTTCTATCAAAGTGTAAATAAAAAGGAATAAAAGAAAATTTAAAATCATATTTAGGGGAGAAATTCAGACAGTTTATCATAAAAGAAAGAGATTTTGATTATACAATACTTACTCTAGATATTGCGTATACATTCAGTCAGTTTTTCAAATTAGAAAGAAATTTTGCTTATACAGCACTTACTCTAAACATACCTCATCCCAACAACATTCTAAACAGAAGGGTAAAATGGTCGTTTACTCATATTCAGACAGATTATAAAAAAAACACACTTTGTGTATACAACACATACTCTAGATATTGTGTATACGAATAGATATTCCAGAAAAACGTCATCTCAACAACACTCCAAACAGAAGGGTAGAATTGTCATTTGTTCTCATTCATTCGAAAAAAATTAAGACAACTTATTCAGTCCAAAAGTGGAACAAAATTTGTGTATACAACACATACTTTAGACATGCATGATGCATCATTTACTCCCCTCAACATCACTCTAAACAGAATGGCAGAATGGTCTTTTGCTCATATGAATAACTAGAAATTATTTATAATTTAATACCTTCTTATCTTTTTTATTATGAAATATCAATTTCTAATTTTTGTTTTATAGCCTACACATGAGCTTAGGAAGTTATTTTGCTTCAAGTATTATTTATTGCTCAACAAAATTTATAAGGTATTATATATATATATATATATATATATATATATATATATATATATATATATATATATAAAAGTGTTCTTTTGGTTTATAATTTGAATTATAATCACCATTTTATTTATTTATTTATTATTTTATTGTCAACTTTTAGCTTACGAATGTTGACAAGAAAAAGAAGGGAAACAGCTCAAGTGAAGAAGCTATAACTTACCTGAAACCAGAAGATGAAATATTTCAAAATGTACCCTTCTCTTTTTCTAATTATCTATTTATTTTTTTTAGATTGAGGAATTCTGATTTTATTTATTTTTTTTTTATTTTTATAAATCCATCAGCTAAGTGCAACATGGTCATTCTATTTTCCCTTGCGCACCAAGGTGTTTCTATATATAAGTTTAGGTACATGACTGCCACATATTCTTTAAGTTATATATATATATATATATATATATATATATATATATATATATATATATATATATATATATATATATATATATATATAACATTTAGATTAAGTCATTAAAAGTATACTAGTAATTTTCCACATCATTTATTATTCATTCATTTGGATTTTTTCTCTTTTCTTCATCAACATCATATGTTCGTCATATGTTTTACTGCTTGTTCTTCATTTAAAAAAATACATCGACACTTCATAAAAACATTAATTCTTCATCAAAAATCTTCATTTATTCATCAAAACGTTGTTATTCATCATTAAAAACATTTATTCGTACTATTAAGTGTAAGTCGTGATTCAATATTGTCTAGTTTCGTTGACATCATGTAACGTCTCAAAAATAAGACCCAAAATTTTTTCATTTTTAGATTAATAAAAACAACAACCCAAAACATTGTTATAAAACCAAGATTATCAAATGTATCAATACATCATCGATATTAGAGTAAGTCACAAAGATGCGGAAAAGAATGCTGTGTGCTTTGCAATCATCCGGAGCTCTTTCCTTTATAACTAGAAGTAACTGAAAACCGTAAGGACAAAACTTAGTAAGTTCCCCAAGATACCACATATAATACATGATAAACACATAATGGGCCCCGCCTGACATGAGGTGAATATATAGGTTAGCTTTTAGGACATGAGGTGAATATATAGGGTGCAACACCCCAAAATTAGGGTTTCATTAAATCCTCGTATGCCCAGCATACGAGGCTAGAATCCGCAATCTGACCTCCCACTTAATACGCTAAGCGTCACATGTGGTATGCCCCGCGTGCTAGCTTCTCAGCTAGTACGCCCCGCGTACTAACCCCACGGACCAAATTGCTATATTTTAATTGAAAAGGGCTAAAAGGAAACATAACCAATTCAAGTGTTACACATCAAGCAAAATTCTTAAAAATAATTCATATTTATCGATCTCACATCATTTAGCGATCGTCGGTCATCGATACTTCATCAATCAAACATTCAATAATATCAAACAACAGATAACAATCGAAAGTTCATCAACACAACCATGTATTTAAAGAATTTTTAAAAATTGTTTTTCGGGTTTGCAAAACTTCGTTTTTCAAATATTTTTTCATAAACTTGTTATAACCACTTTTGTTTAAAAATCCATTTTTACATGAAATACTAGCTAGATTTTGAGTTCTCTTTTTGTGTAGCTAACACTTTGGTATTTTTGTCTAGTTTCAAAATGTATGGTCAATACAACATATTTTGGGTTATATCCCACAAAAATGATGAAATAACTAGAATCTAACCATTTTTGCTAGAAAAACCATATCTTGACCATGAAAGTCTTACAATCCTTGTAGCTTTGTAGTTTTAACCCTTTTCTATAGAACATATAACATAGTTTATGTTTGTTTTTCTTAGTTTTGTATCATTAACCAACATAACACAATTAAATGTTCTAAGAACAAATAATAACCACATTTCATGAAGAAAATGCTTTAAACACAACATAGATTCTAAGCATGCAAACATTTGTGTTATATATTAAATTTTTCTTGTATCCCCCCCACCCTAAAACATGAAAAACTCGAAAATATAGGGATATGAACTCACCTTGAGTGTGTTTGTCGTTGGATAAAGAGGTGATGGTGAACATCTCCAAGCTTAGAACACTTGAAGGTGGTTGAAGAACTCTTTGAAGATGGTATTATCCTATGGGTTTTAACACATGATAATGTATGTGAATGAGATGAAACTAGCATGAAAGTGTGTAGAAACACTAGATTAACAAGGAATGCTTACCAAAAATCCTAAGAACCAACTTGAAGAATTAATCCTTGGAAGGTTTGAACTTGTTTCTTGAGAGAAAAGTGAAGAAGTTTGAAGATGGTGGGGTTGGAGGTGATGGGGTCTTGAGCAATACATCATTCCTATGGTGTACATGCAAACCCTAATAGCTTTTGGATCTAGTTTGTCTAATGAACATGCAATTGAATATCCAAAGCTATAAACCCTAGATCTATCATATAAGAACTTAAATAAGGGTTTAGTAATTACCTTTGATTGTTATATTGCAATAACAATCAATTCCTTGCTTTGATTGGCTTCAAAAGCATAGTGCCTCAAGTGTTGCACCTCTAATGGAGTCACAAACACCACTAAGCAACTTGGATGAAGAGGAGAAGAGAGGAGGTTGCCCAAAATTTCTAGAAACCCTAATCTAAGAGTTCACCATATTTTTGGGGCCATAAGGTTCCTTTATATACTTAGGCAATTAGGGTCATCAAGCTAGTAAACCCTAATTTGACTGCTTAAGCCCTAAGCAGCCCATGGACCATTCCAGAAGGCCCTTGGATGATTTCTTTATGGATCTCCATATAGAATTCGTCCATTGCTATCTAATGGATCCTTAGCCCAACTTTGTAACTATCTTATAATTACAATATCAGTCCCCTAAGTTTATTAATCTCTTTTAGCCACAAAATTAATTATCAATTAATTCTTGACTAATATTAATTAAACAATATGATTTCTCTTTTAATATATCATTCTCATAATATATTAATAAATCATATTTAAACCTTTCTCTCCTTAATTCATCCTACATATTGCTACGGTGAAGGCAACCCAAAAGGACCATGCTCATAATCGGGTCAAGTACATACCAAAATAGTTATGGACTTAGACACTAATCCAACAGTCTCCCACTTGGATAAGTCTAATAACTACTTCTCGTATGACTTCAGAACCTGATCAGCAATCGTAGCTTTCAAAAGCCGCTGTCAACTCTGATCTTATCAGATAGTGTGTCCTTTAGATAAGGGATTATATATTCCTCCATTCCCAAGATATCGTATAGACATAAGACATGAATTTTAATCATTCTCTCTACACTATTTCCCGACTTCCGATTTATGACGACTGACAACAGACTGCAATTGAACACATCAACTTAGTCCCGACTTAGCCAAGTGCTTAGGTGTCATCACTAAATCATCGAGGGGCCCACAGATATCGTTTTTATCCCACTTTGGGTAAAAGGAATGGATAAACTTTGACTCGTATGCTTGCTTGCATTCACTGATCGAATCACACACAACAATAAGTTTTATAACACCAAGTTACTGGTGCGTTTACTTATTATCAATGTGCAACCGACCAACAAATAACAACTCACATGTCTCGGTTTCAAGAATATACAATATTATCGACTCACTAATCACTCGGGATAAAATCCATGAAGTGATCCAAGTGAGCGTGGGTTTAATCCAATACTCCAATCTTATCAAAGCACTCATGAACTCTGGAGAAAACTTGTGCCATGTCTAAACACTTCAGATAATCTACAGACATATTCATGACAGTCTTCCTTCATACCTACTCCCAACGTATGACCGACTGTGGATGTTTGAATAACATAGTTATTCTGGAAGTCAAAACATGCAAACTGAAACACAACAATAATACTTAATCCTATATGGCCCCAAACTTGTGAGAGTAAATAAAACACTTCTATTTAACCAACATATTGATTACTCATTATTTATCGTTTACTGTTTCAAAAAATCAACTTATTACTCAAATTACAACAACAGTTGTCCCATGCACGAAGCATGCACACTATGTTTCCTATGGTCCTTACTGTGTGAAATAGATCAATTGAAAACCATTCTAATGATACTCATTTCACAATTCCCAATCCTTATTATTAGTGTTAGAACACAAGGTTCTTGCCACTACTAGAATATGCTAGATTCTGACATTTTATGCAACGATCCTTTCGCAAAGCCATAGCACAAAAGTCACCAAGATTTGGCCAATGAAATTACAAAGTACTCTATCGGAAATTATTACAAGACAATTCGATAGACGTGAGTCTCACATTCAAAGTACATTCCTTTGAACATCCTTCTTGCATAAAAGTTTCTGATCTAGACATAGACTCTCAATATCCAATTCCCAATATGGAAACATTTCCACTCTTGCCATATGACAACTCATTCTTAATAGAATCTTATCTATTCATAATAATGTCAATATGGTCCATTCAATACCATACTTCCAACTACTCACAAGTGACCAATCCTCAGCGAACTTTGGATCGTCCTTTGATAGTTGTTTAATTATTTTAGTCAAAACCGATTCTAGTCCTTTTTTCCCTCCTAATGCGCTAGACATTTGGAAAATTTTAGAATGGTCAAATATTATAGCATTTACAATCGATCCTATACCCGAAGCGTATGGGACACAATGCATAAAATCTTACATAAATATATGATACTTTATCAATCTTTTGCCATAATATTTTATGTGTCACGTTCTCACAATTCGAACTATGAAGAGGGATGTCGTAATCATAATCGAAATTTGAGAACACACTATGTATCCTTTGACTAAATTTATTAAAATTTCTCAATCTAAGCTTTAGATTTTGAAACGAAGTATAATAATCTCTCCCTTAATTATAGCAAAACAACTTTTCAACCCATGCACCTTTGCAAATTGAATCTTTGTTTTTCTATAATTAATATTGCTAACTTGCAATACTCGCCATAATAATCATATAAGCATAACACTTATGCTCCCAGTATCATGATGATTATCATATAAGCATAACACTTATGTTCCCACTAGCTTTGACATGTATTCAGAAAACAAATGAACTTCCAGAACACAATGCCTATTTAATTTCTGAAATCATATTTCTAATACTAGATGCTTCGATAAGCCTTTATCTAAGCTTCTTAAACTTATACACCTTTGCCTTAGATAGCTCATATGTGTGTTTAAACAATTTAGAACTTATGTTACTAAGTTACAAATGTTCAAACTAATTACCAAATCTGACAATTCGAACTATGGAAAGGGATGCCATAACCATAATCGAATTTGAGAATACAATTTTTCACAATTGCTATCTTCTTAAATCTCTCTTAGTGAAAGCATTTCCTCACAGTCATTTTCATGAAGGAGGGAATCTTATGACACTTAGATTTTATGGTGTATGAGTTCCTATCCATGTGAATTTGCTAAAACCAAGGTTTGCGACAAATCCAAACTCATATGGACTGAACTTTCTTAATCTTGATTTCTTGCCTTATGGTAACACGAGTGCCCACCATGTTTTCCAAGTAGTTTAGTAACTTGTCCTTACATATCAATGTACTTTCCATCGACTAAGGCGCTAGTATGCATTCAAATGAGAACTCATAGAACTCACATACACAATTAACTCAATTGGAATGGCACAGAAACAAAATTATGTCAACATGATAGGTTGTAAACCTCAAGTCGTGTGATAGTGATGATCGATAAGGTTTATTCTTGATTTGTTCTTGAAACCTTTCAAGACCATTAAGACTCCCACTGTCTCCTTGACATATAAGATTCTCTTTTCAAGAAACATTTCTTGACAAAGCAAATATTCAAGAGTTAGTGTAGTTCTTATCAAGACAAAACACTTCACATAATTGGTCCTAGTTGGTCTTTGTCTTATCCAAGACAGCACAACTTACCAATTTCAAATGTGCAAGAATGAGAAACCTTTTCCAAATTCCACATTTGATGAATGTTATAAACCTACTTAATACTTTTCACTCAATGTTACAATCTTGGAGTATGACTCTAAGACTTGATATTCGAACGAAGTATGATTGACTCTTTGATTTAACCATTTCTACAATTCTCGATTCCTCTTCTAAGACATAAAAAATGCACTTAGAGGAGCAATTGAGATATGGTTATTAATCATTTAGACTTTATCATAAAACACAATAAAAGTAACTCTCCCTTCTTCTTAGAATGGAGAAACTTTTATCTTTCTGCCTTCTTGATTCTTCTTATTCGTTCTGCTATTGATTGAAACTCTTTCAGTCAACTCAGAATTATACTCAATCTTATAAATATAACCATATTTACTGAACTTGAGTAAATCATGACGAATATCTTTGTCACTCTTGTGGTAGAATTGATCAACGTACGACCTAGTGTACTCGATCTCCTAGTCCTTCAATTGACACTTTGTCAAAGAATTAGTCTAAGTTTCCCAAATGTGAAAGTTTTTCATTCATCATACAATACACATTTCATGATTCCAAGTTTCTGTCCAATTGAAACTTTGAGCGATGAGAAACTCTCCCTATTTGGTAAACTTCTGACATTTCCACAAAAACATAATTAAGAATCAAATCTATTATTGCTAATAATAGAAACATTCAAACATCAATTTTTCATACACGCCATTGCAAGGATAAATAAATAATATAAAATCAAAATTTATTTTATTGCGGAAAAACTTGTCCTTACAATGCAATTCAACTAAAAAAAACTATGCTATTACATATTTCTTAGCAATCTATCCTAACTCATAAGTAGCAGCTCAAAAATCCGATCTTTGAATCCATGCGATTGAAATCCATTTCTTCGTGATCAGATTCAGCAGCTTCTTCTTTAAGCTTCCTTTCTTTTCTTCGATCCTGCAAAACATCAAAATGTAATCTTATCACATCATGTATTAAGAATCTAGAATAGGAACTTAAAAGAGTTAGTTAATGGATTTTACCTGAAGCAGAGCCATACGTCTTGACTCTCCCATCTCTTAGATCTCTCAGGTAGTTAGAGCAGCTTCGTCTCCAATGCCCTTTCTCTTGGCAATAAAAGCAAATGGACTCCTTTGGCATAGCACATCGGACAATCACAGACTTTGCTCTTTCTGGACTTCCAATGTTGCCAGTGTCCATTGAAGTTTGGGAGTTTGATTCACCAGACAAATTTGCTTGATTAGCACGCCAAATCATTGTTGATTCAGCAGCTATAAGCAAATAGGTGAGATCAATAAGGGTCACGTCGTGGTCCATCATATAGTACTCTCTTACGAACTCACTATATGATTCAGGAAGTGACTAAAGAACCCAGTCAATAGCCAACTCACTTGAAATCTCGACACCCAACATGTTTAACCTATCAATGTGTGACTTCATCTCTAAGACGTGTGCACACACAGGTTTCCCATCTTCATGTTTACTTTGCAAAAGGGCTTGAGTGAGCTTGAATTTTTTCAAGACTTTGAACTTGTGGGTTAGGGAGAACAATTAGAGGAGGTGGAGGAAGTGAAGCATGACTCTCATTTCCTTGATCGTATCTCGGAACGTCATCTTCATTTGGAAAACTTGTTCCATGGGATTTGGGAAGACCATGATTGTCAGAACTAGACATCTATAAAACGGGAGAAAGTTCAAGTTAAGTTGATTTAGTCCTTAATAAAACACCCAAATGAGTTATTAAGGCTAGGATCCAACATAATATTCTACAACCTAGAAGAGGGATGTTGTAATCTAGTTGTAGAATATTTGAAGGTAGGTAAATGACGATTTACTAATTTCCACCATGAAAAATGAAAAGGAAGTTTAAGTTTTAAATGAATTGAAACTCCTAGATCTTTTGAGATTCATTGAACTTTTCAATGGCATGTTTAATCTCGATTATGCCCTTCTATTTGTGACTGGGATGCCGAGGATCACAAATAAGGTGTGAATAACCATACGAATCACGTGGTGCACCCAATGCTACCATCACCTAATCAATGTGCCGGTTAGCCACACACGCTCCATTGATCTATCACAAACATTGAGTCACCCTTCGCTACCAATGTCATCCCCAAATTAGTGTGCCGGTTCCACTAACGTTTGACAAGGGTACGAAGTGTACTTCTATGGATTAACATACAATTTCACATTTTTCCTAAAGTAACTATGATTTGGGAATTTGAAAAAGCATTTAGGTACTTTGTACTTTATTATACTTATAATGGAAGGTTTTTGTCCTATCCTACCCGTTCGGCTAACGACCCTCCACTAGTCAAGAGTGCGGTGGGTAAGAGTGGATACCCATTCAATCGCCATTTTATAGGCAATTTCCTTAAACACCCCTTATAGACCAACTTCGTGAATGAGGCCTACTAACGGTAAGACTGGCTGTTTACTCATACATATATATAATATTAGACTTTTAATGTTATATAGTATAGGGTGTATTTTACACTTTTAAAATACTAGGTGGTTTAACTTAGTCAATTATACTTTTAATTTAATTAAATGTAAACCAAAACTTTATGGATTTATTAAATCACTTTTAATTATACACTTTAATTAATTAATAAAACCATAAGTGTGTGACTTGAATTTTTTTTCAAATTATTAGGGTTTTAGAATTTAACATTTCAAAATTAAACTTTTAATCAACTTTTAAATTCCAAAACTTGAGGGCAAGTTTTGAAACATTTCAAAACATTAGGGTTTAACTTATTTAAATTTCATAAACAAAACTTTTAAGTTCAAATTTAAACTATAAAACCTGAAGGGTGCAGTTGAAACTTTTTCACATCACAAAGGATCAAATAACAGATAATATAATTTAAACAATTAATTTTGTCATTATCTATATTTGACCTAATTTCAATTTCCTACAAGATAATTTACCCAATTAATACAAATAATCAATCTTTAATCATATAAGGAAGTTACTATCTAATCAATTAGCAATTATCTTGTATTTTGGCAAGGATGATCTTTTGGAAACAATAAAAATCGAATTTTATTAGTTTAAAACGAATTAGGCATTAAATCTAAGTCAAAAAAGCAGCTAAATCCCGAAATACCCTCTGTCTGACGCTCGAACTCGCCGAGTCAGCTCTGAACTAGCCGAGTAGGGGCCAACTCGCCGAGTCCAGATACTGACTCGCCGAGTTGAGTCGGGCAGAGGCCAAAAAATCGATTTTTAGCAAACAAAACTGTTAAGCATCACATACAACTAAAACCAACCTGGCTCTAATACCACTGATGCGTTTTAGGCGTAAGAACAATCCTATATGCTCATACAAACCCTAATGCTTGGATCTAGGTTTCTCTATTGTACATGCTTTGAATCCAAAGCCATAAACCCTAGATCTAACATATAATAAACTGAATTAGGGTTTAGAGAATTACCTTTGATTGTTATATTGCAATAACAATCAATTCCTTGCTTTGATTGGCTTTAGAAAGCTTAGTGCCTCAAGTGCTCCACCTCTAATGGAGTCACAAACACCTTATACAACTTGGATGAAGAGGAGAAGAAAGGAGGCTGCCCAAAACGACTAGAAACCCTAGAGAATCAGTTGTCCACGTTTTTGAGGCCTAAGGGGTCTTTTATATACTTGTGTGGGCTGCTAGGGTTTCAGTCAAAACCCTAATGGACAGCTTAAACTCTAAGCCGCCCATGGAACCTTCTGGATAAGGCCATGGACGAAAATATGATGGGCTCCCATCATAATTTCGTTCACCCCTTGTTCCTTTAGCATTCCTTAGCCCAATAACTCAATTATCCAATAATTGTAGTCCAGTCCCCTAAATTTAATTAATCTCTTTTAGCTACAAAAATTAATTCTTAATTAATTCTTGATTAATATTAATTAAACAATATGATTTCTCCTTTAATATATTATTCTCATAATATATCAATAAATCATATTTAAACCTTTATCTCCTTAATTCATCCTACATATTGCAATGGTGAAAGCAACCCAAAAGGACCATGCTCATAATCGGGTCAAGTACATACCAAAATAGTTATGGACTTAGACACTAATCCAACAGTATAGCAAGAAGAAGGAGGTTCTTGCCAAGAGGAAGCAAAGGAGGTTGTTATTCTGTGGATTTGGAGCTCATGGCATCATATTTGAGGTAGTAATTCGGCTTCCCTTCTGCTGTTATGATGATCATATGGATTTAGGGTTTCTTGGACCCTTTTATTAGTTAGATTTGATGTCCATTAGTCCCTTTTTGTGATGAGGCTTTAGATCTGGATTCATAGAGGTCCAAAGAGCATTACTCATCAACCTTTATGAAGAAAAATGGGGGTATTGACCTTGGGTTATGATATTTGGGGCTAAAACATCATATAGGATCAAGTAGATGATGCATGTGCATCAAGATATAAACTTTACGTGATTATCATGCTTGGTAAGGTCGGATCTATGGACTAATGGAACAGATCTGACCTCATCAAGTCATTTGGGTTTGTGCATGACATGGACTCGTCGAGTCCAAGAACAGACTCGACGAGTAGGTTTAAGGTTTCCCTGTAAATCACACAGTTGGTGACTCGCCAAGTTGGGGAATGACTTGGTGAGTCAGAAGGGAGCTAGAGGTTGTAAGTACGCGATGGGACTCACCGAGTTCATAATTGGACTCGATGAGTTGAGTCGGGGTGGCCCCGCAATTCAAGCCAGGTGTCACTCTTCGAGCAGGGGAAAGACTCGACGTGTTAAGAAGGACTAGAGGGGTACGGGTGGACACGGGTGAACTCGCCGAGTTGCCCGAGGGCACTCGACGAGTCGGGTCAAAGGTTGACCGTTGACCAGCGTTGACCAGGGTTGACTAGTGTTGACTTGATAGTGTCATTCAAACAAAGTCAGGAAAGTATTAATGAGAGTTGAACTAATAATATAGGAGGACGATAGTTCGGGAGATCAGGCACGAGTGATTATTCGACATCAGCGAGGTTAGTCTTCTCACTATGCCTTACCCGAAAGGGTAATTACGTGTGACCAGAAGGTCTTATGTGTATGATGTATATGTGATGTATGCTATATGTGATATGTTGTGATATGAGTATGATGATATGGACCGGAAGGTCACCAGAGTCTGGGATGGAAATCCCCTAAGACACTTGGATCGGAAGATCCTATGGCCTGGAAAGGCGTATGTGCGGTACGTTGTATTTTGGGGAACTCACTAAGCATTCGTGCTTACAGTGTTATGTGTTATGTGTTTCATGTACTAGCGAGGATCGCGGGAAGGCGCCAGCTTGATCAGTACACACTTGCAAATGTCATGTTTTGTGATCTTGGGTTATGGATTATGTTATGTATTTTGTGGAAACATTGGATACTTGACCTTTGGATGATTTTATAATGAAATTTTTTATAAAAAAAAATTAAGTGAAAAATCGTTTAAAATTCTACGGTGTTACAGAACCAATTTTGTTTATGAATATGTTATGCAAGATTTATCATGCAAACACAATTATGGTCATAATCTATGTTCTGTAGCACAGCAAAGTTAATCACTTCAATTACTGACTAAGATTTTGGTTGATCCTAGCTCTAGCAATTCAATGTTCAGTAAATTACTAGGTTGTCAAGTTCATGCAGTTAATGATCACTAAGCTACACATAACATGAATTTAAGCAACTAAAGCAACAACATAAGCATGCTAGGTAACAATAAATCAAACACAAGTAATTCACCAACTAAATAAATCCATATAAAATTATGCTATTCATAAGTTAGAAGCTTCATCTAGCTAGATAAGAGTAGCTAGATTCAGTTGCTCATAGTAGCAACTAACACATAAACACAACTCAAATAAGAAAACATGTTCATAAGTATCAAACAAATAACTTAATTATGGACTTTTACTCTTTTGGTGTTGAAACCCCTTTTTCCAGAACCTTACTTCTGCTTTAAATCGCCTCCTGGAACCTCTTCCTTCAGCCAAAAATCTCCCAAATCGTAATGGGCAAAGGTATTTATAATATCTTCCAATTTCCCGTTCACGTCGTGAGATTTTAAGTCTCACGTCGTGAACTCGAGATAATCGTGTTCGACAAGGATTCCTTCACCCGAATGCTTATATTCTAAAACTCTCTACTCACGTTGTGAACCATGAACTGTTCACGTCGTGAGTACGTCTTTTGGGTGTTTTTTCGTTCTTTTTTTCTTCAAGCCCCCCAAAGTTCCAAGTATTGTCACTTCTGGTCCCTTTCTTTGAAAATACTTCTATTTGGCTGCACATAACAATTTATCCTTGTAAGTACCATAATTATGTGCAAATAACCAAAATAGTTAAAAAAAAATGTAGATCAATATTGCCTAAAAGTATGTATAAATATAGCAATATCAGTATGCACCTTCTCCCTCTGTACGACAACATCATAAAGGAATCCCATCACAGTAAACTAGGGTTTTTGTTATCAGAATCGAGGGCGGTGACAGTGATTTCTATAGAAATCAATGAAGGAGGTGCAGCGGATATTGAACAGATTTGGTGCCATCTGCCACCGTTGTTGATAGGAGTTTCCTAAGAACGAAGATGATGAACAAAGGTAAGACCAACGAACTCTGTAGGGTGATGTCAACATACATCTTTTTTTTGGTTACTAATATGTTTCTGCTTTTGGTAACTTTAGTTTAGGGCTTTTAAACCTCTTGATTGATTGCTTTTCATTGATTTTTTCTAACACACTTCATGATTTTCCTGAATAATGAATGAAGACCAATGTAATGGCTACTGGATGATTCAGTTGACAAAGGGCACAGGTAAGAGATCCAACGTCAAACATACTTATTTTTTTATAGTTTTCAAATATCAAAGAAACTCACATGGAATAGAAAATATAGTTTGGAATGGGATGGTGAGTTTCTTAAATGTTGAAATGCTTGCCTACCAGGTGTTTGTTAAAAATCCTTATTGAACATTTAAAATCTTATATGTTCTATGATATATTGGATTGTTAATGAATGTGGAAGTGGGACTTGAGTTTTCTTCTGGATGATGGCAGATAGAAAGATGAATGCTTCCAAGAATGCATTTGATGCAATTATTGATACTGATATAACTTCCTTTGATACAATTGGCATTTATAAATTAAAGGTGAATAGAAATTTCATATTATGATTGTACTTATTTTCATTGGATTTTTGAAATGATCTATCTAATTGGAGGCTCAATTTTATCATTTTTAGCTCTCATTTGGCGCCATAAATTCTACAAACACTACTATGAATGTAATTTATAGCCAGGTAGTAGTTCACTTTCTTTCCATCTATACTTTGATGCCGACTGGATATTTATTTATTTATGTGTCCATTTGTGTATAGGTAACAAGGCTATGCAATCAAAGTTGTATTCTGGTGTAGATGAGCTTAACACCATTGCTATAGCACTTTGTAATGATAATATTGTTTACTATTGCAACAGGTGATCTATTTACTTTACTATAATAATTAGAGTTTCAATAAGCAATTGAAATTGATCCAAATTACATCAAAGCTTACAATCGTTTAGGGTTTGCTTATTATGCTCAACGGAACTACAGGGATGCTATTGATAAAGGATTTCTAAAAGGTTTGTAATTATAAAGTAAATGCCTTAATAAGAAAGAAAAATGCGTACAATGAACTGTTTCAAAGTCATGGCTAAACCTTATCAGTCTTTTGAGGCTTTTGATTTTGAACTGAAATAATTTATATACTTAAGCTTTTAAAAGCTTCGTTTTGTTTCTGTACTTTTAGAAGAGTTAACTGTAATTCAATTAGAATCTTAAATTTTTTGGAAAAAAAAAATTGTGCTATTTATTGTTGGATTACGTGTTAATAACAAAAATTCTTTTATTGATTTAGTTTTTTTATTTAGTGACGTTTTCTGTGAAAGTTTCTTATGGAGGTTTACGTATTGATCCGTTTATCGACCTTTTAAATTGTGTAATTTTTTCAATTTCAAGGTTAGGTTTGGATGAAATTAAATTTTTAATTATGGCTCAATGTTTGATTTCAGGGTGATCTTTCAAATATACCCTTTATTATGTATTATTTTGATCTTTATGGTGATTATTGTTGAAATTTAGACCGAAAACACCCATCAAGTCTGTAGCCACACGACAACCACTGACCGTAACATTTTTTTATTTCTCTCAACTATTATTGATGTTAACAGTGTTGGTGAATGGGATTTGACCAATTTTGTTGACTTTATATTGTAGCAAACTTCAGTGGGAACAGTTGTTAAAATAGAAGATGATGAAGATGAATCATTTTATGGCTTTGTATCTACTTTAAATTTACACATATATAAGATAAAAATATTCATTTACAACATTCTTCATTTATCAAGATTCACATTCCACTTTTCTTTGAAAAATGATTGAATATATGGTGGTTGGTTAATCCAAGATTGTAATTGCATGATGGAAGTCAAACTGTTTTTGCTATCAAAGTGTAAATAAAAAGAAATAAAAGAAAATTTAAAATCATATTTAGGGGAGAAATTCAGACAGTTTATCATAAAAGAAAGAGATTTTGATTATACAATACTTACTCTAGATATTGCGTATACATTCAGTCAGTTTTTCAAATTAGAAAGAAATTTTGCTTATATAACACTTACTCTAAACATACCTCATCCCAACAACATTCTAAACAGAAGGGTAAAATGGTCGTCTACTCATATTCAGACAGATTATAAAAAAAAAACACACTTTGTGTATACAACACATACTCTAGATATTGTGTATATGAATAGATATTCCAGAAAAACGTCATCTCAACAACACTCCAAACAGAAGGGTAGAATTGTCATTTGTTCTCATTCATTCGAAAAAAATTAAGACAACTTATTCAGTCCAAAAGTGGAACAAAATTTGTGTATACAACACATACTTTAGACATGCATGATGCATCATTTACTCCCCTCAACATCACTCTAAACAGAAGGGCAGAATGGTCTTTTGCTCATATGAATAACTAGAAATTATTTATAATTTAATACCTTCTTATCTTTTTTATTATGAAATATCAATTTCTAATTTTTTTTATAGCATACACAGGAGATTAGGGAGTTATTTTGCTTCAAGTATTATTTATTGATCAGCAAAATTTATAAGGTATTATATATATATATATATATATATATATATATATATATATATATATATATATATATATATATATATATATATGAGTGTTCTTTTGGTTTATATTTTGAATTATAATCACCATTTTATTTATTTATTTATTATTTTATTGTCAACTTTTAGCTTAAGAATGTTGACAAGAAAAAGAAGGGAAGCAGCTCAAGTGAAGAAGCTATAATTTACCTGAAACCAGAAGATTAAATATTTCAAAATGTACCCTTCTCTTTTTCTAATTATCTATTTATTTTTTTTAGCTTGAGGAATTCTGATTTTTTTATTTATTTTTTATTTTTATAAATCCATCAGCTAAGTGCAACATGGTCATTCTGTTTTCCCTTGTGCACCAAGGTGGTTCTACATATAAGTTTAGGTACATGACCGCCACATATTCTTTAAGTGATATGTGTGTGTGTGTGTGTGTATATATATATATATATATATATATATATATATATATATATATAACATTTAGATTAAGTCATTAAAAGTATACTAGTAATTTTCCACATCATCTATTATTCATTCATCTGGATTTTTTCTCTTTTCTTCATCAACATCATATGTTCTTCATCAACGTCATATGTTTTACTGCTTGTTCTTCATTTAAAAAAAATACATCGACACTTCATAAAAACATTAATTCTTCATCAAAAATCTTCATTTATTCATCAAAACGTTGTTATTCATCATTAAAAACATTTATTCGTACTATTAAGTGTAAGTCGTGATTCAATATTGTCTAGTTTCGTTGACATCATGTAATGTCTCAAAAATAAGACCTAAAAATTTTTCATTTTTAGATTAATAAGAACAACAACCCAACAAATTGTTATAAAACCAAGATTATCAAATGTATCAATACATCATCGATATTAGAGTAAGTCACAAAGATGCGGAAAAGAATGGTGTGTGCTTTGCAATCATCTGAAGCTCTTCCCTTTGAAACTAGAAGTAACTGAAAACCGTAAGCACAAAACTTAGTAAGTTCCCCAACATACCACATATCATACATGATAAACACATAATGGGCCCCGCCTGACATCGAGCCCCGCTCGGTATACATATTTGTCAGTCATCGGGCCCCGCCCACTATACATATAAAACATATAAACATATAAACGCGTAACATATGCAATAATCACAAAGATACATAGCATACATAATGGTTATTGAGCCCCGCCCGGTAAGCATATGAGTACATAACACATGCAAGAGTCACGCAGACATTTAGCATCCTAACATAACAAAAACATGGGCCGGTATTGGTGCCTTCGACCCACTAAACACAGTGAGGAAACTCACCACACACCGCCGAATCTTATAGAAAGAATCTCTGGCTGCTGACCCGCTAAAATCCTTGCGCTATCAATCACAAAATAATCATCCAATCAATAATTGGATCCCAACTCACACAAAGAGTCTAAACTAGGGTAAAAGACCTTTTTACCCTTTACCTAACTTGGCCCAAAGCCTAGGCCCATACCAATTGTCCAAAATTCCAAAATCATCATTCCAAGCCCAATTATGGTCCAATTTTCCAAATTGGTCCCAAATCTCTTTCATAGGCCTTTTCTAAGCGAACCCAAAACAAGCATCAGCCCAAAACCTGATGGCCCAACAAGGCCCTAAACAACTAAGTCCAAACATGGCCCAAACCAAAAGCCCAAGAGTCTGAAGCCCAACTTGTTGAGTACACTGGGCGTACACAGCATGTACGTGTAGCGTACTCGCTTTAGGGATTGTACGCTGAGTGTACCTGCTTGTACACCCAACGTACTCCCCCATTTGGCCAACTTCCATTTTCTAGCTCTTAATCGATTAAGACCTCAACCCAAACTCATATCTTACTTCCTTAAGATGGTTTATAACGTAAAGTTGCCAACTTTACGTGCATGCATGGCTTAATGAGGCTCTTAGAGCTCAAAAGAGCTTAATAAATGAATTAATGCATGCATAAGACCATAAACACCATAAAGTTGGCACCTTTAAGCTTAAGGAACTCTCCAAACATCCAGATCTACAAGATTTAGCTTCTAAAACGGCATTAACCCATCAAGACCAACCAAAAAGTGACAAAGAAGAATAAATCCATAACATGAAGAGATCTAAGAACACTAAGATCAAGGTTGAGAATTTATACCTTCTTGCAACTGAGAAAGGTGCCTAATCTCTAGATCCACAAGCTCAAGCTCTAACAAAGCTTCTTCACCAACTACTTCTTCTACCAAAGGCACTAACTAACCAAGGAAAGACCCCAAAAGGTCAAGAACACTCAAAATGCTATTAGGGTTCGAGATTAGGGTTTTAGGGCAATTAAGGTTGATAAAGAGGTTAGCTTTTGGGACATGAAGTGAATATATAGGGTGCAAAACCCCAAAATTAGGGTTTCATTAAATCCTCGTATGCCCAGCATACGAGGCTCGAATCCGCAATCAGACCTCCCCCTTAATACGCTAAGCGTACCATGTGGTATGCCCCGCGTGCTGGCTTCTCAGCTAGTACACCCCGCGTACTAACCCCAAGGACTAAATTGCAATATTTTAATTGAAAAGGGCTAAAAGGAAACATAACCAATTCAAGTGTTACACATCAAGCAAAATTCTTAAAAATAATTCATATTTATCGATCTCACATCATTTAGCGATCGTCGGTCATCGAAACTTCATCAATCAAACATTCAATAATATCAAACAACAGATAGCAATCGAAAGTTCATCAAAACTTCATCAATCAAACATTCAATAATATCCATGACATCAATGACTAGATTCCATTTTGGCGAAAACAGAATGTTTATTATGTTAGTAAAGATGTTTAAGAAACGAATATTATGAATCGTAACTTTTTTAGAACAGTTGGAGAGGAGAGGCAATTTATTGCCACATTTTGGTTCGATTTTGGTAATCTTTTATCTCCTCTTGGATGCATCTTATATATTAGAGTAAATTACATTTTTGGTCAATTTTTGTTCCTATTTGAGACCAAATTTGAAAAACTCAACTATACCGAGGCTTCAGGAACCAAAAATGTAATTAACTGTTAATATTAACTACAAAAATAATAATATGTGATTGTTGAGAAGTGAATAAGAATTATCTATAATGTTTTTTATATGATTATTATTGTAGGAGTTCCAACTGATTCTTAAACTTCCAAGGGGTTAAACATTTATTTGGGAAGTCAAACTTCATAGCTTGTCTTCTATTGATGAAGCATTTTATGTAATTCCCTTATGTAATTACGCATTTTAGTTTATATATCATCTCCAAACTCAGAAGTGTTAATACAAAACACACAAAAATAACAATGTACTTTCTATTCTTTGTTAATCGTAACATCTCACTTTCAACTTACCTTCTAACTCCCAGCAACGCAGGAGGAATCTTTTCTAGTTGTATATTAACAAATATTACTTTTAATATATAATATTTATGAATTAATTAATATTATTTTATTGGATTTTTAATTACTTTTAAATAATTCTTTTTTTATTTCCTTTCTACGGATTAATTCTTTTCATTAGTTTATTCTATATTAATAAATATTATTTATAAATGCATAGTATTTATATATTAATAAATATTATTTTATTGGATTATAAATTTCTTTTAGTTAATTTTTTAATTCAATTTCATTTGATTAATTCTTTTTTTTAGACAATGTCACCATCATCCTAATATGTTTAAAAAAAATTCATCCCCACCACTATCAGACATAAATCGGGTCAAGAATCACATATTGAGTTATAAAAAAATATTAAGGGCGTGTTCGGCACGGAGCTTTTAAGGGCGTTTGAGAGCTTCTAGTTTCTTGTGTTTGTCATAACGCTCCGTTTTGAATAGAAAGCCTTGTTTTGCATTAGAAGCTTCTAACGTTTTGTTTAAACAAAACGCACCAAATCCAAATGCAACTTCATGTAGCGTTTAACAAAACACTACAATCTACAAGCTACCCGCTACCAGCTAATTTTGCCGAATACGCCCTAAATTTGATAGAAAGAATAACATTGTAACATTAACTTGAAAGAAAATAAACTAAAGACAACTTAATTGACATTCTATTTGGATTTTTAAATTATTATTGCGTAGTTTTGATTTTGTATGACAATTTGTATATTTTTATACTTATTCAGCAACTTCATCCGTCACAGTATAGAACAGCAGGGTAATATTGTCATTTTTTATCATTCAACACAGTCAATTAGATTTACAATCATATAACATGATTTCTTTCTGAGTCAAAAAACTTTCCAATACAACACTTTTTCAGACAACACTTTCTCAGACAAACTATCAAATGGAACCTTAACCTTGTCCATAACGATCCTATAGGGTCACACCAATAACAAGTAGACACTTTACAAATGATATTTTATATATGAATTTGATTAATATCAAAATATTAGAACTCCTGTATTTTTTATTTCATAAGAAAATATTATCAACATTATTCATATCATACGAATTATATAACTTCGGTACTTATTTCATTTAATTGTTAAATGTTTTAAGTTGTGTAAGATTTATTTATTTAATTTTAGTAGTTAAGTTAAATAAAAAAACATGTATATATATATATATATCATAAAGCTAACATTTTTTCTTGAACCTCATGCATTTCAAACTTCCAAGAATATTGAACTTATAAAAATTAATTTATGATTAATTGAAATATTATGATTTGTAACTCTTAAAACACTTCAAATCATGCTATTTAAGTGATGAGTTAAATGGAATATTTAGCCTATATAAGAAATTTGTAGATTACATATTGCATGTATGTCAACACAAAATTATATATTATATTTGTAGGGTTTGAAGAGTTATGTGAGCGGTTCCATGGATATAAGAAAGCAATTGCAACTTTTCCAAATATAAATTCATCTAAACTCAAATTGGGTGCATGTAAAGTTTTAGATATTAACCAAGGTTCAAATTTAGGTATGTATGTAAATGTATACTTGATATCATTTTTTAAGTTTTTGTGTTATAGATCTTTCTATAATCATAGGATGATGAAGTGGGATTGATAATTACTTCTCATGAGCTTTTGGTAAATCAACCATCAAGCTATTTAAAGTTAGAGAAATTAACTTTGTTAACATATATGTATCTTTATGTTGTTTCTCTCTTTTTTATGTTAAAAGAATATATTTTGAGTATAAGAGAACATTATCAACTTGTATTTTATGCTATGTATATAGTTAGTTTCTATCGCCTATTTTGTTGTAAATAACATAGATGAAGTTTTTTATAATTGATTTTGATGAATGGTTTTTATAATTGACTTTGTTGGTGATAATGACAAATTAGAACGAAGAACGAATGATTTTTAATATGATATGTCTTTATTGTTGAAAACCAATAATTATGTGTGTTATGGAAATGAATTCTTTATGTTCAACCAAAACTTATATGGATGTACCCAATTTTAAATGTTTTATAGTAATAAAAATAAATTATCTTATTACATTTTTCAATTTCCTTTTTCCCTATTCGTTCTATATCGTAAAGGAAATGTAAAATAAATAAAATATTAATATTTTCATAAGAAAATATAAGTGATAAAAATATACCTCAAGTGTAACACTCTTCCTCCCCTAACCTACTCTTAATATATATATATATATATATATATATATATATATATATATATATATATATATATATATATATTAAAGATTGGTCGAGATAGATAACAATTATTATAGTTTTAAAATTTAAATCACCAATTTATTTGGATCGTTCATTCTTTTCCAATATTTTATAGTTTTAAGGAAAAAAAATGAAAGTACAATAAAAAAGTATGATAGTTTTTTTGTAAATATAATAATAAAAAATTTCAAATAAGTAGTTTTTATTTAGTAAAAAGTAATAATTGTTTAAAATAACATAAAACTAAAGAATATGTTATATTATATTAAAAATTATTGTTATTTGAAATAATAATAATAATAATAATAATAATAATAATAATAATAGGAAATAAAAAATATTCAAATAAATTATTTATAAATTAATTAAAAATACCTATAGTTTAAAATAATTTTAAATAAAAAACTTAATTCAATTTGATTCAAACACAAGTTTTTATATATTTCTTATCGTATACTTAAAATTATTATAATATTAGTTACAACTTAGCATACAAATTATTATTTCAATGATAAATATTTATAATATTGTTTTTATAACATATAATTGTTAATATTTATATTATATTATTTTGCACAAATCAAGAGTTTAAAACTCCCACTACAACTTAATAGTTTTTTTTTTATTTAAATATAATTATGATTTCAAATTTAATGTAATTTGCATTTATATTTTCCAATACATTTAAAAGTTTTTTAAACTTATGGTTATTAATGTAGAATGTTTTTTTACTTTCCATTTATTTATTATACACATTGTAGCTATATTAGTAGTATATAAGTAAGTTTTGATTAAAAAAAAACATATGTTTGAAAATATTTGTGATTCAAAACCTAAGAGTTGAAAAAAAAAAGTTTTGTCGCATTGTTGGTTAATCCAACACAATATTTTATAACAATTTTTCTATATTATAAAATTGATTTCTAAATATTTATTTTGAATGATTTATAAGTGTTTAATAAATTTTGTTTGATGTAAATGTTATAATGTTGTAGTATTTTTATTTTATTAAAAGCTATCGTTTTTTCATACTATTTGTTATTTTTTTATATACAAATCAGTATACGTTTTATATATAATTTCCACAACTTAAAACATTTTATAAAATCATCAAAATTTGTAGTATTTATTTTTTTCATACTACGTTGTTTTTTAATACATAAAAATAAATATATGTTTGATATATAATTTACAGAAAATAAAACGGTCTATAAAATCATTAATTAATAGTGAAAATAACTACTGATATAAATTTAGTAAAATTAATAAAACTAATATCTTAATACATATTTTATTTTGCTATTGACATTGATTTTACATCTATAAATATTAAATCACAATTTGTTAAATGTTATTATTTTAATTAAATACTTATATTCACGCGCAACGTGCGAGGATTCGACTAGTATATATATACACATACACACACACACACACACATATATATATATATATATATAAATGTGAAGTATATATATATATATATATATATATATATATATATGTGTGTGTGTGTGTGTGTGTGTTTGTGTGTGAAAGATTTTATAAAATATGAAAGTTACTTTTTATGAAGTGTAAGAGAATAATGAGGAGAGAGGTTGAGTGTTTGACTCTTCTCTCTCTGTCTCTCTCTTTCTCTCTCTCCCCCTTCCCCCTCTATGAAAACATCCCCACCTTCCTAAGAAAGGTGGTCAAATGCATGAAGAACCTTCATGAAGGATAATGATTGTATTTTGCATGTTGGATGGTTATATTGTTGGATTAGATGTCTAAGCCAATAACTATTATTGGTATGTACTTGACCCGAGAGTAGCATGATCCATTTGGGTTGCATATCATCAGGACAATTTGTTAGGATGGATTCTTGAGAGAATGTTATATATATGATTTATTAATATGTTATAAGTTATAATATATTAATATGAAATCTTATGTTTTAATTAGTATTGATCAAGAATTAATTTGGAATTAATTTAGTGATAAAAAATTCTAATTAAATCTATGGGGACTAATTATGGTAATTAGTTATATTTATATGTGTTGGGCTTATGATCCATGTTGGACCAAGTATATGCATGGATACATAAATAGTTGGGTCACATGAACCATGGATCATAATACCCCATGGGTATGGATTTGGGTTATACTCATGATCCTTGAAATCCCACATATAAATACAAGCTCCATAACCTAAAAACGCCACTTAGCATGTTCTTGGAGTTCATGGGTGTTTTGGGTGCATGGAATTCTCTCTCAAGTTCCACCTTTGTCCATGATGTGTTGTGATTCCATTTTAGGCTTCCATACTATTATGGCTAAGCTTGTAAAGGCCAAATTCATCAAGTTCTACAAGCTACACAAAGAGGTAAACCTCTAACTAGTATTTTATGTAGTTTATATCATTTGTATGCTAGTTGTAGGTTTAAAGCTTTAGAAACAATATTGCATGTAGAATTAGAGAAAAAAATAGATCCAAAGCTTTTAGGATTGTATGTGCACCATAGGATGTTGTAGTATCTAAAACCCAACAGTGGTATTAGAGCCATGGGTTGTTTTCTATTATACTTGATGTTTTATAAGTTTTCAAAGTGAAACAAATCGAAAAATCTGCCTTCTGCCCAGTGAACTCGCTAAGTCCACTGGGTGACTCACCGAGTTGCATGTGTTTTGTCTTGGACTCGTCGAGTCCATTATTGGGCTCGACGAGTTTGCAGTCCAGACAACAGATTTTCGAGTTTTTTTGCCTGTTTTGGATTAGAATCATTACCACATTATGTTTTTGTTCATAAATTCTGATTTTGTTATTATGGTAATGTTGATTATCTTCCAATTATTAGATAATTATCATAATTTCAAGTTTTGTATTAGTTTATATGAATATGCTAATTTCTTGAAGATTGATGATATGAATTATCTTATGCTTATGAGTTAGTTTAGATTAATAGAACAATTATGTGATAATTGTTTTCGATCCGAATTGATCAAAAAGTTGTTCATAATATGTGTTTTTGTAACTTGTCCTTAAGTTATATTAAAAAGCTCATTTATGAATTTTAAAAAAACTCATAAAATTCCATAAAAGTTATGAAAATTTAGAGTCTCATTTTTATAAATGTTTTTAAAGTCTTCCATAACTTGTCCTCAAGTTATGGAACTTGAAGAGTTTTTCATTAAACTACTTTAAATTCATAGGTTATGGAAACCAAAATCTTTTGAATTGTTCAAAACTTGCCCTCAAGTTTTGGAATTTGTAAAGTTACCCCCCATGTATACTTTAGTTCCAACCCTTAGAGTTTTAAAAGTTTAAAATTCAACCCTTATACTATTATAATATTATAGGTTTAAAATTTAGTTCCAAACCTAGAATTTTAAAAGTTTAAAATTCAACCCTTATACTATTATAATATTATAGGTTTAATATTTAGATATATGTATAAGAGTAAGTCAGTCTTACCGTTAGTAGCGCTCATTCACGAAGTCGGTCTATAAGGGGGTATAAGGTTTCTGCCTATAAAATGGCAGTTTAATGGGTGTCCACTCTCACCCATCGCTTCCTTCACTGGTGGAGGGTCGTTAGTTGAACGGGTTTGAAAGGACATTTAAATTCTCATTAAAAGTATAATGAAATACTAAGTAACTAAACACTTATATATTCCCAATCTTAGTTACTTAGGAAAATGTGAATATGGTGCAAACCCATGAAATTGCACTTTGCACCTTGTTAAGTCGTTAGTGGAGCATATGTGGTTAATCGACATACTAATCTGGGACTGAAAATGTGTGGCAAAGGGTAGCTTGATGTTAATCATAGATCAATGGAGCGTGTGTGGTTAACCGACACATTGATTAGGTGGTTGTAACATTAAGTGTACCAAGTTAATTTGCATGGTTATTCACTCCTTATTTGTGATCCTTGGCATCCCAGTCACAAACTTGAAGGGCACAATCGAGATTTAAACATTCCATTGAATGGTTCAATGAATCTCAAAAAATCTACGAGTTTCAATTCATTTAAAACCTAATGTTATATTTTGTTTTTCATGGTGGAAATTGGTAAATCGTCATTTACATACCTTCAAATGTTTTGTAGCTTGGATTATGGCATACCTCTTCCAAGTTATAAAATATTGTGTTAGGTCCTAGCCTTAATATTTGATATTGGTGTTATATTAAGGACTTAAATCAGCTAAACTTGAATTTCTCTCTCATAGATGTCTAGTTATGACAACTATGGTCTTCCTTATCATTTTGGATAAAGCTTTCCTAATGAAGATGATATACCAAATGGCGATCAAGGTGAAAGATTAATTCCTTTGTTGTGCATTAATGGGACTGGAAATCATACTTCACTTCCTCTACCTCCTCCAATTATTCTCCCTAACCCACTAGTTCTTGAAAAGTTCAAGGTCGCTCAATCCCTATTGGCAAGAAATGTCTATATCTGGTCACATCTTGGAGATGAAGTCACATATTGACAAGCTGGGAGAGTTGGGTGTCGAAGTCTCAAGGAAGTTGGCTGTTGACTGGGTTCTTCAATCACTTCCTAAGTCATATAGCAGATTCTTTAAAGGACTACTATATGACAGACCACGACATGACCCTTATCGATCTTACATATTTGCTTGTTGCTGCTGAATCAGCAATGATTTGGAGCACTGGTAAAGAAAATTTGATTGGAAGATCAACTTCCCAAACTTACATGGATATTGACAATGGAAACATTGGAAGTCCAAAAAAGTCTTCTCTTCCCAATGGAAAGGGATCGGCCATAGTCAACCCGATTGACCAAAGGGTAGAGAGAAAGGCTAAGTCTGATATAGTCCTATGTACCATTACTAAAGAGTCCATATATTTCTATTTCCAAAAGAAGGGGCATTGGCTGCGAAGCTGCCTATTTACCTGAAAGTTCACTAGGCTGGTAAAAGTCAATAATTTGACTACGCTTCAGGTAAAGTCTACTATCTAACTCTATTAAGTTTCTATTTGGAGATTCTTATTACATGATGTGACTTGGTCGCATTTTTATGTTTTGTAGAATCGAAAAAGGACAGGAAACTTAGAAGAAGAGTATGATGAATTTGACCGCGAAGATGGATTTCGATCGCATGATTCGAAGATCAGAATTTTGAGTTGCTGCTTAAGAGTTATGATAGATTGCTTACGAATAGATAACAACATAGTTTTCATGTGTATTTACATTGTAAGGATAAGTTTTTTTGCGTAATCTTAAAATAAAATGAAAATTTTTTATTTTATTTATTTTAAGTATCCTTACAATGGCATTTGTGAAAAATTGTTGTTTATACGATTCCATTGATATCAATATTAGAAAATGGATTTGATTCTTTCGTTTGTGGTAGTGTCATAATTTACCAAATAAGGAAAGATTTGCATCACCCAAGTTTCAGTTGGATAGAAACTTGGAATCATGCAACTTGTATTGTATGATGAATGATAATTTTCATCTTTGGGAAATTAAGACTAATTCCTTGTTCACATGTATATGTGAGTTAAGTGAAGGACTAGGAGATCGGGTACACTTGGTTGTGCGCTAATCAGGTCCACCACAAAGAACGATAAGGCTATTCGTCATGATTTACTAAAGTTTAGTAAATATGGTTATTCTTACAAATTTAAGTGTAATTCTGAAACATTGGAAAAGTTTCAATGTATGGCAGGACGAATGAGAAGAATCAAATTAGGCAGAAAGATAAAAGTTTCTCCAATCTAAAAAGATGGGAGAGTACTTCAGTATCATGTTTTATGATCATCTTAATGATTATGAAAACCATATCACAATTGATCCCCATAGGACATCTTAGTGCATTTGTTTGACTGAGAAGAGGAATCGTGAATTGTTGAAATGGTTAAATCAAAAGATGAATCATACTTCGTTCCAAAATTGAGTCTTAGAGTAACACTCCAAGATCGAGCCTTGAGTGAAATAATGTTAAGAAGGTTTAAAAAACTTATCAAATGTAGAGTAAAATGTTTTCCGCTCTTGTGCATTTGAAGTTGGTAAGTTGTGATGTTTAATATAAAACAAAGACCAAGTAAGACCGATTGTGTGAAGTGTTTATCTTGATAAGGATCCGCACTAACTCTTGAATATGTGTTTTGTCAACGAATGGTTCTTGACAAGAGGATCTTATATGTCAAGAGTTCAGTGGGAGTCTTAATGATCTTGAAAAAGGGTCTCAATAACTAATCAAGAATAAAACCTATTGTTAAACACTAGCACACGACTTGAGGTTTGTGACCTATCGTGTTGACATATTCTTGTTTCTGTGCCCATTCCAGTTATAGTTGACTACGCGTGTGAGTTTTATGAGTCCTCAATTGTTTACATAACTACTTGGAAGCAATGGTAGGCCCTTGTGCTACCAAGTGACAATAAGTTAAGATTGAACAAGTTCAGTCCATATGAGTTTGGATTTGTCACTAACCTCCTCTTGTGGTTATGTTTTTGACAAATTCACATGGATAGGAACACATACACCATAAAATCTAAGTGTCATAAGATTTCTCTTCGATTCATGAAAATGATGGCGAGGAAACGCTTTCACTAAGTAGATTTTAAGAAGACAGTGTTGGATTAGTGTCTAAGGCTATAACTATATTTGGTAAGTACTTGACCTGATTGTGCATGGTCCTTTTGGGTTGCCTTCACCATAGCAACTTGATAAGGTGATTTAGAGAGAAGAGATATTATTATTAATGTATTATAAGAATAATATGTTAGAGAAATAATAATATTATTTGATTAATATAAGTCATAAATTAATTGGGAATTAATTTGGTGACTTAAAGAGATTAATTGAATAAAGGGGTATAAACTGTCAAATGTGTGAAAGTTGTATTTTGAGCTGATAACCCTATTGGATATGGGTTGGAAGATTTTAGGGATGTGGATCACCTAGAAATCGTCCAAGGACTTATCTAGGAGAGGATTTGGATTGCTTTGAGGCTAAGTTATCCAATTAGGGTTTAAGGGTGAAACCCTAGGAGCTCACAGTATAAATAGACCCATAGGGTTGAGGAAATCAGCCATCATTGTGATTGTAGTAACCCTAGAGCCGATTTCCCTCTTCCTCATCTCTCTTAAGTCATCTTCTTTCCAGTTGGTGTTTGTAAGCCATTAGAGGAGTGACATTTGTGACTCTAAGCTCCACGAAGAAGAAGGTTTTAAGCAAGCAACTCAAGGTATCATTCTAGATCTGTTTTCATATGTTTTGATTGTTTGTTTACATTAGATCTAGCCATGAAAGTCTTGGATATGTTGCATGTTCAATTAGTGAAACCTAGATCCAAGCTATAGGGTTGTATGTGCACATAGGGAAGGAAAGTTCTTATGTCCAAAACCCATCAGTTGTTGTGATATTTACATTCTCAGTATTTAATTATGATTATGACATCCCTTTTCATAATTCGAATTATGAGAAGGGGCAAATGGTCTAAACATTATGATTACAACATCCCTCTTCATAATTTTTTAGACACATATGTGAGCTATCTGAGGAAAGGTGTATGATTTTGGATACATGTCAAAGCTAGTGGGAACATAGGTGTTATGCTTCTAAGAACATAATTATCATGTTAGTGGGAGCATGATTATTATGTGTTGCAAGTTAACAATGTTAATTATAGAAAACAAAAAGTTTCAATTTGCAAAGTTGCAGGGGTTGAAAGTTGTTTTGCTATAATTAAGGGAGAGGAATTCATACTTCATTCCAATTCTAAAAGCTTAAATTGAGATTTTAATCAAATTTAGTCAAGTATATATATGAATGTTATGTTGGAATGGTGCAACATAAGGAAATTCTATATATGTAAAGATTAATTGCGTTCTCAATATTCGAGTATGATTACCATCCCTCTTTATAGTCCGAATTTTGAGAACTTGGCTAACAGTAAAATATATAGCAAAAGATTGGTCTAGGATCATGTCTTTATGTGAGACAATATGAATCGTATCCCATATGTTTCGGGTATAGGATCGATTGCATATGCTATAATATTTCTATGTGTTTTGAATTTTTCAAACACCTAGGGCATTAAGAGGGAAAAAGGACTAGAACTGTGTATGCCTTAGAGACTGCCACCCATATCCTTAACCGAGTCCCTACGAAGAAGGTTGCCAAAACACCTCACGAGATGTGGACAGGGAAAGCTCCCTCGTTGGCACATATCAAGGTTTGGGGCTGTGAGGTTTTCGTAAGACGAGAGACTCACGACAAGCTTGAACCTCGTAGTGAGCGATGTATTGTCATCGGCTACCCGCAGAGATCCTTTGGATATCTCTTCTATAGACCGAGTGGAAATGTTGTCTTCGTTGCGAGGAGAGGGGTTTTCCGAGAGCGAGAACTCATAAGCCAAGGGGACAGTGGGAGGCAAATCGATCTTGAAGAGATTCAAGACTCGTGCGATGAAGGAACCTCTAACGCTGGCGCTCAACCCGAGGAGGAAACTCCGGTTGAACCGATTGACGAGTCCTTACCTCTTAGACATTCCGAAAGAGTTAGAGTTCAACCCCAGTTTTATGGTTTTCATATCACTACCGAAGGGGACATGTATATTAGTGATGGTACACTAATAAATCTAAATGAACCTAATAGCTATAAGGAAGCCATGGCAGGCCCAAAGTCTGTAAAATGGAAAGAGGCGATGGACAGCAAGATTCAGTCCATGTATGACAACCAAGTTTGGAATTTGGTTGACAATGTGCCCAAACGTAAGACGGTTGGGTGCAAATGGATCTTCAAGAAGAAGACCGACATGGATGGGAATGTGCACACGTATAAGGCACGATTGGTGGCGAAGGGCTTTACTCAAACTCCCGGAGTTGACTATGATGAGACCTTCTCACCAGTTGCTAAGATAAAATCTATTAGGGTGATGCTAGCCATTGCTGCTTTTCATGATTATGAGATATGGCAAATGGATGTCAAGACCGCCTTCCTTAATGGGAAGTTGGCTGAGGATGTTTACATGGCTCAGCCAGAGGGTTTCGTCGATCCGAAGTATCCTAATAGAGTGTGCAAGCTTGAAAAGTCCATTTATAGACTTAAGCAAGCATCTCGCAGATGGAATCTTTTCTTCGATGAGAAAGTCAAAGAGTTTGGATTTGTACGAAGTGAAGGTGAATCATGTGTATATGTTAAGGCCAGAGGGAGTATAGTTAGCTTCCTCGTTTTGTATGTCGATGACATACTGCTCATAGGAAACGACGTCCCGACTTTGCAGGAGGTTAAATCCTGGCTCGGGAAGTGCTTCGTTATGAAGGACCTCGGAGAGGCTTCCTATATTTTGGGAATAAGGATAGTGAGAGAACGAAGTAAGAGACTAATAGGACTTAGTCAGAATACTTACTTGGATAAAGCACTAAAACGTTTTTTTATGCAAAACTCGAAGTAGAGAGAATTACCGATATAGAGTAATGCCAAATTGAGTAAGACTCAAAGTCCGAGTACAGAAGCCGAGATAACTGAGATGAGACGAGTACCCTACGCTTCCGCAGTTGGCTCAATCATGTACGCTATGACTTGTACTCGCCCTGATGTGGCCTTTGCTTTGAGCATGGTCAGTAGATATCAAGGGAACCCAGGCAAAGCTCATTGGATTGCAGTCAAGAATATACTTAAGTACCTTCGGAGGACCAAAGAATGGTTTTTAGTCCTCGGAGGGAGTGATGAATTAAAGGTGCGAGGATATAGTGACGCCAATTTCCAGACCGACAGGGACAACTACCGTTCGCAATCGGGCTGGGTCTTTACCCTTAATGGAGGAGCAGTGACCTGGAAAAGTTCCAAACAAGAAAGAGTAATTGATTCAACGTGCGAATCAGAGCACATTGTAGCGAGCGAAGAGTCAAAGGAGGCGATGTGGTTGAAGAACTTCATTGGTAATCTTCGAGTTGTGCCTGCCATAAAGGAGCCTATGGAAATTTTCTGTGATAATGAGGGAGCGGTTGCCTTGACCAAGGAACCGAGGGATCATGGTAGATCTCGGCATATCGATAGAAAATATCACTTTATTAGACATCGAGTAGAATAAGGACACCTCGTAGTGAAGAGGGTATCGTCGGAGGATAACCCAGCAGATCCGCTTACGAAGGGACTGAGCAGGGTTAAGCACTTGCAACACGCTAGGAGCATTAGGATGAAAGACGATATTAGTTTAGATTAGATAGGTTTTGAAACATATAATAGATAAATGTAATTGACATTTGACGATTAAATAAATGAGTATTATTTATGAGTAAAGCTACTCTCTTATGTTAATTGTTTAACTATTGTTTCAATTTTGCATGTTTTGACTTCCTAAATAATTGAGTTATTAAGAATAAACGAATTGTTCAAATGGTCCACAATCGTAAATATTTTGGAAGTAGGTATGAATGAATATTGTCGTGAATTGGTGTGTAGATTGTTTAACAGGATATTAGACATAGCAAAAGTTTGCTGCAACGTTCATGAGTGCTTATGAATAAGTTTTAAGCATTGAAATAAACTCGCGCTTGCTGGAATCACTTTATGGAATGTGACGCAAGTGATCGCAAGACGATAATATCATATGGTCTTAAAACCAAGATATATGGTTTATTGTTTATTAATTGGTTGTGAATTCATAATGCGAAACCGCATCAGTAAATTGATGTCATAAAACGCATTGTTGTGTATGATTGATTAGTAAATAGTAAATGCATATAAGTCGAAGTTTATCTGTTACTTTTATCCTAAGAGGGTAAAAGCGATATCATGGCCCATCGATGATTTGATTTGACTTATGTGCTGGGCCCGGTCAGGACTGAATTGATGTGTTCAATTAAGTTCTATGTCAAATGAATCTGAGATCGAGAAACCAATTGCTGGACAATAAGTTCCATAAGATTGTCCGCATAATATCTAAACAGAGGACTGTATGATCCCTTATCTAAAGGACAGGATACTGATAAGATCAGAGTTGACGGCGTCTTTGAGAGCTAAGATTGCTAATCGGATTGTGCTTGCATATATAGTTACTAGACTTATTAAAGTGGGAGACTATTGGATTAGTGTCTAAGGCTATAACTATATTTGGTAAGTACTTGACCCGGTTGTGCATGGTCCTTTTGGGTTGCCTTCACCATAGCAACTTGACAAGGTGATTTATATAGAGAGAAGAGATATTATTATTATTATTATTATTATTATTATTATTATTATTATTATTATTATTATTATTATTATTATTATTATTATATTATAAGAATAATATGTTAAAGGAATAATAATGTTATTTGATTGATATAAGTCATAAATTAATTAGGAATTAATTTGGTGACTTAAAGAGATTAATTGAATAAAGGGGCATAAACTATCAAATGTGTGATAGTTGTGTTTAGGGCTATGAATCCTTATGGATATGGGAGGGGACGATTTTAAGGATATGGATATCTTAAAAATCGTCCAAGGCCTTATCTAGAAGGATCTTTGGATTGCTTTGAGGCTAAGTTATCCAATTAGGGTTTAAGGCGAAACCCTAGGAGCTCATAGTATAAATAGACCCTTAGGGTTGGAGAAATCAGCCACTCTATCTTTGAAGAAACCCTGGAGCCGATTTCTCACCTCTCTCCTTCTCTCAAATCATCTTCTTGCTAGTTGGTGTTTGTAAGCCATTAGAGGAGTGACAATTGTGACTCTAAGCTCCAAGAAGAAGAAGTATCAAGCAAGTAATCCAAGGTATTATTCTAGATCCCAATTCATATGATTAGATTCAGTTGTTTACATTAGATCTAGTATTGTAAGTCTTGGATTCAATGCATGTTCAATTAGAGAAACCTAGATCCAAGCACTTAGGGTTTTCATGTGCACATAGGAAAGTTCTTATGGCTCAAACCTATCACTTTATGGCATAAAGGTGCTCACCTTGTTGACATAAACACCCCATGCATCTTATAGACCATCTTTTATGGCTTTTTGAGCCAAAGGTATCATGCATGTGCACCAAGCTTGAGGCTTTACGTGTAAAATGGACATTAGGAGGCCCGATCTATGGTCTTAACGTCTTAAGATCCATTATAATTGATTGTATAGTAATGGTCAAGGATGGAATCGGTGGGTCCTTTTTAGGACTCGGCGATTCAAGGTGTAATGACCACCAAATCCGTTCTGTCCATGGACTAGATGATAGTGTGGAAGTTCCCTAAGTTTTTTAGGCTCATAAGGGACCTGTGAATCATGGGACTCGACGAGTGTTGAGCAAACTCGACGAGTCCAAGGCAATCTCCTAATCTTTGAAGATGGACTCGATGAGTTGTTCTTACAACTCGGCGAGTCATAGATGGGACGCATTCTTATGAGGGAGATGAACTCGACGAGTTCAAGGATGAACTCGACGAGTCGGATTAAGATGGTCCCGATGACATGATTGAAGGAGAACCCGTCGAGTTCTTGCTAGACTCGACGAGTAGAGTCGGGGATTGGTTTGGGTTAGAGGAGCATGGACTCAACGAGTTGGTTGGCCAACTCAGCGAGTCAGGTCAACTCGAGGTCGACTTTGAACAATGTTGACTTTGTCTGAACTAGTCCCCGTGTTAGGTTGAGATTGACCGGAGGGTAGGGCGGCACCCCAAAATAGCCTGACATGGGTAGGTCAGCACCCCATAATAGCTTGACATGGGTTGGTCAGCACCCCAGAATGGCTTGACATGGGTAGATCGGGCACCCCAGAATTGTCCGACAATATGTATGTGGTTTTGGTATGTGGTATGATGGGGGAACTCACTAAGCTTTGTGCTTACAGTTTAAGTTTTGGTTTCAGGCACCTCTTCGTCTAAGGAGAAGGAGTCGGCGGTGTAGCAGCGCATCACACACACATATGTTTTCCGCATTGAGTTTCTGGGATTTTACTCTGATTTATATTACTTATGTTGAGATGGTTTTCGAACACGTCGTTATAGTTTTATAAAATGACATGACTTTGGTAATGTTTTGGTAAACTATGTTGTGAAGTATTTATTTAAAATGAAATTTTTGGCCTCGAAAATTGGGATGTTACAACTTGGTATCAGAGCCTTGGTTTGAAGGATTCGGACACACCCTCGGGGGGGGGGGGGGGTCTCAACTCAAACCGAGGGATTGAAGGATTTTTACAAGGAAATAGTTTTTCTAAAATCTAAATCAAAGAATTTTGAGAAAGAACGAGGTGTGTGATGCGTGCGACCGGCCGAGCTCAAGTAAGTTTTCCCCAAGATACCCATACTTGTTATGTTATATGATATGATTATTAGAACTGCATGCTAGAATAGGGCTAAGGATCTAGGAGGATGCCTTGTATGCCTGTTATGTGTATATGAGAACTGCATGCTAGAATAGGGCTAAGGATCTAGGAAGGATGCCTTGTATGCTTGCTATAGGAGCTCATCGAGCCGTATGTTAGAGTTGTAATTAGCAGTGAGATAGCCTGATTAGGTTATGCTTGATTCAGTTACTATATGCACGAATGCTACTTGCTTTGTGCTATAGGGGTTATGGCTAACTTTAACTAACTAGTAAGTGAATATGTAACAATATTCGCAAGCTAGTTAGGGAAAGGTGGTAGGGACCCCTAGTGCAGCTGATGGCTGAAAGTAGGTCAGAGGGTGCCCTAGGAAAGCCTAGGATGAGATCAGTTGGAAAGGGATATTGATAAGGGGACTTGGTAAAGTTGAGGCAATCCTTAAGGAAAGTACGAGTAGATGTGGAAGGTAGTATGAGCCCGTACTACTGAAAGCAGAGGATCCGTATTCGAGTCAAGGAGGGTTGAGATGGAACCAGGAAACTTGGAGAGTGTGTGAGATCCCTCGGGAGTATGTATGATCCTGACGTTTACGTGTTTATTTTCAGTATGGTGGTCACACGACATGGAGCAAGAGGTTCAGGATTTGGATCAGGATCAAGATCAGGCTCGAGTGCGGGGATCGCCTTCGAGCATTCAGGAGTGACTTGGCGTCCATCCATTCGGGTACGCGCACACTTTCCTTTAAGGACTTTCGAAGGAGTGGTGTGCCAGACTTTCATGGGGCGAAGGACCTCATTGCAGCCAAGAGATGGATCGCGGACATCGAGTCTGCGTAGTTGACGAGCTTCTGCCCGGAGGGGTCGACGGTCCGCTTTGCTGCGGGGTGTTTGAGGGATAGAGCTAGGGATTGGTGGGAGTCAGTTGGTGACTCGTTGGGAGCCCCAGCCATTGAGGCTATAACTTGGTCAGATTTTGTGACCAGGTTCAGGGCTGAGTTGGTAAGTTGTGATGTTTAAGATAAAATAAATACCAACTAAGACCAATTGTGTGAAGTGTTTATCTTGATATGGATCCGCACTAACTCTTGAATATGTGTTTTGTCAACGAATGGTTCTTGAAAAGAGAATCTTATATGTCAAGAGGTCAGTGGGAGTCTTAATGATTTTGAAAAAAAGGTCATTTACACAACCTATTATGTGTTAAACACTTAGGATAATACTCTTTCCAAGGAAGTTCAACAATCTCATCTAAGAGTTTAGGCTTGAAATCTTCACTTCATCACTTCAAAAAACCCACAAAATCCACTCAAGGTGAGTTCATACCCCCACATTTTCAAGCTTTTTCATGTTTTAAGGGGGGGGGGGGGGATACAAGTAAAACTTTGCATATCCCACAAATAATTTCAAGTTTACATCTTTATGTTAAAGGTAAAATATTATTTACATAAGTCATGGTTTATACTAGTTTTCGGTATAGATATTTGTGATATACATATTGTTAAAAATAAACATAATTTATGATATAAAACCATAAGAAAAATTGTGATTATAAAACTACATGGTTTTGGAAACTTTTCTAAAAGATAGCTTTTTTAGCATAAATGATTACTTCGTATCCATTTACTAACTTGGTGGGTTTTAACCCAAAAATATTATGTTTTGATTTCATGTTTTGATACTAGACAAAACATACATTTATATTTATATAAAATATTATAAAAATAGTTTCAAACAAACAAGATATGCTATAATTAGTATATTCTGGAAGTTACAAACCACACCTACATTTTAGAAGATACATAAAATTGTTCAAAGATATATTGAATTCATTTTACAAGAAAAAAGGAGTCATAGTTCACGTAAATCAGTTAATGCTCTTGTGAGATGTTCTCTTCTCCGTAGCTACCTAGCGTAAAACTTAAGTCCTGCATTATAACCAGAGTCTCCTGGAGGGAGAGAGAGAGAGAGATCGTTGTGTATAAATCTATACGGGATTGACAACCCCACACCTCAACTGTTCGCTACAGTTAGACCAGCAAGTCTAGGGTGACAAATGTCTTACCGATTCCGACGCCTAAAGAACGTCGTTCAGGCATAACAGTCATATCAAGCATGGTTATAATAACTCACATAGGGATTAATGATACTATCTCGGTTTACTGGAAGCTTTCACTTCATTATTTTTATAAAAAGATATAACTACGTTCCATTGTTCAGTACAACAATACTCATACATTTTTGGTCTTAGGGTTTAAGACTTACGTCATTATTTTACAAGGAGAAGATACAACAGAAATACATACATCTACAGTTCATTTATGAAAATATTGGATTTTCTACAAGTATACAAATCATTTTACACAAAACAGTTACAAACTCTTTTCATACAAAAATGCTTATGAATTCACCAACTTAATTGTTGATGCTTTTCAAATCACTTGTATTCTCAGGAACCCAGTAGACATGTATTCAACCCTTCCCGAGGGCCGGATTCGTCATTTCATGTTATCTACATTTCAGTGATTTGTATTTAACTTTTGAACAAACAAAGTTGTAAACGATGTAAACTTGTATTATCAATGTATGAATGTTTTAATTGATATGTTTCATTACTATTCAATTGTTATGATATTGTACATGAAGTCACTAAATCCACCTAGAGAAGTTCGTTCTCGTTTGGGGGTGTGACACAATCCCAAACCCCAATCGTCAAAAGCCCATCAGAGGGCGTACGTTAGGCGTACTCCACCTTGCGTTAACCACCATCGGGGTGGTTGACTCAGTATGTTGGGCGTACAAAACTTACACGGGGGGTACGGGAGTTTTACCAAATCCTTAATAAGTGCTTAATGGCTTAAGCACTTGAGCCCAAATTCCAGATCCATGGACTAAACGATCCTCAGACCCAAAAAGTCGCAAACTTTAAGACTTTGGACGTCCAAAAAGTCCTTAATACATGGTCTTAACCTATTGAGACCTTTCTACCACATGCATGGGACACTTTTAGCCATTAGGACATCATTTTTACCATTTAGAACCCTTTATAGGGTCTGAAAGGACAGCTTGACATGTCCAAAATGCATCATGCACAAACTTGAGACTTTTTGGGACAAAGAAGGTGTCATAAAGCTAATAAGTCAATATCTACATCATACAAGCAAAAAGGTTGGAGCATTTTACCTCCTAGAGCTTCTAGAGGACAAGATAACTTTAGATCTTCAAGCTTGCCTTCCTTCTCCAACTTCTTGATGCAATACCTTCTTCTTCAACTACTCAAAACACACACTTTTAGCTCACACACTCAAGAGAGGGGTTAGGGTTAGGGGAAAACGGCTCAAAGTTATGGAGGTTGAAATGATAGAGGGTTATGAGCTCATAAGGACATTTATATAGCACCCAAACGCTAAATATTCGAGTTTCCATCTGACGTGAGTATGCCCAGCATACTAGGGCGCGCCTAGTACACTCAACGTACCTTATGTACGCTTAGCGTACACCTCTTGAACCCAAAGTTGCAACTTTAGCCCTTAGGCTTCTCATGGATTCACTCTTCCATCCCCAAGGACTACAATTGACAAAATAATAATAAAATAGAGGATTTAGAAATACCTGCAAATCTCAGAATTTTACAGAGCCTGTTATACTCATTGGGCGGGGCCCGTTATGCGAGTTAGGGCGGGGCCCATTTTATGAGATAGGGCGGAGCCCGTTATACACATTTGGCGATGCCATTTATATGTTATGTGTGTTGGTATGCGGTATCTTGGGGAACTCACTATATAAGCTTTACGCTTAAGGTTTTTAGTTTATGTTTCAGGTACTTCCGATTCCAAGGGGAAGAGCTTGAGTTGACTGCATCGCACACATCTTATGGATTATGTTTATAGGACACACTCTGATTTTTATGATGTTTAACATGCTTATTTTATCGGGTTGTATGTATAATGTTTTGGAATACAGTTTTTACTTAAATCAAAAATGAGATTTTTGGATCATATTTTATGGATGTTACGAATGATACGATGTGAAGAATTTTCAAAGTACAACTCTTAATAAGATAAGAATTAAAAGAATTATGCCATCAAAGTAACCGCCACGACAACGACACACACACAAAAAAAAAAAGAAAAAAAAAGAAATAAAAAAAAAAAGAAAAACACTAACATACGCAGAATCCCCATACATTTTTTCATAAAGAAAATGAATTAGGACATTTATATTTTCATAAATGTGAACAGAACCTATCAAAAACTAACTCATGATCCCAATTTTTCTTTTAAAAACACACTTCAAACACATTAACATTCATGGTTTCTTTTTTACTTATTTCATCAATGTGAAGAGAACTCATCAAAAAATAATTCTTGTTTAAACACATTTTAGAAACATCAAAATTCACAACAATTTTCTTTAGCTTGAAATGTAAAATCTCCATCGAAATTTTTTTTGTTGTTTCTATCTTCTTTTTTCTTTCTCAAAAGCACTTTCAAGTCAGGACACATCAAAATTGACAACACTTTTCTTTTGACTATAAACATACAACCTTGAGCCAATTCTTCATCATCTCTAAAAATGATAAACTTTTGTATTGACTCGTGTACACAACAAACTTCTTATGTAATTTTAAGAATATAAAAGGAAAAAAGATGTAGAAATAAGAAATCATACCTATTTGAAATTTCTTCATTCTTATGCAATCTAGATAACTAAAATGAATAGAGAAGATAAAGTAAAATGAAAAAAAAAAAAAAAAAAAAGAGAAGAAAAACAAGTATTTCTTATATTGGCAAAATATTTCAATTAAATAGTCATTTAACTGGCATAATGTGAAAAGTTTAGGAGTTTCAAATGAATATAGTTCAAGAAAATGACATATCTTGAACCATATTCATTTGAATGACATCGTTTATAAAAGATAGATAGATAGATAGATAGATAGATGTATAACCATTAGCTATCCATTTAATTATAAAAAATTAAAGATTGCAATATTTTGGTCCATGTTAATAACATGAGATATGATATACTATACAATTACACTTATTTAATTGTAAAGGTAAATTAGTTGGTTAACACTAACTCATAGAAATTAGGGAATTAAGGCACAAAATTTAAATTAGATTTCGAAAAACAAAAATTATATATTTTATATTTTAAATTAATTACCATATCTTTTAATATAATGTTCATGGGTATACCCTCTCACCACGTCTTATTTTTACAATGCCATATTATCATCATGTCATTTTCTCATCCTCTCACCACATTTTATTTTTACACTTCCACGTCATCATCATGCCATTTTCTCATCACATTTTTTTGATAGGAAATCATCACCTTCAAATATCTCTTATTCCTCTCATTTTATATATATATATATATATATATATATATATATATATATATATATATAATTTAATAATCAATTAAAAATGAAAAAAGTGGAGAAGCATATGCAGTAGAATTTTCTTGCACGATATTCCTCTCACTCCTAGTACACACCTTTCACCCGAAGGGTGAGGTGTTCCTTGCACTCTCTCGCTGCCATATCACACCACCGCATGGTGCGGTGGAGGTATGCTCATTGGTCTTGGTAAACTGTCTGGAGATTTTAATTTTTTTTTATTGTTTATCTATTCTTCAAGAATAAGGTATAATAAATTTTGAACACTAGATATCTTAAAATAAATATTACATTCTTTTTGTTCATTTTGTTGATTATTGTATCTACATTCTTAAAGAATACTTAAAGAATACGTTCATTCAAAATAATTCATGCGAACTAAACATTCTTAAATAATATGACAGTATGTATTCTAAATAATAAAAATATGCATAAAAAATAATTATTCTTATTGCAAAATTGTAGCCATTCTTAAAGATTCTCAAAAACATTTAAAAAAACAGTAATAATCTTGAGATACATAAACATACATAAGGTAGTAAACCCTTGTTCTTAAAATGTGAAAGTTCTCGAAATATTTGGTCGAGTGTAAGCTGGTGGTAAGATATTCTAGTTGGTGGGCTTTAACAACGTTCAACATGTAGTGACGTGGGTTGATTCTTTATGGGCAATGAAGACAAAAATGTTGGTTATGAAGGCGATTGTTTTCTCTATATGGTGGGTGTGTGGGTGATATGACGAGACACTATCTTTGGTTACAAAACTCTTAAAAAGGAGATGTTCAATTTTATAGTTTATCAGTCTTTTATTTGAATGATTAATAGAAATACAAAATTTTGCTTTTAACATGATGGATTTGATTACAAAACTCTTAAAAACGGCGTTATAACGCCTGAAACACCACGCCCTATATGTGTCATTACACGTTATGGTATACTATGGATCAAAACCTGAACACTCCTCCTCCAAACACAAATACACTTCCGCCTCTCGGTTTTGCACAATACGAAATGTACGTGAACATCTTCAACACTCAAGACAATTTTTTCAATCCCGCCTCACCTTAACCACAATTCCCTACAAACCTTCCACAAAACATTTTCAACCCATTTGCTACAATGCAACAAAATACCACACAACCAACACCCACCCAACAAACAGTACCCGAGACGGGGGGAGCGGAAAAAAACGGCCGAAAAAGGAAGAGCACGAAGGAAAGGGAAAGCGGTTATGGTAGAGAAATCAGAAGACGAACCTCCAACATGGTGGACCGCGGAGGAGGAATACGCGTTGGCGGTGGGTTGGTGCGGGACATCGAAAAATCCAACGCAATGAAACAATATGCGAAAAGTTGCTTTTTGGGAAGCCGTGATCGGGAAATTTCGTATCATTTTGAATATAGATGAAAAGTACCGCAATCACGAAATGTTGAGTAGCAAATTGACTCAAATAAGCAAGAAGTGCACAAAGTTCAATTCCATCAATATCAAACTTTCCTCGCACAAGCAAAGTGGTGCGACCGATTTTGACGTTTATAGAGCGGCGATGGAGCAATATCATGTCGAGACCCGTCACATTTTTAGCACGAAAAAATTTGGAAGATTCTCAAGGAAGACCCAAAGTTGAATAAAACGGACACATTTACGGAACAACAATCAAAGAGGTCACACGAATCGGGTTCAGTTGATGTTTCGGACGCACGCACGAACATCAACCTCAATGCGAACACGGATGAGATACCGGACTACATGAACGCCCTTGAGGAGATTTCTCCGCCTCGACGACCGATAGGCCACGACAAAGCGAAGCGTGGTCAACGACACACGGATGAAGTCGCAAGTAGACGTCGAGAGCAAGCCGAATGAAACAAAAATTTGACGATCAAAACGAAATCGCGCATAAAAGATATGAGTTGCAACGTGATCATTTGGAGTTCCTTCGTCGTGAAGCCGAGGAAGATCGCATTGCGAAAGATTTGACAATTCTTCAAACTAGCGAGGAAAAATTTGTCACTGAGACGGTTGGAGGTACTCCGAAAAATGAAGGCGAAGATCGAGCATAAATATTTAGACGAAGATTAGTGTTTTTTATTGTTGTAATGTTTTCTTTTGTCAATGTTTTTTTTTCGGTCGATGTTTTTCTTTTTCGTTGTAATGTCATTTTTATTTTTTTTTCGTTGTAATGTAGTTTTTAATTAGTATTTATTTTAATTATGTGTTATTTAATTTATATGTTTTTTAAAAATTATTATGACATAAATTAAAAAAATAAAACAACATAGAAAAATGGAAATTACAAACATCGAAAAAAATAAAAATTAAAAAGAAAATGATAGGTTTTATTACATGTTATTTGGTATTGCATATTTCTACCTTGGGTGTTATAACACCAAAAGTATGCGTAAGATGATGAGGCCGACATTTTGGATGTGATAACATGTAGTCCACACTCATCAACCTTAGTTAATGCAACTTCATTGTAATTGTTTTTTTACTAGCATCTTACTTTTTTGTTTAAATGTTCAATTGTTTAAAGAAAAATATTTCTAAATAACCTAAATTTTCGGTTTAAATTATTTTAACTGATTGTAATAATTTTTGGAATGTATCAGCAAATATAATAAACATAATAGTTTTATTTTAGGGTGACTTTTTAATGGAAATTATTCCTTTTCAAATAAATAAGCGTTTGTAATATCGATTTTCCTTTTACACAGTTCTTTTTTATCCTTATTTAGGGGTATTTTATGTATATGATTTACAGTGAAATCTCGGTACTGAACTGCATATATACAAATCAAATGTTAATGTTTGTATGTTGATATACATAATTAAAGATTGTATTTATTTTGGATTAAGAAAATATTTTGGATTAAGAAAATAATATATATATATATATATATATATATATATATATATATATATATATATATATATATATATATATATATATATATATATATATATATGACAATTTTAATCTCGGTCGCAGTTTAGTGGTTACATTCTTTTCAAATTGATGTATAGACTTTTCGTAACATTGTTTCTAATAGTAGAGTAGTTGGTGAGGTTATAAAATTCGGATGTACAATCTTTCCAACGTTTTCTTTTCTTGTGGCATAAGTTATTCGATTTGGTGGAAAATGAGATTTTTCCTTTAACCTTTTGTCAAACCATCAAAAAGGAAAGATAATGAAACCAAATCTAACTTTTCATAATTCTTATCAAGACGTTAAATCGTAGATATGTTTGCAAAAATTTGAAATTTGAGAAAATGATCTAACATAACATAATTCTTTTTCAAAAAGAAAATAGCCAAATAATACTAGCATGTTTGCAGATTAGGTGGATTTCGCATATGTGGCTTTTAAAAATCCATTTTTTTGAACTTTGAAGCTTAATAAATTTTACATACGAAATGCATTTGGGCTAAAAGATTTTGTTGTGTTCTTCGTAATAAGATTTATCGATGGACATATCACACTTTTGATTTAAAGGTTAGGAATTCATACTTTACATCGTTTGGTAATTTCCACTGAGTAGGAGGTAATAAAAGGTTCACTACTTCAGTTCGGTATGCAGCTCGATACATGAAAAAAGTAAAATTAAAGTTAACAAGACGGTGAAATGACAATTCTTATTATATGTTTGAAATTCGTAATCAAAGTGTAAAATCTCATAGTTAGAGTGACATGACAATTCATGGTGAAACGACGATTCATATGTGAAATTGTAATTCTTATTAAATGTTTGAAATTTATAGTCAAAATGTACAATTGCGTAGTCAACATGACATGATAATTTAATTATTTGTGACCTATACCACATGTAGATGATTTTATATATATATATATATATATATATATATATATATATATATATATATATATATATATATATATATATATATATATATATATATATATATATATGATTTTATATAAAGAGCTTAATGTAACATCCATAAAGTTCAAACCAATTTAAAACTTTTTCAAACATTCAAAAACCAGTATTTATTACAAAATGTTTTCAAAATAGTTTCATATCGGAGTATCTCAGAAACATAATCATAAAAATGCGAGGAGGTGCACGATCACGTCTTCGCCTTCCCGCGATCATCTGAAGTACCTGAAACAAAATCCAAAGTTGTAAGCCCAAAACTTAGTGAGTTTCCCCCAAAATACCAACGCTATAAAAATCATAGTTATATCATAGCAAGTAAACAAACAACATGCATAATGAGCCATCAGCCTGACTGGACTGCCTCACAGGGCCATTAGCCTATCTGGACAACTCTCTGACCCATCGGCATGTCTGGGCCGCCTCGTGGGCCTTCAACCTATCCGGACCGCTCGTCGGGCCTTCGGCCTGACTAGTACGCCCTTACCGGGTTTGCAGTCTATCCGGGCCACCCTGGGTATGTTGGCCTAGAGCACAAAGCAAAGTCCGCCTCAATCCAACCCCACATACACAATCAACACATAATATCATAAGCTAGCATATACAATAGTCAAACCGATCTAACAGATCACTAATCATAGCATTATCTTATATACCAGGATACTGGCCTAACAAGTCACCAACATAACATCATCTTATATACCAAGATACCGACCTAACAAGTCACTAACATAGCATCATTCTATATACCAAGATACCGACCTAACATGTCACTAACATATCTACATGTGATAAACCCATATACAAATTCGAACAGGGCCGACATTGGTTGCTTCGACCTTGTTAGTATAGTGAAGACAAATCACCTCACAATGTTGATCGGAACTGAAATGTCAAACTCCTGAAATACGGCTCCAAACACCAAAACCTACAACCACCATTGATCCCATTCCATAAATACCCAATTTACCAAAATACCCTCAGAAGTCAAACTGGTCAACCCCTGGTCAAAGTCAAAGTCAACGATCAAGATCAACAGTCCATGTTGCCCCAACTCGTCAAGTGCAGTCTACAGTCCATGTTGCCCCAACTCGTCAAGTGCAGTCTACAGTCCATATTGCCCCAACTCGTCGAGTCCCTTTAGTCCTCTTCTTATTCAGACGTTTTTAAGCAAAACCAAGGCTCCAAATTGTATATCTAGCTTCCTAGGGTATAGTTTCCACGTAAAGTTGCAAACTTTACGTGCATGCAAAGCCCAAAATGCCAAAACTAAGCTAAGGAAGAGGTTTAAGCCAAAGAGAAGGGCCAAAACTTGATAAGTTTGATAACTTTATGACTATGAGGACTTAGAGGGGTCCAGATCTGAAGTTACAACTTCAGATCATGCTTAATACCATAAATGACCCACAAATATGCTAAAAATGACCTTAAATCCTTGAATGAGGAGATTTAACTCTAGAATGATCAAGGTAACAACTGATTACCTTCAAATGGAAGCCAAGACGAAGTCGATACTGGATCTACAAGCTTCTCCTTGATCCAAGCTCTTGAGTCTTCAAGTTTCTTTCACTAAAACCACCTTCCAAGCTTTCACACATACAAAATGAGGAGTAATACACGATTAGGGTTTTCTGGGTTTGAGGGGAGTGGGGGCGATAAGAGAGGCAAAGGATGGCTAATGAGCCTTTAAATAGGGTGCAAACCCTAAAAATTAGGGTTTTTCATGCACAACCTCTACTCGTCGAGTTGGGGTCCTCCAACTCATCGAGTAGGTTCCATAAACCACGCAGCCATATCCCGTCTCTACACGAAGAGTTGGGGGCAACCAACTCGTCGAGTAGATTCAAACATGAATATTAAACTTTAAAATTTATACCTAGGAGTCGGGGTGATATAATTCTCCCCCACTTGAACTAGACTTCGTCCTCGAAGTCTGCTGCAATAAACAACTCTGAGTAATGCTCCCGCATCTCAGCCTCCGGCTCCCAAGTCCACTCAGATACCCTCCTATGCTCCCATTGTACCTTTACCAAAGGTACCTCCTTGTTCCGTAGAACCTTCACTTTCCGCTCCAGGACTGCCACCAGTCTCTCCACGTAATTCAGGCGCTCATCGACCTAAATATCATCTAATGACATTACCGCCTCCTTATCAAGTATGCACTTCTGTAACTGGGAGACGTGAAAAGCCCTGTGAATTTGACTGAGCTCCTTCAGGAGATCCAGTCTATATGCCACTTTGCCAACCCTAGCAATAATCCGAAAGGGACCAATGTATCGGGGACCTAACTTTCCCCTCTTCTTGAAGCGGATCGCACCCTTCCAGGGTGAGACCTTCAGTAATACCATGTCGCCGACCTAGAACTCCAACTCGGATCAGCGTTGTTCGGCATAACTCTTCATCATCTTCGTGATGACTACCAACATTACATACGATTACCACCATTGCAGGCACCAAATTAAAATCAAAAGACAAAGATAATAAGATTATAAGACATAGCTACATGCATAGATCACCCTCCTTAAGCCGACCACCCTCCTCTATAGGTGGATTCATAGTGTTGAGAAACAATAGCCAGCGTGGGTCTCCTTCACTGACAGGTAACCTCTTTTCTCCTTCTATTGGGTATTTAAGATTGGTGGTCAAATTAAGTGTTAATTAATCAAACGATTTTTTGTGTTGCTTGTTATTTTAATGAAATTCCATTTTCTGTTTATATTAAGTATTTAACATGTATGGCTAGTTATTCTAATGAAATCCATGTGAAATGAGTAAGAGTCGTCGAGCAAAAGCCATACCATTAAAAGAGAAATGTTAATGGATAATTAAAAAATCAAAACATTAATGTAATAAATGGAGATTCCAAATGAGCTAGCTTACCTTTCTTTCTTTGTTTAAAAAACATTTTATGTTTTTGGTTTATTAGGTTGTTGCCATTGTTTTCCACAATTAATTTAGAAATTTGCAAGATAATCAATTAAAGCTTTAATTATTAATTAAAAGATAAAAAATAGTTGCACAGCAACTGCCAGTTATTTCAATTTATGATGTGTTGGCATTAGTTTGATTTGATTATGTGAAAATATCTGGTTTTTGATTTGCTTATGTGAAAAATTTAATTTACGTTTAATTATATAGGACCCTATTTTGTTTGGTAACTTTTATAATTAACAAATCAATACTTACCATTTGTCATATTTTAGGATAATGTCTAACAAGTATTTATTGAAATGCAGGAAAGAGAATCTAAAGAATCTAACCATGTTGTATGCATTCTGTTAGTGTCAACACATGTTTTATGTAAATTTTATATTCTCATGGAATAAATAGGTTTTTGCATTATAATATGGAAAAAAAAAAGTAAACATGGCAAACAATAGTGTATTCTAGCATAATTTATTTTATGTATAAACATTATAAAGCATAAAATGTATAAATTCATTCTGTCATAATGTCTTTAAGAATGTTTGTTAACAACAAGTATATTTGTGTAATAACTTGTAATACTAACGAGTAATGCATGTTATTCTTTCAAAATGGCTTGAAGAAGGAATCAAATATTGATCGTACAAGAGAAAGACTTTGAATCGAGTTAACCAACAAGTATATTTGCGAAGAATTACATTCTTATGATAATACATCACATTTTCATAAGAATAGTAGGAATCAAGTGAATTCTTTGGACCACTGAAAAAGATCAACAATATTTGTTCAATAATTGTATATTTAATAATGCTATTTTTTAAGAATTTTATTTATTTTTTATGATATTTTTTTTTAGAATGTGTATAACTATATTGAAATGTATAAGGCTACTAGTCTTTAAAAGTATGTATAAATTTGTATTTAAGTTCAGATGTAGATGAATAATAAAATCATAGACCCTCATTATGACTTGGATGCATATGAAGAATATGAAGAATTGTTAAATAAAATTAATTAACAAAAATATCTTAATTGGATTATATTCTGTAAGAATAAATTGAAAATATCTTTACTAGTTTATGCCTTTATGGTTATCATTATGTCAGAATAAATTTGATTATTATATAAAATTACATTAGAATTAAAATTGAATTAATTTAAAAAATTCAGATTTTTAAAATTAGGAGAATTAATTATCCATTAAAATCAGCAAATTTTATTTTTTAAATATAGTTTATTGTCCAAAATACCCTTATATTGAAATTTGTGTGATTATATAGTACATGTTATCCCATTGTCATATCATAGACCCTTATATCATGACCATTAATTATATTCATCCATTGGTCCAAAATTATGGTTACGAATATACAATAGATGTTATGAATAAAATAACCTAACCATATATATATATATATATATATATATATATATATATATATATATATATATATATATGAGAGTTGAAATTTGTAGAATAATCTAACAAACGATCTAAGATGTATCAGTTTCTCATTTTATGACTGTCATGAATGACGATACAAACAAAAATAAGATACTCCTGTGGAATATTGGAACTCGCGTTCTGTTAACAAATACAAAGAAAAAAATATATAAGTTAGAAAAAATTTCTATTGAAATCAGACAAAAAAGCATAATGAAAATTTGGCTCCAAAAATCACACAAATATATGTTTATCAAGGCAATTTCTTATAAGATAACTATAGATTTTCATAGTATGATTTTGGATTTTCACGATCAACATGAAAGACATCTTATTTTAAAAGATAGTATTTACAGATTTTCAGAGATAACATTATTTTTTATCAATACAACATTATTTTGGTTTAAAAAAATCGTAGCCCGGCTTGATTTTAGCATTTTCCATTTTTTTGGTCGTTTAGTAAAGAAAACCTTAAAAAAATATGATTATTATCTCTTAATTACAGAAGTGGAAATTGATTTATATTCGAAAGATATTGATATAATTATATGTCGGAATATAATATTGTAAGAAAACAAAAAAAAAAAAAAAAAAAATCAATGAAAAATCATTATGACACGGTTAGAAAACTTAAACACCTACTATACCTGCTGCCATTTTCATTATTGATCGCAATAACTAAATGAATTATTTAATGCAAATAGAAATTAATTTGGACGATGAAAAGCATAAGAGTACATCTTTACTACAAAAGTGTTAACACATGTGCATCAAATCATCTTCGCTACTTATTCACTACACAGTACTAACACATATAGAAACAGTTACCACTCTACATCATATATATATATATATATATATATATATATATATATATATATATATATATATATATATATATATATATATATATATATATAGATTAAATAAAAAAAACATAATTTTAAACTTAAATAATCACTTTACTAATAAGAAAAATAAATAAACATATTGCTAATTTTTAAAATTAAATAAACATATATAATTATATATAATTGATGGTCTAACTTAATTCAAATATAACTAGAAGGGTGTAAAAAAATTGAAAGACATAATGTTAGGGACCATAATTGTAACTTAAATTGAAAACAAAATTGGAGAATTCGTTGGATCGTCCACAAATACCCATTTTTGTTTTCTTCTTCATGTGTTCTTCCACAAAAACCAGTTTAGCCATCGCTGAAAATTGAAGCTTCAATCTTCCCTTTTTACACCATTTAATTACATTTAAATCATATCTCCACATATTATTGTCTCATTTTCTAAAATTTGGAAGAAAAAATGTGATTGGTTGCCACATAGGCTTTTACGCGTCAAAAACGGTGTCATACCCGATGGCCTAATCGGATTTAGGCATATCCGGGTCCAGTGAATCTCTGATCGTTAGCAATGAACATGTCTCTTTCCTCTCCCTCTCTCCGCCTCTAGAACAGCCACCGCGTGTATACGTCTTTTCTTCTAATCCCCCCACACGTATTACCTTCCAATCTTCATTCTTTTTTCACAGTCCATCTTTCCCAGCTTCTGTTTTTGTTGTAAGGATTTTGTTGGTGAACTAAGTTATGAGAGGTGGAAGAGTCGGGCGTCACGAGCGCCGGTGGGCGTCCGACACCGTCCCAGATGATATGTTGATCAGTGGAAGTTCTTCACCGGCGTACACAGATACGTCGTCAGTGAATCCAGGGGAGGAGTTTGTTGAAGTGACTCTTGATCTTCAGGATGACGACACTATTGTTCTACGTAGTGTGGAGCCGGCGACGGTGATCCACGTGGATAATGATATTGGAGGAGGTATGGAAACTCCGGCATCGGCGACTTCGTCTCGATCTCCGACAATGCGACGGAGCTCATCCAACCGATTCCGACAGTTTTCACAGGAATTGAAGGCTGAAGCGGTGGCGAAAGCGAGGCAGTTCTCGCAGGAACTCCGGAGGTTTCCATGGAGTTACGGGCACACGTCACGTGCATCGTCTTCCTCGGCGATGCAAAACACCGCCGTAGGAAGTGGAGGATTGGATTCGGCGTTGGCTGCTCGTGCAATGCGTAGACAGCGCGCTCAGCTTGATCGAACTCGCTCCGGCGCGCATAAAGCTCTTAAAGGTCTCCGATTCATCAGTAAGAGTAAAATCAACGGTTTAGATGGTTGGAACGAAGTACAGAACAATTTCAACAAGCTTGCAAAGGATGGATTTCTCTATCGTGCAGATTTCGCACAATGCATAGGTTAATTCCCTCAACGAATTATTCTAGGGATTCTGAAATTAGGAGTCCGAAATCTTCTGAATATTCATTCTCCTCTCCGATTCATTTTTCATTCTATTCTTATTGATGCGATTCATCCATTTTTGCATATGAAGGAATGAAAGATTCAAAAGAATTTGCTCTTGAAGTCTACGATGCTCTTAGCAGAAGACGAAGACTAAAAGTTGACAAGATCAGTCGAGATGAATTATACGAATATTGGTCTCAGATCACCGATCAGAGCTTCGATTCTCGCCTCCAGATCTTCTTCGATATGTACGACTTACAATCAATCGTTTTATTTTACTTCATTTTTCTTACTTAACAAATTCATCTTCTCTTCAACATTATAATCTAATATTTCAATAAACTATGACATAAACAAACAACCATCTCGATTCATTCACAGGGTTGACAAGAACGAAGATGGAAGAATCACCGAAGAAGAAGTTAAGGAGGTAAACATTTACTTGTTAATTCATAATACATCGCAGTCTCATTTTTGCTTATTTTAATCCAAATTCCTCGTTCATATCCTCCATTTTAAAGAATTGAAACATGCCCTTGATAGCAAATCGATTACATGAACACTTTTCTGAATCTTTTTCTGTTTTTGGGGGTTGGTTTTGAAAAAAAAATAGTGGGAAGAAGGGTGGCGAGTGGTTGAAGGACTACAGGCATAAAGTCATTTTCTGTTACTTATGCATGTGTCGAAGTTGATTTGAGTGGTCATCGTCTTTTTTACAAAATCTTATAAAAAATAAACCCACCGCATTATAACTCTTTTCAATGTTTTCAATATATATATTTTTTATTTAAATACCAGTCTAACAGTTACATTTAATTTGAGATGAAAACATACAGCAAATTTTGTTTTTGGACATATTATATTAATTGAAGCATTATTCTACAGGATATCAATATAATGTAGTAATGATATTACAAGTTATGGAAAGTTCTATCTTTTACTCACTATTTTTTAATAAAATATATCTGTAAACAACTATCGTGAGTTTTTTTGAATGATTTTTGAAATAATAATATCTAAAACGTTGCCATGCAATGTTAAAGTCGTGAGTTAAAAGTACTCCTTTGGAACTATATAAAGTTACAGACATTTTCTTCGATTTTCTTTTGAAAAATGCAATATTTTATTATTTTTTTAGAAGTTCGCATGTAATTGATTATAAAATACGATTATTAAACTCCAATTGATGATATCTTGAAATTTGATGTTTTTACTTTTATCTTTTTTATAATTTTTTTTTTAATTATGCAGTAATGGCAATTTATTTTTATGACGGGTAGTATAAATTTTATGTTTTTCCCAATTCTGGTTTACGAAAACTATTTTTACCGTTACTTGCATACAACAATTCTATTAAACATTTTATTACTAAATTAAATAATTATATGCAATCAAGTATTACATTTTCGTTGATTAACGTAACTTACAAGAAAGGAAATTACCAGTACAAAATATTCCACTGCCATTGACAACCTCCTAAAAAAACATATCTTTTCCTTTTTCAAGACAATACGGTCCAAATTATTGTTACTATTTTGGAAATAATAAAAACCCTAGGAGATAAGTTTTATCTTTTTTGTCTACCTGTTTTTCTTTAAAAAAGATATCTATGTTGTGGAATATTTTAATATCTTGAACTAATTCTGGTAATTTCGTCAAACTTAATTTAAATATTATATATCATGCTAAAATCATTTATGTAGTGAAAAACAATACTTAATATTGAGAAAAATAATAATAAAAATAAGGGGGGTTGGTGAGGACTTGTTCTTACAGGAAATTAATGTAGTACTTTGATTTTAAATTGAAATTTTGAAAAAAACAGATTATAATGTTAAGTGCGTCAGCAAACAAGTTATCAAGATTACAAGAACAAGCAGAAGAATATGCAGCTTTGATAATGGAAGAGTTGGATCCCGAAAGACTTGGCTACATTGAGGTACGTGTGGGTCCCACCCGTCAATTTTGAAGCTTTCAACCCGTTTCCACTCTCCATTATATATATATATATATATATATATATATATATATATATATATATATATATATATATATATATATATATATATATATATATATATATATATATATATATATATATAACTTGAGTTAATTCCTTTTCACATGATTTTGGTTTCTCATTAACAACAAAGAAAAGTCTCTACGTAAATTAGCCACCACAATTTTATATAGGTATAATGTTAAAATAAACATAATATTAAAAAAAATGTTATAGCCTGATTGCTTGTTCTTATTTAAATGTTTAGGATTTGATTATACGATGATTAGTGGCCTTTTAACCTTTTTATCCATAAAAGTTACAAAAGTTTTAACTTTATCTTTTTGTCATATTAAATAGTCATCATAAAAATCATATATATATATATATATATATATATATATATATATATATATATATATATATATATATATATATAATTTTTTTCTCTCCATCTTGTTATACGTTTAGCTAATAGTTACACATATTCATTATAATATATATACTATAAAGTCAAGAGTGATCATCTTCTTTAAATTAATTTAAGTTAATATTATATTATTTTTCCTGGTTCATTGTCCTTTTTTACTTGGCTATAACCGTGGTAGCAGCCAAGAAAATCAAGACATTTGTCTTGTACTTTGGTAACTTTTTTCTTATTTTGATTTGGTTTTCCAAATAAGTTAAAATATACTTATAATGCATTCTAGTAAAACAATCAAAACCTCAAAAACACAAGTAGAAAATTAAATATGATAAATATTTATGGACTCTAGCTGTGGTTGTGCTAATCCATGAGTAGTGGTTATGGTCTAGAAGTTTGACTTGGGAATAAATTAATAAAAGTCGAGGTGTCCTCATGTAATAAAAAATTATTTGTCGTGTAAGTTAAATATATAATAAAATAGAATTAGTTAATTATTTTATTAAGAGAAACAGACTTCATAGACAAAGGAAACTTGCTAATTATTTAAATCAAGTGGTGTAGTCTTTTAGAGTATGTTGTTTTTCAAAGTCAGTAACGAGTGGTTAGGCCGGAAAGCAAAGGTTAAATTGTTGTTCAACTGTCCCACGAAGAATTAAGGAACATTACATTACACCCTTTGAATTTTGAAATAAACATACTCTTTTGGTTGTTCAACTGCTGACTTGTATATGTGTATCTAGAAGTCTTTTTAATCATATCATAATTCATAAAGACAAAATAACTTAATCTTGAAGATAAGATTAAAAACTTAATTCGTTTTCTTTGTCACACAACATAATGTAACTATTAAGTTAACATGACACCCTAATTAAAAAAAAATCCACTTAGATCTTATTACTTATAGAGTTATATATGATCAGCATCTGGACACATGTTAGCCAGGTTGCAATCCTCTGATAACGCATATTATTTGTCTCCATCATTGGATTTGTTGTGCAATTACGCGTATTCTCCACTATGCCATGTGTATAAAGTGGTCAACCTTATATTCATATCATCAATAATATCAACGAGCATAAACAGACGATAATATTCCCATTCTCATTTATATTTCAACACAAAGCATCCAATGCTGTACCACAAGACTTTGACATTTAAAGTCTACTTCACATTTAAAGTCTAGCCCATTCTCATTTATATTTGACCACTACTATCACTGCATTTTTTTTTGTACTTATTTATCCGGTAAATACCTGACCACCACTTGACGTGGCATGGCATACCGGTGTTGTTAACTAGGAATTATGACATTTTTTGTACACATTTTTTACCATTGCATTTTATTTATACACATTATACCAATAATCTTACAAATTTATTAAAAATAAAAGAAAATGTTGATGTTTGGTTTTGAACTCGTGGCCTCAAGAAAGGAGTCGTCAACTCTATAATTAAGCCAAGACGCAAAGGTAGAAATTGAAAACGCTTCTTGGTTCAGTGGTAGAGAGGTCACTAGTTCAAACCCAAGTATTGTCTTTTATTTATTCATCTATTGTTTATTTTAAATAACATTGTAAAATTATTGGTATAATATTTATAAAAAAATTTCAGTGGTAAAATATGTAAAAAAAAAAGTTACAATTTTAAGCAATTTCTTAAAAAACAATTTTTTTAATTGAACATATCTAGTTATTGGTTCCTGTTTGACCATCGGTTTAACCCAATTTTCATAATTTTTATATATTCTTTTATTTTTCTACATACAAAAGATATATATATATATCCAAAAATTTGACATCCACAAAAAAGAAAATCGTACATTATCATAATGAAGTATATTATAAAGACATAAACATAATACTTGAGAAGTATCCTTCAAATTGAGTAGATCGGTGTTAGACTAACGTCTAGTGTATGTCAAAGTCGTGTTCGGTAAAGGTGTGTGTCAGCATTCAACTTATGTATATTCCAAATAACCTGATCGATAGTGTTTTTTTAATTTGTTTTGTAAATGGGCTTTTTAACGGTCTTAATGAAATTCAAGTATCCAAATCAAATAGATCAGTTTAAATGGTTTTTTACCAGTTTTATTACACCGGTTCAACCGAATTATTGAAGATTTGGTCTGGTTCGATCTTGTCTAAAGATTAGAATAAAACTGATCATTATTGAGCCAATCTCATTTCCGATTCAAAACGGTTTTTAAAACATTGATTTTAGGTAACAACCAGATGGTATGCCATGTCAAGTGGTGATTATGTATTTATCGGGATAATGTGTAAAAAAATTGTGGTATTTTTGAACAAAATTAAAAGATTGATGGTATTTTGTGAATGGAATAAAAAATTGTTGATAAATTATGTATAAAAATAAAATTTACTGTTAAAATAAGAAACTAAAAAAAATAAACTTGTACCTAAAGTTTTTATCTATTTATTCATTATCCCTTTTATATATTGTCTTTTGTTTGCATTTTTTTTGAAAAGGTATATTACAAATACTAGGTGTTAACCTCGTGTATTACACGGGTTGATTACAAAAAATATTAAATATTAAAGTGTAATATTAAATATTTTTGAAAATAAAATTTCGAAATAATAAAGAAGGAAAAACATATTCATTGCAATTTATTGTCACATTTATTACAATAAATACTTTACATATATAAATATAAGTATTATATGATTTTTTAATTTTAAAATTTGAAAAAAATTCATGTGGATATTATTTATTTTAAAAATACTAGAAAATAACAAGTGTCAAAATTAATAAAAGATTGACAGGTTGCAAAATTTATTTTCGGAGGATTTACGGTTAGGGATAAATAGTGATTTTAAAAAGGTAAGTGAGATATAAAATTTAAGTTAAAATAGTAAAGTCAATAAAAAATCAAACTAAGGATAAATAATGATTTTAGAGCAAATCCACAAAACGCGTTGTCTTTAGTAATTGGAAATACTGAACAACATGAAAAATCTATTTCAAACGATTCTCTTCCTCAAATTGTTCCGAATCAATGCATGCAAATTTGGGGTGGAAATTGAAAAAATTTTAACCGTAAAATCGAATCAAGTTGGGCGAAATTATGATTTAAGTGATCTGATACTATGAAAAATGCATGTTTCCATGCATAACATAATTAACCACGCTTCTAAAATCTTTAGTATAGCAACTTCTTCAAATCATTTTTCTCTCACGATGAACTGAAATTTCGCTATCTGTCCAGCTATGGCAGCTCGAAACACTCCTGTTGCAGAAGGACACTTACCTAAACTACAGTCAAGCATTGAGCTACACAAGCCAGGCATTGAGCCAAAACCTACACGGCTTGAGAAACCGAAGCCCAATAAAGCGAATGAGTTCCAAATTCATGTACTATCTACAAGAAAACTGGAAAAGACTTTGGATCATTACCTTGTGGATCTTAATCATGATCGGTTTATTTCTATGGAAATACTATCAATACAAACAAAGGGCCGCATTCGAAGTCATGGGGTACTGTGTTCTCACAGCTAAAGGAGCAGCCGAGACTCTTAAATTCAATATGGCGATCATATTATTGCCGGTTTGCAGAAACACCATAACTTGGCTAAGATCCACAAAATTGTCAAATTTCGTACCCTTCGACGATAACATCAACTTCCACAAGGTTCAGTTTTGTTATCCTTCTACTTGTATTGTGGCCCTAATTCTATTCAATTTCAGGATTATGAAATTGTATTTAAGTGTAAACGGATATACAATTGATTTTTCAGACGATAGCTGCAGCGATTGTGATCGGGGTAATCCTTCATGCTGGTAACCATTTGGCGTGCGATTTCCCGAGACTTATAAACCAAGATGAAATTGCATACGATCTTAGTATGAGACAATACTTTGGGAACAACAAACCGACATACACAGACCTTGTTCGAGGTGTGGAAGGTGTAACTGGTGTTATAATGGTGGTATGCATGACAATCGCTTTCGTACTTGCAACCAGATGGTTCAGACGGAGCTTAGTGAAGCTACCAAAGCCTTTTGATCGGCTCACCGGCTTCAATGCTTTCTGGTATTCACACCACCTGTTTGTTGTCGTCTACATTTTGTTCTTAGTCCATGGATGGTTCCTTTATCTAGTCAAGAAATGGTACAAAAAAACGGTAGGTATATATACTACCTAGCTAAATTCTCTCTTTCACTTGTTCTGGATTCAACAATTTCAGATGATAACCTTGATATTAATTATATGGTTTACAACAGACGTGGATGTATCTTGCATTTCCGGTATTGCTTTACGCTGGGGAAAGAACCCTAAGATTTTTCCGATCGGGCTCTTACACTGTCCGCCTTCTAAAGGTTGCAATTTATCCAGGAAACGTCCTCACATTGCAAATGTCCAAACCTCCACAGTTTCGTTACAAGAGTGGACAATACATGTTTGTTCAATGCCCCACTGTATCTCCATTTGAATGGTAATTAATGGTTTCCAAAACGATTAATCTGTCATTCTATTTAATACCTAATAATCCCTCCATATCTATCATTTTTAGGCATCCCTTTTCAATCACATCTGCTCCAGATGACGATTACCTAGCCATTCACATAAGGCAGCTAGGTGATTGGACACAGGAATTAAAAAGGGTATTCTCGGAAGTCTGTGAACCTCCAGTAGCTGGTAAAAGTGGGCTTCTTAGAGCCGATGAAACTACCAAAACAATGTATAGTTTTATCATCCTACTTTATGGTATAAAGTTTAGAAACATATAGTGATATAACTAACAACTTGATATCAGATTACCAAGATTGTTGATTGATGGGCCTTATGGAGCTCCAGCCCAAGACTACCGTAAATATGATGTTCTTTTGCTGGTTGGACTTGGAATTGGAGCAACGCCTTTTATTAGTATTCTTAAAGATTTGCTCAACAACATTGTTAAAATGGAAGAACTAGCAGTATGTGATTATTTCTTCACTTTATATAATAAATGTTCAGTTTTATGATCAAATCTTTGAACCAAAATTTGGTTTTAGGATTCAACATCGGGTCACAGTAGGAGATCGGATCAGAGTTCAGGTAGTGGTGACTCTTACTCTCATGATAAAGCTTCTCCCAGCAGAAAGAAGAAAAGTTTGAGGACTACAAATGCTTACTTTTATTGGGTAACTAGAGAACAAGGTTCATTTGATTGGTTCAAAGGTGTCATGAATGAAGTTGCTGAACTCGATCAACGGGTATGACGCATAACCATTCAATCTCTCATATCGTATGTTTAAAGATTCAAATAAATATTTCTTGATTTGTTATGTGCAGGGTGTGATTGAGATGCATAATTATCTAACAAGCGTCTATGAAGAAGGGGATGCCCGATCAGCTCTCATCACCATGGTTCAGGCTCTCAACCATGCCAAAAATGGCGTTGACATTGTATCGGGCACAAGGGTAATGTTGTCATTTTATCTTATCTTTCACAGTAAAGTACAAAAACGGTCCTTGTGATTGCTGATTTTTACTCCAAAGTTGAAACATTTTTCAGTTTTGGTCCTTGTTTTAGAGCTTCCTATCGGTTTTGGTCCCTAGAACCTTTAAATAAGAACCAAATCCGATATGAAACCTTGAAACAAGGACCTAAATTGAAAAGGAAAAAAAAAACAATTTTGGACTAAACACAGTAAAGATACAGAAAACAGGAAGATTATTTTTGTAATTTGTTAGACCCTGTTAAATTATGTTTGATAACCTGTTTTGATTAAACAGGTGAGAACCCATTTTGCAAGGCCAAATTGGAAGAAAGTTTTGTCAAAAACTTGTACAAAACATGCTGGTGCTAGGATAGGTGAGTGTTTAATGGTTATGTTGTGATGATGTATTATGGTTATGGTGGAGTAAGTAAGTAATATTGGGTGTTGTGTGAACTATGAACCAGGTGTGTTCTATTGTGGTGCACCGGTGCTAGCCAAGGAACTGGGTGAGCTGTGTCATGAGTTCAACCAAAAAGGCTCGACCAAATTTGAATTCCATAAGGAGCACTTTTAAGTTTTAAGCTGCTTAATTGTTACCAGAGAACACCAATGTACAGTTTTTTTCTTAGTAAGTAGAAGTAAAAGGAGGATCGGATCCGAGGACAATTTTGGTTCATGGTAAATGGTAAATGGTAATGGTATTGGTAGGTATAAAAAAAAAAAGCATCCTTTGTTGGTGAGATGAACTAAACCAATAATAAAAAAAACAAAAAGGGTATTGCGCTAGTGGTGGGATCCACATGCACAGCAACCCATGTAGAGGGTTGACATTTGGAGGGGGGACAAGACAACGACAGCTACAACAACATGCATAGAATTCTTGTAAAAGAAAGATTGATGGAATTGGAAGGGGAATTCAGAATTGCAAGGTGTGGTGTGGTGGGGTGGGGTGGGTGTTGTAATGAATAATGATGAAGATTGGAGAGGAATCCATCCACATCCACCTTGGCTTCAATTGAATTATTTTGGATTTTTATTATTTTTGTTCTTTATACACATATATCTTGTACAGACATATTTCTGTACTCTCATCGTCATATAATTTGTATTTAAATATCAGTATATCAACATTTGCTCATTTTCTCTTACACCTTTTTAAACCGAGAGTTAAAATTTTCGTTTTTGGGCAAATGCTTTGTCCAATGGTTGATAAGAAGTAGTATGTTTTTATGAAAATTAATTGGTACATACAAAAATAAAATTGTAAAACCCGTGCTAAAAATTACTCCATGGATGACAACGTTCATTAGTTGAAATGTCTTAATTATGAACCTAAATATATTTGTTTTTTCCAGGTCTCAAGTAAAAAGTAGCAAAATAAATCTTCTCTACATAATTTTCATATGTATGAAATGGTTCATGGGAATTCGTATGAGAATATCGAAATATTTTCATATATTCTATTTCTAGTTTATTGGTATCTAATCTTAACAACATCTTCTTTCCTATTTTTGGGATTCTCTTTGAATAATTTTAGCTCTTCTCTTCCCTTTTGTCTAGAAAAGTATATGAAGCCACTTCCATAGTCTACTTGGTTGCATTGCCTCCATCATCATCTAAATGGATCGGCCTTCCCATTAGGCTGCTCATTCTTAGTTGTGCAAATGCAGAAGTTAATCTAATAATTCACAAGAAATTGTGAAGAACAACTGAAAAAAAGATGATCAAAAAGAGATTTCACATTTCTTTGTTTTTATAAGAGGCCAAAGGTTTATATTAGTTTATATCTAGTTGGGTCCAAAAAAAAAATGATGTTCTTTATTTATGCTAATGGCCCCAAGACATGTATTTTGGTCACATTCAACCTTAGAGTATCCACAACGGTGAATTCAATGAGAGAGTTAAATGAGATAACAAGTCTATGTCTCATTCAATGGAAGAAATTCTATCATTTTAAGATGTCACCTTGGCATTCAAAGGATTGGAGTTCAATGGGAAAATGAAAATTTTTAATTCTTAATTATTTACTATAAATTACATTTTGTAACATTCTATTGAACTTTATAGAGTTCAATGCATTCTAGAAAAAAATGATAGAGCTATATGGATTGTAAAAAGATGATGTGACAATCCATTGAACTCTATGGAGTTCAATGCATTATGGATGCACTTAGAATCTCCACCTTAACTTACAAACTACATCAAACCCTAAAATTTTCAACATACCCAAAAATGGAAGCCCAAACCTCCTTATCGATTTGAGAAACATAATCTTTTCACTACCTTCTCTTCCTATGGATAAGTTTCTGAGCATGGGTCTTTCTCCATGCTAGGATGGGAGACGCCAAAATTTCCTCCACTTGCCAACAAGACTTCCTCTTTGATTCTTCTTATATTTTCCTTGAATTTCTCTCCATGCACTTCTTGCATTCCTTGAAATTTTCCTAGTATCATTGGTGTTTTTTAGGAGCAACAAATGATATAATAAACGGATCCCTATTAGTACTACAAAATGAATTGTATTGCATAAGTATGGGTTGTATCAACATGGATTCGGAGTTAACAAAATATGCTAAAATATTCCAGCATAAATACGGATAAAGCGAGTAAAGATAAAACAATAAAAGAGGTTATTGTATGATCATAATAAACAAGGTTGTAAAAATCGTTAGATGGTACAAAATCCGTGGACTAAAAACTATGGATTAGTTGGCCTTGTCAGAAATTAGTCGGAGACTAATCGGAGACATGTAAATTCCTGAATAATAGTCAATCAAATTTAAAGAGCCTTAAATTCAACCTTATATATATATATATATATATATATATATATATATATATATATATATATATATATATATATATATATATATATATATATATATAGAGAGAGAGAGAGAGAGAGAGAGAGAGAGAGAGAGAGGTTCTTTTCAGAACCAAAAAATTTATGAGAACTTACGAACTTATAATCAACTCATCATTTGTAACGACCGGATCCTGGTAAGTGTTTTAAATTAAATCATTCATTTTTGCAAAGGGACTCGACGAGTTGGGGGCCCCAAACTTGTCGAGTAGGAACATATGTTGGACGCGGGACTTGAAGTCTACTCGACGAGTTGAGAACCCTCAACTCGGCGAGTAGGGTTGCTAGAGTGAAACCCTAGTTTTCAGGGTTTGCGCCCTATTTAAGCACCTTAATACTTCATTGTGGCCTCCCTTAGTCCAGCAAGACCCTAATTCGTGATCTTGATCCTTTTGAGTGTGTGTGAGTAAAAAGAGTGATTCTTTGGTATTTCCTTGAAGAAGTTGAAGCTAGAAGTGCTTGGTTGAAGGAAGAAGCCTTGGATCCAGAGATTTCATTGTCAAAGCAGCCTTATTGAGGTATAAAGTCTAAACCTTGACTATTCATTTACTAGATCTCTTCATGGAGTAGTTTAGGGCTTTAAGAAGCCTATTTTGGGACCATTCATGGATGCAAGCATGTTTTAGAGTCATGACTTCAGATCTAGAGCCTTTGAGGGACTCCATGGCATAAAGGTGCCAACTTTATGGCCATGGGAGTCCCATGCAACTTGTGAACCACTTTTTAGGGATTTTTGAGCTAAATAACCTATGCATGGACGTAAAGTTAGAAACTTTACGTGATATATCGACCCAAGGGAAGCAGAACTATGGTTTGGAAGCTTTGAACCCGACTGGAAACGACTGAATAGGTTTAGACAATAGGGGACTCGACGAGTTGTTCATACAACTCGGCGAGTTGGGTCGTGGTCCCCCCAACCTTTTATGTTACTGAGCAAACTCATTGAGTCTAGGAGATGACTCAGTGAGTTGGACATGTTTTTGGGTTTGAAGATTAAAAAACTCGACGAGTTCAAGGATGAAGTCAGCGAGTTGTAAGCGAAATGTCCTGACTTATATGAAGAGGGACTCGACGAGTTCAAGGATGAAATCGGCGAGTTGTAAGCAAAATGTCCTGACTTATATGAAGGGGAACTCAACGAGTTCATGAAAGAACTTGACGAGTAGGATCGAGATTTCAAGGTTTTATGGATTATGGAACTCGACGAGTTGATGGACCAACTCGGCGAGTTGAGTCAACCAGGATGTTGACTTTGACCATTGACCAGAGCTGACCCTTAAAGGGGTTATGAGTATGAAAGAGTAATTAAAGGAGATTGTTATATGTAGGAGTTTTAGAGGAGTTGATCCCAGAGTAGAGGACAATTCAACTACTTCACGACATTCACATTAGTTACCTTCCAGTAGAAGTAGGTCGAAGGCACCAAGTCGGCCCACTAGTAAGAGTTATAGTAGAGATAATTGTCTTTTTGATAATTATCTGGTATGTCACTATCTATTATGCTTTATGTGCTAGTATGTTATGATGTTATGTGATAGTGGTAGGAGGGGTAGGATAGCACCAATACCAGTCAATAGGGCCGAAAGGGTATGCCAACACCCATATAAGCTAGGCAGTATATGACTTATATGTTTATGCACTAGGATGCTATATGGTAGAAGTAGGGGTGAAATAGTCCCCGGTACCGGTCAAAAGGACCGAAGGGGTAGGCCAGCACCTTGATATGCTAGGAAAGGTACTAGTCGAAAGGACCAAAGGGGTAGGCCAGCACCATGATATGCTAGGCTAGGTGATGGTGGACATGACCGAAGGGGTAGGCCAACACCCTGATATGCTAGGCAGTTACCATTTGAAAGAGACTGAAGGGGTAGTCCAGTACCTGGATATGTTAGATAGTATGTGTGTTGTATGGTATGTAGTATGATGGGGAACTCACTAAACTTTGTGCTTACAGATTTCAGTTTTTTGTTTCAGGTCCTTCTTCTTCAAAGGGAAAGGAGTCGGCTTGGTAGCAATGCATTACACACACGATATTCCGCATATGAGATTCTTGGGATTTGTACTATGACATTGTTACTATCTTATGACATGCTTTTGATACATATGATCTATGGTTTTTTTTGAAATGAAATAACTTGATGATGTTTTCTATAAATTGTTTTATACATCGTTATATCAAAAATAAAATTTTTGGTCTAGAATTTTGGGATGTTACGAGTTGGTATCAGAGCCTTGGTTTGAGGGATTCGGACACACCTTCGGGGGTGTCTGGACTCAGATCGAGGGTTTGAAATATTTTTACAATAAAATAGTTTTTTAAAAAAAAAAAGAGTTTTGAGAAAGAACAAGGTGTGTGATGCGTGCAACCGGCCGAGCTTAAGTAACTTTTCCCCAGATACCCATACATGTTTATTATGATATATGAGAACTGCACGCTAGATTAAGGTTGAGGATCTAGGAAGGATGCCTTATATGTCTACTATATATGTATGAAAACTGCAAGCTATATTAGGGCTAAGGATCTAGGAATATGCCTTATGTGCCTGCTATATGTTCTTATTGAATTACATGCTAGAATTGATGAGACAATGATATGATGGCCTGAATAGGATATGCTTGGTTTGGTTACTCAATGCCCGAATGTTGTTTGCTTTGTGCTTTTAGGAGTCCTAGTTATCTTTAACTAATTATTAAATGAATACGTTAAGTTACATATTGCGAGGACTAAATAATTTCAGAGCGTTCGGCCTAGCCCTATTTCGCAGCTCTTGTTTGAGTCCAACCGTTGTAGGGTAGGACCTCTCATTCGAAGAATTATCTGGTCTTAGTGATATGTAATGGTATTCGAGAGTTAGTTAGGTAAATGTAGCAGGGATTTCTTATGCAGCTGACGGTGGAGAGTGGGTCGGAGAGTTACCCTAGGGTAAGCCTAGTATGAGATTAGTGCAGCGAGCAGTAATAGTAGAAGGGACTTGGTGAAGTTAAGGCAATCCTTGAGGAAAGTACGGATAGATGTGGAAGGTAGTATGGGCCTGTAGAACTAAAAGCAGAGGATCCATACTCAAGTCAAGGAGGGTTGAGATAGAACCAAGGAACTTGTAGAGTGTGTGAGACCTCTCGAGGTTATGTATGACCTTGATGATTATGTGTTTTGTTTCAGAATGGTGGTGACACGTCACAGAGCAGGAGGTTCAGGGTCTGGGTCTGGATCAGGTTTAGGTTCGGGTGCAGGTTCCGAGCCGGTTGATGACAGACTACGCGAGTTCATCGCGTCTGAGATTACGAGAGGCATCCTTGAGGTGACCTCGGTGATTTTCGGGTCGATCAAGGAAGGGATCATCGAGCTGATGTAGGAGCGTCTCAGGGCGTTCAGGAGCGACATGGAATCTGGCCAGTTAGGGACACGCACACTCTCCTTCAAGGATTTCAAGGCATGTGGTACGACAGACTTCCATGGGGTGAAGGACCCCATTATGGCCAAAGGGCCCACACATATCGGTGTGTATAAGATCCAATAGACCCTCACCCCTCTCACAAGTTCCAGTGAAGGGTGACTTGGTCATCTTTCCAAGTAAACAAGACTCGCACACGTCATCATCCCTAAGGTCGAATGAATCCAACACTCTATCCTTTTGGAGTTGGGCTATGTGTTTCTTGTTGACATGTCCAAGATGAAAATGCCACAAGCATGCTTTATCCAAACCATTGGATGAATCAACACACAACATATCATTTCCTAAGTTGCCTACAACCATCACAGTTTCATATATTCCATTACAAGGCAATGCTTCAAAATAAAATACACCATTAAGATAAGCATTAATAGAACCCTTTTCATTATCAAATGAATATCTAAAACCTTGTCTATATAAACCATGAAATGAAATGATGTTTCTTGCCATTTCTGGCGAATAGCAAAAATTGTCTAAATCTAATCCTAATCCACTATTAAGCATTAAAGAGTAAATTCTAATCTTCGTGACAGGCAACGATCTTCTGTTTCCCATGATCAAATTTAGCTTCCCATGCTCCACATCCTTATCTCTTCTTAGGCCCTGCAAATCAGAACAAATATGAAAACCACATCCTGTATCAAGTACCCAAGAAATGGAATGTGATGAATCATTAGATTTAATTGTGTAAATACCTGCGTAAGATGGCTTGATCTTTCCATCCTTGATGGCCTGCAGATATTCTGGGCAACTTCTCTTCCAATGCCTTATTTTGTGGCAGTGGTGGCACTCTGCCTCCTTCGGGTTAAAGTTGGGTTTAGCAGAACCAAATTTGGTTCCACTAGAAGGGGTACCATCTTGGGGTTTACCCTTGTGGTTGCTCTTTGAGGGAGCCTTCCTCTTCTTACCCCTCCCTTCCCAATTGCCAAAACAGGGGCAACGGTTGGAGTGCGAGTTGATGCAACAGAGTTATCCTTGAGTTTGCTCTCAGCAGCCCTAAGCAATCCTTGAAGCTTGCTCAAGGTGACATCTTCCTTATTCATATGGTAGTTCATGCGGAAATGGTTGTAGCAAGAGGCAGGGAGTGAAGGATGATGTCAATCTCCAGCTCTTCATCAAAGTTAACATTCAACTTGAGAAGGCGATCAACATATCTCTGCATCTTTTGCAGATGAGCGGTAAGGGACTCTCCACTACCCATTCGGGTAGTGATCATCGAAGTGATGATCTCATACCTCTCTTGCCTCGCACTTTGGTGGTACCGTTCCAACAAGTATTAATGCATCTCATAGGGATACATGTCCTCATAGGACTTTTGGAGTTCGGAAGTCATTGTCGCTAGCATGATGCAATGGACTTTCGTGGCATCACGCTAGTGGGCCTCAAAGGCAGCAATCTCTTCGGGAGTAGCAGTGTTCATGTCGATCTCCTTCAGCTCCTTGTCTAGGACATATTCTTTGTCCTCATAACGGGTGACCATTCTAATGTTACGGATCCAATCATTGAAATTGTTTCCGTCGAATATCACCCTCCCACACAAGTTCTGAGTGAGAAAGAGCCGGAAGAACTCGAGCCAGAAGCGTTGTTATAGTTCATGTTTGACATCTAAAAAGGAAAAGAACAAAGTTTAATTAGAAATGAATCCCTAATTAAACACCCGAAATGAGAAATTAGGGCTAGGATCCAATAACATTATTTACATATTAGAAAAGGGAAGTCGTAATCTAATATGCAAATAACTTAAGGGTAAGTGAATGACAATTCACTAATTCTCCATCATGAAAAACGAAAGGAAGATTAAGTTTTAAATGTATTGAAAACTCCTAGATTCTTTTGAGATTCATTGAACCTTTAAATGGCATGTTTAAATCTTGATATGCCCCTCAAATTTGTGACTGGGATGCTGAGGATCACAAAGCGGGTGTGAATAACCATGCAAATGTACATGGTGCCCTCATTGTTATAGTCACCTATTCGATGTGCCGGTTAACCACACACACTCCATCGAACTATGACAAACAATGAGTCACCCTTTGCCACATTTGCTTAGAAACTAATTAGTGTGTTGGTTAACCACACACGCTCCACTAACTTCTTAGCAAGGGTACAAAGTGTAATTTCATGGGATTGCATCAGTTCACTTTGCCTAAAGTAACTAAGATTGGGAATTTTGTAAAAACATTTAGTTACTTTATATAGATTCATTATACTTTTAATGAGGAAAGGTTTTCCCTATCATACCCGTTCGGCTAACGACCCTCCACCAATCAAGGAAGCGGTGGGTGAGAGTGGACACCCATTAAACGACCATTTTATAGGCCATAACCTTATACCCCCTTATAGATTGGCTTCGTGAATGAAGCCTAGTAACGGTAAGACTAGCATTTTAAGTTATACATATATATATATATATATATATATATATATATATATATATATATATATATATATATATATATTAATCTTATATTATAAAGTATAAGGTTGAATTTTAAACTTCTAAAATTCTAGGGATAGAAATTTAAATAGTTCAAATTAAACATTTTAATCATAAAATTTAAATTTCAAAACTTGAGGACAAGTTTTGAGCTTTTTCAAAACACAAAGATCAAATAGCAAATAATTTTCAATTAAACATTAATTTAATAATTATCTAAATTTGACCTAGTCAATATTACTTGCACGATAATTCAACAATTAATTTAAATAATCAAGTTTTATCAAATAAGTAAATTATTATTTAAACAATTGGTAATTATCTTTTGTTTTGATGAGGATATTGATAAAAAGGTAACAAAATTCGGATTTTATTAGACTAAAACAATTTAGGTAATTATCCTTAAGCAAAACAACAAGAAATCCCGAAATTCTCTCTGTCTGACGCTTCGACTCATCGAGTCCCTTTATGGACTCGTCGAGTTCATTCTACTCGTCGAGTCCACAATGGGACTCGCCGAGTTCACCAGGCAGAGAGCAAGAAAAACGATTTTTAAGCAAGAATCAAAACACAAAGTATCAAATTCATGAGAAGGCAACCAATCTCTGATACCACTGATGGATTTGAGTCATAAGAACATTCCTATGTGCACATGCAAACCCTAATGCTTGGATCTAGGTTTCTCTAATGAACATGCTTTTCATCCAAGACTTGAAAACCCTAGATCTATGGTATACAATTCAAATTTGACATAACAAAGTAGATCTAGATGATTACCTCTTCTTGAAAGCTTGAATCTTGTTATCCTTGGAGCTTAGAGTCACAAATGTTACTCCTCTAATGGCTTACAAACACCAAGAAGCAAGAGGATGATTTGGAGAGAGGTTGTAGGCACAAAATAGGCTCTAGGAACTCCTTAAGGTTTCTGGTAGCCGATTTTTATAGCCCCTGGGTTCTTTAAATACTTGAGCTGCTAGGGTTACAGCCTGAAACCCTAATTGGATAACTTAGGCCTTAAGCAGTCCAAGGATCCTTCTAGATCAAGGCTTGGACGAATTCAAGGAGTCCATACACCTTAATTTCGTCCACCCTATGATCTATAAGGATCCACAGCCCAAAACCAACTATCATACAATTGACAGTTCTAGTCTCCTTTATTTAATTAATCTCTTTTAGCCACAAAATTAATACTTAATTAATTCTTGTCTAATATTAATTAAACTATATGATTTCTCCTTTAATATATTAATCATATAATATATTAATAAATCATAATAACCTCTTTATTTATAAATCATCCTATCAGGTTGCTTTGGTGAAGGCAACCCAAAAGGACCATGCACAACCAGGTCAAGTACTTACGAAATATAGTTACGGGCTTAAAAACTAATCCAACAGTTCTATCTCAGATGAATCAGAGATTGAGAAACAAACTGTTGGACAATAAGTATGACTATGTTCCATGTGATTGTCCATGCGATATCTTGAGAATGGAGGACTATACGATCCTTTATCTAAAGGACGTGTCAGAGTTCGACAGCGACTTTTGAGAGCTATGATTGCTAATCGGATTTTGATACATAATTGCATATATAGTTATTAGACTTATCCAAGTGGGAGACTGTTGGATTAGGTGTCTAAGCCCATAACTATATTTGGTATATACTTGACTTGGTTGTAGCATGGTCTTTTGGGTTGCCTTCACCAAAGCAACTTGACTGGATGAATTATAGAGAAAGAGCAAAGAATGTGGTTTATTAATATATTATTTTGTGAATAATATATTAAAAGAGAAATCATATTGTTTAATTAATATTAATCAAGAATTAATTAAGAATTAATTTTGTGGTCAAAAGATATTAATTGAACTTAGGGGACTGGAATTGAAATTATAAGATAATTGGATTTTGGGCTAAGGATCCATTAGAATGAGGTGGACGAAATCAAGGAAGGGAAGCCCACCTTGAATTCGTCCAAGGCTTTATTCTGGAAGGTTCCTTTAGACTGCTTAAGGCCTAAGCAATCCAATTACGGTTTTGACTGAAACCCTAGTAGCTCACCTATATAAAGGGACCATAGGCATCACATTTGCGGCTACCATAACCCTAGAAGGATTGTTAGAGCCGAAAATCACCTCCCTCCTCTCTCTTTTACATTTTTCCAATTGCCTTGGTGTTTGTGATCGATTAGATGTATTACATTTGTGATACTAAGCTCTCACAGTCATGGATCTTCAAGCTTCAATTGAAAGGTATTCATCTAACTTGTATTAGTTATTAATTTCGATTTTGTATGCTAGATCTAGGGTTTACAAGCTTTGGATGATTTGCATGTACAATTAGAGAAACCTAGATCCAAAGCTTTAGGGTTTGCATATGCACCATAGGATTGATGTAATGCTCAAAACCCATCAGTACTCATACCTGCCCCCGGCCAGGACGTACTCTAGGAAATCATTGCAACAACCTCAAATTACTATAGAACTTTAGAAACATTTTCTTTCTCAGGGAATAGGATAATCACAGTATCAGATCAAGATTTAAAGCGATGAAACATACAACCAACCTACTCGCTATCAACCCAAAGCCAATGCCTTTGCCAATTCTTAAGGGATCCTTTTTGATCTGTCACTAGGTTATAACTATATTTCCTCATGTAGAAGTTATAGTTGTCGCTTGTGTACAAAGTGGATAAACAGAAAAAGTGTCGGGACACCCAGATATCCATCGTTATCGCATTAGACCGACACAACATCTCAAAGGCAACAATCGTGTTCACGCTGTTCAGAATGAGCTGATCGATATGGATCTTGTGATTATCCATAAGCTCCATAGAAAGTCTGGGGATAGTAGTCGACAGTCAGCGTCAAAATGCTTGATATAAATCCCAACCATACCAGGTGGAGGGTAGTAATAACATAACCTTCCACCGAAATCATGATCATATCCTCAGGTTGGAATCCATAACGCTCCTAAAAAGCATCCCACTGATCAAGAGTAGGAAGGATACCGGTCGAAGACTCCATAAGAAACTTAAACAAGAACAAGAAATAAGAAGTGAGAAGTGAACAAATGAAGAAGGAAGATGAATGAAAAATTAATAAAGAAGGAAAGACATGTGAATATAAAGGATCTAAAAAGGAGGTGGGAAAACCCTAAATGATGAAAAAACTGACATCACCTTGAAAAGCGGTCACATCTTGGAAAACATTCAGATAGATATTCAACCACCTGACGACACCCGTATTGAGTAGTCCAACTATCATGAATAAGAAACCTATGTTATAATGGCTAAGACTAGGAGACTTGATAGCAGCCCATTGGGTCACGCCACACTACGCTAGGTGGTAACGCCTTGAAACATACGTTGGAGACTAGGTGAGAGCAATCTTGTGCCAACCTAGAAAGCCACACCCCTAGGGACGGCTTTCCAGCACCAAATCCCAGCTGACATGGCGGCATGAAAGTCACCTAGTGAAAAAATGGTATTGGCAAACATCGGAAGTGGTGCACGCACCACCACCAACATCCTCTCTAAACCAATCATGACTCAAATCATGAAACAAAGGACACCTCCACCAATGGACATCAATGTCCTGTATTAGGATTTATGCTATTGTATATGAAAGAATGAGCCAATGCTCAAGTCTTAATATATAAGTCCAAGATCCATGCGCCTAACAATATGTTCCCAAGGCTAATACTCACACTACATCCCTATCGGAATATACCGACATGATCGATGGAGCGTCCTCTTAGAGAACGGATGACGACTTTGCCTTTTATGTTCCAGGGCTCAATAGCAAGCAACGATCTCACTGGAGCAACCCAAGGATACCTCTTTACATCAATGATTCAAAACGCCAAACTCTGAATATATCTTCAATATAGCTTCAAATCAACCTTTAATTCCCAACATTGCCTCTTATGCTCTCTTCCGAGCTCTTAGATCATTCAAAATGAAAGAGAGTTAAAGGTTTGGGGGTTTAACTCATAATATTCTAAACCTAGGAGAAATAGTTCCTCAAACTCCATTTTTTCCGAAATAACTCCAAAATGACTTTGACTACACAACTAGTCCTCTTATTACTATTTTAACCCTAGTTAGTTAAAATCTTAACATTTTAACCCAAGTTACTATTATTTTCAAACTTCGCCTATGACTAATTAAAATCATTAAATTAATATTAATTATTTAATTTTTGATTTAAAATATTTTGTTTAAATAAAAAAAAAGTTTTAACTAAAATGTCAAGTGTTACATATAGTGACAACATATGTATTTATTTGAATTTTCCTCCGGATATGTCGCTTCAAATTTCAGTTATATATTTATGTTTTGCAAGTTATATAATATTATAAACAAATTTCTAAGTTTAATATATTTATAGAATATTGAAATTTAAGAGTTGTTTCACATCTATTCACATATTTGTTACAATTACTATAAAAAAAAGTGATGTCGAAAAAACCCAAAATTAGACCGTAAACTAAAACATGAGTGCGAACCCCCCCCCCCCCCCACTCCCCCCGAGTTAAATTAAAAATTTATGGAACCGTATTTGTCTAGACCGTCCAAATACTAAACCGGTCTAGTTAAATGTAACATCCTAAAAATACGATAAATTTTCATTTTTTAGTTAAAGTAAAATCTTTGTTTTAATCAAAACTCAAGTCATAAAAACTAAGTATCAGATACAAATATCCCAAAATTAAAGTATCATAAATTCTCCAAAACATATCATTGAAGGATGTGTACGATCACGCTTTCTCATTGCCCCAATCATCTGAAGTACCTGAAACATAACACTTAAACTATAAGTCAAAGCTTAGTGAGTTCCCCCAAAATACCACACACGAAATATAAACAAACATGTACATTGGGCCTACAACTTATGACTATAATACCCCTATAAGGCCCTCAGCGTATGTATGGATTGCCCCTGATCGCACAACATAAGCCTGGAATTCCCTTCCCGTCCCTCCTCCCGTGTCTAGAATGCTCCCGAGCCCTTAACATGAGTTTGTTATACCCCTATAGGGTCCTTAGCATGAGTCTAGTACTACACACTCCCTAGGCTATCCTAGGATCCTCACCTCACCCTGCCATCTGCTTCTGAAAGACCCTTATTAGTGCCAGTTAACTACTTAATGAATACAATCACATGCAGCACAACTTAAATCATCTTAGATTAAAAGACTCAACCCTACAATGGTTGGACTCAGACGAGAGCTTCTCAATAGAACCAAATCCTTCACTAAATTATTTAACTGTTGCAACATGTGACTTAATGTATTTATTTAATAGTTGATTCACACCAGTATGAGTCCCATAAAGGAACAAGTGAGATGCATTGGAGCAGTAAAACTATATAAAAAATAAGGCATTATAATTTAGGCAATTCTATAACGCAATTCTTGAAGATCCATAGCTAATAAACTAGCATGCAATTGTACCATAATCACAATAAGAAAATAATAGTGTGGTATCTTGGGGAATACTTTATTCCTCTGGCTAATCGTACACATCGCATCCTACTTCAGTTACTTTTGAAAAATTTTACAGATCCTAAGTTTGAGTCTAGATTCACACGAATGCTCATCTAATTCTCTCAAACCATGACTCCGATACCAACTTGTAACATCCAAAAAAATCACGATAAATTTTGCATTTTTCAGTTAATGTAAATATTGTTTCAATTAAAACCCAATTCATAAAAACCAAGTATCAGATACATATATCCCAAAATCAGGATATCATAAAATCTCCAAAACATATCACTGAAGGATGTGTATGATCACACCTTCGCCTTGCCCCAATCATCTGAAGTACTTGAAACATAACACTTAAATTGTAATCCAAAGCTTAGTAAGTTCCCATAAAATACCACATATGAAATATAAACAAACATGTACACTAGGCCCACAGCATATGTCTGGAATACCTCTACAGGACCCTCAACATAAGTCTGGATTACCCCGAGCCCACATCATGAGTCTGGAAAGCGCTGCCCAACCCTCAGCCCATATCTGGAGTGCTCCTAATCCCTTATCATGAGTCTGGTATACCCATATAGGGTCCTCAGCCCATGTCTAGAACGCTCCCGGTTTCTTGGCATTCAGCACAAAGCAGAACTGCCTCAACCCAAATTGTTACAATATGTCGACATATCCACATAAACAAATATTTAGCAAATAACAACTAATCATGTAGATCTAACCGATCACTACAACATAACAACATCTTAGCCAGTATACATAACCTAGTGGGTCGGCCTTGATGCCTTCGACTCACAAGTACAGTGAGGAAAACTCACCTCACAGTCTGAAAATAGCTGAAGAGATTACTACTTGAGATGTTGTCTCTATCGGTCCCTATACAACAAACAAGGACCTAATCTCAACTACTATTCAAATTACCTAAAATACCTTTAAGTCAAACATGGTCAAATTATTGGTCAAAGTCAAAGTCTAAAAGTCAAAGGGGTCAACCTAGACTGAGTACACCCTGTGTACACAGTCACTAAACTCGACGTAGTATGTCCTTGGCCAGTTTACGGGGCCTCTACCTAGTACGCGCTGCATACCACTAGGTTCACCCGGCATACACGACCTGATTCTACTTTTCTCATTAAGTGATTATCCCATTAATACATTACTTCCAGAGTTCAGATCTAGTCCCAAATATCATTCTAAGTCATAAAGTTTCCAACTCTACGACTTCCCATGCCTAGAAAGAGTACAAAAACCAAAACCCTAACTTAATACACAAACCCTGTTGGATTAGGTGTCTAAGCCTATAACTATTATTGGTATGTACTTGACTTGATTATAAGCATGGTCCTTTTGTGCTACCTTCACTCATGCAACTTAATAGGATGACAAGAGGAGAGAGGGTAGGATTTAGTATATGAATAATAAATTGGTACTCAGTATGATTTTATTAATATATTAATAAATTTAATATATTATTTCAAAATTATATTATTAATTAGTGATTAATCAGAAGTTAATTTGATATTAATTTTAGGATTAAAGGATCTGATTAATAATAGAGGGACTGTTGTGCAAATCATTGTTGTTTGCATAATTGGGCTGATGGACTCCATATAGTGGAGTGGATGAAATCCTATAAGGAAGCCCTATAGATTTCGTCCATTGGCTCTAAGGAAGGATTTCATGGGCTGCTTATTGCCTAAGCAAGGTATTAGGGTTTCCACCTAAAAACCCTAGCAGCCACAACGATATAAAGAACCCCTCTATATGGATTTTCGGCAAATGCAAACTTCTAAGAGAACCCTAGCCGAAATCCTTCCCTCTCCAAGTCATCTTGTTGCATTGTATGTTTGTGACTCCATTAGAGGTGCAACACTTGGGGCACTAGGCTTTCAGAAGTCAAGATCAAGAAGGATTATTCTTGTTATTGCTACATAATAAGTAAGGTAAAGTTTCTAACCCTAATCATATGTGATTTTCAAAATTGTATGCTAGTCCATAGGGTTACTGCTTTAGAGTTTATATTTGCATGTTCAATAGAGAAAAACTTAGATCCAAAGCATTAGGGTTGCATGTACACCATAGGAATGTTGTAGTGCTTAAAACCCATCAGTGGTATCAGAGCCTATGTCGTTTTTCTATTGAATTGGTGCAAGAGTAGACTGCCAAAAGATCAAAAAATCGAAAATATGTGCTGTCTGAATGCTAAACTCGATGAGTCCATGTATGGACTCGACGAGTTCCATAGTGGACTCGACGAGTTGACTCGTCTGGTGCCGGATTTGTCGATTTTTTGGCCAGATTTTGATTAGGATAATTACCATAACTCGTTTTAATGTCTAAATTCGATTTTTCTGATTAGTATGAGATATTCCTATCAAAATTGATGGATTTGGTTAAATATGGATAATATAAGATTATTTTGATTCAAATATTTGACCTAGTAATTTTGAAAAAGTTTTAAATTACACCATTTTGGTTTTATAGTTTAAATTTGAAAATAAATGTTTTAGTTTTGGAAATTTAAATAGTTAAACCCGAGTATTTTGAAAAGTTTCAAAAGTGCACCTCATGGTTTTATTTAAAATTTGATTAAATAGTTTTAATTTTGAAATCTTAAATTTAGAACCTTGGTATTTTGAATAGTTTAATTTACCCCTTATGGATTTTATTAAATTAAGTAAGCGTTTAATTAAAAGTGAAAATTAATAAATCCATAATAATATAGTTTAAATTTAACTAAATTAAAAGTCTAATTTGTTAGAAAGATCAAACCACCTAGTATTTTAAAATTTTAAAATACACCCTTATACTATATAAAATTAAAAGTCTAATATATTATATATGTATAAGTAAAAGGTCATTCTTACCATTAGTAGGCCTCATTCACGAAGCTGGACTATAAGGGGTGTTTAAGGAAGCGGCCTGTAAAATGAACGTCATGGGTATCAACTCTTACCCACCACAGTCTTGACTAGTGGAGGGTCGTTAGCCGAACGTGTTGGATAGGACACTAAATCCTCATTAAAAGTATAATGAATTATAAAGTAACTAAACCTTTTATAAATTCTCAATCATAGTTACTTTAGGAAATATGTGAATTTGATGCTAACCCTTGAAATTGCACATTGCACTTTATTGGTCATTAGTGGAGCGTGTGTGGTTAACCGACACGCTAATATGGGACTAATGAAGGATGGCAATGGGTAGCTCGTAAATTATCGTTGATCAATAGAGCGTGTGTGGTTAAACGGCACATTTATTACGCGATAAACGACATCGAGAGTACCAAGCTAATTTGCATGGTTATTCACACCTTGTTTGTGATCCTTGGTATCCCAGTCACAAACTTGAAGGGCATAATCGAGATTAAACATGCCATTGAAAAGTTCAATGAATCTCAAAAGATCTAGGAGTTTCATTTAAAACCTAATTCATTTAAATTTCGTTTTCGTGGTGGAATTGGTAAATCATCATTTACATACCTTCAAATAATTTACAACTGGATTACGGCATCCCTCTACCGAATTGTGAATTATTGTGTTGGATCCTAGCCTTAATATTTCATTTGGGTGTTATATTAAGGACTTAAATCAACTAAATTGAATTTCTCCCTTTGAAGATGTCTAGTCTTGACAACTATGGTCTTCCTTATCCTTTTGGAAAAAGCTTTCCACATGAAGATGATATTCCATGTGATGATCAAGGTGAAAGATCAATCTCTTCCTCATGCTTTGGTGGAACTTCTCTTCCTCTACCTCCTCCAATAGTTCTCCCTAACCCACATGTTCGTTGACTTGAAAAGTTCAAGATCACTCAAGCCTATTGGCAAAAAAACACGAAGATAGAAAGTATGTATGTGCTCACGTATTAGAGATGAAGTTGTATATTGACAGGCTGGGAATGGATGGTGTCGATGTCTTGAGGAATCTGGTTGTTGACTTGGTTCATCAATCACTTCCTAGGTCATATAGTGAGTTCATTAAAGATTACTATATGACAGATCACGACGTGACCCTTATCGATCTTACCTATTTGCTAATTATTGCTGAATCGGCAATGATTTGGCGCACTGGTCAAAAATACTTGATTGGAAGATCAATCTCCCAAAATTCCATAGACATTGATAATGGCAACATTGGAAGTCCAGAAAAGTGTTCTCTTCCCAATGGAAAGGGGTCTGCCAAGTTCAAACCGTTTGACTAAATGGTAAAGAGAAAGGATAAGTCTGAGATTGTCTCGTGTACCATTCCGAAAGAGTATGTTTGTTTCTATTATCAAGAAAAGGGGCATTGGATGCAAAGCTACCATATTTACCTGAAAGATTTAAAGGATGGTAAAGTCAAAATGTATCACTCTGCTTTAGGTAAGTCCATTATCTAAGTCTATTAAGTTCCTGTTTATAAATTCTTAATACATGATGTGATAAGATTGCATTTTGATGTTTTGTAGGATCAAAGAAAAAGAAAGGAAGCTTAAAGGAAGAGTAGGTTGAGTTTGATCGTGAAGAGATGGATTTAGATTGCATGGTTTGATGATCGGATTTTTGAGTTGCTGCTTAGGAGTTATGATAGATCGTTTAGAAATATTTACTAACATAATTTTCATTTGTAATTGCGTTGTAAGGACAAGGTTTTTGCATTTTTTATAAATAAAGAAAATATTGATTTTGTCTTATTTTATATTTCCTTGCAATGACATTTGTGAAAATTGATGTTTATATATGTCTAATATTGAAAAAATGGATATGATTCTTTCGTTTGTGGTAGTGTCTAAAAGTTACCAAATAAGGAAAGATTATCATTAACCAAGTTTCAATTGGACAGAAACTTGGATTCATATGACTTGTATTATGTGATGTATGAGAACCTTCATCTTTGGGAAATTAAGACTAATTCCTTATTCATATATGTATGTTAGTCAAGTGAAAGACTAAAGGATCTAATGAACATTGATGTGTACAAGTCAGATCCACCACAAAGAATGATATAGGCTATTCGTCATGATTTATTAATGGTTCAGTAAATATGGTTATGCTTACAAGTGTAAGTATAATTCTAATACCTTGAAAAGTTTCAAAGTATAAGCAGTATGAATAAGAAGAATCAATTAGGCAGAAAGATAAAAGTTTCTCCAATCTGAAAGGAGAGGAGAGTATTTTAGTATCGTGTTTTATGATCATCCTAATGATTATGGAACCATGTCACAATTGATCCTCTAAAGACACCTTAGTGCAATTGTATGGCTAAGAAGAGGAATCAGGAATTGTTGAAATGGTTAAATCAAGAAGATAAGTCATACTTCATTCCAAAATCAAGTTTTAGAGTTATAATCTAGTTACTCCAAGTTGTACCTTGTGTAACATATTCTAAGTAGGTTTATAACACCTCATGAAATGTGGAGGAGAAATGTTCCTTACTCTTGCACATTTGGAATTGTAAGTTGTGATGTTTTAGCTTAAACAAAGATCAACTAAGATCAACTGTATGAAGTGTTATCTTGATAAGAATCCACACTAATTCTTGAATATTTGTTTGTCAAGGAATGTTCCTTGACAAAGAATATTATATGTCAAGTGGTCGGTAGGAGTCTTAGTGGTCTTGAATAGTTTCAAGAGCTAATCAAGAATAAACCTTTAGGTCATCACTAGCACAAGACTTGATGTTCGTAACCTATCTTGTTGACATATTCTTGTTTCTGTGCCATTCCAGTTAAGTTGCCTATGCATGTAAGTTCTATGAGTCCTCATTTGATTGTATAAGGCAGAGCACCTTGATAAGTGAAAAGTACATTGATCAGTATGGGTGAGTTGGTCAATAACTTGGAAGCAACAATAGGCCTTTGTGCTACCAGATGGCAAGAAATTAAGAATAAGCAAGTTCAGCAATATGAGTTTGAAATTGTCATAAACCTTGTCTTTATGATAGTGGCTGGAAATGACGAATTCACATGGATAGGAACACATACACTATAAAATCTAAGTGGTAAGAGGTTTCTCTATACTTCATGAAAATGATTATGGAGATACGCTTTCACTAGTAGATTTTAGAAAATTAGAGTTAGTCAGTGTGATGATTGCGTTCTCAAATTCGAGTATGATTACGGAATCCCTTTTCATAGTTCGAATTGTGAGAAATGGCAAATAGTTTAAACACTCGGGACTTATTGATTTAAGTTCTCGAAGAGTTTGGACACATACGTGAGCTATCTAATGAATGGTTTATGAGCTGGAGAAACTTAGATAAAGTCTTATCGAAGCTCCACGTATCAGAAATATGAACTTTGGTAAGAAAGTCAATAGCTATTGATTTCTAGCAAGGTTCTAAAAGGCGTGAGGCGTGGCGTGGCGGCAAGGCCAAGCCTCAGGCTTAACGAGTTATGGCGAGCCATGGCGTTTTTCAAGGCGTGATGTAAGGCGGCGATTTTGTATTAATTTATAATTATATTACCGCATAAATATAAATTTATATCAAATATATCTTGTTTTTAGAAGTGTTATATCAACAACTAATAACAGAAAGTTAATAAAAAACACAATACTTGTATGTCCGATTAGAAAAGGTATAAAAAAGAGCAAAAAAACGTGTCTCAAACGAAAAAACACGCGCCATAACACGCCATAACGCGCCATGTCACGCCATATCGCGCCTTGACACGCGCCACGCCTAACAGCAACGTTATGAAGCTTTTCGTAACAGCGACGCCGCGCCTCACGCCATGGCGCGCCTTGGCGCCCGCCATGGCGCGCCTTTTAGAACACTGATTTCTAGAAGTCCGATTGATTTTTGAGTACATGTCAAAGCTAGTGGGAGCATAATTGTTATGCTAGTAAGAACATGATCATTATACTAGTGGGAGCATAATTATTATGCTAAGTGTTGCAAGTTAGCAATACTATTTATAGGAAATAAAGTTTTAATTTGCAAAGGTGCTGAGTTTGAAAAGTTGTTTTGCTATAGTCGGATTTAAAGTAGAGGAACTTATACTTCATTTTGAATCTAAAAGTCTAGTTTGAAATTTTAATGGGACTTAGTCATGGATATATATGAATTTAATGTTGAAATGTTTCAACATAGGAAATTCTATATATGAAAATATTATAGTAAGAGACTAGTCAAGTATCATATCTTTATGTAAGACAGTATGAATCGTATCCCATAAGCTTCGGGTATAGGATCGATTACATATGCTATAATGTTTACGTGTTCTGTTTTTTTTTTCAAATGCCTATGGCATTAAGAAGGAAAAGGGGACCAGAACCAGATATAACTTAAGTATTTGAACAACTGTCAAGGAAGATCCAAGGTTCGCTAAGGATTGGTCGCTTGTGGGCAGTTGGAAGTATGGTAATGAATGGACCATATTGACATTATTATGAATAGATAGGATTCTATTAAGAATGAGTTGTCATATGTTAAATATGGATATGTTTCCATAATGGGAGTTGGATATTAAGAATCTATGTGTAGGTTAGAAACTTTTATGCAAGAAGGATGTTCAAAGGAATGTACTTTGAATGTGAGACGTCATACCTACGGAGTTGTCTTATAACAATCTCAAATGGAATGCTTTGTAATATCATTGGCAAAGTCTTTGTGACTTTGGCGCTATGACATACAAAAGTATCATTGCATAAAAGGTTAGAATCTAACACATGCTAATAGTGGCAAGGATTTCGTATTCTTACACTTATGATAAGGATTAGGAATTATGAAATGAGCATCATTGGAAATGTTTTTGATTGATCTATTTCACAAAGTATGGACCATAAGTAAACATAGTGTACATGCTTGGAGCATGGGATAACTATTGTTTTAATTCACATATTTAGTTGATTGGTTGAAACATTATACAATGAATAATGTGTAATCAATGTGGTGATTAAATAATAAGAGTTTTATTTATACTCAAAAGTTTTGAGACCATACTGGATTAGATTATTCTTGTGTTTCACTTTGCATGTTTTGACTTCTCGAATAATAAGATTATTCAAACATGCACAGTCAATCATACTTTGGAAGTAAGTAATGAGGTAAGACTGTCATGAATCCGACTATAGATTGTCTAAATGTTTAGACATAGCAAAAGTCTGAGGCAATATTCATGAGTACTCCGGTCATAAGATTTGAGTATTGGATTAAACTCACGCTCATCTGAATCACTTCATGGATTTTATCACAAGTGATTATGAGACGATAATATCTTATATTCTTGAAATAGATACATATGAGTTGTAGTTTGCAATTCGGTTGCACATTGATGATGCGTAAATGCACCAGTAACTTGGTGTTATAAAACGTATTGTTGTGTGTGATTTGATGAGTAAATATTACAAGCATATGAGTTGGATTTTATCCATTTCTTTTACCCAAAGTAGAATAAAAGCAATATCTGTGTAAACTCATGTATTGTTCTGTGTGATTTGACACCCTAAGTGTTTGGCCAAGCCTAGACTAAGTTGATGTGTTCAGTTGTAGTCTAATTTCCAATCGTCATAAGTCAAAAATTGGGAAACAACACATGGACAGAGAGAATGATTACAATCCATGTCTCATGTCCATAAGATATCATGTAGAATAGAGGAATATTTGATCATTTATCTAAAGGACGCGTTACTGATAAGATTAGAGTTCGACAGCGGCTTTTGAAAGCTGCGATTGCTAATCAGATTCTGAAGTCGTATTTGCAATAATAATTATTAGACTTATCCAAGTGGGAGACTGTTGGATTAGGTGTCTAAGCCCATAACTATTATTGGTATGCACTTGACTTGATTATGAGCATGGTCCTTTTGGGTTTCATTCACTCGTGCAACTTGATAGGATGACAAGAGGAGAGAGAGTAGGATTTATTATATGAATAATAAATTGGTACTTAGAATGATTTCATTAATATATTAATAAAATTAATATATTATTTGGAAATCATATTATTAATTAGTGATTAATCAGAAATTAATTTGATATTAATTTTAGGATTAAAGGAACTGATTAATTATTGGGTCTTGTGTGTTGTGTCATTGGGCTTTTATTTAAAGACTTTTATGTAAACGGTTGGGCCTGCCCACCGTATTTAACAGGGTTAGAGTATTTAAGATGCTTTCATGCATCGTATTTTAGAGAACTCTGAGCTTTTACTTTGTAACCGTAACCATGCTTCTACAGTAGCAATTCTTCATAGAGTTCTTTTGAGGCATGACAATTAATCATTTAACCTTCTTGAATCCTTATTGTGTTCATTGTTATCTGTTCTTGAATCTAATCGATCATAAAGGATTTTAATCCTAGTAATTGGTATCAGAGTAGGAGACTGTGTAATCTATACACATCTCTTCTGTTTTCAGAGCTTTAGGGTTTCCGTTAATATAGGATCTAGTTCAGTCGTCTTTATTGTCACATTGATGGCTTGAAGTGATCTTGATATTACCCTACAAACAATATTAGTTTACAAATCTGATTCTTTAGAGGTATCAAAGAATATATCATCATGTAGCACGGCGATTCCAACATCAACTCTTTAAATATCTCAAGCATTATTGGATCTACAACAAGGATCCTGATTCTCTTTCCTCATGAATATGAAGTTTGGGCGCTCCACTTTGAACATTATGTTCTCGGTTCAGAAGACAATGGATACTTGATATGGGAAGCCATTACTGTAGGTCCATTTGTTCACACTGAAACAAAAAGGACCATCAAAACTCAGAAGGAATACAACCAACTGCTTCTAGATATGAAGGATGTTCCTCTAGATGAGAAAGATAAACTGATCAGCAACATCAAAGCAATAAGGATCATTAGATTCGCTTTGCAGTTAGATATTTTTCGTCTTGTTAGTTCGTGTGGCACTGCGAAATACATATGGGATAGGCTCAAAGAACTTTATTTCACTAATACAGATATTGAGCATTCTACACAAACTCTTTTGCTTTCAGGGTTTGGTGCTTTCACACAAAACCCTAAAGAAAATCTGAGCCATACGTTCAATCGTTACAATCATCTTCTTATCAAGATGAGGAAGCATGGTTTGGGACGCGATTTGATCGAGCAGAAAGTTACTTTCATGAATGGGCTTAGATCTGAATGGATGGTAGTGGTTTCTACAGTCAAAGCGCACGGGCAATTCAAAAGTTATACTTTAGCTAAGTTGGTTGGAATTTTCAAGGCACATGAAGCTGAAGTGTTGAAGGAAGCGAAAGTCGTTTCTGGAATGGGGTCTTTAGCTCTTGTTACGAAGGGCAAAAATGTTGCAGAGGAAGATTCTTAATCAGATCATTCTGAGTGTGATCTTACAAACAAGGGGTTCGCTTTAATGGTCTCAAATCCCAAAAGGTTCGCAAGGAAGAAATTCCCATTAAACAAGAATCGAAACTAGCAGGGTAGCTACAGCTCAGAAAGGGCGAAAGAGGAGAACAAAAGCACTTCTCAGAAAAAGGAAGATAAGAAGGAGAAAAAGAACATCAGAGACTCTACCTATGACTGCCACTATTGTCATGGAAAAAATCATGTAGCCAAGGATTGCATGCTGAGAGGGCTAAATGAGAAGAGAGAAGGAGAAGATGATGAGTCCTACCACATGCGAAAGCTTCAGGAGATCAAAAAGAAAAATACTATTGATAACTCTATGCTTGCTTTGATTGTGCAAGAAAATGTGGTTGAGAATGAATTTGGAGGAGTTGAAGTATGTTCAACCAACTCAGAAGATGACGAGGTTCGCAAGCCCACACATGGCAGGGCGTTCGTTGCGAAAAAGGAAAGTTCAAGATTCTCAGGATGGTGTTTGATGGTGACAGGTGAAAGGTCATAGATGCAGGAGAATGCTACTGGGAGTGAAAGAAGGGATGATAGTTGTTTCGCTGCAAAACCGGTTGGTGAACAAATCAATGACTACGAACAGTTGATCAACAAGGTAAATCTTATTCTTGAATCTCTAAATATTCTTGTGTCCAGATATGTGAATGAATTAAATGACCTAAAATTCACCTTTTCAAACATCAGTGATAGTTTAAAATGAACTCGTTTAATAAACACTAACCTAACTGATCAAATCAACAGGGTTTCGTCGAAAAGCAATGAGAGGCGAATGTGGATTGAGAAGATTGAGTCGGAGTTGTCTAAGTCTAGGGATCAATTAATTTATTTGCAATGAGAAAATTTAATGCTTTTGAAAAAACTTAAAATTTTTGTTTAATTGCTAAAAGGCTTTATTTTAACATTACTCAATTTCACCTTAATTGTGGAATTGGTGAGAAAATTCACAAAATGATCTTACCATTTCTTGAAATAAAGGAGGATAAGATAGACGCCGACAGTTACAAATGCGAATCAATAGTTTCGTCAGACGAAACTTCTGATGCATATAGGGTTGGACTGCAACGAATTGAATAATATATTAAGTCCAAAGACCACAAAAACATGTTAAAACACCTTTTAGATGAAAACGAAAAGAAGCAAATTAAATCAGAAACTATACCGAAATTCGACTCATTGAGTGCCAAATTGAGTTCAGAAAATAAGATAAATATTGAAAACACGTATGAATTCGATGGGGACAGTGATATGAGCGAAATTTTTGTAGAACATGAGGTTGATTGTTTGTTAAAAATGAACCTAAAGTTGCGAAAGATTTGATTTTAAAAAATTCGGTTGAATTCGCAAGTATTTCTCAAAATAAACCAAAAACATTGAAAGTGAAGGCAACAGTCTTTCCCAAAGTACAGACTGCCCCTAATCAAATTTTTTCTACTAAAGGACTAGACAAAAATCAAACTGTAGAACTAACATCCATCATCAACGAAGACAACGAGGAGGGTTGCGATGATTATTTTTGGTCCGCTCCAATAGACAATGCAGACGAAACGAAGGGTCTATCCGAAAGAACCTCATGGAGAATGAAGGGAAGATATGTGGCAGAACCACTGAACAATCGTTCCACTTATGAGAAAAGCAGTCTAAGTGGAACAAAGGAAGATTTAAGCGAACCCCAAAAGGACAAATCGCATGCAAGAAAAGCGAAACCGAAAGTGAATATTCACAAGTCCTCTAAACAACTTGCAGAGCAAAAACGTCTATGAAATAGAAGACATCAGAGTAATCTCAATGAAAGGAAACTACTTTGGCAGTCCCAAAATTCCATCTATGTTCATAGAGAAAAATCTTCAAATATGAAAGCTCGTTCGCATGCAAATCCCAGTCAATGTTTGCATTGTCATTCCTGCAGTCCACAGAGACCAAAAGGGAACTGTGGTCAAAAACCTTCCTCTCAAGAAAGCCTATTGAGAACCCAAAATCTCATCATTCTCAACCCATAAAAGCTTCACCCAAAGACGTCAAGGGAAAGGGAAAGTTAGTCTTAGATTCTGAAACTCAAACCAAGAAATCGACTACTAACCCTAAGAAAGTTAAGAAAGAATTTGTTAAGAATCAAAACAAAGAAAACCAATCTAATTCAAAAGAAACGAAAATAAAAAATGATAAAGTAAAAGTTTTCACCATAACCAAGAAAGATGAAACTACTTTAGTCAAACGAACTTATATGATTGATTGTACTATCACTTTTCCTCTTTCTGTAAAAGGCTCATAAGGACCCAAGAATGTTTGGGTTCCTAAATATGCTTGATTTTTGCAGGTTATACGTGACGAGCAGTTTGACACCGAATGGTACATAGACAGTGGCTGCTCGCGTCACATGACAGGAAGGTTGGAGGAGTTGCGAGAGTTTCGATCTCTCAAAGATGGTGAAAATATAAAGTATGGAAACAATTCTTTTGGAAAGATCAAAGGCTATGGGATGATAACGAATGGAGATTTCTCAATTTGTAAAGTGGCGTATGTGGAAGGCTTACAACACAACCTAATTAGTGTTTCACAATTAGTTGTAGGAACAGGCTTAAAAGTCTCCTTTGACGATGAAGGATCTGAGATAAATGAAAAGAAAATAAAGGCAATTCTCTTGAAGTCGCAGCGAAAGGATGAAATGTACCCTTTGAATCTGAACCTAATACGAGGGAAGCCAGCCATATGCTTGCCTGTGAAAGCTCACTCTGATGACAGTTGGCTATGGCATAGAAGACTTTCACACCTCAATTTCAAATACATCAACAAGCTGGTGCTTGGTGATCATGTGCGAGGGATTCCTCTCTTGAGGTATGATAAAGATCACTTATGTGCAGCCTACGAAATGGGGAAGCAAAGTAGGAAAAGTCATCCAACCATAGTAAACACGAAAGTCATTGAACATTGGAACTTCTACATATCGACCTTTATGGACCTTATGCAATAGAAAGAGTTGTGGTAGTAAGTATATTCTTGTAATAATTAATGATTTTTCACGTTTCACTTGGGTGTTCTTTCTTAAATAGAAATCAGAAGCTACTCCCGAACTCAAGGACTTTATAAAGCAAAGTGAGGTTCAACTGCGAAAGCTGGTCCGCAACGTTCGCAACAATATTGGGCTAGAATTCAAAAACCGAGGGTTTAAAGAATTTCTTACTGAAAAGGGAGTCTCACACAATTTCTCTTCTCCCTACACTCCACAACAGAATGGTGTAGTCAAAAGAAGAAATCGCTCTTTGTGAGAAGTTCCACGAACCATGCTCATATTCGCTTGTCTGCCTTTATACTTCTGGGCGGATGTAAGACGAACTCAATGAGTTTGAACGAAAAAAAGTTTGGAGGCTAATTCCAACTCCACCATATGCATCGGTTGTTGGTTTAAAATGGGTGTTTCGTAACAAAATAGATAAAGAAGGGAACGTCATAAGAAACAAGGCGAGACTCATGGTTAAGGGATATTGTCAGGAAGAAGGCATTGACCACGAAGAAACCTCCGCACCTGTTGCAAGGTTGGAATCTGTTCGCATCTTCCTAGCATACGCAGTGCAAGATTTTCATGGCAGTTCTCTATGGTCTCTACACAGGTTCGAACATTGATTATGGCTCTGTTCTATGGGCTCATGTTGTTCAGAGAACTCTCTCCACTACACGTCACAGTGAAATCTCCTATGCACGCTTTTGAAATCTCATTGTCCACTGTTCTACTGAAAAGCTCAATATTTCGGTGATGAAGTACACTTGATGGCTTCTATCTCTACGTTTCACACAACTATAATAGTTGTTGCAGATTCTTCCAAGTTCTCATTTATTGGGTCAATCCCAGAAGTCATGTTTATAGAGGTTCCTCCATCTAGCAAAATCTTGGAGGGGTACAGGCAGTTAACTCCATCTGGGCCTCTCATTTTAACAGATGAAATGCAAGCTGTTCTTGCAGAGGATGATAAACCCAAAAAGAGGGGCAAAAGGGTTCCAAGAAGAACAAGGAATGGCCTTCGGTAACTAGGAAACCTTCTTACAAAAGAAAGGCTCAAACGACAACTGCTACTGCTACTCCCAAAAGGCAAAAGTAGCCAGCTTGCAAGCGTAAGACTCCTACACCCAGTGCAAGTGAAGATTCGGATTCAGATTCTCAGTCCGACATTTGCTTCAAGGAGAATAATCCTGCTCGCAATGAAGAAGTTCACAGGGATAAGGTTCACAATGAAGAAGTTCACTATGAGGAGATTCACATCGAAGACGTTCGCAACGAGGATGATATCGTTCGCAACGAGGAACCAAAATCAAATCCTGAGGTAACTCCAATTGTCACTGGTTCTGTTCCTACTCCTCTACCTTCGCCTTCAACCACTTCTGTCCCAATCACTATTGCACCATGCCCTCCACCTATCTCTACTCATCCATAAACTACCATTCCTTTCTCTTCTCCTATCTTTACTTAATCGACATCCCCACCAACTACATCCACCACACTTGTTGTTTCGGTCAACGCATATGATGCAGGGGCTGAAATATCAGGTGTCACCATCCCTCATGTCACTCCTCCCATTTCCCTTTTTCGCAGTGATGATCCCGATATGATTTATACGAATGGTGAGGATGATTTCTAGAGATTTACTTTCAGTCCCTTTACTATCCGGAATAAAGCTGATGATCATGCTCCTGTGATGAAGGGGCAACTCCAAGCCATACATGACAAGCTTGACTCTTTGCTTCAAGCTTCAAAGCCTTCTAATGACTACTCTCAAGCCTCTGTCAATCCATCCTTGAAACCCTCACTAAGGAACATTCATCTAATCCTGAAAAGATGAATACTGTAGTGGATGGATCTACGAGAGTTTGTAACGAAACGACCGAAAAAGTTGATAAACTAATTTCCGATGCTCGGGTGTTTATGGAAAATTTTCAGAAATCATTTGATTCCAACACAGCTGCAGCAAATGAAGTCATTTCTAGCTTGAGCTCTTCTCTCAAGTCTGAAAGGGACAAGTTTCACGATATTCGAAGTGATCTTAAAGATGACCATGAAAAGTTCCAGTCTTCCGTTTCTTCTCAACTTTCAAAGCTTCAAGCGGATCTTGTGATGGAAAGCAAAATAATGGATGCTCTCGCAGTGAAGACTGAGAAGGTGAAAAATCTCTCACTAAAGCTCGAACAGTCAAAGAAACAAGCCCAGGATTTGTTATCAAAGAAGGCAGTCATTAAAAGTTGCATCTCTGATGTCACTGCCTTGTTCTCATATCTTTTGAAGCCAGGGACTTAATGATTCCCATCAATGTGCGAAAATATCTTGGTGAAAAGTTGAGTCTTGCGTTCACTATTCTTCATCGTTTGGAGGGTGTTTCAGAATCCTTTGGTATTCCAAAACAAGGGGGAGATCAACCCAAGCAACCACCAAAGCCAATAAAGCCAACTGTTATGAAGCCCAAACCTGCTGTGGTTAAGCCTATGCCTGTGGTTAAAAGCAAAACGGAGCCAAAAGGTAAAGAGAAACTTTTCTCTCATGATCCTATCATTGACAACGAACAAGAGGAAGAGATTGATGAAGAAGAATTAAAAAGGCGTAAAGCTTGCGAAGCTGAGATGGATGAACATCAATGCATTATTCGAGAAGGTGAAGCAAAGGAGAAGGGTAAAAAAGAAGCTCAGGTCACACTTGAGAGCAAAAAGCTTTTGTTCCCTGTGTGGACTCTGAAGCGTATTTGGTATGAAGCTGTTGAAATGCCATGCCAATATTGGTTAGAGCCTGTTGTCTCCTTCGAACTTCAAAACACTAAGGATTCACAACTTGATCTTCCAATGACTCTAAAAGCTTTCAATTTTTGCTCTTTCATCAAAGTTGTGAATGTTCCTTCTACTGAAAATGGATCTGATCAACTGTTTTTTGCTTTCAATCTCAAATATATGAAGCCCCAATACGAGACCTGGAGTGCGAGCAAGATCACAACGGTAAAGGTTACTAGACCTATTAAGAACGACAACTTCCCAAACGCCAAATTCAAAGTCGTCAGAGGTTCTACAAGTCAGGTTTTTGAGTTCACTCTCACAGATCTGTCGTGTCTCAATCCTTATGATTGGATTATGCTCTACAATCTACTTGTTCGGGAAGAGCAAAAGTATGAACCTGTTGTCAGCCATCTCAAGCTTATGATCATCTCCTATATTCAAGAAGTGGGTACAATGGATGTTGAGATTGCTAAAATTCGCGAAGGAAGCCTTCAGTTCTTCCCAAACAAGCTCCTAAAGATCTTGAAAAGATGAAACTAGGGAAGATCTACAAGGAAGGATGGTACATGGTGTTCCAGGCACGAGAACGAAATGACTCTGAATATCACAAGGCAAGCTTCTTCCTGGAGGATAAACACTCATACTCTACATCTTGTCTCGAGCATGTTTTGAGTATGACCAACAAGTTCCGAGGCAACAGTGCTGGTGACAAGAAGTTCTTCTCGGATATGATATGTTGGTATATCCAAGTTCGCAAGACACTTTTGAATGTAATTCCCAAGGTTATTGAAGTGCAAAAGCGAATTCATAATTGAAGGTCTCTCACCTCAATTGACGCATGGGTGGAGATTGTTAGGTCTTATGTGTTGCGTCGTTGGGCTTTTATTTATAGACTTTTATGTAAACGGTTGGGCCTGTCCACCGTATTTAATAGAGTTAGAGTATTTAAGATTCTTGCATGCATCGTATTTTAGAGAACTCTGAGCTTTTACTTTGTAACCCTAACCACGCCTCTACAGTAGCAATTCTTCAAATAGTTCTTCTGAGGCGTGACAATTAATCATTCAACTTTCTTGAATCCTTATTGCGTTCATTGTTATCTGTTCTTGAATCTAATCGATCATAAAGGATTTTAATCCTAACATTAATAATAAAGGGACTATTGTGCAAATCATTGATAGTTGCATAATTGGGCTGATGGACTCCATAGAGTGGAGTGGACGAAATCCTATAAGGAAGCCCTATAGATTTCGTCCATGGGCTCTAAGGAAGGAGTTCATGGGTTGCTTTTTGCCTAAGCAAGGTATTAGGGTTTCCACTTGAAAACCCTAGCAGCCACAGCTATATAAAGAACCTCTTTATATGGATTTTCGGCAAATGCAAGCTTCTAAGAGAACCCTAGCTGAAATCCTTCCCTCTCCAAGTCATCTTATTGCATTGGGTGTTTGTGACTCCATTAGAGATGCAAAAATTGGGGCACTAGGCTTTCAGAAGTCAAGATCAAGAAGGATTATTCTTGTTATTGATACATAACATGTACGGTAAAGTTACTAACCCTAATCATATATGATTTTCAAAATGGTATGCTAGTCCATAGGGTTATTGCTTTGGAGTTTATACTTGCATGTTCAATAGAGAAAAACTTAGATCCAAAGCATTAGGGTTGCATGTACACCATATGAATGTTTTAGTGCTCAAAACCCATCAAACCCAAGCATCAAAACTCTTTCATGGGGAGAAGTAAGGGACCAAGATCATATTTTATGGTTCCTAGCACTCAAAAACGTTTGAAGGGATAACTCTTATGGTTTAGAGTAAGCGATACTCATGAATACCAAGATTATATGACCAAAATGCGTAACAACTTAAGAATAAGCAGGATCTAAGGAAACATTCATCAAGTTCAAGACTTTATACATTCTAGAGGTTACTTGAGAGGTGCAAATCACATATCTACAATGCTTGAAGCTTCCGAATGCACTCTAAAGATCTTATTCCTTCAAGGATGGATACCAAATACACAAATGGCTCAAAAACTCACAATAAACACTAGGGTTTGGAAGGGGGAGGGGTCGCTTAGGTGGATTGAGACTGAAGGTGGAAAGGGTTTTGAGGGTTAAGTATGCTTAAATAGAACTCAAACCCTAAAAATTAAGGTTTTGAATGTTGCGGTTCTACGCCCTGCGTACTCCACATACGCCCAACGTAAATCATTAAATGCCTCATCCCAATTCCCACGTTACGTCGTGCATAGGAACAAGTTAAGCTTGGCATACTCTCTATTTTTGGGATAGTCCCATGTGTTCCCATCGGAATACCCATCACAACGGGTATCCTCGTTCGCATTTGAATACTCCCTTTTCATCTGATCACACCCGTTCGCATCCAATCACATCTAGGGTACCTCCTTTTGGATCCAACACTCTCATTCGCATCCAATCGCATATGGGGTACTTACTTTCACATCCAACACTCTCATTCGCGTACAATCGCATCTTAGGTGCTTCCTTTCATATCCAACACTCTCATTCACATCCAATTGCATCTAACCACCTCCATTTGTATCCAATCGCATCCGGATACAACCTTTTCGCATCCAAACACCTCCATTCGCATCCAATCGCATCCAGATACTCCCTTTTACACATCCAAACACCTCCAATCGCATCCAAACACCACCATTCACATTCAATCACATTCAGATACTCCCTTTTCGCATCCAAACACCTGATCTTTTCAAAAATCAAAATTTTGACTCCTTAACACCCCCAGATCAATCAATCTTGGAAAATAGGTGTTACAACTCACCCCCACTTAAATTAGATTTCATCCTCGGGATGAATCCTTACTAATTCTTCTGCCACATTAATTAGTTTATACAATGCTTTCTAAAATCCAATTAAGAGTGACCATCACTACTCTTTCCGAAATCCAAAAACCCAATATCATATCTGACTTCCGGAGATACATAATCATTCTGAATCACAACCATATTGACTCCACTCCGCAAATCAGACCAACAACTCCTCCAACCCCGAGTCATCTTGATGATAATTGAAAAACAGAACCCTTGGGCATTCGCTGCTACCTATTACCTTGCACCCGAACACAGGGACTACTACCAACACGAGTCTTAAGCAGTGATGCTAAACCAACACCTCAGTGTCATCCTGATGACCCACATCTGCATCCTTGATCCATCGAGATCTCCTGAGTTATAAACTAATCTACTAATTACCCGAAGCACCGAATTCCCAACCGATTGTTGAGGCTGACAGCCTTTCACACGATCAAATCACTAGGCTCTAGCCGATGGTCTATCTGGAAAAGCCGAAGCAACCTGCTTGCCAATACGGCTCCAACATCCCTTCTGATCCAACTAGGGATATAATAACCAGCCATCACACAGATGAAAAATAGTTCACTTTGCTCTACGTGAATGATGCCTGAACATCTGTAGTCTTACATCACAACCGGACCCCAACCCCTCTCAATCCACTGATGTTGTGGCCCTCCCACAATCTCAAAACTCATCCTTCCATGTTCTAACCCCACCTTCATAAAACTACAAACCCAATTGTAGATTCACAACATCCTCGCAATTGCTCATTGACCAAGTGAATACTACAGGCCACCCTACAGTCTTACAACACTACTACCACTACATGCCAACTTAGTGAATGTTATGGTCACCCAGAAATCTTACAACACTTCCATAATGTCATTAGACCTATCACATGGCCCTGCCATTCATTTATCATTCCACAACACAGACAATCATGAATTGAAACCTCAACCGGCTATACCACAATTAGGTGTTCGAGTCATGATTCAAATCCCAAGGCCTTAATCAGACAAGAACAGGCAGAGAGGTTCTAACGCATCCCTCGACCTGAACCTAATCATATAATGGCCATGTGCCAATGTTGATGTGGCCCGAAATCGGTAAGGTATCCTGCATCTTCATTCCTTGGGCTGACCTTCATTCAAACTGTGATTGGTATTGGCTCTCGTTTTGCCTAGGCTATGGAACTCCTTCTTGATATGTGCTTAGAATCACTCCAATTAATCCAAGCGGTTATCTCGCAATGGGATTCATATGTGTGCTACTAACCATGAAACTGACGGATTTCCAACCCATCTCGCAACCTTACTACTCAAGGTTGTCGAAAACTTAGGATTATAAGAACTATAATTCTATGATTAGCCAATCCTAGTGAACACACACATTCCAAAACTGGATGAATCTCGATGAACTCAATAGACCCAAGCACCTTCTACTAATTCCATTTCAAAATCCTCGGGCGACTTTATCGGATGACGAAGAATAAAACCTCAACTTTCGAAACAGGTAGACGGCCAATACAATGACCTACTTACACTGGAGAAATTCCTATGTGAACATGCAACCGACCACACTTCGAAGGTATGAACTTGATAACTACCAATCTACATCCATGATTATACCAATCATTCATGTCCTCACAGCCATGAGAGATTCCTACGAGTCTGGTATTCAAATCTGGTATGCTCACTTTACGGGCTTCTAGGATTCCTTACCAAACCCACCCAATTTTGAATTGGATGCTGGTCGTCCTCTACTTAAGTCTTGTTTTATCGTTGGTCCATATTTTACACATAGAATTCCTAAAATAGGTTCATCCAAAGACTTTCTAAACACAGCTCTCGATATGCAAAATGGCATGTGACAATTTTGAATAATAACTAGCAATCATAAGGAAACCATAAACCTTAGATGGAGATGTTAGAAGCTTTCCCACATTACAACTTCCAACCTGTCATGAATGATCATCTTACTTATGATTTATGAAGCACTCTGAAGGCCGAATCCCTGATCCATTAAAACCTACAGATGCTAGTATAATAGTTCCAACAAGCTAATTATACGAATGCCTGTCCATTTAACACTATACTAAACAAGTACATCCATTTAAGATAAAACTGAGGATCAAAATTTATACTTGTGATTTCTTGCGATTCAACACTGACCTCCTATCCTACGGTGGGTTTTTGGGATTGAACTCCATATGCTACCCATGTAGGACATTCGAGTTTTAGATGACCCGACTGGTGACAGTGGAAACACGTCTGATCCTTCCCTTTCTCTCCATACTTGTAGCATTTGAACTTGTAACGAGCAAATCCATGGGTTCCACCACACTTTCCATAGATATCAAAGTCCCCCTGAATTTCAGTACCCAGGTTAGAAACTTCGAACTCTTTGTCCATCACTGAATGATCCGTCTTTCTCTTTCCGAGTCATGTTCCCACATCAAGATCTCTCCCCGTAGTCGCCTCAATAGTCCCTCTCATAGTCTACAAGGCTGCAGTTCGCTCCTTAAACTTAGAAATTAGTCGGCCAGTGATCCGGCCCATGAGGTCAAGCAACTCTTCCTGCAAACTTGTGAAACCTCAATGCCAATCCAACCATGTAACCTTGAGCATGCACCAATCGTAGAGGGATGTGCTTCCCGTCCATATATATTCATCCTATTAAACAGGACCAACCCATCATCATCAATCCATCTCACTTTACCTACAAAACAAAAACATGTACATCATCCTCTACTGGCTTCTTAAACTCCTCGTGGCCTTCCTCGATTCGAGTATGGATCATGTACTTCCAGTAGTACAGCCCCAATACTAACTTCCACACCTATCCATATTTTCATCAAGAATTATCTCAAATCTTCTAAGTTACCTCCTCATAATGATACTCCCAAAACCCACTAAATAGCGAATTATGAGTACTACACGTTCCCTAGGCTATCCTAGGATCCTCACCTCACCTTGTCATCAGATGCAGAAAGACCCCCATTAGTTCCAGTTAACTACTTCATGAATACAATCACATGAAACATAACTTAAATAATCCTAGATTAAAAGAGTCAACCCTACAGCGGTTAGACTCAAACAAGAGCTGCTCAATAGGACCAAATCCTTCACTCTAAGATTATTTAACCTTTGCAGCATGTGACTTAACATATTCATTTAATAGTTAATTCACACCATTATGAGTCCTACAAGGTAACAAGAAACCAACATTGGAGCAGTAAAATTTTATAAGAAATAATGCATGATAATTCAACCAATTCTATCATGCAATTCCTGAAGATCCTTAGCCTATAAACTAGCATTCAATTCTACCATAATCATAATAAGCAAATAATAGTATGGTATCTTGGGGAATACTTTCTTGCTCCGGCTGATCGTACACATCACATCCTTCTTTAGATACTTTTAAAAACAATTTTGGAAAAAATTTGAAAACTTTTATAGATCCTTAGTTTGAGTCTGGATTCACACGAATGCTCATCCAATTCTCTCAATCTAGGGCTGTGATACCAACTTGTAACATCCTAAAAATCAAGATAAAATATTCATTTTTGAATTAAAGTAAATTCACTATTTTAATCAAATCCCAAGTCATAAAAACCAAGTATCAGATACAAATATCCCAAAATTAGAGTATCGTAAAATCTCCAAACCATATCACTGAAGTACGTGTACAATCACGCCTTCGCCTTTCCCTGATCATCTGAAGTACCTGAAATATAACACTTAAACTGTAAGTCAAAGCTTAGTGAGTTCCCTCAAAATACCACACACGAAACATAAACAAACATGTACACTAGGCCTACAGCCTAGATCTAGAATACCCCCACAAGGCCCTCATCATAAGTTTGGATTGCCCCGATCCTAGAACATAAGTCTGGAATGTCATTGTTGACCCTTAACCCATCTCTGAAATGCTCCTCAGCCCTTATCATGAGTTTGGTGTACCCTTACAAGGTCCTCAGCCCATGTCGAGAATGCTCCCGGTTTCTTGACCTTCAGCACAAAGTAGAAGCACCTTAACCCAAACTGTTACAATATGCCGACATATTCACATAAACATATATTCAACAAAATAACATATAATCATATAGATCTAACCGATTACTACTGCATAGCAACATCTTAACCACGATACATAACCTAGTGGGTCGGCATTGGTGCCTTCAACCCACGAGCACAGTGAGGAAAACTCACCTCATAGTGTGAAAATAGTTGAGCGGATCACTGCTCCAGATGTTGTTACTACCGATCTCTATACAAATAAACAGGGACCTAATCTCAATAACTATTCAAATTGCCCAAAATACCCCTAATTTAAACTTGGTCAAATTCCTTTTCAAAGTCAAAGGGGTCAACACAGACTAAAAACGCCATGCGTACCCGGTAACTATACTCGGGATAGTAGGTCATTTTCCATATTACAAGGCCTCTACTCGGTATGCGTTGCGTACCACTAGGTAGGCCAGGGCGTACACGACATGATTCTACTTTTCTCATTAAGTGATTATCCCATTAAGACATTACTTCCAGATTTCAGATCTAGTCCCAAGTATCATTCTAAGTCATAAAGTTTGACTCTACATGTCTAGAAGGAGTACAAAAAACCAAAACCCTAACTTAATACACAACCGAAGCATCATAACTCTTTCATGGAGGGAAGAAAGGGACCAAAGCACATTATTATGGTTCCTAGATTTCAAAAATGTTTGAAATGATAGCTCTTATGGTTTAGAGTAAGCGATACTCATGAATACCAAGATTATATGACCAAAATGCATAACAACTTAAGAATAAGCAGGGCCTAAGGAAACATTCATCAAGTTCGTGACTTCATACATTCTGGAGGTTGCTTGAGAGGTGCAAATCCCATATTTATAATCCTTGAAGCTTCCCAGTGCACTCTAAAGATCTTATTCCTTCAAGGATGGATACCAAATACACAAATGGCTCAAAAACTCACAATAAACATTAGGGTTTGTAGGGGGGTCGCTTGGGTGGATGGAGGCTGAAGGTGGAAAGGGTTGCGAGGGTTAAGGATGCCTAAATAGTACTCAAACCCTAAAAATTAGGGTTTGAATGTTGCGGCTCTACACCCTACGTACTTCGGATACACCCAACGTAAATCATTAAATGCCTCGTCCTAATTCTTATGCTACGTTGTGCGTAGGAACAAGTTACACTTGGCGTACTCTCTATTTTTGGAACAACCCCATGTGTTCGCATCGGAACACCCATCACAACGAGTATCCTCGTTCGCATCTGAATACTCCCTTTGCATCCGATCACACCCGTTCGCATCTAATCGCATCTGGGGTGCCTCCTTTCGCATCCAATTGCATCTGGGGTACTTCCTTTCACATCCAACACTCTCATTCGCATCCAATCGCATTCGGGGTACTTCCTTTCGCATCCAACACTCTCATTCGCATCCAAACACCTCCATTCGCATCCAACACATTCAAATACTCCCTTTTTGCATCCAAACACCTTCAATTGCATCTAATCACTACCAAACATCTCCATTTGCATCCAACCGCATCCGGATACTCCCTTTTCGCATCCAAACACCTCCAATCGCATCCAAACACCCTTATTCGCATCCGGATACTCCCTTTTCGCATCCAAATACCTCTAATCGGATTCGGTAGCATCCAAACACCTGGTCTTTTCCAAAAGTCAAACTTTTGACTCCTTAACACCCTCAGATAAATCAATCTTGGAAAAATGGATGTTACATTAAAGACCGTCTTGGAAAAAACGAAAATAAATATTGATTCAATCCAAAATCGATGTTGTGCACCTCTCCTTGGCATCCATGTGAATAGGGTTGTAAACAAACCGAACGTTCAACGAACTGGTCGTGAACCGTTCGGCGAAAAGTTTTTTTATATTCGTCTGTTTAATAAATAAATGAACATGAACACAAATTGGCATTCGTTTAATTAAACGAACGAACATGAACAATGATCTTGTTCATTTAATTATGTCCATGAATGTTCGTTTATGTTATTCATTTACGTTCGTTTATGTTTGTTCATCTAATTTTTGTTTATGTTCATATATGTTCAATTGTGTTTTATTACATTACTATATTATGTGTTTGTTTATGTCCATTTATGTTCAATTATGTTTATTTATCTCCGTTTGTTAATGTTTGTTTAACATGTTCACAAACATTAACGAACGAATATTAACAATGTATTTGTTAAACGAATGAACATGAACAAGAAAATTCGTTCGTTTATCCGTTCGTGTTCGTTTGTTTGTTCGACTTAACTTAAATGAACGAACATGAACAAACATTGTTGGTATTCGTTCGATTCATTTATGACCCTAATTATGAATATTAAAAAGTCAAAACAGTAACAAGGTTTTTTTTTTTTTTTTTTTTTTTTTTTTTTTTTTTTTTGCGAAAAGACGGATGGATTTCAACACCCACATCGGACCAGTTCAAGACCAATTTTGGGCCACATGCCACAACATTTATGACAACATGGTGAGAAGCGAGATCCTTTTACACTCTATAGTTTATAAGGATCAATCCAAATCATTTGGGCCAAAAGGCCATAAAGTAGAGGTGCACGATTCCCTTAATCCCTTATCCATCTCCTTGGGAGCAAACTGAATGTAGCCCATGGAATAAAGTACAATCATGATGTTATCATAATCTCATGAGAAATTAAATATTTTTCTAAATGATTTTTATACGATGACAAATTATTAATTTTATTTAATATGAAAAATGTCACATTCTTAATGCTTAAGTATATAATAAAATTATAGAAAAAAAAAGTAAGAGAATATTTGATTTCTAGTCTAATTGATACATTTTAAAACATTTGTATGAACTGCATCAAAATTCATATTGATTTGGTCGAAATACTTCAATTTGTTTTATATAAACTACAAAGTGTGATCGTTACAGACTACATGTAGTTATTTTTTTTCCCAAAAAACTTAAAAATAAAATACTTGTATTAAACATCCAGAAGCAAAGCATCCTTGTGAATATCAAATAACCAAAGCAATTATCCAATAATTTTTTAATACGTTTATGCTCAATAGTCAATCCTTATTTATCCCCCAAAAGCTTAAGAATATTCAACTTTTTTTTTTCTTTGTTAGATCTGAATCATATGACTAGTATTTTTGGAAAAGAATAGGGAATAATAAAGCAAAGGTGGTGGAAGGCACGTGAAAGAAGCAGAAAAAGTTGGGAGATTTTTAATTTGTCATGGGAACTTTAAGTGACCATGCCCCCCATTAAATCATTGAAAATTAATTCAAATTAGGGATGAAGATTGAGTTAGGTCGTTTTCTATTAAAATATTGGGTAAATATAGAAAATAGGTATTGGATTATTTTTATATAAAATATAATTGTTTTACATAATTATAATGAGAAGATTACCTATTGAAATTTTCTGTTTACAAAATACCATATTTTATGATGTTTAATAATATTTTGTAAAAAAAATGCTCAGATTTGTTATAGTTGGATGGTAGTTTTTTTTAATTTAAATAATGCTATTTTCTAAGAACTAAATACATATTTACTTGTTTATGGAGCAAATGATTTTTTGTGAAAAGTTGTGTAAATGGATTATGAGATGTCTTTCTCCCGAAAGAGTCTCGATACTTACGAATGGATCACCAAGATACGGATTTAACATAAGGAAGGGGTTAGATAAAGGGACTCGTTATCTCATTTTCTTTCATTATGCGTATGCAACAATTAAACGTTTGCATCAAGTTGGCTTGTCGTATATTTAGATGTATTCTTTGTGCCTTTAAATGGTCCTATTTGCCACATCTTATATGTATGCTGATTACTTAGGATATAAATTTCATAGGTGAATGGTGTCTCGTCAATATAGTTAACCTTTATAAATTTCATAGGTGAATGGTGTCTGGTCAATATAGTTAACCTTTATAAATTTCATAGGTGAATGATGTATGGTCAATATAGTTAACCTTTATAGGTTACTTAGATGTTTCTATGTTGTATCCAGAACTTAGGTGTTTTACGAGATGGGCGTTGGTTGGATGAGTCGAACATTGTGAAGGAGGATTTTAGAGATTATTATCAATCTCTTTTTTCGAAACAGATTGGACCCCGACCGATTTCTGATCCTTCTCATTTCTTTACTTTATCTGATTCTCAGATTCGTTTTCTACAAGCTCCTTGCACTCGTGAGGAAATAAAAAAAGCAGTTTGCGATTGTGGTTCTTCCAAGGCTCCGGGACCGAATGGTTTTTTTTTGGGTTTTTTAAGCGTTACCGGGATATTTTGGAGGATGATGTGGTTGATTTTGTGACTCATTTTTGTTGAAAATTATGAAGTTATTTAGGAAAGTTTTTATCTCTTATTTTCTATTTTAGATAAGATTGTCTTTGATTTGATATCTTTCAATTAGTGTAGCTGTAATCCCTAATTAAGTGTAGCTCTATAGTATAGCCGGCCCTAATTTTTCCCTGTATATATTCCTTGTACACTCTTCTTTTGAATACACATAAAAACTGAGATTGTTTTTCATCTCAAAACACGCTCTCAATTTCTACATGGTATCAGAGCTTACTCTGACCTAAAGTATTCACGATGACTAATTCATCTCCAAAATCTTCTGAATCCAATCATCATACAATCACACCTGTACCAGGAAATCCTGATACATCCCCTCCAACGAGTCACAAACTCAATGGTCAAAATTTTTTCCAGTGGTCTCAGTCTGTATTCATGTTTATATGTGGTCGTGACAAAGATGGTCATCTCACTGAAGAAACCGTGGCTCCTAACTCAAAGGATCCAAAGTTTAGAACTTGGAGGACCAATGATCATCTAGTCATGTCCTGGCTAATTAACTCCATGACAACCGAAGTTGGAGAAAATTTTCTGCTCTACAAAACTGCACGAGAGATCTGGGAGGCAGCCAAAGAAACCTACTCTAGCACTGAAAACTCCTCTGAATTGTTCGAACTCGAGACAAAGCTGTACGACCTGCGTCAAGGTGATCTCTCTGTTACTCAATACTTCCATCTTCTTTCCCGAATTTGGCTCCAGTTAGATTTATTCGAGATTTACCCTTGGAAATGTGCTGATGATGCCACCACTTATCGCACCGTGGTGAATCAAAAGAGAACTATCAGATTTCTACTTGGCCTCAACAAAGACTTAGATGGTGTTCGAAGCCATGTCATGGGAATACACCCCTTACCAACTCCTCGTGAGGCCTTCTCTACAGTTCGTCAAGAAGAAAGTCGCAAGAAACTTATGATGCCCGAATCCAATACTTATACCACCGAGGGATCTGCTCTTTTCACAAACATGTCTACTCATAATGGGAAGTCCCAAAAGGCTCAAGGTCGTCCCTAGTGTGAACACCGCAAGGTCCACGGTCATTGGAAATCTGGTTGCAGGAAACTCCATGGAAAGCCAGGGGATTGGAAACCCTCGAATAATCGTTTCAATAAAGAAAATCGAGTAAATCTTGCTGCTGGTCCAGAACCATATAATAGTGAAATTCAAACTATCAAGAACCAGTTGGAAACATTGACAAAGATGATGCAGAACAACACAACTTCTGAAGCAAACACCTCTGGTACTTCTGATCAATCTACTATCTTATTGGTTCATAAAGGTAAAATCATCTCTACTCTTCATACCTCCTTTGGGAATGGTAGTACAACCTGGATATTAGACTCAGGGGCTTCCAATCATATGACATCTGATAAAAGTCTTTTCTCATGTCTTCAACCTCAACAGTCCCATGTTCGAATTGCTGATGGTTCATTATCTCCTGTAGAAGGAATTGGATCTATTACATTGTCTAATAATATCACTCTTCAATCAGTTTTGTTTGTACCAAAATTGGATTGAAATTTACTTTCCATAAGTAAACTTACTCAAGATTTGAAAAGTATAATTTGTTTTTCTACCGACTAGTGTGATTTTCAGGTGGCGGGATCGGGGAAGGTGATTGGCATTGCTAAGCAAAGCAAAGGATTATACTTGCTTCAAGAAACCCCTAACTGTGGCTTCAAGTCTAGCACAGATTCTGCTTTCGTCTCTAATTCAACATCTTTTTCCGGGTCTTCCACACAAAATAAAGCCATGTTATGGCACTTCCGCCTAGGTCATCCCAATTTTATGTACTTAGCCAAGTTGTTTCCTGATTTATTTATAAATAAAAAGCCACAATTTTATCAATGTGAGATTTGTCAATTTGCTAAACATACTCGAAATGTTTATCCTACAATTGGTTATAAGCCTTCAAAACCATTCTCGTTAATCCATAGTGACATTTGGGGACCCTTTAGAGTTAAAAATCTAAATGAGGCCCGATGGTTCATCACCTTTATTGATGACCACACAAGAATGACTTGGACATACCTGATGAAGGAAAAATCTGAAACCTTTACAATTTTTCAATCATTCTACAACTTAATTCTTACTCAATTTCATTCAAAAATTCAAGTCCTGAAAACTGATAATGCTCGGGATTATTTCAATACTCTCCTTGGACATTATCTTGCAGAAAAAGGTATTGTTCACACAAGTTCTTGTGTTGATACACCCCAACAAAATGGGGTAGCCGAGCGGAAAAACCGACACCTTCTTGAACTATCACGGGCCATCATGTTTACAAACAATGTGCCAAAATATCTTTGGGGAAAAGCCTTACTCACTGCCACATATCTCATAAATAGGATTCCTAGCCGAGTATTACAATTTCAAGCTCCTCGAGATATTCTCTCAAAATCACATCCTCACATTCTCTCGTTTACATCCGAACTTCCGCTGAAAATATTTGGGTGTACAAGCTTTGTCCATATTCAGAAACAACAACGGTCAAAATTAGACCCTCAATCACTCAAATGTGTATTTCTTGGGTATTCTTCTCGTCAAAAGGGCTATAAATGCTACTCTCCTCTCACTCGAAAAATATATACAACCATGGATGTTACATTTTTTGAAAATCAACCATATTTTCCCAAAACCAATATTCAGGGGGAGAATTCCAATGAATATCAATTTTGGGAAACTTCACATACTCCTTCTGGTGTCACTTCTCCTATTGTCAATCTATAACAGAACACCATAAATAATCTGGACACAAGTTCTCTATTTAGTCCTCTTGAAAATATTTCAACTCTCGAAGACATTTCAAATGCTTCTCTAGAAAACGATCCAATCACACATACCTCTCCTCAACTTCATGTCTACTCTAGAAGAAATCGCCCTTCACAGCAAGTAGATCCAATCACACATACTTCTCCAATCTCTGTCACAGATGATACACAACAACAAACGAATCCGGTTGATGATACCAATGCTACTATTGAGCCCAATATTGATGATTCTGATTTACCAATTGCTCAACGGAAAGGTATCCGCTCATGTACCAAACATCCGATTGAAAGTTATGTTGCATATGGTAAACTTCATCCTTCTTATAGGTAATTTGTAGCTAATCTTGACCAAACATAGATTCCAGATTCCATTCATGAGGCACTAAAAATACCAAGCTGGAAATTGGCTGTTGAAGAAGAAATAAAAGCCCTTGAATCCAATGGAACTTGGACAATCACAAAATTACCTAAAGATAAACAAGTGATGGGGTGCAAATGGATATTTTCTGTGAAATACAAAGCTGATGAAAGTGTAGACAGATTCAAGGCGAGGTTAGTCGCTAAAGGGTTCACTCAATCCTATGGCATTGATTATAAAGAGACGTTCGCTCCTGTTGCCAAACTAAACACGGTTCGAGTATTACTTTCCCTGGCCATAAACAATGATTGGCCTCTTTACCAGCTCGATGTAAAAAATGCTTTCCTAAATGGTGATCTGCAAGAAGAAATTTATATGTCAATGCCACCAGGATTTGAAAACTCCAAAGGCAATATGGTGTGTAGATTAAAAAAATCTTTGTACGGCCTTAAACAATCACCCCGTGCATGGTTTGGAAAATTCAGTCAAGCCATAATCTCACAGGGTTATGTTCAATGCCAAGCTGATCACACTCTATTTATCAAGACAAGTACTACTGGGAAGAAAGATATACTAACTGTTTACGCTGATGATATCATAGTGACAGGAGATGATGTTGAGGCGATTAAACTTCTTAAAAGAAACTTGGCATCCAAATTCAAAATTAAGGATCTTGGACATCTAAAATACTTCCTTGGAATGGAAGTTGCTCGGTCCAAGGAAGGTATTGTTATATCTCAAAGAAAATACATCTTGGATCTCTTAAAAGAAACTTGCCTTCTTGGGTGCAAACCAATAGAAACACCCATGGATCCAAACAAAAAGGGGTGTCATGAGGAAGAACAAACCCCGGTGAACAAAGAACACTATCAACGACTTGTTGGCAAACTCATTTATCTCTCTCACATTCGTCCTGACATTGCGTATTCTGTAAGCATTGTGAGTCAACACATGAATGAACCAACTGAAGAGCACCTAGAAACAGTCAAACGTATTCTAAGGTATCTCAAGATGACTCCCGGTTTAGGCCTACGGTTCAAAAGAACTAAAATCCGTGATGTCCAAGTGTATACTGATGCAAGTTGGGCTGCAAAGGAGACCAATCGGAAATCAACCACAAGTTACTGCTCATATGTATGGGGCAATCTTGTTACATGGAGGAGCAAGAAACAATCTGTCGTATCACGCAGCAGTGCAGAATCTGAGTATAGAGCTCTTGCACTAGGAATATGTGAAGATATGTGGATACAAAGACTACTTAATGAACTCGGGATGAGGAAAGAAGAATCTGTAAAAATGTTTACTGATAGCCAGCCTGCTATTGACATTGCCAAAAATCCCGTTCACCACGACCGCACAAAGCACATAGAAATAGATCGACATTTCATTTATGAAAAAGTTGATCACGGGATAATTCAGCTCAGCTATGTTCCACCGCGCCTCCAAATCGCTGATATCTTAACTAAAGCTTTACCAAGAGTCAAATTTGAAGAATTTATTTCCAAGCTTGGCTTGTATAATATCTACGACCAAGCTTGAGGGGGAGTGTTGAAAATTATGAAGTTATTTAAGAAAGTTTTTATCTCTTATTTTCTATTTTAGATAAGATTGTCTTTGATTTGATATCTTTCAATTAGTGTAGATTTAATCCCTAATTAAGTGTAGCTCTATAGTATAGCCGGCCCTAATTTTTCCCAGTATATATTCCTTGTACACTCTTCTTTTGAATACACAGAAAAACTGAGATTGTTTTTCATCTCAAAACACGCTCTCAATTTCTACAATTTTTATTCTCACTCCTCGATTCCTAAGGGCTGTAATGCTTCATTGTTTACTTTGATCCCCAAGATTAGAGACTCGAAGATTGTAAAAGATTTTATACATATTAGCCTAATTGGTTGCTAGACGAAGACAACTCAGGGCTCAGTTGTCTAATATGTATAGGGGTGTTTCCATTAGGGGTATTGATATGTCGCATCTCTTTTGTGATGGTGATGTTGTTTTGTTAGCTGAGTGGGACCAAACGAATGCTCGTAATATTTTTTGGTATTCTCAGATATTTTTATGGCTTCAGGCTGAAAATTAACTTACTCTATGATGCAAGGATTAAACCACTTCTTGCTAATGAGTTATACCCTGTCAATGATTCATGTTGATTTCACATTAGCGTGATTGAGACATCCTACTTCTTTCCACGGGTCCTCTTTATAAGAACTTGATACTCACGGAGATGCTCCTCGTGCTGCTCTCTGGTCTTAGAGTACACCAAGATATCATCTATGAACACGATGACCAAGCGATCGAGCATCGGTCAGCATACCCGATTCATCAGGTCCATAAACACTGTCGGCACGTTGGTGAGCCCTAACGGCATCACCACAAACTCGTAATGTCCATAACGAGTCCAGAACGCGGTCTTCTCCATGTCATCCTCCCTAACCCTGACCTGATGGTATCCGGACCTCAGGTCTATCTTGGAGAAGCAAGATGCTCCCTGCAACTGATCGAAAAGATCATCTATCCTCGGGAGTGGATAACAGTTCTTCAGCGTTAACTTGTTCAACTCCCGGTAGTCAATGCACATCCGTTGTGAACCATCATTCTTCCTGACGAAGATAATCGGCGTTCCCCACGGAGAACTGCTCGGACGGATGAACTGCTTGCCCAGCAGTTCTGCAGCTGAGATGACAGCTCCCGCATCTCGGGTGGTGACAATTGGTATGGCGCCTTGGCGATGGGGGCCACACCTAGCACTAGGACGATCATGAACTCAACCTGCCTCTCCGAAGGCACTTGGGGTAGCTCCTCCAGAAACACATCAATGAACTCTTTGACAACCGGAACATCCGAAACTAAAACCTAATCCCTGACCTGCGTATCCACCATATACGCTAAATAACCCGCACACCCGTGTTGAATATACTGTTGAGCCCTGGCAGCTGAGCAAAACCCTGAACCCAATCAGGTGTCCTCGCTGTAGATAACCAGTTCTCCCCCACTTTGGGTTCGAACTACCACCCGCTGACCCTCACAGTCGATCATGGCACCGAAGCGACTCAACCAGTCCATACCCATAATCACACACACATCCCCTATGGGAATCGGAATCAAGTCTATCGGGAAGGATACCCCGAAGATCTCCAAAACGAAACCCCGATAGATTGAAGAAGCAGAAATCTCGTGTTCGTTGGCGACAAAAACTCCCAACGGACACTCAAGCTCTCCTATAGGAAAATTGAACTCCCTACTGAATGATCGAGAGACGAATGACCGACTCGCCCCGGAGTCAAATAATACCAATGCAGGAAAGGAGTTCACTAAAAACGTACCTAACATAGGTATAAACACATAAGCATACAACAAATATAATTAATAAGATAAAAGGATAGAAACATACCAGCCACCACATCCGGTGTTGTCTTGGCCTCCTCGACTGTAAGCTGAAAGGCGCGTCCCCGAGCCTTCGGAGGCTCTGCTCTACCCTGACTCCCGTCAGTAATCCTCAGTGTAGCCGGCACTAGAGCCTACGCTGGCATGGCAACTGGTAGGGGACATTAGGCCTTCATATGGCCTACGTGCTCACAATGGTAATAAAGTCTAACCCCAGAAGCTGGAGTCTGGCCCTAATTGCCACACTTTTGGCATCCGCTACCAGATCGACAAACCCCAGAATGATCCTTCCCGCACTTCCCACAAGTGTGGCCGTCCTGATCTCCAAACCTAGAATTGGCGGTCTTGGACCGCTTCGGGTCGGCTACGATTGCACTGGGGCCTGCCTCTGCTCTCTCAACTGCAGCTCAATCTCAAGAGCATGCAGCCTAGCGGCCTCCTATAACTCCAGTAATATGTCACATTTTGGGTAGCAACAAACTGTCCGATGTCAATCTTGAGCATGCTCAGATAACGAGTCATCTGATCCTGATCGGATGCAAACTACGGGAAAATCATCCCCCTCTCAGTGAACATGCGGGTGATCTTTGTCATCGTCTCCGTACCCTGTCTCAGATCCAAGAACTCATGTGGTAGACGCTCTTGCTCAAGCCCTGGAATGTAGCGAGCGTAGAACATCTCCCTGAACTGATCCCAAGTAACTGTCGCTCGCTACTCATCAGAATATGACCCCGTCATCAATCTCCACCAGTCCTTTGCTCCAGACCATAGAAGGTTCAGAGCACATCTGACCTTCTGGTCAGCTGGATATAAGCATGTGAAGGAACATCCATCTACTTCAAACATCCATTCATGGCTATGATCGGGTCCTGAGTCCCATCGAAAGTCAGGGGCTTCGTGTTATCGAAGTCTCGGTACTGAAAAGCCCGAACTGTCCCCGTACTTGCAGCCGCCACGGCTGCGGAGGCTGCAACAGCCGCAGTTTCAGCAATGGCTACATATCTGTCATCAAAATACTCCATCATGGCAATCTTTATAGACTCAAACAGCTCCGAGATCTGACCCCAGACAATCTCGACCACCTCCTCCCGGATGATCTCCCTAACGCGATCCTCTGTCAATGCTGGCCTATCCTGGCTACTAGCTCCTAATCCTGAGCCGGATCCGGTCTCGAATCGTCTCATAACCACCATATTGAAAATATACCAGGAAGATATGAGATAAACTATATAAACAATGGGGAACCAATTCCCAACTAAAACCGTAGGGGTTGTGACTTCCTTGCTACACATCTGGGTCCTGTTCTTTCAGTAGTACGAGCCCATACTACCTTCCACACCTACCAATATTTGTCTCAAGTATCATCACTACGCCCCAACAATATACATAAGCACGGCGAGCTCTCAATCCTCACTCCTAGAGGAAGTCTACATATCTCATAACTGGCTGACTGACCCTGCACAACTCATCCATGAAACTTCCATCAACCCTGTAGCACTCGTGTATGCTAGTCATACATAACGTGGGACCCTATAGACATTCAGATATCTTATCCTACCCTAAGCCCTTCAAAATAAGTCCAAACCAAACATTATCAAGCTATAAGATCTTAATTATGTACAACTATGATGCATACACTGAGCAACTATAGTTATAATGTCAATTTCATATAAGGAAAACCCTAGGCTATCAGGCATCATACAATTAGGCAATTCTATCATGCAATTCCTGAAGATCCCTAGTCTATCACTAGCATGTTGTTATAACATATCATAGTATCAAATAACCGCATGGTATTTTGGGGTTTATTTACTGGCTCTGGCTAATCGTACAATCTGTATCCTCCTTTAGTATATTGAAAACCATTTGAAAATCATTTTGAAAATATTTTCCTTAGTTTGAGACTGGATTCACACGAGTGTTCCTCCAATTCACTCAAACTAAGGCTCTGATACCAACTTGTAACATCCATAAATTTCAAAAAAAATTTAAACTTTTTCAAACATCTAGAAGTCATTATTTATTACAAAATGTTTTCAAAATAGTTTCAGATCAGAGTATCCCAGAAATCAAAATCATAAAATGTGAGAAGGTGCACGATCACGCCTTCGCCTTCCCACGATCATTCGAAGTACCTAAAAAATTCCAAAACTGTAAGCATAAAGCTTAGTGAGTTCCCCCAAAATACCCGCACAACAAATAACACACATATAATAACAACATACTATAGGCCCAATCAACCATCAGGTTGGAATACCCCAGGACCTCAACCATCAGTTTGGAATGCCAACATACTATGGGTCCAATCATCCTCGGGATGGTATACCCTCGGCCCACAAACATCGGGTTGGAATGCCCTGGTCAGTCAGCTCTCATACAAAGCTGATAAGCCTTAACCACCAATCAATCATGTGCACATATATTAGATAATCACATAACAGTCTATAGACAGACAAACTGATCTACAGATCACTAAGCATAGCAACATCCTATCTACCAAGATACCGATCTAACCGATCATAACCACATAGAAACATCCTATCTACCAGGATTCCGATATAACAGAACATACTAACAATAAAGAAGGACAAAAATCCAAAGGGATGGCCTTGATGCCTTTTGACCCTTGAGTATAGTGAGGAAACCTCACCTCACAAGTAGTGTTGAACTGGACTGACAGTCTCCGACCGCTGTCTCACCGAAAATCACGAACTATCCAAAATAACGAATACCAAGTCAACAATTGGCATATCAATCTTGACCAAGGATCCTACATAGAGCAATAGTCTATTTTTCCCTTTCTCTAATTTGGTCCAAGGCCCAATACCGAATCCATGATCTAAAAGTCCAAATATACAAGGCCCATTATTAGCCCAATTTTCCAAAGTGGGCCCAACTTCCTAATTGGGCCGCATCTTAAGATCCATTACAAAAACCGGCCCAAAACACACCTACTCAGAAAGTTCAGCAAGGCCCAAGTCAAATTGGTCCAAAGGCGGCCCAATCCCAAAGCCCAAATCGTCAAAAGCCAATCAGAGGGCATACGTTGGTCGTACTCTGCCTTGCGTTGACCACCATCGGGGTGGTTGACTCAGTATGCTGGGCGTACAAAACTTACGCGGGCCGTACGCTGGTTTTACCAAATCCTTAATAAGTGCTTAATGAGTTAAGCACTTGGGCCCAAATTCCAGATCCATGGACTAAACGAACCTCAGAACCATAAAGTCTCAAACTCTAAGACTTTGGACGTCCAAAAAGTCCTTAATACATGATCTTAACCCATTAAGACCTTCCTACTACATGCAAGAGACACCTTTAGCCATTGGGACATCATTTTTATCACTTAGGACCCTTTCTAGGGGCTGAAAGGACGGCTTATCACGTCCAAAACACAACATGCAGAATATTGGGACTTTTTGGGACAAGAAAGGTGGCTTAAAGCTAATAAGGCAAGATCTAAGTCATACAAGGATAAAGGTTGGAGCTTTTTACCTCCTAGAGCTTCTAGAGCACAAAATAACCTCAGATCTACAAGCTTGCCTCCCTTCTCCAACTCCTTGATGCAATACCTTATTCTTATACTACTCAAAACACACACTTTTAGCTCACACACTCAAGAGAGGGGCTAGGGTTTTGGAAAAATGGCTCAAAACTATGGAGGTTGAAATGATAGACGGTTATGAGCTCATAAGGACGTTTATATAACACCCAAACCCTAAATATTAGGGTTTCAATCTTACATGAGTACGCTCAACGTACACAAGTGTACGCCCAGCGTACAAGGGTGCACCTAGTACGCTCAGCCTACCTTATGTATGCTTAGCGTGCTCTTCTTGATCCCAAAGTTGCAACTTTATCCCTTAGGCTTCTCATGGCTTCACTCTTCCATACCTAGGGACTACAAATGACAAAATAATAATAATAATAATAATAAAAGAGAGGGTTCGAAAATACCTGCAAATATAGGTATGGTACATTGAAATAAAAGAATTTATCTTTGGTTTCCAGGAATAAAGCATCATCAAGGTTTGGTATGGATTGAAACAAAGGAACCAGTTATGAGAGAGCAATCAAGTCTGAAACTTTTCCTCATTAACCCGAATAGAAACAAATGCAACACCACCCTCAAGGCTATAATACATGGTTTAAAATATGATAAAGATTTATCATATTCATGACTAAAGTACCCTTGAAAATATTTTCTTTGAAGAAAAGAACTGAGAGATGCAATGACACAGATAACTGCATAAATTCTTTGGAGGTCTTCGCACATATCTTTACTAACAGACATTCGTCTCCCATGCATTAATTTGACTAAAATGCCCTCTCTGCCTTTGTTTTTGAATGATAATTCCATGCCATTTTGTCATTTACTTGACTTTGAAGAGCACCCTTAAAATCCCTGCACAAACAGGTTATATCCTACATCATAGCTCTAGAAATGCAAGTTTATAGCCTTAGAGTAGAGAGAGATAGTTGATTGGTAGGCTTTGACTCCTTTTATATGATGAGAGACACAAAAATCCATCCAACGTGATGCACCAGCTTTAAGAGTAAAATAATGACTTCATTCTTGAAAGCGATCTACATGAGCTTCCATGCTTGAATCTAGTGTCGTGTACTTCCATTTTGAAACTCAACAACATCACTAAGCTTCTTCCATTTATTTGGAGTCGTTGTGATAATGACTGAATTACCCAGGTTTTATTACACAATATTATTTTAATAAAAGCAACCATTCAAGCATTCTTCCTAAAATGCCCTTTCTTTAAATTTTGGTAGGTGCAACTGATCAGACCTGTTGCACCCTTTATCATTTCAGCAGAAGTAGGACAATGCAGCTTTAACATCTAGTATCTTTATATATGGGACAACTTGCGATTGTAATGATCTGTATATTCAGCATAAAAAGTGATGAACCAAACTCCTCTTCCTTTAACAATACATAATTTTGCAGCTTCCCTTTCCTGGATAAAAGATACACATCTTTGAAAACAAACGAGAATAAACAATCCCAAGCCCATGAGACTATTACCTTTTTCAAATTTGCAACATAAATGTCTTGAAAATATTGTAGGAACCCATTTTATCGATTGGATTGGTAGGAAATAATAATATCAAGAAGATAATCGTATGAACAATGATGAACAAAATATGTGTGTAAAACTATAATGGATAGATAGAGAGATACAACATGATACATGAAGAACACTCATGCATGGGGAGAATCCCTACCCAAACACACACACACACACACACACACACACTCTCTCTCTCTCTCTAAAGTCTACATAGTGCACTCATGAAATAAAAGTCCACTCACCTCCATTTTGTATACTAGTAGAGAGAATATGCTTTCCATACAAAGGAATATTCTAACCTAATAAACACTCATCATTATAGATAATTTTCATGCTCCAACAATCTCCCTTTAAATGCTCGGAAATAGTGAGGGTAAAGTAGTGATAAAAGGCAGAACATTTGACGGGCAGGTCCGGTAGGTTCGGTGTTGAAGTGTCTCGAAAAAGTTAAAGATGTTGTGATCTCGAAATCTGGCAATGGAATCTCTAGCATCAAAGAACATACAGAGGAACCCAATCTCTGAATAAAATATGAAATCTCAATCTTCAAATGTGATCAGTCCCCAAAAACCAATCATGCTCACAGTCTCCCTCTTGACTGCTGAACCAAAGAGCACAATTTCAAATCACATAACATCTTCGATATTCTGAACTCAAATGATAATGCACCAAAAAATCTATGAAGAATAACCTGCAAAAAAATGTGAAGCATCCAAAAATAAAGTTTGAATGACAAATAATGTGAATCTGAAGACGTGGTCTAGTGATGCCAAAAATTTGACCAGGAGATCAAAAATAAGTGCCACGCCACAACATCAAAATAATCTTCATCTTCAAAATATCGCAAACCCAAACTCGAACAATCATAACATCAGATCCGGATGCAAACACAAATGGGACATCCCAAAGTGTAGAGTCTGGAGGTAATTAATCATAATCCGAAGAACATCTAGTAATGCCAAAAATTCGATTTGTAAAGATCAAAAATCAGTGCCACATCACACTACTAAATCAATCTCCGTCTTCAAATGTCTCTAACGTCAAAAGTCCAATAACAAACTCAAAATGGATGCTCATGATTCCCCCCTACTTTTGATCGACAATGCAATAAAGATAAAAAATAATCATGAAACCGGGCAAAAAATTATGTCAGATATGATGGAGCATCGCATGCTCCCCTTGATCTGAGCATCTACCCGTAAAAATGAGCACATTATTTTCTGGTAATGGGTAGACTTGGTGATGTATTGCCAAACTGAACAAACACTGTAGAATATGTATAAAACCCGTTGCTGAAGAACCATAATGTTGAACCAAAGTAATGTTGATAACCGAAATGCTAACCCGAACTCCCAAAACACAACTAATGAATCGTCAATCAAGGTCGAAGTGAATCGGTCTAGACCTCTAATTGGTCCAAATGATGGTCTGAAACCATATGTAACCTGTCCGAAGGAAGTAAAATGCGAACCTCAGAAAAGATCCAAACCTCGAAAAACGTTGTTGATCAGGCAAGTCTCCGAATGAAAATTTGTGGATCCGAATCTCTGAAACCTAAAAATCTTAGGTTGCAAATGCGAATTGCTCGGAAAGAGGAAGAGCACACAAATAATAATCTATGAACCAATTGTGTCTTCACTCATAATCAACAAGAAGAATGAAGCTTTGAACCATGGGCTTAAAATTGGTGTTAAAAAAATGGTTTTAAGTAAAAAAATGGTTTTAATAAAATTAATTGGGTAAATAAAAATTAATTGGTTTTGAAAAATGGGTTAAAATTAAAGTGAAATAAAAAAAAAGAGATTTCAGAATTAAAAAGATTAGGAAATGGGTTAGAATCCGGAATGGATATGGATTCACAAAAACGAGATTGTGGATTCAACAGATGAATATAGGTTCACAAAAGCCTGGGCAGAGATGAGTTAATTAAGATGAGTCTAAAATGGATCCCGATGGAGTATGGATTCACCTTGGAAAAAGGTTTGGACATAGATTGGGTTGGGAGGGTCCGAAGTTGGATCCGATGGATCCAAAATGAATTCACATTGGATTGAATAGTCTTGGAATTTTAAAGGCAAGTGGGTGGGTCCATCTCGAAACTGATGACAACGTCTCTACCAATGAATCTCGGAAATGCTAAATATCTTGGAATCCAAATGCTACAAAAGTGACAAAAGCCGATGTACAATAAATGAAGGGCTGCATGGATTGACTTTGAAGGGCTGCAGAGAATTGTCTGATAGCAATAGAACTCAAATCGAGACAAGTCGACCTGTCAAATGCAGAGGCATAGACCTTTAATGGCATTAAACATGGAGCAGGTGAGTCAACAGTTGGCATATGTGTTTCTCAAATGCAATAACCGAAAATAAATACATATGGGACCTGGATATGCGCTGTCAAGACTTGAATAGGGCGTGAGATAAACCGTTGGAGGCGTGACTGGAGAGTGAGGTATGTACGATAACTACATTTAATGTACAAAATATATGGGCCCCAAATGGATGGCGTGTCGCTTGAGGATAGGTCATGTGACCATCAATCTTTGATCAAAGAAAGCATACAAACGCGTTACATTCTTAGACATATATGCGTAAAAACTACCAGCTTAAACACATGGCTGATAAATACTTGTACGATCAGTAAAACCATATTTTATCCTTGGAAAACAATATCCATAAACACTAAACTTCATTTTATCTCGGAAAATAATAACCACGTCACACCAAAATTAATTTGGTCTAGGAAAAAGCATGCATTTAGCACTTGTATCACCAGCACAATCAACTTGTACATTTCGAAATAACTATCCAAACACTTCTAAAAATCACATATTCCAAACTCAGTACCATATATTCAATCTTTTACCCCCACAACCATATTTTTGTGTTTTCTAAACATCTTTTTGTGTGGGATAATAAGATCAAACACCACCTTTTAAAAGGAACTTCATCTTCTTCGGCAAAAAAAATCTCCATGACATAGATTTAACAGCAGCAAAATGTATGAACAGTAGCAACAAAATATTTATTTTTCTAGCAACATCACCAACAAAGCAGTAAATAATTCACTAAAGATTTTTTAGTTGCAAAGACTGAGAAATGCTTCATAAATGACAAAAATCTTCAAGATAATAAATCAATCGGGATCGTTCCCTTGAACTAATCGTGAGATCTTCAAGGTTTCGCTATGATACCACTTGTAGGAACCTATTTTATCGATTGGATTGGTGCGGAATAATAATATCATACATACTTATAAAGCTAGCATTTTTTCTTGAATCTCATGCATTTGAAACCCCTTTTTTTAACTTCCTCAAACCACATTCATTTGAAACCCCCTTTTTTAACTAATGCAACTCAAAAGTTTTATAACTTATATTACGTTTAATTAGCATTTAGTGAAAAGTTTACTATAAAAAGCTCAATCTTTTGGGAAGACATGCATACAAATCATATACAAATTTCAGAAAGAAAACAAACTTAAAGGTTTTTGTGTTAGGTTGAGGACTTATAACCACTTTTGAAGATATGCTATTATATTAGAGCTTTCAATTTGTAAGTTTGTTATACTAATTCGTTTTTATATTGTCTTCGTTTTTGGATTATTGTAATACAGTCGTTGTATGTTGTGGTTTAATCGTTAATATTTTAACCATATTTTATATAGGGTGATGTCGAAAATATTTAATTAAATGTTTTAAATATGTTTTTTTTTGTTTTGTAATTGTGTCATTTCAAAAAGGTAATTAATTAAAGCTCCTACATATGTTCTACTTTCCATCTCTCTCTCTCTCACTCTCTCTCTCTCTCTCTCTCTCTATATATATATATATATATATATATATATATATATATATATATATATATATATATAGATGTCAAAATACTTCAACCAAAATTCATTTAAAATCTAATATTTCAAATGCTTTTTAATAATGATTGTAAAATTTTCAACATGTGTTACTTAATTGATTGACTAATAAAAATATTAATGTTTTGAAACTCCTAACTCTTAAATTTATATTATTTAATTTGTTAGTTAACTAAAATATTTTTCCTACATAAAGATAACATTTTTATGTTTGGTTACTCATATTTGTTTATGTAATTAGAAAACAATGTGTACATAGAATGACCACTTCAATTTCACATATGAATCGATACCACTAGAGAGGTATGTTGTCTTTAACCGGTGGGAGGAGATCAACATAACTTTTTTAATTATTTATATTAATGCTTAGTAATATCTATTTTATATTCTTATTCACCTTAATTTTTTAGGTAAAAATTAAGGAAAAGCATTCTCGACGCACCAACATAAAGTCAAACATACGTTTTACGAAATATGTAATTAAAATTAAATATCATATTTACTAATGGACTTATTTTTAAACTCTTGATGACATTTATGTATAATTATATATTTTGTATGACTTCATTCTTAATTTCAATGTTTTATATTTGAAAGTTCATGTATGAAACCTTGGATGTTTTGGTGTAATATAAATAGTGTAATACAAAGTTTATTAGTTCAATATTGTTTATTAATAGCTCATTTAAAACAACTTATTTCTTATTTTATCCAAAAAATATTATCGGACATAAGAAAAGTAGATTATATTAATGTTATACAAACACTTATAATATAAATTTGGATATTATAAAAGTAAAAGTAAAGTTTATAAGGTATGGACTATATTAGATAGTATCAAAATATAAATTGATAGATTGTTATGTTATTTGATAATTCGGTTAATGCACAAAACATGACTAAAAACGTAAATTTCAACATATTTCTATTTTTCCCATAATTATTTTAACCACTTAAATGCATTCTTGCGCAACGCGCGAGGTTACGCCTAGTCATAAAGATAATCGTATGAACAATGATGAACAAAATATGTGAGTAAAACTATAATGGATAGATAGAGAATACAACATGATACATGAAGAACACTCATAGATGGGGAGAATCCCCACCCAAACGCTCTCTCTCTCTCTCTCTCAAGTCTACATAGTGCACTCATGAAATAAAAACCAATCACCTCCACTTTATATACTAGTGGGGGGAATATGCTTTCCATACAAAGGAATATTCTAACCTAATAAACACCCATCATTGTAGAGCATTTTCATGATCCAACAAATATTTCCCTTGAGAGACTGCATACTTATGAAACAAACTAAGAAATCTTCTATTTTCAGCATCCAAAAAGGGATACTTCTGATCATCTGATGTTGCATCCTTTTTCTTTCCACAATTACTTTTCTTTGATTTGCTTTTTTCCGGAACAATAAATCACAGTTATTTGTTGATGTATCACAGTAATGATGACTAGCTAGGTGAATTGGTCATGAATCTGAGAAGGATTTTCTTGAGGTCTTGCTTCATATTTAGAACATGAAAACATAGTGCATAACATTGAAACATTTGAAGCTGATGAGTGAGAGATGTATCAGCATGAAAAAATGTATCAGCGTGAAGCTGGATGAAGCTGGTGGAGTTTCGAGAAGCTGAAAGAAAAGAGTTAGGAATCAGCTTATGATGTCAACATGAGAGGTGTATCAGCGTGAAAAATGACATAATTTTGATATCAGCGTGTACACTCGTTGATGATTGAGAGGTGCTGGAAAAAAAACACGTGCTAACGCTAATGAGTGTAGATTGAGTCTGCAAGAACAAAAAAGATGGATATAAATATTCACTCCAAACCATTTGAATACGTCCGATAATACCCTCAAAAACATGATCTTTGTTCCATCTTCTTTTTACTAATTTCTAACAAACCAAGCTACCCCTGTATTCCATTTGAAATCTCGAAGGACTCAAAAGATCACTTGTTGCATACTTCTTTTGTTGTTCATTGCTTTGTCTATACCCGCGTTGACTTTTACTCCAAAAATCATAGCTTCTACATCAAATGAATTAAAGGGATGGCCCACATGACTTGAATCAACCCTCATCCAGTGTGCGAAATATGCATTATCATGTGAATACAAACAAAAAGCACATCGGCATGAAGGTCTCATCAGCTTTATCCAAAATGCTCATGTCAGCTTTGATCTCTCGAATACATGCATACAAATTGAAACCATGTGACAGTAATCACATTTAATTATTTGATTTACCTGGATAGCAGAAGATGATGCTTTTCCATTGGTTTGTGAGTCTTTTTCTTTTTGATGTAATGCCTAATTCTTTGAGTAGTATCACACCTAAATTCCATCATTTCAACACCAACTTATCTTGTACACATCCTTCAACCATGTGACACCAAATATCCTTGAAGACTTTCTTTTGACTTATCTCTTTTCAGCCATTTGAGAAAAGGAAATAGAGTGTAGTAAACTTTGCTTTGAGCATCAAGAGCAGTCACCGTCGCATGAAATAGCATGAAACCCTTAATGACCGAAATACCCCTTGCAAGAGAAAAATATTGCTTGCAGTTATCTTCTTCTCCAAATGGCTCCAAAACTTTGTTTTATTTGGCATTTGGACAAAACCTCTAGTGTAAGAGTGAAAGACTTGTAATGACCAAGTTGCTCTTTTTTCTTGATAATAAGCACAATAACGAATGATATTCATACTCACATTTTCTTGTAATTTTTTTTGTTTTTGACATCAAACCAAACACAATGATTTCAAAAATAAAAATTATACACAACACTTAAAAGAAAATGAAATAAAGGACATTAAAAAAAACTTACACAAACAATATACAAAAAATCTTACTCTTGCTTAGTGAGAATGAGGAAGAGTGAGTGCCAACCAGAACTTTGAAAGATTCTAGTTCTTTTTCACATCTTCAAATTTTAGCAAATGATTTTTGGAAACCAAAAGAAGATTTGGTTTAGAGACAGTTACCTAGTGATATCTTTGAACAGTGGAATAATGAATACAATGTTTCAGTGTTTGAACAAATCTTGAAGATTTCCATTTTAATCTCACTTCTTCTGAAGATTTCTGGTCTGAAAGAATGAAGTTTGCTTCAAAACATTTGAACCATTCTCTTCTTCTCCTTACTTTCGGAAATTTCTGATCAAATTTAGCTTCAGGCGTCTGAACTCTTTTCTTTTTCTTCTTCTTCTTCTTCTTCTTCTTTGTAATTGCCATCAGATATGGTGGATGATACTATAACGAAAATTTCTTCTTCTTCTTTCGATTTTCGTGGTTTCGAATAGGTTTTGAACTTCTGAATCTTCAACAAATATTTGAACAAGAGTTCTAACAAACTATGATAACTTGAATGTATCAGGAAATCTGCTCTGATACCAATTGGAGGTTTTTATCGATTAGATACACTCAAGTATAAATAATGAAGAACAAACAAAGAACAGAAGAACATGATTATCACAAAGATACTTTCACTTACAAAGGGGTTGTTCTCACCAAGAGATTAGGTCACAAAGACGTTGACGACACCAATGCATTCACATTAGAGTTTTACCCTAATGTTGATTATATATGATTACAGAATAACAAAAATCCCACTATTTGGGGAATATATACCTATCTAAGTAAAGGTTTGATACTGATCACCAAGATTACAGATCAAACATCTATTTTATATATACAATATAACTTCATAATATACAAACAATAAATTCTTATAATATATATATATATATATATATATATATATATATATATATATATATATATATATATATATAATGATATCTTCTTAATATAAAATGATCTCTAAGATTATGAACTTCACGCTGACACTGATAGAATTGGGAGTGGCGTTGGCATTAGTGTTGATGTTGGCGCTAGCGGTTAGCGTGTAATGTGTTCGACTCATCAGATCATAAGGTGTGACCTTAAAATTGTATATCATAAGTCTTCAATTTGGTGTTTTGAAGGTATGTTTAGTTTCTGAGTTTATACACCAAAGTTTCGCAATGTATGTGGTTAACTATTTTATAGGTTGTCATCGCTTACGTATCATTTTGTTATTGGACATTTTTCTAAACGACTCTCTGGGTGTCAACCTATATGAAGATGTAACATCTAGAAAACTTCAGGTTTTTTTTGATGGATTAGGTGTCTAAGCCCATAAATATAATTGGTATGTACTTGACCCGATAGTAGCATGGTCCATTTTGGGTTGCATTCACCAGAACAATTTGATAAGATGTATATTTGAGAAAGAGGTTATTTTTGATTTATTAATATATTATAAGTATAATATATTAAATGAGAAATCATATTATTTAATTATTATTGATCAAAATTTAATTTGGAATTAATTTAGTGATCAAAAGAGACTGATTATGTAAATCAGTGATACATATAGTTAATGATCCATGATTGATTTGTGATGGACTAAGCTTATGAGATAGTCCATGAAGTGTTACTCTAAATCAACTGTTGGATCATAAGCCTAAGTGTAAGAATTAGGGTTTACAGGTGACTCATGGAATTCTACACTATATATGTAACCTCTAAGCCCATAAAATCAGGACCAAGAGTATTCTAAGAGGATATAGCCAATTTTTGGTGCTCCAAGATCTCTCTCATTGTTGATGGTGTTTTGTGAAACATTTAAGGCATCACACTTGAGCTTCTAAGCTCTTGAAAGTCCAACTTCTACAAGCTACAACAAGAGGTAATCATCTAATTAGTTTTTATGATTCAAATATCAAATTTGTATGCTAGTTAGGCTTCATGCTTTGGAAAAAGAATATTGCACTTATAACTAGAGAAAACTTAGATCCAAAGCATTAGGTTTGTATGTGCACCAAAGGGATGTTATAGTGCTCAAAACCCATCAGTGGTATCAAAACCTAGGGTGTTTTCTATTATATTTATGCAATTGTTTGATTTTCAAAGATGAAAAATTGTCATTTTTGGCCACTGATTGTTGGACTCATCGAGTCCCATGAGGGAACTCGATGAGTGGATCATGTGTGATGAACTCGTTGAGTCCATTCCATGAACTCGACGAATAGGATCTCCTGTTTGCAGTTTTTTAAGTTTTTGGCCAGAATTGGATTATGATCATTACCACAAACTGTTTTGTATCATAAAATTCGTTTTTTATATGGTGATGATTATCCTCATCCAATTAATAGAAAATTATAAATTTTTAAGATAATAAGTTGATTATTTGTATTATTTGATTTGAATTGCCTTGTTATGAGTTAGATTAGGTCAATTTGGTAAACAATAAATTATATGATAATTTTATTGGTTAAATTTGATCTAAATGTTTCTTGAAGAGTTTCATAAATTTTCCTCAAGTTATGGAATATGAAAAGTCTAATTCATGAAACATTAACTCCTTAAGTTATGGAATTCAAGAGGTTTTGAAGAGTTTCAAAACTTGCCCTCAAGTTTTGGAATTTGAAAAGTCTCATTTATGAAATATTAAAATTCCAAACCCTAGAATTTTAAAAGTTTAAATTTCAACCCTTATACTATTATAATATTAAAGGATTAATACTTATATATATATATATATATATATATATATATATATATGTATAAGACAAGTCAGTCTTACCATTAGTAGGCCTCATTCACGAAATTGGTCTATAAGGAGGGTATAAGGAAATTGCCTATAAAATGGCGATTGAATGAGTGTCCACTCTCACTCACCGCTTCCTTGACTAATGGAGGGTCGTTAGCCGAACGGGGAGGATAGGACATTAATTCTCATTAATAAGTATAATGATATTGTAAAGTAGTAATAACTAAGACTAGAAGCTATTATGCTCCGTCTTCTTGAAAACCTGTGTGTGTACCTGCCTATTGGTTTCCTGAGAATACAAGTAATTTTGAAAGTTTATCAACATTTAAGTTGGTGAGTTCATAAGCATTTTGTTTTAGAAAATAAGTTCGTTGTTCCTTAAAAATGTTCGTACGTTCCTCCAGAAAATCGTATATTTTCTTAGTAAAATGGAATGTAGTCTTAGTCCCTTCGGACCAAAATGTATAAATGTTTTTGTATTCTTAAGTAGTAATATTACGTAGATTTTAATCTATATAAAAGCCATTTGGATGTATGATTTCCGAAATGAAAGTTGTTCTATACTTGAAAACGATGCAATATGGTTTTATGATGATACAACCCTTATGTATGCCTGCCCCCGGGGTAAAATTTACACCAGATATGTAAGTTTTTGTGTCATAAAATAGTGTACTCCTAAAAAGACTTATAGCTTCTTTCTAAAATCCCCCAGTGTAGATAAGTTATATAAAATCAAGATCGAATAAACCGTCGAATATAATGGGTCTGACCTAAGCACACAACCAAACAAAGAACAAGATCTAAGGCGGACCCAGCCATTTTCAAGTCGATCGTGTCTATATTTTATATAAATCTGCCTTATACGTGTAGCAATTATGAACGAAATCTAACAATTCTAGACGAAATGTAGTCATAATTACCTAAGACCCATATGTGTGAATTTTTGTTCGTGAAATTAGTATACTGTAGTAGTACATAAATAAAACTTCTTTCTTTGTAAATGTAATGTATGTTCAAGAAAAATCCAATATTTTCCTTATAAAATGAGTTGTAGTCTTAGGACTCAAGACCGAAATGTACAAATATTTCCTTATAAAATGGGTGGGTCCGCCTTAGATCCTGTTCTTTGTTTGGTTGTGTGCTTAGGTCAGACCCATGAACTCGACGAATAGGATCTCCTGTTTGCAGTTTTTTGAGTTTTTGGCCAGATTTGGATTATGATCATTACCACAAACTGTTTTGTATCATAAAATTCGTTTTTTATATGGTGATGATTATCCTCATCCAATTAATAGAAAATTATAAATTTTTAAGATAATAAGTTGATTATTTGTATTATTTGATTTGAATTGCCTTGTTATGAGTTAGATTAGGTCAATTTGGTAACAATAAATTATATGATAATTTTATTGGTTAAATTTGATCTAAATGTTTCTTGAAGAGTTTCATAAATTTTCCTCAAGTTATGGAATATGAAAAGTCTAATTCATGAAACATTAACTCCTTAAGTTATGGAATTCAAGAGGTTTTGAAGAGTTTCAAAACTTGCCCTCAAGTTTTGGAATTTGAAAAGTCTCATTTATGAAATATTAAAATTCCAAACCCTAGAATTTTAAAAGTTTAAATTTCAACCCTTATACTATTATAATATTAAAGGATTAATACTTATATATATATATATATATATATATATATATATATATATATATATATATATATGTATAAGACAAGTCAGTCTTACCATTAGTAGGCCTCATTCACGAAATTGGTCTATAAGGAGGGTATAAGGAAATTGCCTATAAAATGGCGATTGAATGAGTGTCCACTCTCACTCACCGCTTCCTTGACTAATGGAGGGTCGTTAGCCGAACGGGGAGGATAGGACATTAATTCTCATTAATAAGTATAATGATATTGTAAAGTAGTAATAACTAAGACTAGAAGCTATTATGCTTCGTCTTCTTGAAAACCTGTGTGTGTACCTGCCTATTGGTTTCCTGAGAATACAAGTAATTTTGAAAGTTTATCAACATTTAAGTTGGTGAGTTCATAAGCATTTTGTTTTAGAAAATAAGTTCGTTGTTCCTTAAAAATGTTCGTACGTTCCTCCAGAAAATCGTATATTTTCTTAGTAAAATGGAATGTAGTCTTAGTCCCTTCGGACCAAAATGTATAAATGTTTTTGTATTCTTAAGTAGTAATATTACGTAGATTTTAATCTATATAAAAGCCATTTGGATGTATGATTTCCGAAATGAAAGTTGTTCTATACTTGAAAACGATGCAATATGGTTTTATGATGATACAACCCTTATGTATGCCTGCCCCCGGGAAAATTTACACCAGATATGTAAGTTTTTGTGTCATAAAATAGTGTACTCCTAAAAAGACTTATAGCTTCTTTCTAAAATCCCCCAGTGTAGATAAGTTATATAAAATCAAGATCGAATAAACCGTCGAATATAATGGGTCTGACCTAAGCACACAACCAAACAAAGAACAGGATCTAAGGCGGACCCAGCCATTTTCAAGTCGATCGTGTCTATATTTTATATAAATCTGCCTTATACGTGTAGCAATTATGAACGAAATCTAACAATTCTAGACGAAATGTAGTCATAATTACCTAAGACCCATATGTGTGAATTTTTGTTCGTGAAATTAGTATACTGTAGTAGTACATAAATAAAACTTCTTTCTTTGTAAATGTAATGTATGTTCAAGAAAAATCCAATATTTTCCTTATAAAATGAGTTGTAGTCTTAGGACTCAAGACCGAAATGTACAAATATTTCCTTATAAAATGGCTGGGTCCGCCTTAGATCCTGTTCTTTGTTTGGTTGTGTGCTTAGGTCAGACCCATGAACTCGACGAATAGGATCTCCTGTTTGCAGTTTTTTGAGTTTTTGGCCAGATTTGGATTATGATCATTACCACAAACTGTTTTGTATCATAAAATTCGTTTTTTATATGGTGATGATTATCCTCATCCAATTAATAGAAAATTATAAATTTTTAAGATAATAAGTTGATTATTTGTATTATTTGATTTGAATTGCCTTGTTATGAGTTAGATTAGGTCAATTTGGTAAACAATAAATTATATGATAATTTTATTGGTTAAATTTGATCTAAATGTTTCTTGAAGAGTTTCATAAATTTTCCTCAAGTTATGGAATATGAAAAGTCTAATTCATGAAACATTAACTCCTTAAGTTATGGAATTCAAGAGGTTTTGAAGAGTTTCAAAACTTGCCCTCAAGTTTTGGAATTTGAAAAGTCTCATTTATGAAATATTAAAATTCCAAACCCTAGAATTTTAAAAGTTTAAATTTCAACCCTTATACTATTATAATATTAAAGGATTAATACTTATATATATATATATATATATATATATATATATATATATATATATATATATATATATGTATAAGACAAGTCAGTCTTACCATTAGTAGGCCTCATTCACGAAATTGGTCTATAAGGAGGGTATAAGGAAATTGCCTATAAAATGGCGATTGAATGAGTGTCCACTCTCACTCACCGCTTCCTTGACTAATGGAGGGTCGTTAGCCGAACGGGGAGGATAGGACATTAATTCTCATTAATAAGTATAATGATATTGTAAAGTAGTAATAACTAAGACTAGAAGCTATTATGCTCCGTCTTCTTGAAAACCTGTGTGTGTACCTGCCTATTGGTTTCCTGAGAATACAAGTAATTTTGAAAGTTTATCAACATTTAAGTTGGTGAGTTCATAATCATTTTGTTTTAGAAAATAAGTTCGTTGTTCCTTAAAAATGTTCGTATGTTCCTCCAGAAAATCGTATATTTTCTTAGTAAAATGGAATGTAGTCTTAGTCCCTTCGGACCAAAATGTATAATTGTTTTTGTATTCTTAAGTAGTAATATTACGTAGATTTTAATCTATATAAAAGCCATTTGGATGTATGATTTCCGAAATGAAAGTTGTTCTATACTTGAAAACGATGCAATATGGTTTTATGATGATACAACCCTTATGTATGCCTGCCCCCGGGGTAAAATTTACACCAGATATGTAAGTTTTTGTGTCATAAAATAGTGTACTCCTAAAAAGACTTATAGCTTCTTTCTAAAATCCCCCAGTGTAGATAAGTTATATAAAATCAAGATCGAATAAACCGTCGAATATAATGGGTCTGACCTAAGCACACAACCAAACAAAGAACAGGATCTAAGGCGGACCCAGCCATTTTCAAGTCGATCGTGTCTATATTTTATATAAATCTGCCTTATACGTGTAGGAATTATGAACGAAATCTAACAATTCTAGACGAAATGTAGTCATAATTACCTAAGACCCATATGTGTGAATTTTTGTTCGTGAAATTAGTATACTGTAGTAGTACATAAATAAAACTTCTTTCTTTGTAAATGTAATGTATGTTCAAGAAAAATCCAATATTTTCCTTATAAAATGAGTTGTAGTCTTAGGACTCAAGACCGAAATGTACAAATATTTCCTTATAAAATGGGTGGGTCCGCCTTAGATCCTGTTCTTTGTTTGGTTGTGTGCTTAGGTCAGACCCATGAACTCGACGAATAGGATCTCCTGTTTGCAGTTTTTTGAGTTTTTGGCCAGATTTGGATTATGATCATTACCACAAACTGTTTTGTATCATAAAATTCGTTTTTTATATGGTGATGATTATCCTCATCCAATTAATAGAAAATTATAAATTTTTAAGATAATAAGTTGATTATTTGTATTATTTGATTTGAATTGCCTTGTTATGAGTTAGATTAGGTCAATTTGGTAAACAATAAATTATATGATAATTTTATTGGTTAAATTTGATCTAAATGTTTCTTGAAGAGTTTCATAAATTTTCCTCAAGTTATGGAATATGAAAAGTCTAATTCATGAAACATTAACTCCTTAAGTTATGGAATTCAAGAGGTTTTGAAGAGTTTCAAAACTTGCCCTCAAGTTTTGGAATTTGAAAAGTCTCATTTATGAAATATTAAAATTCCAAACCCTAGAATTTTAAAAGTTTAAATTTCAACCCTTATACTATTATAATATTAAAGGATTAATACTTATATATATATATATATATATATATATATATATATATATATATATATATGTATGTATGTATAAGACAAGTCAGTCTTACCATTAGTAGGCCTCATTCACGAAATTGGTCTATAAGGAGGGTATAAGGAAATTGCCTATAAAATGGCGATTGAATGAGTGTCCACTCTCACTCACCGCTTCCTTGACTAATGGAGGGTCGTTAGCCGAACGGGGAGGATAGGACATTAATTCTCATTAATAAGTATAATGATATTGTAAAGTAGTAATAACTAAGACTAGAAGCTATTATGCTCCGTCTTCTTGAAAACCTGTGTGTGTACCTGCCTATTGGTTTCCTGAGAATACAAGTAATTTTGAAAGTTTATCAACATTTAAGTTGGTGAGTTCATAAGCATTTTGTTTTAGAAAATAAGTTCGTTGTTCCTTAAAAATGTTCGTACGTTCCTCCAGAAAATCGTATATTTTCTTAGTAAAATGGAATGTAGTCTTAGTCCCTTCGGACCAAAATGTATAAATGTTTTTGTATTCTTAAGTAGTAATATTACGTAGATTTTAATCTATATAAAAGCCATTTGGATGTATGATTTCCGAAATGAAAGTTGTTCTATACTTGAAAACGATGCAATATGGTTTTATGATGATACAACCCTTATGTATGCCTGCCCCCGGGGTAAAATTTACACCAGATATGTAAGTTTTTGTGTCATAAAATAGTGTACTCCTAAAAAGACTTATAGCTTCTTTCTAAAATCCCCCAGTGTAGATAAGTTATATAAAATCAAGATCGAATAAACCGTCGAATATAATGGGTCTGACCTAAGCACACAACCAAACAAAGAACAGGATCTAAGGCGGACCCAGCCATTTTCAAGTCGATCGTGTCTATATTTTATATAAATCTGCCTTATACGTGTAGCAATTATGAACGAAATCTAACAATTCTAGACGAAATGTAGTCATAATTACCTAAGACCCATATGTGTGAATTTTTGTTCGTGAAATTAGTATACTGTAGTAGTACATAATTAAAACTTCTTTCTTTGTAAATGTAATGTATGTTCAAGAAAAATCCAATATTTTCCTTATAAAATGAGTTGTAGTCTTAGGACTCAAGACCGAAATGTACAAATATTTCCATACTTGTGATAGTAAGTGCAGTTTTAAATAAATAAAACCCTTAAGAATGTAAGAATCCCCGTAAACTATATGTGTCTTTGTTTCCCTATGTGAGTTATTATAACCATGCAATTGAAATAGTAAGCTTGTTACCACGTACTACAGGCGTCGGAATATTTTGACATTTGTCACCCCATACTTGTCGGTCTAGCTGTTGCAAGAAGCTCAGGTGCGGGATTGTCTGCCCCAATATAGATCTATACACATGTATCACGCTCTCCCTACAAGAGATTATGGTTATAATACAGAACTTTAACCAGTACTCTAAAGAGTACAATGAAGTAGCATCTCACAAATTTGATTCAATGAGTTTACGTGTAGTGTAAATGAAAACCCTTTTTAAATGTAAGAATCCCCGTAAACTATATGTGTTGTTGGAATTTTTTGACATTTGTCACCCCAGACTTGCCGGTCTAGCTGTTGCAAGCAGTTTGGGTGTAGGATTGTCAGTCCCAATATAGATCTATACATATGTATCATGCTCCCCTTATAAGAGACTATGGTTATAATACAAGACTTTAACCAGTACTCTAAAGATAATAATGAAGTAACATCTCACAAATTTGATTCAACGAGTTTACGTGTAGTGTGAATGAAAACCCTTTTGTAGTATAAATGAAACCTTCCTTAGTATGTTCGTAGTGTTAATGTACCATAAACTATACCTATTATAGTTTATCATATATGTTGGTAATGATGAAAGACCCTTATATGAATGACTATTTATGTTTCATGGAAGTAAACCAACATGAAATTCAATCAACATGTACCTATTTATTGCTATACACTTTGCTCAACATGTTACAAAGTGTTAATGAACTTATAAACTAATTTACTAGTTTTAAATTTTCTGTCACTGTTCTTAGAAAAATCATAGAAATACACTGAAAGTCGAAAACTGAATCTGTAAACTCCGGGAGTTCAGAAAATGTGTCGAGTTTGTTCATAATTTTTATTATGATTTTAAGTCATCTCTAACCAGTGTGAAAATGTCCATCTTCACAGACTGGTCCGAAATTATTTCTGAAATGATAGGTAGTTTTGTAAAAATTGCCATAAATTGTAGAAAAATCGTATGAACATGTGCAAGTAGTCATTAGAAAGGTATAAACCTGAACTATTTTCATATTGAAAATTTTTGAAAAATATTAAGTTTACGATGGTCAAAACAGTTTGTGAATAGACCATAACTTTTTTGTTGAAAGCTGTTGATTAAGTTTAGAATATGTTTTGGGTGTTGTAACTTGTATCCCCCCCCCCCCCCCCCCGAAAACTTGAAGGAAACATGAAAATACAGGGGTATGAACTCACCTTGAGTGATTTCCTATGGTGGAAGGTTGAAGAATGGGAGTTTCAAGTCAAGAACACTTGAAGGATGCTTGAAGATTTGAAGATCCTAAGAACAAATATGTCGATATTTGTGTAAATGATCCATGATTTGTATGAAGAAGTGTAGAATATTTAGGAGTTGAATGAAGATACTTACCAAGAGTGGAGGAAAAACTCAAGAACGTCCTAGGGAAATTGGGCTCCAGAGAGAGAGAGAGAGAGAGAGAGAGAGAGAGAGAGAGTTTGCTTTGGAGGGAAGAGTGAAATCTTAGAAGAGATATGATACAAATCTCTTGGATTTGTTTATCAAAGTTAATTGTATGGGAAGAGTGTTGAAGGATCTAAATAAATTGACTAGCTAGATGTGAATAGTGACATAAAGTTGATGTGGGGATCACTTGGTGTCATAACTTTATGAAAAAGTCAACAAGCCTGTAGGTGAAAATCCCACGTCAAAGTCATAAAAAACGGACTCAAAATGCGAAACTGGTAAAAACCAGACTTGAGAAGCGATAGGGTCCGTTGTTGAGAGGGTTCGCATCCTGAGAGGGTTTCGCAGCGAGAGGGTTCGCATCCTGAGAGGGTTTCGCAGCGAGAAGATTCGCATCCAAAGAGGATTCATTGCTAGAGGGTTCGTATTCTGAGAGGGTTTCGCAGCGAGACTATTCGCATCCTGCGAGGGTTTCGTAGCGATAGGGTTCGCATCTTGAGAGGGTTTCGCAGTAAGAGGGTTCGCATCCTGAGAGGGTTCGTTGCGAGAGGGTTCACATCCTGAGAGGGTTTCGCAGCGAGAGGGTTCACATCCTAAAAGGGTTCGTTGCGGGAGGGTTTGTATCCTGAGAGGGTTTCGCAGTGAGAGGGTTCGCATCCTGAGAGGGTTTTGCAGCGAGATCCTAAGAGGGTTTCGCAGCGAGAGGGTTCGCATCTTGAGAGGGTTACACAGCGAGAGGGTTCGCAGCGAGAGGGTTTGTATCCTGAACGGGTTTCGCAGCGAGAGGGTTTGCATCCTGAGAGTGTTTCGCACCCATTGTGCTGTTTTTCATATTTTCTTCCCGTTTTAAGTGATTTTCAACTAATTGAAGGGTTGGGATGGTACAAAAGTTTATGAAAAATTTGAAGAGATTTTTAGAGAGATTTGGGATATATATATATATATATATATATATATATATATATATATATATATATATATATATATAGCAAGAGAGATTGAGAGATACTTTTCTTGTGGCCTTTGTTAGTGTTTTTCCCCGTAGTGCTAGGATTATAAACTCCACTACGCCTTGTTATGAATGTTATACGCCCCCGAAGGGTACCTAATAGTGCTTTATAGAGTCGTTACACACTCACTCTGCTTAGGGTTTAGAATTTCTGAACATATGAAAAAACTGAGTGACACTTTGTATTAAGATAGAGAGTTGTACACTAGTAAACATAGAGTAAGTCGCATCATACCAGTACTAGTTGATTTGACCGGTTTGACTCGTTGACTTAGTTTGACTTTGACTTGACCAGAAATTGACGGTAGTCACAGAATCAAGGAATTTCAATCCATTTAAAACTTAATACTCAATTTTGTTTTTCACTGTGGAAATTGGTAAATTGTCATTTACCTACCTTCAAATATTTTGCAATTGGATTACGGCATCCCTCTTCTGAATTGTGAAATATTGTGTTGGGTCCTAGCCTTAATATTTCATTTAGGTGTTATATTAAGTATTATTATCTAATCTAAACTTTGTCTTTCTTTTCAGATGTCTACTTCAAACATTGCTTCCAACTCAAACTCTTCCGGCTCTTTCTCCCTCATTAACTTATATGGGAGGGTCATTTTTGATGGATCGAATTTCAATGATTGGATTCGAAACATCCGCATGGCCATTTGATACGAGGAAAAAGAGTATGTCCTCGACAAAGAGCTTAAGGAGATTAATGAATCTATTGTCACTCCTGAATAGATAACTGAGTATATGGCTCCTGAGAAGGATGCGACAAAGATTTCATGTATCAAGATAGCTACTATGAATCTTGAGCTTCAGAAGTCTTATGAGGACTTCTGGCCTTTCGAGATGCACCAAGACTTGATGGAAAGGTACCATCAAAGTGCTCGACATGAAAGGTATGAGATCATTTCCTCCATGATAACAACAAAAATGAAGAATGGAGAGTCTATCACGACCCACTTACAAAAGATGCAAAGGTTTGTGGATCACTTGCTGAAGTTGAATGTCAACTTCAATGAAGAGTTGCCTATCGATATTATCCTACACTCTTTACCTTCTTGTTATGATCAGTTCAGAATGACTTATCGTATGAAAAATGAGGAAGTCACTCTAAGAAAGCTTCAAGGCCTTCTCAGAACTGCTGAAAGTAGTTTGAAAGGAAAATTTGTTGTTCCTACTCCTACTGTTGTTGCCCTAGTCCCGCAAATTGGACATGGGAAAGGGAAAAAGAGGAAGGATCCTTCTAAGAGCCACAAGGGAAATTCCCATGATGGATCCTCTTCTAGTGGGAACTAAGGTGGTTTTGCTACTCCTTCTTCCAACCCAAAAGAAGCAGAGTGCTTCTATTGTCATGACAAAGGTCACTGGAAGCGAAGCTGCCCTAAATACCTGTATGACATCAAGGATGGGAAGATAAAGCCTACCTTCACAGGTATTTACACTATTCTATCTAATAACTCGTCACATGCTAATTATTGGGTCCTGTATACAAGATGTGGTTTTCACATTTGTTCTGATTTGCAGGGTCTAAAAAAGAAGTACAGATGTGGAGCATGGGAAGATGAACCTGGTCATGGGGAATAGGAAAGTGTCGCCTGTCACCAAGATTGGAGTTTATTTTTATTGCTTAGTAGTGGGTTATAATTAGATTTGAATAATTGTTGCTACTCGTCAGATATGGCGAGAAACATTATTTCTCTTCATGGTTTGTATAAACAAGGTTTTAGATTTTTTTCATTTAATAATGAAAATGGTTCTATTAATGCTTTTTATAATGGTAAATTTTTTTTGAAGCATTGTCTTGTAATGGTGTGTATGAAACTGTGATGGTTGTAGACAACTTAGGAAATAATGTATTGCATATTGATTCGTCCAAAGGTTTGGACAAGGCATGTGTGTGGCATTATCGTCTTGGACATGTCAACAAGAAGCGTATACCCAACTCCAAAAGGATGGAGTGTTAGAGTCATTTGACTTAAAGTCAGATGAAACATGCGAATCTTATCTGCTTCTAAAGATGACCAAGTCACCCTTCATTGGTACTTGTGAAATAGATGAGGTTTTGTTGGATATCATACACACAGATGTGTGTGGACCCTTTAGATCCATCACAAGGGATGCTAATCGCTTCTATGTGACTTTTACCAATGATTACAACAAATATGGGTATATCTACTTAATCAAGCATAAGTTAGAAGCCTTTGAAAAGTTCAAAGAGTTTAAACAAGTAGTGGAGAATCAGCAGGGCAGGAAGATAAAGATGCTCCAGTCTGACCAAGGTGGAGAGTATCTTAGTATCAAGTTCCACGACTATCTTAAGGAGTGTAGAATTGTTTCACAATTGACTCCACCTAGGACACCACAACTTAATGGTGTGGCTGAGAGGCCCAATCGAATCTTGTTGGACATGGTTCATTCTGTGATGAGTCGAGCTTAGTTACCTATCTCATTTTGGGGGTATGCCTTAGAGACTGCCGCCCATATCCTTAATCTAGTCCCAACTAAGAAGGTTGCCAAAACACCTCACGGAATGTGGACGAGGAAGGTTCCCTCGTTAGCACATATCAAAGTTTGGGCTTGCAAGACTTTCGTAAGACGAGAGACTCACGAAAAGCTCGAACCTCGTAGTGAGCATTTTATTTTCATCGGATACCCATAGAAGTCCTTTGGATATCTCTTCTATAGACCGGGTGACAATGTTGTCTTCGTTACGAGGAGAGGGGTTTTCCGAGAGAGAGAGACAGAGAGAGAGAGAGAACTCATATGCCAAGAGGACAGTGGGAGGCAAATTGACCTTGAGGAGCTTCAAGAGTTAAGTGATGAAGGAACCTCAAACGCTAGTGCTCAACCCGAGGAGGAAACTCTTGTTGAACCAGTTGACGAGTCCTTACCTCTGATACGTTCCAGTAGAGTTAGAATGACACCTGATTTTTATGGTGATACATTTATCAGTGATAGTACACTGGTAAATTTGGATGAACCTAAAAACTACAAGGAAGCCATGGTAGGCCCCATGTGTGCAAGATGGAAAAAGGCGACGGAAAGCGAAATTCAGTCCATGTATGACAATCAAGTTTGAAACTTGGTTGACAATGTACCAGGTATTAAGACGGTCGGGTGCAAATGGATCTTTAAGAAGACTGAAATGAATGGGAAAGTACATACATATATGGCGCGATTGGTTGCAAAGGGCTTTACTCAAACTCATGGAGTTGACTATGACGAGACCTTCTCACCAGTAGCGAAGATTAAATCTATAAGGGTTATGCTAGCCATAGTTGCATTTCATGATTATGAAATATGGAAAATGGATGTCAAAACCGCTTTCCTAAATGGAAAGTTGGCTGAAGATGTTTACATGAGTCAGCCAAAGGGTTTTGTCAATGCGAAGTACCCAAATAGAGTGTATAAGCTTGAGAAATCCATTTATGGATTGAAACAAGCATCTCGCGGATGGAATCTTTGTTTCGATGAGAAATTCAAAGAGTTTGGATTTTTGATAAGTGAGGATGAGTCTTGTGTGTATGTCAAGGCAAGTGGGAGTGTAGTTAGCTTTCTGGTGTTTTATGACATACTTCTCATAGGAAATGACATTCCAACCTTGCAGAAGGTTAACTCCTGGCTGGAAAAGTGTTTCACTTATGAAGGACCTCGGAGAAGCTGCTTAAATTCTAGGGATAAGGATATTGTGAAAAACTAGTAAAAGTCTAATAGGAATTAGTCAAAGTTCCTACTTAGACAAGGTGTTGAAACGTTTCAGCATGGAGAATTCCAAGAAACATGAATTGCCCATTCTGAACAATACCAAACTGAGTAAGACTCAGAGTCTGAGTACCGATGTCGAGGTAGTAGAGATGAGCCGAGTACCATATGCTTCCATAGTTGGCTCAACCATGTATGCTATGACATGTACTCACCCTGATGTGGCTTTTACTTTGACCATGGTCAGGAGTTATCAGGGGAATCCTAGTAGAGCTCACAAGATTGCGGTGAAGAACATTCTTAAGTACCTGCGGAGGACTAAGGACTAGGTCCTTACCCTCGGTGGGAGTGATGACTTGAGAGTGATAGGGTATAGTGACGCCATCTTTCAGACCAACAGAGATAATTTCCGCTCTCAGTCGGGCTGGGTATTTACCTTAAATGGCTAAATAAATTCATAGCAGCAACGTGCGAATTAGAATACTGTAGCTGGGTATTTTCCAAACAGGATACTGTAGCTGAATCAACGTGCGAATCAGAATACATAGCAGCAAGCGAAGCGACGAAGAAGGCGATATGGCTAAAGAAATTCATCGGAGACCTTGGAGTCATACAAGCCGTAGAGGAGCCTATGGAGATTTTATGTGATAGCGAGAGTGTGGTCGCCTTAACAAGGGAATTGATGGATCATGGCAGATCCATTCACTTCAAAATAAAATATCACTTCATAAGACATTGAGTAAAAGAAGGACTCCTCGTAGTAAAGAGGGTATCATCAGAAGAGAACCCAGCAAATCCCCTTACGAAGGACGATATTAGTTTCAGTGATTAGATAGCTATTTAGAAACTTTTAATAGATAAAATATAATTGACATTTGATGATTAAATAAAAGGAGTTTTATTTATGAGTAAAGTTACTATCTTGTGTCAATTGTTTACTATTGTTTCATTTTGCATGTTTTGACTTCCAAAATAATAAGATTATTCAAACCATCCATAGTTGATCATACTTTGGAAGCATGTATTGAGACAAGACTATCATGAATTGTCTTGTAGATTGTCTAAAGTGTTTAGACATAGAAAACGTTTGCTACAACATTCATGAGTGCTCCTGAAATAAGATTTGAGTATTCGATTAAACCCATGCTCACATGAATCACTTCATGGAATTTATCACGAGTGATTGTGAGACGATAATATCATATAGTCTTCAAACCAAGATATATGAGTTGTTGATTACAAGTTGGTTATGCACTGATAGTGTGAAAACGCAGCAGTAACTTGATGTTATAAAGTGTGTTGTTGTGTATGATTTAATGAGTAATTAGTACAAGCATATAAGTCGAACTTTATCTATTCCTTTTATCCTAGGAGGATTAAAAGCAATATCTTGGGCCCATCGATATTTTGTCTTGACTTATGTGTCGGGCCCGGTCAGGACTCAATTGATGTGTTCAATTAGGATCTATGTCAAACAAATCAGAAATCGGGAAACAAACTGCAGAACAATAAGTATGACTATGTTCCATGTATTTGTCCACACGATATCTTGAGGAACAGAGGATTATATGATCCCTTAACCTACGGACGCATCAGAATTCGACAGCGGCTTTTGATAGCTTTGATTGCAAATCGGATTTTGAAGTTGCATTGGCAGTTATAGTTATTAGATGTAACACCCGTAGATCCGGGCTAGTCAATTTAGAGACGATAGGCGTCAAAAATAAATTTTTGATGAAAGATTATTTAGAATGAATAATCTTAACCAAGTTATAGTATATTTTACAAGGTTTCTGTGCATATAAAGAACGTTGAAATCCGAGTTATAACAAAGAAGTTATGACCTGTCGAAGTTTCGCGACAGAACCGGCACGACACAGCGCGACGTAAATAGTGAATTTACGTTAGAGCTATATTTAGCCTTAGAGATCTAAACGAAAGTTGTAGAGTTCGTTAAACCGTGAGCGTGCATAAAAAGAACGTCCAAATCTGACTTCGTATGAGGAAGTTATGATTTTTCTAAGTTTCAGCTTAGCAATATGCAGCCCGAATACTCGATTTGAGATCGAGCGGTTTTTAGCCAAAACAATCTAAACGAGAATCGAAGATCTCGTCAATTGTAGTGAAATGATAAAAAGATAGGCGAAAAAAGACGTTGGATGAAGAAGTTATGAATTTATAATGGAGTTTTCCTGTCTCGGCCTACTAAAATAATATAATAAAAATAAAATCAAAATTAGCCGACGGAGTCTAAACGAAAGTTGTAGATCGTAGTCTCACATACGCGTGGATGAAAAGAACGTCGAAAACGGAGTTTGTATGAGGAATATATGAATTTTTGAAGTTTATTAAATATTTTCGATATTTAATTTAAATATAAAATAACCGATATTATCCAGGGGGGGAGTCAGCGAGCTGATCCAAGTTACGCCCAGCGTAACCTTAAATTACGCCCTGCGTAATTCAAGTTCCAGCCCCTATAAAAGGATGTCGAGGGCAGCCGAGTTCTTTGCTCATTTCTTCCCTTTCTCTCGCGTTTTTGCATCGTTTTTCGTGCAAGAATTATTCCAAAGCCCCGGTATCATTCCCGAGCCCCGAAGCCCCGAAGATCCCGAGAAGTAAGATTCCCGAGCCGAAGCTCTACCCGCGAGAAGCCAATTTTTGTGAAGATCTTCCAGATCTACCGAAGAATACTACTTCTACAAGTCATAGTGCTGTCCGATCATCTTCTAATCAAGTGAGTGTGTGGTTACTCTCTTCTAAACACATAAATATAAAGTATTAGCTATGAAATACGTGTTATGTGTTATATATTATTTGTCTATTTGAGATGGGCTTGGACTTGATGTTTTTATATGGGTGTTAAATGATTTAAACTATATATGTAATTTATATCTACAAATATGTTGGGTAGAACATGGGTAAATGAAATAGTTGATGTGTGTTGAAACAATGTGATAAGAGATAGGTGAGGATATAATGGTGATGATAATTAGGTGATGATAGATAGGTGATGAATTACGAGTCCAGGCGATGTTGTGGCTACGTATTCATGCGATGATAGTCTAACCCCTATTATGAATTTCGAGTCCAGGCGATGTTGTGGCTACGTATTCATGCGATGATAGTCTATCCCTTATTATGAATTATGAGTCCATGCGATGTTGTGGCTGCGTATTCATGCGATGATAGTCTAACCCTTATTATGATTTACGAGTCCAGGCGATGTTGTGGCTGTGTAATCATGCGATGATACCCTAACCCTTACTAGTCACATATTGGGGGAGTGATCCCCGAATTAGTATTGTCTATATGACGCAGGCGATGATCCTTAGGAAAAGTTCTTAGGAACAAACACATAAGGAAATAAGATGTAAGGAGATGAGAGGTAAACATGATATAGGAGATGACCCTTAGGATAATATCTTTTGGGAAGATTAAACGAAGATAATGGGGATGGGTAATTGGGTTGATTGTTTGATGATTAAATATAATAATTATATTATTGTGGGTTGAAAACCCTATATGCTCACCAGGCTCCCAAGCCTGACCCACTCAGTTTTCTTTGCATTACAGGTAATGGCACAAGAGTATAAGTTGGTGGAATTGACGAGAGATTTTGGATTATAGATCAGTAGTCATAAATAACTGCTGTAAGGTCTATTTTATACTGTTTATGCTTTTGGTCTGTATCAGAACATGACATCCCGAGGTTTTATTATTTAAGGAAAATACATTTTCTTTAACAAATGCTTTTGATAAATTCTTATCATATTTTATTTTGGGAACAAATTCCGCAACTCTTTTAATCAAAAGATTACTCTAATTTTATAAAACACAGCATAAACAAATCAGTCTTTTCTGGCCATGAAATTGGGGATGTCACATTAGACTTATCCAAGTGGGATACTGTTAGATTAGGTGTCTAAGTCCGGAACTATAATTGGTATGTACTTGACACGACAGTAGCATGGTCCATTTTGGGTTGCATTCACCAGAACAATTTGATAAGATGTATATTTGAGAAAGGGGTTATTTGTGATTTATTAATATTTTATAAGTATAATATATTAATTGAGAAATCATATTATTTAATTATTATTGATCAAAAATTAATTTGGAATTAATTTAGTGATCAAAAGAGATTGATTAAATTAACGGGAACTGATTATGTAAATCAGTGATACATATAGTTTGGGCTAATGATCCATGATTGATTTGTGATGGACTAAGCTTATGAGATAGTCCATGAAGTGTTACTCTAAATCAATAGTTGGATCATAAGCCTAAGTGTAAGAATTAGGGTTTATAGGTGACTCATGGAATTCTACACTATATATGTAACCTCTAAGCCCATAAAATCAGGACCAAGAGTATTCTAAGAGGATAGGATTTTTGGTGCTCCAAGCACTCTCTCATTGTCATCTAATTGTTGGTGGTGTTTTGTGAAACATTTGAGGCATCAAACTTGAGGTGCTAAGCTCTTGAAAGGCAAACATCTACAATCTACAACAAGAGGTAATCATCTAACTAGTTTTTATGATTCAAATAACAAATTTGTATTCTAGTTAGGCTTCATGCTTTGGAAAAAGAATATTGCATTTATAACTAGAGGAAACTTAGATCCAAAACATTAGGGTTGTATGTGCACCATAGGGATGTTATAGTGCTCAAAACCCATCATTCTTTTGACCCTTAAAGTTCATTTTGTTTCACAAAAGGTCCCCGAAGTGAAAATCATTAAGTGTTGGCCCTAATTGAGTACGCGGGGCGTACACCTTTAAACCCCATTATGGCCTAAGTGTCTTCCCTACCTCAGCATCCATCCTCTCTCACGGCTCTCTTAGCATCTTGCCCCTTTTTGGAGATTTGAGTGTTAAAGTGTGCTTTTACTGGTGAAGTAGGTTACTTAAGAAGGAAGCCTTGCCCTCAAGACTTTCGATCCAGCTTCTTATCTTCGTTTTGCTCTATTTGAAGGTATAAAGCTGCAACATCTGGTTTCATGTCATTAAGTTCCACTTTGGGTCTAGTTTTCCCTATTTTGTTCATAAAGATTAGATCTTGGAGAGTATGAGCTATTCCTAAGCCCCCAAGTTGTGTTTTCTGAAGCTTCTATTCGTTTCATCCCATAAAGATGAAAGCTTGAACTTTGTTGTCTCCCCTTTCATGTGCTAGAGTGTAGTTTTGGGTGTGATAAGTTAGGATTTTGAGTTTAGGGTTTTGGTATTTGTCCTAAGGCATAAAGTTTGCAATGTTATAGCCTTAATGGGCTTAAGGGGTTTAGATCTAGATTTTAGGCTTAAGGACTTAAGTGGTTAAGCCACTTTTACATGGGGGTTACGTACATCATGCATACTTCCTGTACGTTGCACATACTGGTTCCCTTGGTTGCGTTTTCCCACTCCGACTTGGTACGTTGCGCGTACCACTATATACGTTAAGTGTACAGCCTAGATCTAGGGTAATTGCATTTTGGGCCAAGTTGACGGGCTTGGTTAATGGTTCGAGCCTTAGGTATTTTTCCATAGGGCCTTTCCAGCTGTTAGGCCCTCTTGGGCCCTAATTGATCCATTAGATTAGACTTTGGATATTTATGGGCTTTGGGACTAGTTTAACCCATCCCATCTCCGACATTATATTTTTATGTGAAGTCTTAGCTCGGATTTTGACCTTACTGTTTGGGACCTATTTATCTAGTTAGCATGGGATTTTATTCAGCCTAGCCCAAGTATTTGTTTGGGATTTTAGCAGTTGAGGTGAGTCTTCTCACTATATCCATGGGTCGAAGGCACCAATGTCAACCTATTACTTGTCATGTGGAATGATAATTGTTTACGTGGTTGCTTGTCTGAAAGGCCTCGGGGTAGCCCGGGGAACTTGTATGGAAGACCATGGGGGTAGCCCATGGCACCTGTATATCAGCCCATGGCATTTTAGGGAAAAAACCATGGGGGTAGCCCATGGAAATTGTTTGTGTGTTGTGTGATATTTTAGAAAAACTCATTAAGCTTTTGCTTACAATTTATATTGTGGTTCCAGGTACTTCCGGTACTAAAGGGAAGGGCCCGACTTGATGGCGCATCATTCACTCTCCATTATATCCGCACTGACTGAAGTTGTTACTCTGATAGTTTGACATGTTTATTTTGTAATGGATTTTGGAAACAAATTATGGTTGTAATTCTTCATTGAAAATGAAAAATTTTATCCGTTTTTTTTGGGCTGTTACAAGTTGGTATCAGAGCCTTGGTTTGAGGGATTGGGGCACACTCTTAGGTGTGTCAGAAGTCAAACTTAGGAAATCATAATCTTTTCAAAATAAAAAGAATCGAATTTTCTAAAAAAAGTTTTCTTGAGTAAAAAGGGAGAGTGCAATGCATGCGATTGGCCGAGATCAAGTAAATGTTTACCAAAATTAACCATGATCATGTATGGCGATTAGTATGATTGATATGTGAAGTGCATGCTAGAGTAGGGCTAAGGATACCTTCAAGGATTATGTGATAAAATTGTCTGATTTATGTGATTCCTTGTAGCCTAGGAAAATTTGATGCCATATATTTCTATGAATCAATGTCGACTCTGTATTTTGCTAAGTGTATGCTTTCAAAGTTATATACGATGTAACATCCCGAAATTCAGGTAAAGTAATCTAACCCTTCCATTTTGTCAAGTTGTCAAGATTAGTCCCTTGAGTGAGTTCTTGTAGCAAATGAGTACGCTGGGCGTACTGGGGAGTACGCTGCACGTACTAATGCGCTTAATTTGGATGCGGACTCACCTGGGTACGCTGGGCGTACCCAAGGTTAGGCTGGGCGTAACGAGTCCAGATGCAAACCCTAATTTTTGGCTTGTGCACTATTTAAAGGATGCTAAGGCTCATTTCTCAGCCTCCATATCAGAGAGTGAAACCCTAAGAGAGCCTTCCATCGTCCTTAGCTTGAGTGTATGTGTTTTGGAGCTAAAAGTGTCTTGGTGTGTTAGTGAAGAAGAAGGAGAGGAGCTTGTAAAGGCTAGGGATTGAAGTGCAAGTTTGGATCTGAGATCTTCAGAGAAAGGAGCTTCATAAAGAGGTATAAAGTTCAAAACTTTCCTCTTTATTTGGTTTGATGTTGCATGGACCATTTCTAGGGTTAAAAGTCCCAAAGGTGGAGACTTTATGAGTGTAATGTACTCCATGGACCTAGATCTGTCCCATTTCAGTGATATTTGTGTTGTAGATCCATAAAAATTCCATCTTGGTCGTTGTTATGAGGTCATGCTTGAGTTATGAGCTTTCTAGAGTTGGGAAATGGAATGTTATGGGTGTTAGTGACTTGTCCAGCCATGCAAAGGCTTAAAGTCACCAACTTTATGGATTAAGAGGCTTAGAAATGGTCAGATCTAGAAGTTGGACATCGGTCTTAACTGTTTAAGACCTCAAGAGCTTAGAGTCTGAAACTGGGAGTTACGCGGGACGTAATCCCAATACGCGCGACATCAGGGGTCGCGCACCCCGTTTCTGTGAGAACGCCGGGTACGCCCAGCCTACATGTTTGGTACGTGCAGCGTAACCCAGAGAGTTGAGTTTTGTTGACTTTTAGGGTTTGGTCAACTTTAGGGTCTTTGAGCCATAAGAGGGGTAAAATGGTCTTTTACCCTTCTGAGAGTACCAATAGAGGGAATAGTCTAGCCTTGAAAGATGTATTGATTAAGAGTATTTATTTCATATGATTAGGAGGAGGCTAGGCCGGGTTTTACAGAGTTCGAGATTACCGAGTTACCCGAGGTGAGTCTTCTCACTATACTTTACCTAGAGTGGTAATTAGAGTTATGTGACTGAGTATTTTGTATGCTTTTGCATGATGTGATTTCTATGTGATTTACGTTATGTATGTTATAGAGTTTAGAGAGTTAGGACCGAAAGGTCCACAGAGTTAGGGCCAGAGGGCCCACGGAGTTATGGGACTGGAGGGTCCCACTAAGACACATTGATCAGAGGGTCAAATAGAGTTATAGCCTCGAATGGCTAATATATAGCCTCGAGTGGCTAATATGTGTTGTGTGTGGTATTTTAGGGAACTCACTAAGCATTTATGCTTATAGTGTTGTGTTATGTGTTTTAGGTACCAGTGAGGATCGCGGGAAGGTGCCGGCTTGATCAGTACACACACGAGGAGTTTTTACATATTATGATCTTGGGATGTGATGTTATGAATTGATTATGTGATACAGTGATATTTCTATAACAATTATGAATGAAAATGTGTTTTTAAAATGTGAAAAATTATTTGAAAATTTTGGGTGTTACAAGTTGGTATCAAAGCCTTGGTTTGAGGGATTCGGGTGCACCTTCGGGCGTATCCGAACTCAATCTGAGGATTTGAGAGATTTTCAAAATAAAATTCACAAAAATTTTCTCAAGAGTAAAAAGTTTTTGAAAGAGCAGAGCAGAGCAATGTGTACGATCAGCCAGCACCCGAACGGTGATTTCCTAAAATACCCTTACATTATGAGTTATGAGATATGTTATGATATGATATACATGATAGAGTAAGCTAGGTATTCTTATTAGGAATAGAGTGGCCTGATTTGTGATGCCTTTGCCTAGGGATTTTGCTGCTAGGAGATGCTTGAGAGTGAATAGATAGCAGCGAGGAGCTTATAAGAGATCTGCTAGAGAGTAGACTATGTATAGAGAGAGTAGAGTACTTGGGACTTGGGATCCTAGGAGGAGGACTTGGGGTGAATATTGATGCTGTGTGGACGATAGTATTGGGCCCGTACTACCGAAGGCACCAGATCAGTGCACATCCAAAGTAAGAATCCTTAGGGTACCAGGGATCAAGTAGGAATGGGATATCGAGTGTGTGTACACTCGAGCGAGTCCCTAATATCTTGTATTGTATTTCAGAGGGACATCATGGTTGGGACACGCCACAAGACAGGGACTAGCAAGGGGGTGTGAGCGATGAGGAGCTCTGCCAGATGATTCATGATGAGGTGGTTGCTGCCATCCGTGCTGAGATTCCAGAGATGTTTGGGTCTATCAAGACCACACTGATTGAGACTTTTGATGAGCGGTATGTTGCTCTTACTGATGATGTTGTTGTTGCAGCCACTGCAGCCGTTGCTGCTGCCAGGCCACAGGGGGGTGATGTGTTGCTGTACCGGGAGTTCAGCAACACGAAGCCACCAGAGTTTGATGGGACTCAAGATCCGATAGCCGCGATGAGATGGATCTCTGACATTGAGGGGTGCTTCTACATGTTCTTGTCTGGAGCATCTGAGAGTTCGGTTCGCACTAAACCAGCTTCGCTTGGGGGCGAAGGACTCGTGGAAGTTTGTTACCGCGCACTATTCTTCTGCAGAGTTTGTTGCGATGACCTAGGAGATGTTCACCACTATGTTTCGTGATGAGTACATTCCCCCAGTGGAAAGGGAGCCTTTGGCCCAGGAGTTCTTGACCCTCAAGCAGGGTACTGAGTCTGTTACTGTGATCACCAGGATGTTCCATGAGAGGGCGATGTTTTGCCCTGAGCATGTGTCTACCGAGCAGGCACGTATGAGTCAGTATCTGAGTATTATGAGGAGGGATATACGAGAGTTCGTGGCGAACTCGACGTACCGGACATTTTCTGAGCTTCAGGTAAATGCCCAGAAGAGGGAGATTGAGCTCGAGACTCAGGCCAGGGAGGAGGCGGAGTCTCAGGGGAGGGATCGGCGACCGTCACAGTCCCAGCCGGCTGTCAAGCGTGCTAAGCCCGTCGATTCGAGAGCAGGGAACCAAAAGGGTCGCACTTGTGGCAAGTGTGGCAAGGGTCATGATGGGGTGTGCAGAGCAGGGTCTTGCTACAAGTGTGGCAAGGAGGGGCACATGGCCAAAGATTGCCCCAAGGGGTTTGCAGTTTGTTTTCACTGCAACTAGAACAGACACCGGAAGGCCGAGTGTCCGCAGTTGCGGGGGTCACCATAGGGAGCATCGCAGGGATCTGCCCCTGCTGCTGTTCGAGCTACCGAGAGTCGGCCAATGAAGGTCGAGGTGCCAAAGGCTCACGGGAGAGCCTTCCAGTTGACAACGGAGGAGGTCCGCGCAGCGCCAGATGTTGTGGCCGGTATGTATTCTTTCATATGTTTATTTTGAGTTTGTGGTGTTATTCTTATATTATGATATGCGTATGTACATTTCTTGTGAGTTCTGTACCTGCTTTGGTGTTATTTGACTCGGGTGCGAGTCGGTCTTTTGTGTCGTTTGCCTTTAGTCAGCACATCAGTACTCGTCGAGAGGCGTTGAGTCGACCTTTGCGAGTTTCCATAGCTGACGAGAGAGCAGTGTATGCCACTGATGTGATTCGAGGATGTGTACTCGAGATCTTCGGCGTTGAGTTTCCGACTGATTTGGTCCCGATTGCTATGGGAGATGTCTGTGTCATCATGGGCATGGACTGGTTGAGCAGATTTGGAGCAATTATCGACTGCGAGCGACAGCTGGTGACCATACGAGACCCTAGTGGGGGAGTTCTTACGGTTTATGGCGAGGGTACCCGTTCTGGGTCAGCATTTTGTTCATCCGCGAGAGCGAGGCAGAGTCTACAGCAGGGCTATAGTGGGTTTATGGCTTATGTGGTGGATACGAGAGTAGGTGTAGAGAGACCAAGGTCGGTTGATGAGGTCCTGATAGTGCGTGAGTTCTCGGATGTTTTCCCCGAGGAGTTGTCGGGTGTGCCTCCCGAGAGGCAGGTGGATTTCAGTATCGATTTGGTTCCGATGTCAGCGCCAAGCCAAGGCGCCCTATCGCCTTGCACCTCCAAAGATGCATGAGTTATCCTCGCAGCTTCAGGAGCTGTTGGAAAAGGGGTTTATACGGCCGAGTAGCTCGCCGTGGGGAGCGCCGATCCTTTTTGTCAAGAAAAAGGATGGTTCACACCGGATGTGTATTGATTACCGAGAGTTGAAAAAGCTGACAATCAAGCATTGTTACCCCTTACCGAGGATCGACGATTTGTTCGATCAGTTGCAGGGAGCGTCTTGGTTCTCCAAGATTGATTTGAGGTCTGGATATCATCAGATGAGGGTGCGTGATGAGGATATCCAGAAGACATCGTTCAGGACTCGATACAGGCATTACGAGTTCGTGGTGATGCCTTTTGGGTTCATCAATGCACCAACGGCGTTCATGGATCTCATGAACAGGGTGTGCAGGCCGATGTTGGATCGTTCGGTGATCGTGTTCATTGATGATATACAGATGTATTCGAGATCCAGAGAGCAGCACGAGGAGCATTTGAGGGAGATCCTCGGAGTTCTGAGATCGGAGAGGCTTTAGGCCAAATTCTCCAAGTGCGATTTCTGGTTACGAGAGGCCCAGTTTCTAGGACTCCTCGTTAACCAGAATGGAATATTGGTGGATCCGGCCAAGATTGAGGCGATGATGAGTTGGGAGGTGCCGAGATCCCCTTCGGAGATCAGGAGTTTCCTGGGGTTGGTCGGTTATTATCGGAGATTCATCCAGGATTTTTCTAGGATTGTTGTTCCTCTCACCAGACTGACCCGGAAGGGCGTAGCTTTTAGTTGGGGCCTGGAGCAGTAGGCCTCATTCGAGACACTTCGCCAGAGATTGTGCGAAGCCCCATTGTTGGCCCTCCGGAGGGAATTGAGGACTTTGTGGTATATTGTGACGCGTCGATATCGGGACTGGATGCGGTGCTGATGCAGAGATGGCATGTGATAGCATATGCATCGAGGTAGCTGAAGCCTCATGAGATGAGGTATCCTACCCACGATCTGGAGTTGGGGGCTGTGGTGTTTGCCCTCAAGATCTGGCGTCACTACTTGTATGGGGTTCGGTGTACCAGATACACGGACCACAAGATCTTGAAGTATCTGATGGATCAGCCCAACATGAACATGCGTCAGAGGAGATGGTTGGACGTGGTAAAGGATTATGAGTGTGAGATCCTGTACCAGCCGAGCAAGGCTAACGTGGTAGCCGATGCCTTGAGTCGCAGGGCAGAGAATGCCCTATTGCGAGATGTTTGTTTGAGGTTGACAGTGATGACTCCGGTGTTGGACACCATTCGGGAGGTCCAGGTAGAGGCCATGAGACCGGAGAACCATAAGCCAGAGCGGGTGATCGGGCAGATATCTGAGTTCATTGCCGATAGCCGGGGGCTTATGACCTTCCAGGGCCGGATTTGGGAGCCATTTGAAGGCGGGGCACGTGCCATTTTGATGGAGGAGGCGCACAGGTTGAGGTTTTCGATCCATCCCGGGGCCACTAAGATGTATTTGGACCTGAAAAGAGACTATTGTTGGCCCTGTATGAAGAGGGATGTGGCATGGTTTGTAGAGAGATGCTTGACTTGTCGCGGGGTTAAGGCCGAGCACCAGTGTCCACATGGCAAGTTACAGCCGCTTGAGGTTCCCCAGTGGAAATGGGAACAGATCTCCATGGATTTTATCACCAAATTGCTGAGGACTGCAAGAGGCGTCGATGCAATTTGGGTGATCGTTGACCGGCTGACAAAGAGCGTTCATTTTCTTTCTATCAATGAGAGCTCTTCCGCAAAGAGGCTGGCAGAGGTGTATGTGAAGGAGGTGGTATCTCGACATGGAGTACCAATCTCGATTGTGTCAGATCGAGATGTGCGTTTCACTTCCAGGTTCTGGAAGAAGTTCCATGAGGAGTTGGGTACTAGGCTGCATTTCAGTACCGCTTACGACCCACAGACAGATGGACAGAGTGAGCGGACGATTCAGCCGCTCGAGTACATGCTTCGGGCATGTGTGTTGGACTTCGGAGGGAGTTGGGACACGTATCTGCCTTTGGCTGAGTTTTCCTATAACAACAGTCACCATTCGAGCATTGGTGTGCCTCCCTTTGAGTTGTTGTATGGGAGGAGGTTTCAGACTCCCATCTGTTGGGGAGAGGTAGGGAAGCGAGTGATGGGCAGCACTGAGATAATGCTTCAGACTACAGAGCAGATACATCAGGTTAGACAGAGGTTGCAGACGGCCTAGAGTCGCCAGAAGAGTTACGCAGATAGGCGTCGATCCGAGCTCGAGTTTTAGGTTGGAGATTTTGTACTCCTGAAAGTGTCTCCTTGGAAAGGAGTGATCCGATTCAGGAAAAGGGGCAAGTTGGGGCCCTGGTACATTGGACCGTTCAGGGTGATCGCGAGGGTGGGCAGGGTAGCATATCGATTGGAGCTACCTGCGGAGTTGAGCCAGATCTATGATACCTTCCACATGTCTCAACTAAGGAAATGTATAGCCGAAGAGTCGGCAGTGGTGCCATTGGAGGATATCCAGGTGGACGCCAGTCTGAGTTATGTTGAGAGACCGATCGTGATCTTGGACCAGAAGGTCAAGGTTCCGAGGAACAAGGAGCTGCCTCTGGTTCAGGTCCAGTGGCAGCATCGGAAGGGGTCCGAGCTAACTTGGGAGTCGGAGTCAGAGATGCGGGAGCATCATCCGGAGTTGTTTTCGGCATGAGACTTCAAGGGTGAAGTCTGGTTCTAGTGGGGGAGAATTGTAACATCCCAAAATTTAGGTAAAGCTATTTAACCCTTCCATATTGTCAAGTTGTCAAGATTAGTCCCTTGAGTGAGTTCTTGTAGCAAATGAGTACGCTAGGCGTACTGGGGAGTACGTTGCGCGTACTCATGCGCTTAATTTGGACGCGGACTCGCCAGGGTATAGTGGTTGTCGAGGCCAACACAAATAATAACCCTAAATATTACACACTAAAATAGTGTATAGCGGTAAAGGGATCGAATCCACGGAGATTGGTTCAATTTATAACTCTATGAAAAATCTCTTTGTAAAAATACTTGTAAAATGACAATAAAAATAAAATGGGGGGTTTTGGTGTTTTGAAATACTTGAAACAAACTAGAATTAACTATGATTTAAATAGACAAATGCAACAAAAATAAGAGTTTGATGTAAAATCAATAAGGGAGAGATGCTTGACTTAAAGTTTCCTCACTTTGACTTTTGATGAACATATCATTAGAATCCAATGGTGCAATACTTTGATTTAAATCCTTAATTTGGTTATAGTAATCCAAGGAGCTTGAGATTACCTAGACTTTTCTTAATTGTTGAAATGGCTAGAGAAGCTCATAACAATTTCCTTAGTCAAAGTCACTAATTCCAAATAGCATGTATTAGTGAAAGTCAACTAGAATTAAGAACCAAAAAGTCACCAAATCCAAGAGGGGTCAAATGCTTTCACCACCATGTTGGAGGAAATGTTTTTATGATTGTGTGAAGCAAAAACAACACAAAAATCATTTGTTGCTTGCTAATTTGAGGATCCTTTACTTAATCAAGAAATTAGCCAACTAATCACCACAAACACATTTAAACTCATGAACTAAAACATACAAGTAGTGATAGGATGTTAAAACACAAAATATTCCCATAAAGATTTAAGAACATGTTCATGGATTCTTCAACATTCAACAAAAGTTCAAAGGATTAACCAAAAGTCAACCAAAATTAGTTTAGCCAAGCATGGCTAAACCCAAAGAAACAAAGTTAGAGAAAATTGTACCAAACATTAAGCAAGAATCAAGAGGTAAAAATATGATGTTCTTCAAGTGTTCTTGGCCTTCAAAAGTCTTCAAAACTCCAGAGAGAATCTCCAAAAATCGGATGTCCAAAAGTCCCCAAAAGATGGGCACCAACCTTCCTCAAATAGCTCAAAAGAAGAATTTCCGAAACTGCCCCTGCAGGAGGTTGCGCGACCCGCGTGCTGTTGCGCGGGTGGTCCCTGGATGTAACATCTTTGAGGTTTTGGGCCTCCATAGCTTAGCCCACTTAGCCCAGATCGAATCCAATCACCTCCTAGCCCATTTTCTTCAAGTTTTTCTTCATTTTAAGCCCAATTTGACCTCTCCAAATCCTCCAAAGCTCGTGCACTCTCCCGATTAAAAATCTACGCACGCTTGAATAAACTCCCGCATCTTGCAAATTTAAAGTTTATTTCTCTCCAAGCCTTCAAATAACCATCAAGCTCGCTCCATGAATCATCTCCACAATCACCAAGCCTAACATCATTTTTGTCTACCAAATCTCATCGCTTCCCATACGTCTAGAACACTCCCGCTCCGCTAGACCCGAAAACCTGCAATTATGCTCACAAGATTCGAAAGTACCCGAAATAGTCATAAAATAACAAAAGGGAAAATATGCATGGAAATTATCTAAATTATGAATGAAATATGCTAAAATAAACTATAAAAAGAAGTAAACAAAACTAACTATCAGGGTACGCTGGGCATACCCCGGGTTACGCTGGGCGTAACGGGTCTAGATGCATACTGTCAGACATATCTGGGGTGTCTGACCTACCCTTCGGTCCTAACAACAAAATTGTACTACTATCACATATACTTATCATGCCAGCATATAAACATATCAGGTAGTAGCAAACCTAAATGACATCGTCGAGTTCATCTTCATCCGAAGAACGTTCTATGCTGAGACTCGCCGAGTTGTATGAACAACTCGCCGAGTCTGTTCTTGAGGCAAGAAGGTTGCCTTGAACTCGCCGAGTCAGGGCATTGACTCGCCGAGTTCCTTCATGAGTGAGTCTGGCTTCCGACCCACTGAGTCACACCCCATGACTCACTACTCCACCCAGCAAACACGAAAAAGGGGAAAACTCGGGGACTCGCGACTCGACTCGCCGAGTCCGATGACCGACTCACCGAGTCTTTCACATGAAAATACTATATACTCGATTTTGCTTGAATCCAGCTCATATCATACATAGATCTGGGTTCTTAGGGCTTGATTAACACGTAAAGTTTCCAACTTTACGTGTAAATAAACACCAATGAAGGTTTTAGGGCTCAAAATGCACTAAAAGAGTATATCTAGGGCTTTCATGCAATATGGCTCCATAAAGGCAGTAGATCCGAGCTCCTGGAGCTCAATCATGCCTAGAGCTAAAGGTTAATCAACTTATCACAAATCCTAATTCATAAACAAGCTTGGAAATGGCTCAAGAAGGACTTTAATGGAGCTCTAAGGTACTTTAAGCATGAAAACAGAGGGAAACTAAGTTATACCTCAAGGAAATCTCTGAAATAACACCAAGATGTCTGGCCTTCTTCTTCTCCTCTTGATCTACTCTCCTTTCTCTCTCAAAGTCTTCAAGAAATCACACCAAAGCACTTCAATCTCACAAGGAACGGGGTTAGGATGATATAGGAAGCTCTGAGGGTGACGGGGGCGAGTTTGAGGCGCATAAGGTTGGTTTAAATAGGGTGAAAACCGTTGGAATTAGGGTTTCACCAGACAGCGGGGACTCGCGAGTCTAGAATATGGACTCGCCGAGTTGCCAACTTAAACGTGTTCCATATCCCGGCTCTACTCGGCGAGTCGGGCCTACAACTCGCCGAGTCCAAGGCTAAAAATGCAAAATACTTAGATAAATTTTACATACCAGGAACCAGGTGCTACAAATCTCCCCCACTTATTTTAGACTTTGTCCTTGAAGTCTGCTGCTCGATCCTGAAACAGCTCGGGGTAATGCTCCATCATTTCTTCCACCGGCTCCCAAGTCCACTCGGAACCCTTTCGGTGCTGCCATTGCACCTTCACTAATTCCACCCTCTTGTTCCTCAGATCCTTCGACTTCCGGTCGAGAATTGCGACTGGGCGCTCAATGTAATTCAGGTTTTCATCAACCTGTATATCCTCTAACGGCACCACCGCTGAATCATCCACTAGGCACTTCCGCAACTGGGAGACATGGAAGGTGTTGTGGATCTGACTGAGCTCAGCTGGCAAATCCAGTCTGTATGCCAACTTCCCACCCGGGATACAACCCTAAATGGATCAATGTATCTCGGGTCCAACTTGCCCCGCTTCCTGAATCGAATGACGCCCTTCCAAGGCGACACCTTCAGGAGGACCATATCCCCGACCTGGAACTCCATGTCTGATCGGCGCTTGTCGGTGTAAGTTTTCTGCCAACTCTGCGCAGACTGAAGCCTGCTTTGAACCTGGTTGATTCTCTTGGTCGTCTTGAGCACCACCTTTGTGCTCCCCATGACCCTCTGGTCAACTTCACCCCAACATATCGGGGTCCTGCACCTCCGTCCGTACAACATCTCGAATGGAGGGCGGTCGATACTCGCGTGGTAGCTGTTGTTGTACGAGAACTCAGCCAAGGGAAGATAGGTATCCCAGCTACCACCGAAGCCTAGCACGCATGCCCGCAACATATCCTTCAAAGTCTAGATGGTCCGCTCGCTCTGACCATCCGTCTACGGGTGAAAGGCGGTGCTAAAATGCAGACGAGTGCCCAACTCATCATGAAACTTCTTCCAAAACCTGGAAGTGAACCGCACATCTCGGTCTGATATCACTGACACTGGCACCCCGTGCCACGCCACTATCTCTCTGATATAGATATCGGCCAACTTTTCGGCTGAGATACTCTCCTGGATCGGAATAAAATGGGCACTCTTGGTCAATCGATCCACGATGACCCAAATCGAATCTACTCCTCGCGCAGTCCGGGGAAGCTTTGTGATAAAATCCATCGTAATATCTTCCCATTTCCACAACGGGATATCCAATGGCTGCATCTTGCCGTGTGGTCTCTGATGCTCGGCCTTGACCTTCCTGCAGTTCAAACATCGCTCAATGTACCAAGCCACATCCCGCTTCATGCAGGGCCACCAATAGTCTAGACGAAGATCCCTATACATCTTCGTCGCCCCTGGATGAATAGAGAATCGGGATTTGTGCGCCTCCTCCATCAAGACCTGGCGCACGCCTCCGTGATACGGTATCCACACCCTACGGTGTAGTGTCAATAATCCTCGGCTATCATAATCGAATGAGGTGACTTGACCCACTATTCGCTCGCTCTTTCGATGTTCCTCCTTCATAGCCTGTTGCTGAGCTTCCCAAATCTGCTCTAACAGTGGAGTCACCACCATCATCCTCATACACACATCCCTGATCGGTGCCGCCTTACGGCTAAGCGCATCAGCCACCACATTGGCCTTCCCCGGGTGATAAAGGATCTCGCAATTGTTGGGTTTTGAGCAATCTAACACTTCCTATGTGTGCATGCAACCCTAATAAACCTTGGATCTATGTTTGTCTAATACACGCAAAATAATAATTTTCCAAGGTTCATAACTTATCTAACATGGCATGGGGAACTTTTAAATATAAAAGAGTTAGATGAGATTACATACCTTTTGATGAGATTGATTCCTTGGAGTTTGAGAGCCAAGCACCAATAGTGTGAATGCCTCAAATAGAAATCACAAATCACCACAAACACTTGGAAACCTTTAGAGAGTGTACACACACTTGTATTTTTCGGCCACACACAAGCACACACACTAGTGGCTATTTCATGCAACATAAGCATGCTTATATAGTGTACATGGTTAGGGTGAAACCCTAATAACCCATGACCTTTCCTTTTCCAAGGATCCATGGGTTAAAAGCTCCATGGATCATCCATGGACTTCCATATAAGCCTAGCCCATTAACAAATGAGTGTTAGCCCACACCATATAAAACCAATAGCCCATAATCTAATTAGTCTTCCTTTTAATCTCTAAATTAATTCATAATTAATTTAAGACTAAGACTAATTAAATAACATGACTTCATATTAATATATTATAACTTATAATATATTAATAAACATATGTGTATAACCCTCATAAAATTATCCATAAATAGTTCGGGTGAAGTGCAACCCAAATGGACCATGTCGGGTCGGGTCAAGTATATACCAAATAAGTTATGGACTTAGACACCTTATCCAACAGACTCCCACTTGGATAAGTCTAATAACTGTATTTGCCTATATAACTTCAGGAACCAACCAGCAATCGTAGCTCTCGAAAACTCTGTTGAACTATGAAGCGCCATTTTAAGACAAGTGATCATATAATCCTCTGTTCTCATGATATCAGCCGGACAAACACATGGAACTGTCTTGCTTATTGTCTGGCAGTTGTTTCTCGATCTCCGATTTGTTTGACAAAGAACTTTAATGAACACATCAGTTTAGTTCTGACCGGGCCCGGTGCATGGGTCAACACAAAATCATCGAGGGGCCCAGATATCGCTTCTATTTCTAGAAGGAACAGATAAACTTCGACTCATATGCTTGTTCTACTACTTGTTGAATTATACACAAAGGCAGGTTTTATAACATCAAGTTACTGATGCGTTTACGTGCAATCAATGCATAACCAACTCATAGGTAACAACTCATATTTCTAGGTTTGAAGACTTATATGATATTATCGTCTCACGATCACTCGAAATAAATTCCATGAAGTGAGACAAGTGAGCGTGGGTTTATACCAATACTCATAACTTATGAGTACTCATGAACGTTGCAGCAACGATTGCCATGTCTAAACACCTTTATCCATCTACAATCCCAATTCATGACAATCTTGATTCATACCTACTTCCGACGTATGACCGATTGTAGAGGTTTGAATAAATTAATTATTCTGGAAGTCAAAACATGCAAAACTGAAACAATAGTAAATAATTGACAATGACAGTAATACCTTACTCATAAATAAATCACAAATTTTATTCATCATCAAATGTCGATTACATTTTACAAGTTTCAAGAAAACTATCTAATCTGTAAAACTAATATCGTCCCTCAGCCCGATGCGCCTCGCATGCTGAAAATGCTTAACCCTCGTCAGTCTCTTCATAAGGGGATCTGCAGGATTCTCATCTGACGATACCCTCTTTGCCACGAGGAGTCCTTCTTCAATCTTGTGTCTTATGAAGTGATATTTTTTGTCAATGTGTCGGGATCTTCCATGTTCTCTTGGTTCCTTGGCTAAGGCAACCGCACTATTACTGTCACAGAAAATCTCCATAGGTTCTTTAATAGCTGGTACAAATCCAAGGTCTCTGATGAAGTTCTTCAGCCATATCGCCTCCTTTGCTGCTTCACTTGCTACTATATACTCTGATTCACAAGTCAAATCAGCCACCGTCTCCTGCTTGGAACTCTTCTAAGAAATTTCCCCTCCATTTAAGGTAAAGACCCAGCCCAACTGAGAGCGGATGTTATCCCTATCAGTCTGAAAACTAGCATCACTATACCCTAATACTCTCAAGTCATCACTCCCACCAAGGGTAAGGATCTAATCCTTAGTCCTCCGCAGGTACTTGAGAATGTTCTTTACCGCGGTCCAATGAGCCTTGCCAGAGTTCCCTTGATACCTGCTGACCATGCTCAAAGCAAAGGCCACATCAGGGCGGGTACAAGTCATAGCATCCATGATCGAGCCAACAACGGAAGCATACGGTAATTGGCTCATCTCAGCTATCTCTGCCTCTATACTCGGACTCTAAGTCTTACTCAGTTTGGCATTGCTTTGGATCGGTAAATCTCCTTTCTTGGAATTCTGCATGTTGAACCTTTTCAACACCTTATCCAAGTAGGTACTCTGACTAAGTCCAATTAGTCTTTTACTCCTTTCTCTTAATATCCTTATCCCTAGGATATAGGCAGCCTCCCCTAGGTCCTTCATAGCAAAGAACTTCCCAAGCCAGGACTTAACCTCCTGCAAGGTTGGGATGTCATTTCCTATAAGCAGTATGTCATCCACATACAGTACCAAGAAGCTAACTATACTCCCACTAGCTCTGACATACACGCAAGACTCATCTTCACTTCTCGAGAAACCAAACTCTTTGACCTTCTCATCAAAAGAAAGATTTCAGCTACGAGATGCTTGTTTTAATCCATAAATGGATTTCTCAAGCTTGCATACTCTATTAGGGTACTCTGCACTGACAAAACCCTCTGGTTGATTCACGTACACATCCTCAGCCAACTTTCCATTAAGAAAAATGGTTTTGACATCCATTTGCCATATTTCATAATCATGAAATGCAGCAATGGCTAGCATAACCCTAATAGACTTAATCTTTGCTACCGGCGAGAAAGTTTCATCATAATCAATACCTTGAGTCTGAGTAAAACCCTTCGCAACCAGTCGAGCCTTATAAGTATGCACTTTTCCTTCCATGTCGGTCTTCTTCTTGAAGATCCATTTGCACCCGACTGTTTTACGACCTGGTACATTGTCAACCAAGTTCCAAACTTGATTGTCATACATGAACTGTATCTCGCTGTCCATAGCCTCCTTCCATTTAGCAGACTTCGGGCATGTCATGGCTTCCTTAACACTGCTAGGTTCATCCAAATTTACTAGTGTACTATCGCTGATAAACGTATCACCTTCCATAGTAATATGGAAGCCATAATAAAACGAAGGTGTGTTCCTAACCCGTGTGGAACGCCTCGGAGGTACAGACTTGTCAGCTTGCTCAACAGGAGTTTCCTCCTCAGGTTGATTGCTAGTGTCTGAGGTTCCTTCACCAATTGCTTCTTGAATTTCTTCAAGATCAATTTGCCTCCCACTGTCTCCTTGGCTTATAAACTCCCTCTCATGAAAGACCCCTCTTCTTGCTACAAAGACCACATTCTCACTGGGTCTGTAGAAGAGGTAACCGAAGGATTTCTGTGGGTAGCCGATGAAAATACACCTTTCACTTCGGGGTTCAAGCTTATCATGAGTCTCACGCCTCACGAAAGCTTCGCAACCCCAAATCTTGATGTGGTCTAAATTGGGAACCTTCCCAGTCCACATCTCATGAGGTGTTTTGGTAACCTTCTTTGTAGGGACTAGATTAAGGATATGGGCGGCAGTCTCTAAGGCATACCCCCAAAAAGAGATTAGTAGCGAAGCTCGACTCATCATAGAGCGAACCATGTATAACAAGGTTCGATTACGCCTCTCAGCTACACCATTTAGCTGTGGTGTCCTGGGAGGAGTCAATTGTGAGACAATCCCACACTCCTTAAGATAGTCAAGGAACTCAGTACTAAGATACTCACCACCTCGATCGGATCGAAGCATCTTAATGTTCCTGCCCAATTGATTTTCTACTTCCTGTTTGAATCCCTTAAACCTTTCAAAGGTTTCTGACTTATGTTTGATTAAGTAGACATACCCATATCTACTAAAATCATCAATAAAAGTCACATAATACCGATTAGCATCACTTATGGCGGTTTTGAATGGCCCACATACATCAGTATGTATTAGGTCCAACAAACCCTCACCCCTTTCACAAGTTCCAGTGAAGGGTGATTTTGTCATCTTTCCAAGTAGACAAGATTCACAACTATCATCCGATTTAAGGTCGAATGACTCCAAGACTCCACTCTTTTGGAGTTTGCCTATGCGTTTCTTGTTTACATGTCCAAGACGACAATGCCACAATGATGCTTTATCTAGGCTAGTAGAAGAATCAATATATAACACATTATTTCCTAAGTTGTCTACAATCGACACAGTTTCATACACACCATCACAAGGTAATGCTTTAAAATAAAACACATTTTTAAAAGAAAGCATTAATACCACCACATTCATTATCAAACGAAAAGGTAAAACCTTGTTTGTACAATGCATGAAAAGAAATAATATTCCTCGCCATTTCAGACGAGTACACACATTTATTCAAATCTAATTTTAACCCATTATTAAGCAACAAAGTATAAAATCCAATCTTGGAAACAGTTGAAGCCTTCCTATTCCCCATGATCAAGTTTATCTTCCCGTGCTCCACATCCTCACTTTTTCTTAGGCCCTGCAAATCAGAACATATGTGAATACCACATCCTGTATCAAGCACCCAAGAGTTAGAATATGATGAGTAATTAGACAATATTGTGTAAATACCTGCATGGGTGGGTTTCACTTTCCCATCCTTTAGATCCTGCAAGTACTTAGGGCAGTTTCGCTTCCAGTGCCCCTTGTCCAGGCAATAGTAGCAATCAGCATCCTTGGGAATGGCAGAATGAGTGACAGAACCGCTCTTGGTCTTCGATGAGGAGCCTTCAAGAGACTTTCCCTTGGTACCCTTTGAAGGGTGCTTCCTCTTTTTCCCTTTGCCTTGCCCGATAGCCAAAACAGGGGTAGATGTTGGAGTAGGAGTAATAGAGGTAACAACCGCCTTGCCCTTAAGACTGGTTTCAGCGGTCTTCAAGAGTCCTTGAAGCTTGTTGAGGGTAACTTCCTCCTTGTTCATATGATATGTCATACGAAAATGGTCATAACAAGAAGGTAAGGAGTGCAAAATGATGTCAATTTCCAACTCCTCAGGGAAGTTCACATTTAGCTTCAGCAAACGGTCCACATACCTTTGCATCTTTTGCATGTGGGTCGTGACGGATTCACCGTCCTTCATGCGGGTAGTTATTATGGAGGAGATTATTTCATACCGCTCCTGACGAGCACTCTGATGGTACCTTTCCATCAGGTCTTGGTGCATCTCAAAAGGGTAGAAGTCCTCATAGGACTTTTGGAGCTCGGCTGTCATCGTGGCCATCATGATGCATGCCACCTTAGTAGCATCTCTCTCATGTGTCCTGAATTCAGCGATCTCCTCAGGAGTAGCAGTAGACTCATCAAGCTCTTTTAACTCCTTATCGAGGACATATTCCTTGTCCTCATAACGAGTAACCATCCTGATGTTCCTAATCCAATCCATGAAGTTGGAACCATCAAAGATGACTCTCCCACAAAGATTCATGAGAGAGAAAGAACCAGCTGGGTTAGAGCCCGAAGCATTAGTGTTGGAAGACATCTGAAAGAAGAAAGCAAGTTTAGATTAGATATATAGAATCCTTAATAAGACACCCAAATGTAATATTAAGGCTAGGATCCAATCACAATATATTATACTTAGAAGAGGGATGTCGTAATCTAAGTAATAATATATTTGAAAGGTAGGTGAATGACGATTCACCAATTTCCACCATGAAAAACAAAATGAATTATTAGGTTTTAATTGGATTTGAAATTCCTAGATTCTTTTGAGATTCATTGAACTTTTCAATGGCATGTTTCAATCTCGATTGTGCCCTTCATGTTTTGTGACTGGGATGTCGAGGATCACAAAACAAGGTGTGAATAACCATGCTAATTCACTTGGTGCCCTTAATATTATCACCTAATCAATGTGCCGGTTAACCACACACGCTCCATTGATCTATGACAAACATTAAGTCACCCTTCGTGATCCTTACTAGTCCAAGTTAGTGTGCCGGTTAACCACACACGCTCCACCAACGACTTGGTAAGGTACAAAGTGTGAATTCCATGGACTAGCACCATGTTCACATTTTCCTAAAGTAACTAAGATTGCGAATTAAAAAAAATGTTTAGTTACTTTATAATAATCATTATACTTTTAATGAGGATTTAAAGTCATTGTCCTACCCGTTCGGCTAACGACCCTCCACCGATCAAGGAAGCGGTGGGTGAGAGTGGACACCCATTAAGCTGCCATTTTATAGGCAACAACCTTATACCCCCCTTATAGACCGGCTTCGTGAATGAGGCCTACTAACGGTAGAACGACTTATTCTTATACATATATATAATAATTAACCATTAATGTTATAAATAGTATAAGGGTTGAATTTTAACTATTAAAACTCTAAGGGTTGGAATTAAAGTTTATTAAAGTGTGTGAAACTTTACAAATTCCAAAACTTGAGGGCAAGTTTTGTAACTATCTAAAACTTTTCATTTCATAACTTATGAATTAAAGGTTCATAAAAATGAAGACTCTTCATTTTCATGTAACTTATGTGTTTAAATGTGTGTTAAAGAAAAGTGACCTTTGGATATCCATAACTTGAGGACAAATTATGGACTCCATTAAAACACATAAATGATCAAGAATTAATTCTAAACAATTCAGCAAATAATTCCTATCATCTTCTAAATTCATAAGAACATGAACATGATCATCAAAATTTCAAGAATTATATGAACATATAAAAATCATGGAATTTTGATATATGCTATTGTAAATGGATTAGAACAACCATTACACCAACTAAAACAAGTTTTAAAACACCAAAACAGGTTAGGGTAATGTTTCTAGTCCATTTCCAGCAGCAAAAGTCGAAATTCTGCATTTTGATCATTCTACTCGTCGAGTGCACGAACCTACTCGGCGAGTAGGATGAATTATGCCTTGAACTCGACGAGTCCCCTTATGGACTCGGCGAGTCCATCAGCCAGACAACAACAATTTCAACTTTTTTCACTATTTTGCATCAAGTATCAAACAAGCAAGCCTAGGCTCTGATACCACTGTTGGGTTCTGAGCAATCTAATACTTCCTAAGTGTGCATGCAACCCTAATAAACCTTGGATCTATATTTGTCTAATACACACAAAATAATAATTTTCCAAGGTTCATAACTTATCTAACATGGCATGGGGAACTTTTAAACATAAAAGAGTTAGATGAGATTACATACCTTTTGATGAGATTGATTCCTTGGAGTTTGAGAGCCAAGCACCAATAGTGTGAATGCCTCAAATAGAAATCACAAATCACCACAAACACTTGGAAACCTTTAGAGAGTGTACACACACTTGTATTTTTCGGCCACACACAAGCACACACACTAGTGGCTATTTCATGCAACATAAGCATGCTTATATAGTGTACATGGTTAGGGTGAAACCCTAATAACCCATGACCTTTCCTTTTCCAAGGATCCATGGGTTAAAAGCTCCATGGATCATCCATGGACTTCCATATAAGCCTAGCCCATTAACAAATGAGTGTTAGCCCACACCATATAAAACCAATAGCCCATAATCTAATTAGTCTTCCTTTTAATCTCTAAATTAATTCATAATTAATTTAAGACTAAGACTAATTAAATAACATGACTTCATATTAATATATTATAACTTATAATATATTAATAAACATATGTGTATAACCCTCATAAAATTATCCATAAATAGTTCGGGTGAAGTGCAACCCAAATGGACCATGTCTGGTCGGGTCAAGTATATACCAAATAAGTTATGGACTTAGACACCTTATCCAACAGCAATCATAATCCTTCACCACATCCAACCACTGACGCTGCCTCATGTTCAGATTCGGCTGATCCATGAGGTACCTCAAACTCTTGTGGTCCGTGTAAATGGTACATCGAACCTCGTAGAGGTAATGCCGCCAAATCTTGAGGGCGAAGACCACCGCCCCCAACTCTAAATCATGCTTCGGGTAGTTCGCCTCGTGAGGCTTCAGCTGCCTCAAGGCATAAGCAATGACATGTCCCCTCTGCATCAATAATGCGCCTAAGCCTGAGATAGACGCATCACAGTATACCACAAAATCCTCTACGCCCTCGGGCAGGGCTAAGATTGGCGCCTCGCACAATCTCCGCCTCAGAATCTCGAACGTTGCCTGCTGCTCAGCCCCCCATCGAAAGACCATGGCTTTCCTAGTCAACCGTGTCAGGGGTACGGCTATCTTGGAGAAATCCTGAATGAATCTCTGATAGTAGCCTGCTAATCCTAGGAAACTCCGAATCTCGGATGGAGACTTCGGAACCTCCCATCTCATCACGGCCTCCACCTTGGCCGGGTCTACTAAAATCCCGTTTCGGTTGACGAGGTGCCCAAGAAACTGCACCTCGCACAACCAAAACTCACATTTGGAGAACTTGGTGTACAAGCTCTCCCTCCTCAAGGTCTCCAAAACCTCTCTCAGATGCTCCTCGTGCTCCTCCTGCGTCTTGGAATAAACCAAGATGTCATCAATGAAAACTATCACAGATCGATCCAGCATCGGTCTACACACGCGGTTCTTGAGGTCCATGAACGCGGCAGGAGCACTGGTGAGCCCAAACGACATCACCACGAACTCATAATGGCCATAATGCGTCCGAAACGCGGTCTTCTATACATCCTCCTCTCTGACCCTCATCTGATGATAACCTGAACGCAAATCGGTCTTGGAGAACCAAGATGCTCCCTGTAACTGATCAAAGAGGTCATCAATCCTCAGGAGTGGGTAACGGTTCTTCACCGTTACGTTATTCAGCTCCCAGTAATCTATACACATCCTATGCGTCTCGTCCTTCTTCTTCACAAACAGGATCGGGGCTCCCCAGGGTGAACTGCTCGGTCGAATAAATCCCTTGTCTAGCAGCTCCTGCAGCTGCGTAGACAACTCCTGCATCTCGGGAGGAGCCAACCGACAGGGTGCCTTGGCCATCGGAGTCGCACCGGGAACTAGGTCGATCCTGAACTCTACCTGACGCTCCGGAGGTATTCCAGGAAGCTCCTCCGGGAACACATCAGTGTAGTCTTGCACCACTGGAACCTCGCTCACTGTCGCCTTACCCGTCTCCCGGGTATCCATAACGTACGCGACATATCCTGCGCAACCCTGCTGAAGGTAGCGCCTACCTCTCGCTGCTGAACATACTGTGGGTCCACGTTGTGGCCTCTCACCGTGGATCACCAACTCTCCGCCACTTGGGGTCCTGATCCGCACTAGCTGTTGTGCGCAATCTATCACCGCCCCATTAGGGCTCAACCAATCCATGCCTATAATCACCTTATTCCCCCGCAATGGGATGGGAACCAAATCCACCAAATAGCGCTCCTCAAATAACCTAAGAACACGATCCCTGAATACTGATGACGCTCGCACCGATCGATCATCGGCAATCTCTACCTCTAAAGGGCAATCCAACATGACCGAAGACTTAGTAAACTTCTTGCTAAGCGCAAGGGAAACAAATGATCGGGTGGCACCCGAGTCAAACAACACCTGAACAGGGATACTGTTCACATGGAACGATCCTAACGCATATACACAGAGCACATATCAATATCATAACATCATAAAAATAAAATAGAGGGAAAGAATCATACTCGTCACCACATCGGGTGCGGCGCGTGCCTCCTCGGTAGTCAGCTGAAACCCCCGGCTCCTCACCACTGGAGCCTCTGCCTTGCCCTGCCGGCCATCCGTAATCCGCAGGGTAGCTGGAGCTGGCGCCTTAACTGGCGCTGATGCTGTTAACTGGGGGCAATTGGCCTTCTTGTGGCCCCTCTGGTTGCAGTGGAAACACAGCAACTCAGACGTCTGTATCACAGGTGCAGGGGTAGTGCAATCCCTACTGAAATGCCTCGTCTTGCTGTACTTATAGCAGCCCGACGACCCCAGCCTACATGCCCCCTCATGAGGCCTGCCGCATTTCTTGTTGCGGCTCGGTCCTTACTGGCCTTTCGGCCTACCATCTGGTCCCTTGGGCTTCTTCCCCGAAGCCCCTCCTGCCTGTCCCTCCTCTGTCTTCCTCTTCCGGATGTGCTCCAAATCTATCTCCCTCTCCCTCGCCCTGGAAATCATAGAGTCCAAAGTAAGGCAAGCTGAAAAACTGACATGCTCTCGAATATCAGCTCGGAGCATGTCATGGTAGCGGGTCCTCCTCATGTCCTCATCACCTGCATACTGGGGCACCAACAATGCCCTCTCCCGGAACTTGGTGGTGATCTCCGCCACAGTCTCTGTCGTCTGCCTCATATCCAAGAACTCCCTGGCCAGCTACTGAAGCTTGACAGCCGGCGCAAACTCTGCCCTGAACCTGGTCGCCAAGTCCGACCAGGTCATAGCCTCGACAGCCGAGGTTCCCAACGAGTCACCACGGACTCCCACCAATCCCTAGCTCGATCTCGTAAACACCCTGCTGCAAACCTCACCTTCGATGCCTCAGGGCAGAAGCTAATCAACTGTGCAGACTCAATGTCTGCAATCCATCGCCTGGCAGCTATGGGGTCCTTCGCCCCGTGAAAATCCGGCGCACTACTGCCCCTGAAGACCTTGAAGGACAGTGTGCGAGATCCCGACTGGCCAGATGCCATGTCGCTCCTGAATGCCCTGAGGAGCTCCTCCATCAACTCAACTATCCCTTCCTTGATCGACCCGAAGATAATGGGGGTTGACTCAAGGATGCCTCTGGTGATCTCTGACGCGATGAACTCGCGTAGCCCCTCATCTACTGGATCGGAACCTGATCCCGAACCCGATCCCTCTCCTGAACTGCCAACTGCTGGCCTCGAGCGTAGTACCACCATTCTGAAATACATAAATAATAATCGTTAGCGATACTGATACCTATGGAGGGATCATACCTACTACAAGTTCCCTGGTCTTATCTTGGCCTTCCTCGGTTCGGGTACGGATCATCTGCTTTCAGTAGTATGGGCCCATACTACCTTCCACATCTATCTGTACCTTCTCCAAGGACTACCTTGACTCCACCAGGTCCCTTTCACTACCACTGATCACTGCTATACTCATCCTAGGCTTGCCCTAGGAAAATCTCTAACTCCACCCTACCCGGTCCTCAGCTGCTGAAGGCCTCCTTATAATGCCAATTAGCTATTACCTGAATACCATCACATGTGGTGAGGCTCAGATAATCCTTCGAGTAACAGACTCGGCTCTACAACGGTTAGACTCAGACAAGAGTTGCGCAATACGGCCAAATCCAGCACTCTAAGATTATTCAACCCTGATCACATGTGATGTGACGTGTTCACCTAATGTCTAACTCCCATCACTCAGAGTCCCACGAAGCAAAAAGCAAGCAGCATTCAGACAACAAGAAACAATCTTAAGCAAATCTGTCCTCATAGAGAGGAACTGAACTAGCATACAATGCTAAACTCATACTATCAGGCATAACCTAAACAGGCTATCCTACTGTTGTCTACTCAATTATAGCATGCAGTTTTTCATACACTGAAAGCACATAAAGCAGGCACATAAGGCATCAATCCTAGATCCTTAGTCCTATTCTAGCATGATGTTCTACTAAAACTGATAAATATAACATAAGCTTGTATGGGTACCTTAGGGAATACTTACTTGAGCTCGGCCGGTCGCGCACATCACACACTTCATTCCTTCTTAAAACTCTTTACTTAGCTTTTTAGAAAATATTTTCTTCTTTAAAATCTTTTAATCCCTCGATTTGAGTTCAGACACCCCCGAAGGTGTGTCCGAATCCCTCAAACCAGGGCTCTGATACCAACTTGTAACATCCCAAAAATACGAGCCAAAAATTTCATTTTTAAAACATATACTTAGCAAAACATTAGAAATAAAACATTCATCGATCATATCATTTCATAAAAGATGTCGCGTGTCTGGAAACCAGTTTATAAAAACATAATAATGTCAGAGTACAAATCCCCAGGAAGATCTCATAGTGCGGAATACAAAGCGTGTATGTGATGTGCCGCTACCGCGCCAACTCCTTCCCCTTCAAAGAAGAGGTACCTGAAACCAAAACTGAAAACTGTAAGCACGAAGCTTAGTGAGTTCCCCCATCATACCACATACCATACAATCACATATCATACATGCTGCCGGGCAATTCTGGGGTGCTCGACCTACCCGGTACGACCATTCTGGGGTGCCGACCTACCCGTGTCAATCCGTTCTGGGGTGCTGACTACCCATCGGTCCTAACAACCGATTCTCGGGGACTATTTCACCCCTACTGCTAGTATCACATATATCATAACATAACATATTATCAGACATATCTGGGGTGTCCGATCTACCCTTCGGTTCTAACGACCGAACTTGGGGACTATTCCTCTCTTACTACCACTATCACATATAACATATAACATATCATGCCAGCATATAAACATATCATCGCATACTGTCAGACATATCTGGGGTGTCTGACCTACCCTTCGGTCCTAACAACAAAACTCTACTACTATCACATATACATATCATGCCAGCATATAAACATATCAGGTAGTAGAAAACCTAGATGATATAACAAAGACAATCATCTAACATACAACTCCTACTGGTGGGTCGGCATTGTGGCCGTAGACCCACCGCTACTGGAAGGTAACTCACCTCAAAGTAGCTGCTGATCTGCGTGGGAACTGACTGTCTTCTGCTGCTTCTGCCCCGGAAATCCTCCGGCTATAATTCCCACAAAACACTCAGTCAAATAATCCTAACCGACCTCAGGTTAAAATGACCATTTACCCCTAACCAAACCAAGAGTCAAAGTCAAAGTCAACTTCCAGTTGACCCGACTCGCCGAGTTGGCTCGCTAACTCGTCGAGACCCTATCCATTCGATTGACCATAATCCCGTCTCTACTCGTCGAGTTAGGCGTTGACTCGACGAGTTTTCCTTCTAAACCGATGTCCAATCGTCCTTCATCCTACTCGCCGAGTTGTATGAACAACTCGTCGAGTTCATCTTCATCCGAAGAACGTTCTATGTTGAGACTCGCCGAGTTGTATGAACAACTCGCCGAGTCTGTTCTTGAGGCAAGAAGGTTGCCTTGAACTCGCCGAGTCAGGGCATTGACTCGCCGAGTTCCTTCATGAGTGAGTCTGGCTTCCGACCCACTGAGTCACACCCCATGACTCACTACTCCACCCAGCAAACACGAAAAGGGGGAAAACTCGGGGACTCGCGACTCGACTCGCCGAGTCCGATGACCGACTCACCGAGTCTTTCACATGAAAATACTATATACTCGATTTTGCTTGAATCCAGCTCATATCATACATAGATCTGGGTTCTTAGGGCTTGATTAACACGTAAAGTTTCCAACTTTACGTGTAAATAAACACCAATGAAGGTTTTAGGGCTCAAAATGCACTAAAAGAGTATATCTAGGGCTTTCATGCAATATGGCTCCATAAAGGCAGTAGATCCGAGCTCCTGGAGCTCAATCATGCCTAGAGCTAAAGGTTAATCAACTTATCACAAATCCTAATTCATAAACAAGCTTGGAAATGGCTCAAGAAGGACTTTAATGGAGCTCTAAGGGACTTTATGCATGAAAACATAGGGAAACTGACTTATACCTCAAGGAAATCTCTGAAATAACACCAAGATGTCTGGCCTCCTTCTTCTCCTCTTGATCTACTCTCCTTTCTCTCTCAAAGTCTTCAAGAAATCACACTAAAGCACTTCAATCTCACAAGGAACGGGGTTAGGACGATATAGGAAGCTCTGAGGGTGAAGGGGGCGAGCTTGGGGCGCATAAGGTTGGTTTAAATAGGGTGCAAACCCTAGGAATTAGGGTTTCACCAGACAGCGGGGACTCGCCGAGTCCAGAATATGGACTCGCCGAGTCGCCAACTTAAACGTGTTCCATATCCCGGCTCTACTCGGCGAGTCGGGCCTACAACTCGCCGAGTCCAAGGCTAAAAATGCAAAATACTTAGATAAATTTTACATACTAGGAACCAGGTGCTACAGAGCTTGTGGAGGCTAGGGATTGAAGTGCAAGTTTGGATCTGAGATCTTCAGAGAAACGAGCTTCATCTAGAGGTATAAAGTTCAAAACTTTCCTCTTTATTTGGTTTCATGTTGCATGGACCATTTCTAGGGTTAAAAGTCCCAAAGGTGGAGACTTTATGAGTGTAATGTACTCCATGGACCTAGATCGGTCCCATTTCAGTGATATTTGTGTTGTAGATCCATAAAAATTCCATCTTGGTCGTTGTCATGAGGTCATGCTTGAGTTATGAGCTTTCTAGAGTTGGGAAATGGAATGTTATGGGTGTTAGTGACTTGTCCAGCCATGCAAAGGCTTAAAGTCACCAACTTTATGGATTAAGAGGCTTAGAAATGGTCAGATCTAGAAGTTGGACGTGGGTCTTAACTTTTTAAGACCTCAAGAGCTTAGAGTCTGAAACTGGGAGTTACGCGGGGCGTAATCCCAATTCGCGCAGCATAAGGGGTCGCGCACCCCGTTTCTGTGAGGACGCCAGGTACGCCCAGCCTACATGTTTGGTACGCGCAGCGTAACCCGGAGAGTTGACTTTTGTTGACTTTTAGGGTTTGGTCAACTTTAGGGTCTTTGAGCCATAAGAGGGGTAAAATGGTCTTTTACCCTTCTAAGAGTACCAATAGAGGGAATAGTCTAGCCTTGAAAGATGTATTGATTAAGAGTATTTATTTCATATGATTAGGCGGAGGCTAGGCAAGGTTTTACAGAGTTCGAGATTACCGAGTTAACCGAGGTGAGTCTTCTCACTATACTTTACCTAGAGTGGTAATTAAAGTTATGTGACTGAGTATTTTGTATGCTTTTGCATGATGTGATTTATGTTATGTATGTTACAGAGTTTACAGTGTTAGGACCGAAAGGTCCACAGAGTTAGGGCCAGAGGGCCCACAGAGTTATGGGACTGGAGGGTCCCACTGAGATACATTGATCAGAGGGTCAAATAGAGTTATAGCCTTGAGTGGCTAATATGTGTTGTGTGTGGTATTTTAGGGAACTCACTAAGCATTTATGCTTATAGTGTTGTGTTATGTGTTTTAGGTACCAGTGAGGATCGCGGGAAGGCGCCGAGTTGATCAGTACACACACGAGGAGTTTTTACATATTATGATCTTGGGATGTGATGTTATGAATTGATTATGTGATACAGTGATATTTCTATAACAATTATGAATGAAAATGAGTTTTTAAAATGTGAAAAATTATTTGAAAATTTTGGGTGTTACATACGATTAGGATTGTATAGCCCTAAAATGATGGATTCTGCCTCATTTCATGTTCCTTGTTTGGTTGTGGACTTAGTGCAGAAAATTTATCTAACAGTCTATGTGATTCTAGTTGTGTATAAATTGCATGCATAAGGAAACCTACGGTGTTGATTGAGGTTTCTGGTTCTGTGAGGATAGAGAAATCCTATAAGAGTCTAGGATATATGTGTATGTTGTGTTGTATGAGTTATGTTATGAGTATAGATTGGTGAATTAGAGGTATCAGGTATGACCTTGAGGAAGGTATAGGTAGGTGTGGAAGGTTGTATTGGCCCCATACTACTGAAAGCACAGGACCTGTACCCGAGACAATAACAGAGTTGGAAAATCTAAGGAGTATGGTGAGGAGGAATCCCTTTGAACTTCTTTATCAATTGTTTATATGTTGTATTTTCAGTTGAGGATGGTGATGACTACACGAGGAGGTACAGGTTCGGGATCGGGTTCTAGTTCGGGTTCAAGTTCTGGTACAGAACCGATTGATGAGAGGTTGCGTGAGCTTATCGCAGCCGAGGTTACTCACGACATCCTTGATGCCACCCCGTTGATTTTCGGTACCGTCAAGGAGGGGATGATGGAGATCATGGAGGATCGGCTTAGATCATTTCGAGCCAAGATTGTCTCCGGTTAGATTGGGACTCGAACTCCCTCGTTCAGGGAGTTAAAGGTGTGCAGAGCGCCTGAGTTATTTAGTGCTAAGGACCCCATCGCTAGCCGCCGCTGGATCGCTGGCATGGAGAATGCTCGGCGCATGAGCTTTTTGCCCCGAGGCGGCAAAGGTGGGATTCGCGTCCTGCTTGTTGAGGGATCGAGCGTGGGGCTGGTGGGATGAGGTTACCCGAGCGGTTTGTATGGCGGTTGTTATAGTGATGACATGGGATGACTTTGTGCAAAGGATCTATCAGGAGTTTGCATTGGCCATTGAGGTGTAGCAGCTGGTGAGGGAGTTCCAGGACCTTCACCAGACTATAGAGACTGTGGCGGAGATCACCGCCAAATTCAGGGAGAGGGCATCGCTAGTTCCGAAGTATGATGCGGATGAGGAGATGAGGAAGACGAGATAGCATGCCATGTTGAGGGATGATATTAGGGAGTTCATGAGTTTCTCAGGTAAAAGACCCTGAATGATATGATTAAGAAGGCCCGTGAGTGGGAAATCAAGTTGGAGATTCGGACAAAGCGGAAGCCAGAGCAGGTGCAGACAGTATTGGGCCAGGCGAAGAAGACCAAAGCCTCTGATACTTCTAGGAGAGGCCAGCAGGGTTGGGGCTGTTGTGCCAAGTGTGGAAAGCCTCATAGTGGGGCCTGTCGGGTAGCTGTCTCGGTATGTTACTATGGTAGTCAGTCGGGGCACATGAGCAGGGAGTGCCCCAAGAAGGGCTTGATTTGTTTTCATTGCAACCAGACCGGCCATAAAAAGGCTGGTTGTCCGAGGTTGTTTGGGGGAGCAGTGGTGGCGCCTGCGCTAGCCACCTTGAGGATTACCGATGTTCGCCAGGGCAAGGCGAAGACTCCTGCAGTGAAGAGCAGAGCATTTCAGTTGACCACCGATGAGGCCCGAGCAGCACCGGATGTCGTTACTGGTATGTGACTTAACTCTATCTTTTATTACTTTCTTTTTATGTTTATATTTGTTATGATCTTGTATAGGGACCTTTTTAGTCAATGGGTTGTCAACTCATGTATTATTCGATTCGGGGGCTACCCGATCCTTTCTATCTATTGCAATCATCAAGAAGTTTCGAGACGCTCCGGGGACTTTGGACTCCCCTCTAGATGTGGAGATCGCGGATGATCGTAATGTGAGCGTTGCACGGGTATTCCTAGGATGTGTTCCGAACATGTTCAGTGAGAGGTTTCATATCGATTTGGTACTGATCCCCTTAAAGGGATTGAACGTGATCATCGAGATGGATTGCTTAGGACCCAATAGGGCCGTGAATGATTGTGAGCGGAAGTTAGTGAGATTTCAAACCCCAATTGGGGGAGAACTAGTCATTATTAGTGAGAGAGCTTTGCATGGGCGAACTCTCTGTTCAGCTGCGAGGAGTTATGTACGCAGATGTAGGAGCTGCTAGACAAGGGTTTTATCTGTCCGTGCAGTTCCACGTGGGGAGCACCGATCCTGTTCATGAAAAAAAGGACGGGTCACACAAGATGTGTATCGATTATTGGGAATTGAACAAGCTAACGGTGAATAACTGTTACCCACTTCTGAGGATCGATGATTTATTTGATCAGCTTCAGGGTGCGTCTTGGTTCTCCAAGATTGATCTTCGGTTAGGATACCATTAGATGAGGATCAGGTATGAGGATGTATATAAGACAACCTTTAGAACTCTTTATGGTCATTAAGAGTTCATGGTGATGCCTTTCGAGCTCACTAATGCACCAGCAGCGTTCATGGATCTCATGAACCGGGTTTGTAGGCTGATGCTGGATTGGTCTGTGATTGTTTTCATTGATTATATTTTGGTCTACTCTAAGACAAAGGAGCAACATGAGCAACATTTTTTAGAGGTGTTGGACACCTTGAGGAGGTAGAGGCTTTATGCCAATTTCTCCAAATGCGAGTTTTGGTTGTGTAAGATGAAATTTTTTGGCGACATCATCAACCATGGAGGTATCTTGGTGGACCCGGCCAAGATCGAGGTTTTGATTCATTGGGAAGTTCCGAAAAATGCATCCGAGATTCAGAGTTTCTTGGGTCTTACGGGGTATTATCGGAGATTTATTCAGGACTTCTCCAAGATTTCAGTGCCTCTGATCGTCCTGACCAAGAAGAATGTGACCTTTAAGTGGAGTCCGGATCAACATTTGGCCTTCGAGACTCTGAAGTAGAGATTGTGCGAGGCCCCGATTCTTGCGTTACCTGAGGGATTGGATGATTTTGTTGTTTATTGCGACGCTTCTATTTCGGGATTAAAAGTTGTCCTTATGCAGAGATGGCATGTGATTACTTACGCCTCGAGGCAGTTGGAGCCTCATGAGGTGAATTATCCAATGCATGATTTGGAATTGGGGGCGGTGGTGTTTTCCCTTAAAATCTAGAGGCGCTATTTGTACGAGGTCCGATGTACTATCTACACCGATCATAAGAGTTTAAAGTATTTGATGGATCATTCTACGGCAGTGAAGGTGGTTAGATGTGGTAAAAGACTATGACTGTGAGATTTTGTATCACCCCGGGAAACCCAATATGGTGGTTGATGCTTTGAGCCATAAGACGGTGTGCTCATCGATCCGAGATATATGTTTAAGGATGATCGTTACTTCACCCTTGATGGATTTGATCAAGGAGGCTCAGGTAGAAGGATTGAAAAAAGGAAAATTGTAAGACTGAGCGGATTAGAGGGCAAATTCCTTTGTTTGTTAGAGATAGTCGAGGTTATTGACCCATTTTGGTAGGGTCTGGGTTCCGACATCAGGTGGGGTGAGACAAACGATTTTGGTAGAAGCGCATAAATCAAAGTTTTTTATCCACCCGGGGGCCACGAAGATGTACCGAGATTTGAGGTTGAGTTACTAGTGGCCCTCTATGAAAATAGAAGTCGCTTGGTTTGTTGAGCAGTGTTTGACTTGTAGGAAGGTCAAAGTCGAAAATCAGAGACCTCACGACAAGTTGCAACCATTACCCATCCCTATGTGGAAATAGGAAGAGATCACTATAAAATTCATCACCAAATTGCCCAGGATGGCGCGGGTGTTGACTCTATTTGGATCATTGTGGACAGGCTGACCAAGAGTGCACATTTTATTCCGATTGCCGAGAGTATATCCGCAGAAAAGTTAGCGGATATTTATGTTCGGGAGGTGGTAGTCAAAAACGGGGTGCCGGTATCTATAGTCTCAAACCGTGATGTTCGTTTCACCTCCAGATTTTGGAGGAAGTGCCATGAGGAATTAGGCACTCAATTGCATTTTAGTACAACATACCACCCCTAGACCGACAGTCAGAGTGAGCGGACGATCCTGACGCTCGAGGATATGCTTAGGGCTTGTGTGCTGGATTTTGGATGGAGTTGGGATACTTACCTTCCACTGGCAAAGTTCTCATACAACAACAATTATCAAGCTAGTATTGATCAACCACCATTCCAGATGTTGTATGGAAGGAGGTTTAGGACCCCAGTTTGTTGGGGAGAGGTCGGACATCAGGTCATGGGAAGCACTGAGGTAGTGCTTAAGAACACCAAGTTGATTCAGCAAGTGCGTGATAGGTTGTGAGTCGCGCAGAGTCACCAGAAGAGTTACGCGGACCGACGTTGTTCCCATCTCGAGTTTCAGGTGGGAGATTTTGTGTTGTTGAAGGTGTCTCCTTGGAAAGGTGTCATCCGATTTTGGAAGAGGGGCAAGTTGGGTCCTCGATTCATTGGTCCATTAAGGATTTATGCCCATGTTGACAGGGTTGCATACCGGCTGGATCTTCCTGATGAGCTCAATCAGATCCATAACACTTTCCATGTGTCTCAGTTGCGAAAATGTGTAGCCAATGATTCGGTCGTGATCTCGTTAGATGATATTCAGGTGGATGAGCGTCTAAACTATGTGGAGAAGCCCATTGCAGTTCTTGTTAGGAAAACCAAAACTCTTCGTAACAAGGTGGTGACTCAGGTAAAGGTGCAACGGCAACACCGAAAGGGCTCCAAATAAACATGGGAGTTGGAGGATGAGATGAGAGAGAACTACCCGGATTTATTCGCATCAGAAGACTTCGAGGACGAAGTCTAATTCAAGTGGGGGAGAGTTGTAAAATCTAGAAATCTTCAGGTTTGCTTTTGAACCCTTAAAGTTCGTTTTGTTGCACAAAAGGTTGTCGAAGTCAAAATCTCTAAGTGTCGACTCTAATTGAGTACGCGGGGCGTACACCTTTGTACGCTAAGCGTAGTTGGTCCTGGATGAGTACGCTGCACGTACACCAATACGGTGGGCGTACGAGACTCTGACCAAAACCCTAATATTTAGGGTTTATGGACTATTTAAACCCCATCATGGCCTAAGTGCCTCCCCTACCTTAGCCTCCGTCCTCTCTCAAGACTCTCTTAGCAAACCATGGTGCATCTTGCCCCTTTTTGGAGTTTTGAGTGTTAAAGTGTGCTTTTGGTGGTGAAATAGGTTGCTCAAGAAAGAAGCCTTTCCCATAAGAGTTTCGATCCAGCTTCTCATCTTCATTTTTCTCCATTTGAAGGTATAAAGCTCCTACCTTTGGTTGCATATCATTAAGTTTCACTTTGGGTCTAGTATTCCCCATTTGGTCCATAAAGATTAGATCTTGGAGAGTATGAGCTACTCTTAAGCCCCCAAGTTGTGTTTTCAGAAGCTTCTAGTTGTTTCATCCCATAAAGGTGCAAGCTTGAACCTTGTTGTGTCCCCTTTCATGTGCTAGAGTGTAGTTTTGGGTTTGATAAATTAGATTTTGAGCTTGGGGTTTTGGTATTTGTTCTAAGGCATAAAGTTTGCAACTTTCTGGCCTTAATGGGCTTAAGGGGTTCAGATCTGGATTTTAGGCTTAAGGTATTAAGTGGTTAAGCCACTTTTGTATGGTTTGCATGGGGGTTGCGTACGCCGTGCATACTTCTTGTACGGAGCGCGTACTGGCTCCCTTGGTCAAGTTTACCCGCTTCAACTTGGAACGTTGCGCGTACCACTATGTGCGCTGAGCGTACTGCCCGGATCTAGGGTGATTGTATTTTGGGCCAAGTTGATGGGATGGGTTAATGGGTTGAGCCTTGGGTATTTTTCTGTAGGGCCTTTTCAGTTGTTGGGCCCTCTTGGGCCTTAATTGATCCATTGGATCAGACTTCGGATATTTATGGGCTTTGGGACTAGTTTGACCCATCCCATCTCGGGTTATATATTTTTATGTGAAGTCTTAGGTCGGATTTTGACCTTATTGTTTGGGACCTATTTGTTTAGTTAGCACAGGATTTTATTCAGCCTACCAGCTTGAGTATTTGTTTGGGATTTCAGTAGTTGAGGTGAGTCTTCTCACTATATCCATGGGTCGAAGGCACCAATGTCGGCCCATTACTTGTCATGTGGAATGATAATTGTTTATCTGGTTCCTTGTCTGAAAGACCTCGGGGGTTAGCTCGGGGCACTTGTATGGAAGACCATGGGGGTAGCCCACGACATGAAAGACCATGGGGGTAGCCCACGACATGAAAGACCATGGGGGTAGCCCATGACACCTGGATATCAAACCATGGGGGTAGCCCATGACTGTTTGTATGTTGTGTGATACTTTGGAAAGAATCATCAAGCTTTTGCTTATAATTTGTGTTGTGGTTTAAGGTACTTTCGGTACGAAAGGGAAGGGTTCGGCTTGATGGCGCAACATTCACTCTCCACTATTTTCCGCAATTATTGATGTTGTTACTCTGATAGTTTGACATGTTTATTTTGTAATGGATTTTAGAAACAAATTATGGTTGTAATTCTTAATTGAAAATGATAAAATTTATCTGTTTTGTTTGGGTTGTTACAAAAGAGATGTTAGTTAGAAGGTAGATGATACTTTTTGAACGGATCTTACGAACAACATTGTAATTGAGCTTTCTATTCTCTAATCAAATCAAAATCTTATTTACCTTCGTGTGTTCAATCCTTACTTCGTTTCAAACATGATTTCAATCTTTTAGAATCTATTCAATCCTATAATAATTTTGAAGTGCCTCAAATGAGTTCATATAAAGATAAGCTTTATTTGGTAAGTTCTTGTTGATCATATTTGGATGACTCCAAATCTATTATGAGGGGCATTTCTATAACCTTTGGAAATATGACGGTAATGGCCTGAAGTGGAACTGCGATGACTGTTAATGTGTGTGATGAGGGTTATGTTGAACTGGGTTTGATCAAGAAGATGATGGATGTTGCGTGGGAATGTTGTGTGGTTTGTGACGATTGTGATGGTGATGGTGGTGTTCTTAGTGAGAAGATGGCGAGGCAATTACATAAATTTTATTATAACAAATATCAATACAATGTGCATCTTATCTTATTTATTAATAAACAAAATAAACAATAACTTTATATATGTGTATTTATGATATTTTACAGTTAAATAGGCTAAGCGTATAAATGTTAAGACAAGTATTCAGTGCCACCATCAAAAGATTTGGCGAAAAATCATCACCATTTTTAATTGGATTAAAAATAAAACCAAAAGGTATAGCTTGAATTTGATTAGTTGGTGTATCGATCGTGTTTTTGTTTTTATATCGTAACTGTTTTTTGTATTTCTTTTTAGTTTCTTGCTTAGATTTTGGTTTTGATAATATTTTTTTTGTCCTTCCGTCAACTATTCAGTGGTAGCATCAAAACATTCAATGGAAAAATCATCACCCTTTTAATTTGATTAAAAATAAAACTCGTAAAGGTGTAGTTTGAATTAGGTTAGTTGGTGTATTGATAGTGTTTTTGTTTTTATATTGTAACTTTTTTTGTATATTTTTTTGTTAGTTTTCTTGCTTAGATTTTGGTTTTGATAGTATATATATTCTTTTTTGGCTGTTTAAAAAAAAGTTTTTGGATGTCTGTCTGTTAAATAAAAAAAAATTGTCTAATTTCCTTAAACTCGGTTCAAAAATAATTTTGGTTTGTTTGAACCATGGATAATAAGAGAAGACCTAACTTTACGAGTCAATATATTTAGGTTGAACAAAAATCAAACCGTAAAGTAAAAATTTCACATTAATCGTACAATTTTGACTAGTTTGTTAATAACCACATTAACCGATTTTTAGTGGTTTAGGCGGACTGGTTTTAATTTAACCGAACGATTTTGACTAATTTGTTAATAACCGGATTTGACTTAATCAGTCAGTCCGGTCCATTTTTCAAAACATTGGAAAAAACCACGTCAAAATCTAGAATCGATTAGAGCATTGGGTGTGTGCAACAAGATGCAACACCAAGTTGTGTCACCTCACATGCCACATAAACAAATTGTGTTATAACACCAAATAGGAAAATGGGCAACAAGATGCAACACCAACTTTCTCATAATAAATATGTTTTATTTTTGATTTTTTTTTTCGGATTTCGTTTTTCTTTTTTCTTTTTTGTTTTTTTTCTTTTTACGTTTTTTTAATCACTAAAATGAATATATTTATTTATAAAACATAAAATTTTAAAACAAAAAAAAAAAAGACATAATATTTAAAATCTAAAATTACGATTACAATTAAAAAAACATAATTTTAAACCTAAAATCATGACTAAAATACCATTCAAATTGCTCATAAAATCCGAATTAACCCAAATATTTCTTCCTAATTTGTTTTTTCATTGCTTGTAGCACTGCTAGATCCTCAAGCGTCAAACTCTCCTCGCTCGTCCGAATAATTGACAACTGATGTGTCATTAATTCCTTTTTTTTTTGCTCATGTTTCTCTCGTGCCTGCCTTTCTATGAATTCCAAATAACGACGTTTCAAGTCATTTTTTTCTTTTATTAATAATTGTGCTCGTCGAATTTCGCTCTCATTTCCGCCACGTCTTTTGGTTTCGCCTCAACCTCATCGGCATGCCTTGCAGCGCGCCTCGCTTTGTCGCGTCCGGGCGGTCGTCGTGGTGAGGATATCTCCTCGATATCATCCGGGATTTCATCGTTGTCGGCGTTTAGGTCGATGTGAGTTCGTGTGTCCGACACGTCGACCGAGCTCGAATAGCGTGAAACTTGTCGCGCACCCCCCCCCCCCAATAAGCTCCTTTCTTCATTCCATTTCCGCGAAGTTTGTCTTTTGAAGTAGTACACCAAGCTGACGTCAAAGCATATTCCTCCTCCGGTGTCTACCATTGTGGAACGTCTGCATTTTCTGTTTCAAACGTTATCGTTTTCCTTTTCGATTTTCCTTTCCCTTTCCCTCTCCTACTACCTCCCGCTTCCACTTCAACTGACGGTTGTGTTGTAGGTGGTGGTTGGTTGGTTGTTTGTTGCGTCGTAGTAAAAGTAGAGAAAAATTTTTGTTGTAAATTTGGGTTTTGACCAAATAAATTTTGTTGAAGGTAAGGTGAGTTGAGAAATTGCAGTGATGGTGAAGCAGGATTGAAAGCGGCGCCTTGGTATGAGATTTGTAGTGATCCTTGAGACGATAAAAGGTTGAAATAGTTTTCATAACCCGCAAATCTGATAGTCGAGGTTGTGTTTGGTTGTGTGTTTGGGTTTGATGGAGGGGGTGTTTGGGTTTTGCTCCATTTTTTTAAAATTGAAGAAAGTATATGTATAAGATATAGAGAGAATGAGAAATGTTTTAAAAAATGGGTTAAAATTAGTATTTATAAGTATAAAAATGTAAAAGTTTTTTTTATTTACGTTTTGACCGTTTCCAACGGTCCACTAGCCAACGTTCAAATTTCACCCGTTTCAATCGGTCGTAACAAGCACGAATGACGCCATAACGAGAAGCAACGAGACAGGGGGAGGGGGGTCGGTGTTCCCTGTTACCACGCCATTATGACGTGTCCACATCACCGGTAACAAGCAAAATACACCCATACCGTCTGTCTTAAAAACCAAAACACAAACTGAAACTGCCTTTAAAAACCACATCAGTGCAAAACAGCACCCAAACGATTTAAAAATGCAAAAACGCACTATAAGATTTACACTTTGATTTGACCTTACAACCGCACTGTCTTCACCCAAATTATATCAACCAAATAAATATTATTCATATATACCATGCTAGTGGACGGTCTGGATTCCCACCACGTGTCATTCAATGGTTAAGCTACTGGTCCCGTTGTTTCATGACGTGCGTGCAAGGCCCGTTAATGTCCACACGTATGATTGATTGATGCATACATTTTATAATGTTTTTAATTAATTAATTAAAGTCGTATCCTCCTAATCTTGTTCTTGCACCTTTTTTAATTGATTTTGAAAGAAAAAATTGTTTATTTTTAGCAAATCATCATAACTAATATTTTGCAAAAGCGGTTTGTCATTTGTTATTTTTTATTGGTTACCATTTATATATTTTTAGCATTAAGTATAGTCTTTTTGAGTTTTGGCTTTTGACAGGATTTTTCAAAGTTCGATTTTTTTTAGAAAAGCCACATTTAAAACTAAAAGAAAAAAATAATAAAAAAAATAAAAAATAAAACTAACAAGAAGCCAGAAAAGAAAACAATTACAAACTTTTGGTGTTGGCTTTCCAAGTAAATTGAATAAATTATTGATTATTTATAGCAATAGTCAAAGACGTATATAAATCCTAATCTTTGTAATTTCGATTATAGTAGGCTTTCCTTAGGGTTTATGATATTCGTATGTTTACTGCTTTTAATAGAGAAAACTTAGATCCAGAAATAGGATGCATGTGAACTTAAGGGTTAAGTTGTTTTCTCTACATATTTTAATTATAACCTTAATTATAACCTGTAAAACATATCACTATTAACCAAATTGACTATGGTAAGGAGTTTATCAAGAATAGTTCTCCAAAGATGAATATTAAGTTTAATAGGAAGAAGCTTATACCAATGCGTCTTAGTCATGCCTTCGTGCAAATTGATATTATCAGTATTGTTTCTAATGTTATTAACAGTAAAACCATCATCAGAACGAATAGCCCACTCGCAAGTATCCGACCGATCAACACATGAGACATGAGAAATAAGTTCAATCAAACACAAGAGCTATGAACCATGCCACCATTGTCCTAGATTTGATGGTTCTAACTCCAAACCCAACCACTATCCGTCCATCAATCAACAACACAACAATCATTCACCTCTTCCAAATCATAAAGGTTTGGGAAGTATACAAAAAGACTATCTTCGCCGATTTAAATGTCATTCCAAAATCTAGTTGATGTACAATTGTTTCCAAATTATCTCTCCCCAAAGATATTTGCATCATCGAAAAAATTATTTAGTTTAAACATCTAATAATTATTTTAAGGAAATAACTACAAATGGTAAATGACATGATATCTGTTGAAGTCCTTGGAGTTTGATACCAAACCTGAAAACTCATTCACATGTTGATGACCCAACGACCATTGACCCCCTTAACAAATAGTATAACAGATACACACGGACCACACGAGTGATCAATCAAAAACATATTTTACATTTTCCTTTTTTACGAATCACACAAAATAATCGTATGAAGCATAAGTAACCAAAAGTCGTAAACAAAAATTGAGGCTGTTAAAAAAATAACCAAATGGGAGTTGGTGCAATGCCCACAAATTTGGGGTAGACGTTTAGAGTATAATAATAATAATTATACATTTAATCGAACAAATAAAAATCCTTGAATAAGGTAATTGTTCTTCGTACGTGTTATAAGCTAATAAATAATTATTATTTGCATGATATGTAAACAAATATTATTTTTGTATAATATTTTTAGAAAACCCTAATATAAAAATTATCGTTGAGCAATAAAATAAACATTAAAAATAAAAGATTATTTAGGATAAATAATATTAACAAGAGTCATAGTACTAGTGATCATGAGCACATAGATATAAAGAACACTTAAATTTGACTTCATATGAGGAAGTTATGATTTTTCTAAGTTTCACGTTCAAAACCGATACGACAACATGTGTCATAAAAAGTGAATCGGAGATAGGTAGCTTATTGGCCACAAAGATCTAAACGAAAGTCATAGTAATAATGCATACATATAAAGAACGCCTAAATCTAACTTTATATGAGGAAGTTATGATTTTTCGAAGTTTTGAGTGCGACATAGTACAACAATGTGCGACACGGAAATCGAAATTAAAATCGGTTTGTTAGCCAAAACAATGCTAACGAGAATTGAAGATCTCATAAATATGAATATGTCAATATAAATACAGTCGAGAATGGATCTCATATGCGAAATATATGAGTGAAACTTGGTCCTTAAGTTCTGAACGCGACACAATCTATATAGACCTGTAAAACTGAAATAGAATGAGAATTAGTCAACATAATCTAAATGAAAGTTGCATTACTCATCAATAAAAAGTCAGGGATATAAAGAATGTCGAAAATGGAGCTCATATGAAGAAGTTGATGGAAAACATAGGTTACAAATATTTTATGCTCTAAGCGGAAAACATTTAACAATTAAATGATTAGGGATAATGCAACCTATGAAGGATCTATGTCTTTCACATAAAGGCAACATACTATGAAATATCAAACTAAAAAGACTCTTATCTAAAATATGAATTCATAAGATAGAATACATACCTTATTGATTGTTGAAGTAAATAATCAAGAATCTCATTGTTAATCTTTTGGAAGCAAGCACCACAAGCGTTGTGCCTCCAATGGATCACACCCAACACAAACAAGAAGGATATTGAGAAGAGAGGGGGAAAAGATCAAAATTTCGGCCTAAACTCTCTAAGGTATGAGTGGCCAAAAATCATAGCCCTAGTGGCCTTTATATAGTGCAGCAAGAAAAACCCTAGATAAGCCCAAAACCAAGATAATAATATTATCTTTGAATTGATAATTATCCAACTTCCTAATTATTCACATGGGATATTCTAGAAACCCTAGAATATCCCTTGAAGTTGTCCATGGCGTCACGGAGGTTCTAGAATGCCTCTTGTTCAACTATCGAATAATTACACTTTAGTCCCTACACTCTTAATTAATTCTTTTAATCACAAAATTAATTTCAATTAATTTCTGATTAAATATTAAGTAAATATTACTATTTCTAATTAATATATTATTTTCATAATATATTAATAAATTATTTATTTCAGTTTATTAATCAAATAGTAAATAAATCTCTCTCCAAAAATATACTGTCTAATTGCTAGGTTTGAGGGCAACCCAATAATAAGGATGAGCATAGGCGGGTACCCGCCCTAATTGTCAGGAACCGGAACCGAAACCGACAGTTCTTGGAATGTTGGAACCGGAACCGGAACCGTCGGAACCGGTTCCGGTACCGGGTACCCGGTTGTTTTTTGACTTTTCATAATTATCTTATTAAAAGGTAGTTACGAACTAATAAACCAATTTCTAAAATCTATAAACATTGACCATTGACAATTATATACGTAAATGTTTTACAACTTATAAACTGAGAAAGAAATAACGATTGAAAATTGATGAAAATAAACCATTAAACTTGTTAATTATCATACAATAATATTTGTATATACTGTAGTGTATAACTTTATATGTTTCATAAAAGTGCATATATCATGCATCTGTATACAACAATTTAATGATAAATTAAAAAGCTCAAGTCGTCATTTCAATAGCTACTATAATACCCTACACACCCAAATATATATATATATATATATATATATATATATATATATATATATTGTCGGTTCCGGCGGGTAGCCAGCGGGTAGCGGTTCCAAAAAAATAAGAACCAGAACCGGAACCGCTTGAGGCGGTTCCGGTTTCGAAACTGTCGGTTCTAAGGCGGTTTCGGTTCCGAAAACGGGGAACCGGTTCCGTTGCTCACCCTTACCCAAAAGGATTGTGCTACTATCAATTCAAGTTCATACCAGTTATAGTTATGAGCATAGACACCTAATCCAATAGTCTCCCACTTGAATAAGTCTGTAACTATAAATGTCAGTATAACTTCTAAACTGATCAACAAACTGTAGCTTCCAAAATCCGATGTCGAACTCTGACCCGGTCAGTTATGGGTCCTAAGATAAGTGATCATATAATCATACGTTCTTTCAAGATATCATTCGGATACGAGACATGGAATATAATCAATCTCATTGTTCAATACTTTGTTTCCTGATTTCTGATTTGTAATGACATATAACTTCTAATCGAACACATCAGTTTAGTCCTAGCCGATCTCGACACTGTAAGTCAACACCAAATCACCGAGGGCCCCATAGATATCGCTTTTCCCGTTAAGGAAAAAGGAACAAATAAACTTTGACTTATATGATTGCACCATTTACTCATCAAATCATTCACAACAATACGTTTTATAACATCAAGTTACTAATGAGTTTACATATCATCAATGCACAACTAACTTATGAACCCAACTCATATATCTCTGTTTTAAGATTATAAGATATTATCATATCAGAATTATTCGTGATAAATTCCATGAAGTAATTCTCTGAGCGTGGGTTAATCCAATACTTAAATATCCATTTCAAAAATACTCATGAACATTACAGCAATACCATTGCTATGTCTAAAACTCTTTATTCAATCTACAATTCAATTCATGACAGTCTTAATTCACTACTTACTTCTAATAACATGATCGACTGTGGAGTTTGAATAATCAAATTATTTGGGAAGTAAAACATGCCAAAATGAAACACAATAATAAACAATTGACAAAAGCTAGTAAACAAACTCATAAATAGTTCTCTATTATTTAATCACCAAAACTCAATTACATTTACTTTGTTACAATTTTCAACTAACTATTTAACTACTAAAACTAATATCATCTCACAAACCTATGCTCCTAGTATGTTGAATGTGTTTGACCCTACTTAGACCCTTTGTGAGGGGATTTGCAGGATTCTCTTTTGATGATACCCTCTTCTCGACGAGGTGACCTTCTTTTACCCTATGTCTGATGAAATGGTATTTTCTGATATGTCTTGATCTTCCATGATCTCTTGGTTCCTTTGTCAACGCAACTACTCCTTCATTATCACAAAAAATTTCCATTGGCTCCTTGATGGCTGGAACAAATCCAAGGTCTCCAATGAAGTTCTTCAACCAAACTGCCTCCTTTGATGCTTCACTCGCTACTATATACTCTGATTTATAGGTAGAATCAACCACTGTCTCTTGTTTGGAACTTTTCAAGGTAACCACTCCTCCATTTAAGGTAACCACCCAGTCAGATTGAGAACGAAAGTTGTCTCTGTCTGTTTGAAAGTTGGCGCCACTATACCCAGCTACTCTCAATGTATCACTGCCACCAAGTACTAGGACCCAGTCCTTAGTTCTTTATAGATACTTAAGAATATTCTTAATTGCTATCTAAGGAGTTCTACCTGGATTTCCCTGATAACGACTGACCATGCTCAAAGCAAAGACTACATCAGGGCAAGTACATGTCATAGCATACATGACAGATCCAACGGAAGAAGCATATGGAACTCTACTCATTTCTGCTATCTCTACATCAATACGCAGGCTTTGAGTCTTACTCAGTTTGGTATTACTCTATATAGGCAATTCTCATTTCTTGGAATTTTCCATACTAAAACGTTTTAGCACCTTTTCCAAGTATGTACTTTGAATAATTCCAATTAGTCTTTTACTCTTGTCTCTCAGAATTCTTATCCCTATAGTATAAGTAGCCTCTCCCAGATCCTCTATAGAGAAACACTTTCCAATCCAAGACTTAACCTCTTGCAAAGTTGGAATGTCGTTTCCTATAAGAATTGTGTCATCAACATAAAATACCAGGAAGTTTACTATACTCCCACTAGCTTTGACATATACAAATAACTCATCTTCACTTCTAAAGAAGTCAAAATCTTTGACCTTCTCGTCAAAGCAAAGATTCCATCTGCGAGACACTTGTTTCAATCCATAGATGGATTTCTCAAGCTTGCATAAAGGTTGAGACTTTCTACCTCCACAAGGATGATCAAGATGAACAAAGTTTGGATCTACAAGATATGGTCTATAAGCACACCTTTAAAGATCTCATTCTTTAGTATAACACACCAAAAATCACACAAAAGCTTGAGATTCTCACAAATAAAGCTAGGGTTTCATGGAGTGTAACATCCAGATCAGGTGCACATTATCTTTAATATTGTGAATTTAAAAGTTTCAATATTTTCCCTTCTCACGACATGAGGAGTGATTATGACCCGTGCATCATTTTAAGGCTCACGACGTGAGCAGTCTAATGCTCACGACGTGAGGGCGACTGATGACCAAAAACCCTAAGTTTTTGATATTTAAGGGAATGAGAGGGCTAGGGTTTCTCAACCTCGATGTCTCTCACTCTCTAAATCTCCATAAACCCTAATCATACTCCTCCCTAAGATCCTTTGTCATTTGGGTGCATTTCTAACTTGAAGAAGAAGAAAGGAAGAAGAAGGAAGTGCTCTAGTGGTAGTGTGTGACAACCCAAGTTTGTTCCGTTACATTTTCCCGTTACCGTTAACGGAATATTCCACTGTATAAAAGGTCCGTTAATTAGAGGTCGCCAATTTAATAAATATTTCATTTATTTATGTCGTTAAGTCGTGATAAGAGAAATAGAAACTCATAATGCACATTTCCATTTAGATGGAAAAGTTAGTTTTTATTATTACGATCACTAAGTTGGGTGCGACCAAAAGCCCCGTTAAACGACAGTATCGGGTAGAATATCACTGAGCTCCAACTCCCACCCATATATAAGGGGGAGTAAACTCCATTGGAGCCTTTTCCACCCTCTCTCTCTATACTCTCTCTAGACTCGTTTTCGACCCGAATCCGCAACCAAATGCTTCCAAATCGTAAGTCCACTTACCCTAGATTGTTCTAAACATTACTAGCTGTAGTATTACCCCAAAAATCGTCCAAGAAGTCAAGGAGTAAGGAGTTTACGGCCCAAGAACACTCTAGGTCCGTAAACCCCTAAAATGATGCCAAACTTGCCTTTAAACTCACCCTTAAGCTTGGAAACTAATCGGGGAGTTAGCCTAGGAGTGTTTAAACATCAAAACATAAAGTTTTAGGGAATAAAAGAGATTTTACGGCCCAAGCACATGCTTAGGTCGTAAACACCTCTAAACCTTGTCAAAATGCCCCAAAAACACTCCCAAACCACGCTTAGGCTTAATACATGAATTAGGGGCTTGCTATTACGGGTTTAGATCATTCAAACACAAGGATTTAAGGGATTAAAAGGATTTTATGGCCCAGACACATGTCAAGGCCATAAACACCCCTAAACATGCCCAAATGATAGTTTTAATTCCCCCAAATGGCCTCACACTTCATTATAAATTACTAGAAGGGTAATAAGGGCTTGAAACTTCAATAAACTCATGATATAGGAGTTCACGGCCGTGAACTCCATTGGGGATGGTTCATGGGCCGTAAACTCCATAATGGTGCTCTTAAAGACCCTAAACTCACTCATGCCTTTTGGATTTGGACCTAGAATAATTCCACTAACAAGATAAAGCTTTAAAACACACTAGAACCCCCTCACCATGAGTTTACGGCCGTAAAATCATGGGGAGATGTCCCTGGGACGTAAACTAAGTGTAGAAGGTTTACTCTCGGAGAGCAAACTCCATTCCTAAGCCATTTGAGCCCTTAGATGCTACCCGGGACACCCCAAACACTTAACCAAAGTGTTTTCCGCTCTTTAGGGTGCGTATACTTGTTTAATTAGTATTATATGTACTAATTGTATGTAAACATATTTTATCATATGTTAAATAGGTCACTAAGTGTGTCCAAGTCTTTACTTGCCACCGAGCACCCAACCGGCGCTTTCGTTGGATCCACTTACACCAGGTGAGTTTATACCCTTGAATGAACCTTTTAAATGTTTTTATACGTTTTATAGGGGGGGAATACAATTTAAACATGCCAGTTATCATGTCAATCATATGTGATTGATAACCCGCATGCACAAGATTTTACCACACTATACACTGTTTTACCGAGTAGGATACTATAATGGTTTTCAAAAAGATTTTCAATTGTTTCAAAGCTCTTACTTATACTTTTGTATCTAAAATCATTTCAAAACTGGTTTATAAAGGTTCCAAAGATTTCTATAGGTTTTCAAACTTATTTTACCAAAGAATACCAAAATGTGATTTTCCTAAGTATAAAGGTTTTCCAAGGTTTTCATCAAATTTCTCTTTCACGTCGTATACTTATACTTGTTAGTTACCGCTGCTTCGCTTTCACTTATTGTAAACTCCTACTTGATAACACTTTCACTTCCTGATACGCTTATACCTGTTATTGCCTCTACTTCGCTTATACTTGTAGTCACTTATACTTGTTAGACGCTTCTACTTCACCAGTTGTCGTTTCCACTTCGTGATACACTTATACCTATTGGACGCTTATACTTGTTCACACTCTTACTTAATGATACGCTTCTACTTCACTTATACTTGATATCGCTTCTACTTCACTTATACTTGATATCGCTTCCACTTCACTTAAACTCAATACGCTCCTACTTCACTTGTTGTCGCTTCTACTTTGTGATACACTTACTTTTGGCACGCTTATACTTCACGATTCGGTTATTCCACATTGTACACTTATACTTCACGATATGAATCCACTTGTTACACACTCAAGCGTAGTTAGATGTATGTATGTGCTTGTCTAGATGCATATAAGTAATTATTGAAGGACTTAGGAAGGCTTGTCCGCCCTATTTCCTTTTCTTCGTTGACATGTGGTCTGGTGGGATCGGATGTCCATCCGAAGGTCGTTTGATTCATTAGTTATATACTATGTACACAAGCATAGACATATGGGTTTACTTCAGTCAGTTCAGTTATGAGTCTCTACCTCTAGTTCAACACTTACATTAGAAACCCACTACCCACTATTTGGGATGCATCTTCAGGACACGGCCTTCTTCGTCGTCTAGTTGGTAACCAGAGTCTCCTGTAGGGAGAGCGGACATTGTGTGTATAGATCTATACGGGATTGACACCCTCGCACCTTGACTGTTAGCTACAGTCCACGGCCCACCAAGCCAAGGGGTGACAAATGTCAAAACTCATAGATGCTTGTAGGGCGTCTGGTACTCTAGTGTCGGTTAGTATGGTTATGAGTATCCCAGGTTGCCTTATAATTCATGGCCTTAAGGTAACGGTATTTCACCGGCAATTTACACTGTATGCTGGTAATTCAATTGTAGAGGCGCATTGTTTTGACCTTGCGAGATGTATCTTTCGTTTGATACTGTCTGCGGTTTGTATTCTCTGTTTTGACCTTGCGAGATGTATCTTTCATTTGATGCTGTCTGCGGTCTGTATTCTTTGTTTTGACCTTGCGAGATGTATCTTTCATTTGATATTGTCTACGGTTTGTATTCTATGTTTTGACCTTGCAAGATGTATCTTTCATTTGATACTGTCTGCGGTCTGTATTCACTGTTTTAGACCTTACCAGTTGTACCTTTCATTTGGTACCTTCTGGGGTCTGTGTCTCCATTTGTTAGACGGAACCTGACGTGTCGTTCGTTCGATACTCTCCTCGAGTCTATGATTCCTTTGCCTTAGTCAGCAGTCCTCACTGCTGAGGCATATGTATTTCCCTGACTTTTCTGGCTTTCTTTAATAATCAAATTCCGTATTTTGATAATGATAGCGATTAAGGGAAAACTACTTTTTACCACGTAACTCTGTCCAGTCTTGGTAGAAGGCTGCTTTTATTAAAGAAAATATAGGATTTTCTGGAAAGAACTCTAATACACTGTAACCTCTTAAACTACTACTTTTATTAAAGTTATTTGAATAAAGACGTCACTAAATGCTTATGAACTCACCAGCATTTGTAAAAATGCTGATACTCGCTTTTCAAATAACTTGTCTTCTCAGGTTAGCAATTAGACAGGTATATCCCAGGAGCTGTTGATGAAGATAGCTTAGTACCACGTTGTATTTATTCTATTACTTGTATTACCTTGTTGTATTGTAAAGTAAACCATGTAAAACTATTACTATTAATGCAATGTTTTGTTGTACTTTGATTACTATAATGCATGTGTTGTGATACTTGACATGACGTCATCCACCCCAGAACGTTTCCGCCGTTCCGGTTTTGGGGTGTGACAGATTGGTATCAGAGCATTGTTTATAGTGAGCTAAGTATATCAATTCATAAAAGATATACAGCCTATAAATACAAAGGGATAAAACACTCTGACCAAGAATTTTACTTTAAAATATAACCATATTTTACCAAAGTATAAGAACATCCAGAACCTAAACTCTCGAACAAAAGTATCACAAGAAGAACAATAATAAAAGTCTTCGGATGTTGAGCACTACAGTCAAACTTGGGCAGTTATGTAATCGTAAGCTGGAATAAATGTAACCTGATCAACTACATTTATTCGAGATGCGATGAACGTGTGCTTGGGAGTGATAGTGGTGTTGCAACAGGTCTGAAACTTACCAACTAGGAATGTTAGAGCCAAACATAAAGTTAAAATACTATAGGAGTATTTTGGAACACTAAAAGATTCACACTACTCCCAGAATCATAATCAGAAGATAAGAATCAAACAAGAATTAAAATACCATAGGGGTATTTTAGAATCCATAACTAACCTTGTGTGAAGAACTAAAAAGATCCTTATTGATATACCTACAACTACAGAGGGTATACTCCCAAGGTTATATATAATAAGGATCACATAGGCTAAGAATGTGTGGTTTCTCTCTGCTTCCTTTTCCTCGTTGGGATGTGGATATAGAGTAGTATCACATATTCGAAGGCCTATCGGATCTAAGCTATATATGATTTGTATACCCTGTGTGATCGTAGCAGGACTCGATATGGATCATCCAGTGAAATGTTAATAATCTCTTAGGATTCTTTAGACATTTCCATTCTCGCACGAACCCCGTAGAAAACCCTATCCACTTCAGTGCTTGACAGAAGAGTTGATTCCGACCCCGAAGAAGTTCATTGAGAAGATTTCCAGCTAGGAAACGAATGAACTAGGTCGAGACTATTGAATTCACCAAGTGCCTATATCTTTTAGGGACATCGGTGAGAAAATTTGCCTAAGCTTCCGAGATTCCCAGTCGTCCACCATGAAGTGATGACACCCAGAGTCGGAATCAGAAGGAAGGCGGAGTAAAAATTCAATGTGTCCATACGAGGAGAGAACCCTAGGTAATTACCCGAAGGAAACCAACGCCGATACCAGTCAAAGATACGAGGCAGACAGAGGGAGCCAGTACATGGAACCCAAGAAGTGTCTTTTCCTCGTGTTCGTAACGCTAATACACCCTTAAAATAATACAATTTAGTAAGTTAGTGGTTACACTACTCACGCTATGTGTTAGGTAAATCGTCGTTTCCCGTTGCCAATTACATGATTAGAGAGGATCCCCGCACCTCTATTTAGAATATTTAGCCATAAGCCTCTCTTTCCGCGGTTTCGTTCCGAACTGTTCTCAAATCTCTCTAGGTCGGAGAGTGAAACCTTTCCCAGTATAAAAGGTAACTTAGTAGGAACGACTCGCATTTTATGGCCTTTTTCGATACTCATACTCCTACCTTGATTACCAGGACTACATCATAGGGATGTAGGTCGACACTCAGACAACCAGTACCCGAGGCACGGGAAAAATTTATGCCTAATACATTCGGGACAAATATGTCCAGGGTTAGCCATCGTCTCTCATTATCTCGTATTCCTTTCCGTGTAGGAAAACCATGCCACCGAAGAAGCGTAACCAGTCCACAAGTAAGAAACCTACTCTCTTATTCGATGAAGCTACGTTCCAATCTGCACTCTCGGCAGCCGTAGCAGCTGTCATGGCTCAGCTGAATGCTAACAACGCCAATTTTAGCAAGGTGCCTGTCGGGAATTCCGATCCTAGCAACGGACAGCAAAAACCAACACCCTCATACCCAGTCACCCAAGGACCTCAACCGAACCCACTAAAGAGAAAACTCAAGATTGAGGAGGGAAGTACCTCGGCTCAAGGACCTTTCGAAGGGCAACGAGCTGAGACAGTCAGTATCCCTGCCAACCCTCCCATCCCTACGCCTAGGAGACCATACTTAGGAAACCTTCCCCATTGCAGCAAGTGCAGCTACCATCATCATGGTGTCTGTCGGGAGCTCTATTGTGCTAGGTGCCACATGTTGGGGCATACTGCTCGCGTCTGCAGAACCCCGGTTGAGTTCATTACACCAACTGCCAATGTGGCGACCCGTACAGTTTGCCACCTATGTGGTGGAATGGGACACTTCAAGAACGACTGCCCAACCGAAGGGAAAGACAAAGACACAGGAGGAGTCTTGCTCTAATGCTTAGAGAGAAGCATCAAGGAACCTGGTAGATTTTTGGTACGTCTCTCAATCCCAGATAACTAACCGAGAACATTAAAAGACTAATTCAAAATGTAAATACTTCCCCATTAAGGCGAAAGTCGCAGCACGGTTATAAAATTTAAATTCATTAGGTAAAACTATAATGGCTAAACACATACGTTACGGTCATGTATAGTTAAGATGGATAGACCTAGAGTGAGTGAATGCCGCCTCATTTCCTGTTCCTCGTTTGGTTGTGGATTTAGGGCGGAGTCGCTCAGTCAACAGTCCTCCCCACCTTAACTCTACATGACTAGTATATGTTAGGCGATTATAGAAATGCCTCGTGAGAATCCATTCATGAAAAGGTACTCTACTCGGAAACACTTAGGACTCTCAATAGTTCCGCGTCGACTCTATCGGTCCGAATATCAGCGATAGTGATACACAGGACGAAACCTTAGACGCCTAGAACTTGTGTGCCTGTTCGGCACATGACTCTATCGATCTTCATTATATATCATGTCGAGGTATGCCAACTTCGACGCCTCTACTGATCATGGTTTGACTCCGTTCAACCATGTGTTCATCCTTAGTGCTGTGTAAAAAGAACTTTCTCCGTAGCCATGTCGGCAAATAAAGGTTCTTTCGAACCTAAAACATAACACAACTAATCAAACTTAATGCGATCCGTCAGTCGTCCCTCTTATCTCAAACCTTCCGAAGTACCCAGGAGAGGAGTACCGCGCGCTGTTAACCAACGCTCCTTAAACAGATAAGAACCGAAGCGAAAGGCACTGCATGCATTCCAAAAGACGATAACCACCCGAAGCATACCTAGTAGATTCCCTAGAAAGACCCTTCATCCTATCCCATGGAACGGGAGCTAGAGTCAAGAGAACCCTATGGATTGAGCTGCTATAATGACCACAAATCCGAAGTTGTTGTCATTCCGCTTGAGCCAACCTAGTAGCTAAAATCCTCGATTGATAAACAAACCTGAGTCGTAAGAGACAAGAACATTGACTACGACCATCCATTCATGCTTAATCCCCTGAATTAAGCATCGTGGCGAATATCCCGGAAATCCGAGAGCTGCGATAAAGAAAACTCTAAGAAGAGTGGATGAAAAGACTAAAGTTCCGAGTGATGGGAACCTATACTCACTAGATTTGACCTAGACCGAGAAAACTCAGAACCTTTGAAAGAGTAGTGGCCGAAGATGTTCGCACTACTCAGGCACTTCGTCCACCCTGTTACAGACTAGTAGTGCCTATAACCCTCCACCCTCTCGCATGGAGGAAATCGTCGTCGCCCCGTAGACGATAGACTTCATTCTCCGAAGTACACACTAGAATACCGAGAACCACAGGATAACCTCCGCAACCAGGAATACTTGATCAAAGTGCGAAAGTAGTTGCGTGAAGCCTCATGACCCATATCCCGAAGAGATTATAGACTTGACACCAGCCTTGGTGTTAGTCGAGGGGTTATGCAAGAGCATGCACTTTCTGCACTAGAATAAACCACAGTCTTAGAGATTTATTGGACTACTAGGTGTTCCAAGAATACTATCTCACGCAGAAATAGTAGAACCACCTCCCGAAATAGTCCAACACTCGTCTGGCGAAACCCTGTCTCACCGACCCTGAGGGTTTCCGTATCTCAAGATTCGTTAGTGCAGCTTCATTTTGCACGAGCTTGAGATAGAGATTATTCAGCAAACAGATAACCATAGTCATGCAACCCACTCGACGATCTAGAAGTCTCTAACAACCATTTGACAGGAAACGCGAAACAAAGGACAACCCAAGATTCCTAAGAACCAACTCGAAGGACTACACTACCAGTACGGGAGAAAACATTAGGAACTTCGGAATGGCGATCGCGCCAGTGATGATCTTGACATAGAAGTACACTATGTTCTAAGTACTGAAAGGCTCTACCCTTCCGAGAGCCTAGGACCATCTGAGAATCCTCAGAGATTTGGTCCAACCCTCGTCAGACCACTACTACTTTCGGATTTTCCCCAAGCTTCACACCTCGATCGATTCACTCCTGAGACTAGATATGCGATTACCCGACGTCACTCTTCGTACCCCACTCATCTTGATAGAAACCGTTGAGAACCCTAGCCTTGTAGATACACTAGTCGGAACCCACTAACTACACGAGACAGAATCCGCATCCCGTAGGTGAAGGTTTGTTGGATTGACAAACACAGACCAGAGTTCACATGGGAATGCGAGGACAAATAGAATAGGAAGTACTCTCCTGCCTCTACTTGACCATTCATACCTACTTCCTTGTCTAGACCTGAATTTCGGGACGAAATTCCCTCTAACGGGGGGATGATGTGACAACCCAAGTTTGTTCCATTACATTTTCCCGTTACCGTTAACGGAATATTCTACTGTATAAAAGTTCTGTTAATTAGAGGTTGCAAATTTAATAAATATTTCATTTATTTGTGTCGTTAAGTCGTGATAAGAGAAATAGAAACTCATAATGCACATTTCCATTTAGATGGAAAAGTTAGTTTTTATTATTACGACCACTAAATCGGGTGCGATCAAAAGCCCCGTTAAACAATAGTATCGGGTAGAATATCACTAAGCCCCAACTGTTGGATATAGTGTCTAAGCCCATAACTATATTTGGTATGTACTTGACCCGACCCGGCATGGTCCATTTGGGTTGCACTTCACCCGAACAATTTATGGATAATATTTGAGAATAGTACAAGTTATGATTTATTAATATATTATAAGTTCTAATATATTAATATAAGATCATATTATTTAATTAGTAGTGATCTATAATTAATCTAGGATTAATTTAGTGATCAAAGATATTACTAATTAAATATGGGCTTCTATATTTATATTGTGTGGGCTAATGCTTACTTAGAATGGGCTAGGCTTGGATGGAAAAGTCCATGGATACTCCATGGAGCTTTGACCCATGGATCTCATGGAAATGAAGAGACATGGGTATTAGGGTTTACATGGATGTAACCCTAATCCACCACACTATATAAATGAGGCTTTGGTTCTTGAAATGATACTAGTTGACACTTGTTGAGGTGAGGCCGATTTCAAGATAGTAGTATTTATTCTCTCAAAGTTCCAAGTTTGTGGTGATTTGTGATTTCCACTTGAGGCATCCACACTATTGGTGCTAGGCTCTAAAACTCCAAGCAATCAACTACAACTTCAAGGTAAGCATTTCTACTAGCTTTATTTGATTCATGTTCCCCATGCCATGCTAGTTAGGATATGAACCTTGGAAAAATAATTATTTGCATGTATCTTAGAAAAACATAGATCCAAGGTTTATTAGGGTTGCATGTACACTTAGGAAGTGTTAGAATGCTCAAAACCCAACAGTGGTATCAGAGCCTAGGCTTGTTTGTTTGATACTTGATGCAAAATAGTTGGAAAAGTCGAAAATAATTAAAAAAAAAAAAAAAAAACGGAATTTCGACTTTAGTTGCTGGAAATGGATTGGAAACATTACTCTAAACTGTTTTGGTACTTGAAAACTTGTTTTAGATGGAGTAATGTTTTTGCTAATTCATTTACAACAACTAGTTATCAAAATTACAAAGTTTTATGTGATTTTGATTCTTGAAAGTGTTCATATTCATATTCTTGTTCTTATGATGTTTAGATGATCATAGGAATTATTTGTAACCTATGTGGTAATTTAATTCTTGATCATAATGTGTTTTAATGGAGTCCATAACTTGTCCTCAAGTTATGGAAAACCAAAAGTCTCTTGGATTAAAAACCATTAAAAGAACATAAGAGTTAGAAAAATGAAGAGTCTTCATTTTATTACTCTATTAAACTCATAAGTTACAAGAAATGAAAAGTTTTGAAAGTTTACAAAACTTGCCCTCAAGTTTTGGAACAAGTAAAGTCAAGTTAAAACTTTAGTTCCAACCCTTAGAATTTTAAAAGTTAAAATTCAACCCTTATACTTATATTATTATGATTTAATAATTATATATATATGTATAAGAACAAAGTCGTCTTACCGCTAGTACGCCTCATTCACGAAGCCGGTCTATAAGGTGGGTATAAGGTTGTTGCCTATAAAATGGTGACTTAATGGGTGTCTACTCTCACCCACCGCTTGCTTGACTGGTGGAGGGTCGTTAGCCGAACGGGTAAGACAAGGACTTATAAATTCTCATTCAAAGTATGATGAATATTATAAAGTAACTAAATGTTTTATTAAATTCCCAATCTTAGTTACTTTAGGAAAAATGTGAATAAGGTGCTAATCCATGAAATTACACTTTACACTTTGATTAAGTCGTTGGTGGAGCGTGTGTGGTTAACCGGCACACTAACTTGGACTTAACAAGGTAGGTAAAGGGTGACTTAAAGGTTTATTATAGTATCCGTGGAGCGTGTGTGGTTTACCAGCACATCGATTGAGTGATAAACCTTAAGGGTACCAAGTGATTTGCATGGTTACTTCACACCTCATTTTGTGATCCTCGGCATCCCAGTCACAAAACTTGGAGGGAACACTCGAGATTGAAACATGCCTTTGAAAAGTTCATTGAATCTCAAAGAATCTAGGAATTTCTGAGAACCAATCAAAAAACCTAATATTTAATCATTTCGGTTTTCGTGGTTGAAATTGGGGAATCGTCATTCACCTACCTTTCAAATATGGTATAGCTTAGATTACGGCATACCTCTTCTAAGTTATATTATATTGTGATTGGATCCTAGCCTTAATATTACATTTGGGTGTTTTATTAAGGACTCTCTTATATCTAAACTAATCTTGTTCTCTTCTCTTCAGATGTCTTCCAACAATGCTTCTGGCTCTAATCCTAATGGCTCCTTTACCCTTATGAACTTGTGTGGGAAAGTTACCTTTGATGGATCCAACTTCAATGAGTGGATCAGAAACATTAGGATGATTACCCGCTATGAGGACAAAGAATATGTCCTTGAAAAGGAGCTTAAGGAAATCGATGAATCCACTGCAACTCCCCAGGAGATCGTTGACTTTCATACTCATGAAAGAGATGCTACCAAGGTGGCTTGCATCATGTTGGCCACAATGACAGCTGAACTCCAAAAGTCTTATGAAGATTTCTACCCTTATGAAATGCACCAAGATTTGATGGAAAGATACCATCAAAGTGCACGACAAGAGAGGTATGAGATCATCTGCTCCATGATAACAGCCATGATGAAGGATGGGGAATCTGTCACGAGCCACATGCAAAGGATGCAAAGGTATGTGGATCGGTTGCTGAAACTTAATGTGAACTTCCCTGAGGAGCTTGCAATAGATATCATTTTGCACTCCTTGCCATCGTGCTATGATCAATTCCGGATGACATATCACATGAATAAGGAAGAGGTCACACTCAGCAAACTTCAGGGACTTCTCAAGACCGCAGAAACAGGTCTTAAGGGGAAGTCGGTTGCTATCACTCCTACTCCAAACTCAACTCCAGTTTTGGCAATCGGGAAAATTCGAGGGAGGAAGAGAAAGAGCTCTTCGAAGGGTACCAAGGTTCGGACCCTTGATGGCTCTTCTTCAAGTGGAACCAAGAAAGGTTTCATCACTCCTTCTTCTGACCCAAAAGAGGCTGAATGCTTCTATTGCCATGAAAAGGCTCATTGGAAGCGGAACTGCCCAAAGTACCAGCAGGATGTGAAGGATGGGAAAGTTAAACCCAACCATGCAAGTATTTACACTATCTTATCTAATAACTCACCCCATTCTAAATCTTGGGTCCTTGATACCGGTTGTGGTATTCATATTTGTTGTGACTTGCAGGGACTAAGAAGAAGTGAGAATGTGGAGCAAGGAAGAATAAACTTGATCATGGGGAATAGGAAAGCTTCACCTGTCACCAAGATTGGAGTTTATACTTTATCGCTAAGTAGTGGGTTTAGTTTAGATTTGAATAAATGTTGTTATTCGCCAAGAATGGCAAGAAATATTATTTCCTTTCATGCTTTGTACAAACAAGGGTTTACCTTTTCATTTAATAATGAAGTTGGTTCTATTGATGCTTTCTTTAATAATGTTTTTTATTTTAGAGCATTACCCTGTGATGGTGTGTATGAAGCTGTATCTGTTGTAGATAATTTAGGAAATAATGTTTTGTGTATTGATTCTACTAATAATAATAACTTGGATAAAGCATCATTATGGCATTGTCGTCTTGGACATATAAGCAAGAAACGCATAGGCCAACTCCAAAAGGATGGAGTCTTGGAGTCGTTTGACCTAAAGTCAAATGATAGTTGTGAATCATGCTTACTTGGAAAAATGACAAAGTCACCCTTCACAGGCTCGTGTGAGAGGGGTGAAGGTTTGTTGGACCTTGTACACACGGATGTGTGTGGACCATTCAAACATGCCACAAGGGATGCTAATCGTTATTATTTGACTTTCACTGATGAATACAGTAGATATGGATATGTCTACTTAATCAAGCATAAGTCAGAGACTTTCGAGAAGTTTAAGGAATTTAAACAGGAAGTCGAGAATCAATTGGGCAGGAACATTAAGATGCTTCGATCCGATCGAGGAGGTGAGTATCTTAGTTCAGAGTTCCTCGACTATCTTAGGGAATGTGGGATTGTCTCACAATTGACACCTCCCAGGACACCACAGTTGAATGGTGTAACTGAGAGGCGTAATCGAACCTTGTTGGATATGGTTCGTTCCATGATGAGTCGAGCTACGCTACCAATCTCATTCTGGGGGTATGCCTTAGAGACTGCCGCCCATATTCTTAATCTAGTCCCTACAAAGAAAGTTGCCAAAACTCCTCACGAGATGTGGACTGGTAAAGTACCTAAGCTAGACCACATCAAGATTTGGGGTTGCGAGGCTTTCGTGAGACGCGAGACTCATGATAAGCTCGAACCTCGAAGCGAGAGGTGTATTTTCATCAGCTACCCACAACAATCCTTTGGTTACCTCTTCTACAGACCTAGTGATAATGTGGTCTTTGTAGCAAGAAGAGGAGTTTTTCGAGAGAGAGAATTTATAAGCCAAGGAGACAGTGGGAGGCAAATTGATCTTGAAGAAATTCAAGAGTCAAGCGGTGAAGGAACTTCAAACACTAGCCCTCAACTTGAGGAGGAAACTCCTGTTGAGCCAGCTGATGTGCCTGTACCTCTTAGGCGTTCCACGAGAGTTAGGAATGCACCTGAGCATTATTATGGCTTCCATATTACTGCGGAAGGTGAGACACTTATTAGTGATGAGACACTAGTAGGTCTGGATGAACCTAACAGCTACACGGAAGCCATGGCAGGCCCTGAGGCTGCCAAGTGGAAAGAGGCAATGGATAGCGAGATACAATCCATGTATGACAATCAAGTTTGGAACTTGGTTGAAAATGTACCAGGTTGTAAGACAGTGGGGTGCAAATGGATCTTCAAGAAGAAGACCGACATGGACGGTAATGTACACACTTATAAGGCACGACTGGTTGCAAAAGGTTATTCTCAAACTCTGGGAGTTGATTATGATGAAACCTTTTCACCAGTGGCCAAGATAAAGTCTATTAGGGTTCTGTTAGCCATTGCTGCATTTCATGATTATGAAATATGGCAAATGGATGTCAAAACCGCTTTCCTTAATGGAAAGTTGGCTGAGGATGTTTACATGGTTCAGCCAGAGGGTTTTGTCAGTACAGAGTACCCCAATAGAGTGTGTAAGCTCGAGAAATCCATTTATGGATTGAAACAGGCACCTCGCAGATGGAATCTTTGCTTTGATGAGAAATTCAAGGAATTTGGCTTTTCAAGGAGTGAAGATGAATCTTGCGTCTATATCAAGGCTAGTGGGAGCATAGTCAGTTTTTTGGTACTGTATGTGGATGACATACTACTCATAGGAAATGACATCCCAACCTTGCAGGAAGTAAAGTCCTGGCTTGGGAAGTGTTTCGCTATGAAGGACCTTGGTGAAGCTGCCTATATCCTAGGGATAAGGATTTTGAGAAACAGGAGTAAAAGACTAATTGGACTTAGTCAAAGCACCTATGTGGACAAAGTGTTGAAAAGATTCAACATGCATAACTCCAAGAAAGGTGAGTTACCTATTCAGAGTAATGCCAGATTGATTAAGACACAAAGCCCTAGCACTGAGGCTGAGATAGCAGAAATGAGTCGACTACCTTATGCTTCAGCTGTAGGATCGATCATGTATGCTATGACGTGTACTCGACCTGATGTAGCCTTTGCTTTAAGCATGGTTAGCAGGTATCAGGGGAACCCTGGCAAGGAACACTGGACTGCGGTAAAGAATATCCTCAAGTACCTGCGAAGGACTAAGGACTGGGTCCTTACCCTCGGTGGGAGTGATGACTTGAGAGTTGTAGGGTATAGTGATGCTAGCTTCCAGACTGATAGGGATAATTTCCGCTCTCAGTCGGGCTGGATCTTTACCCTAAACGGAGGAGCAATTTCTTGGAAGAGTTCCAAGCAGGAGACAGTGGCTGATTCCACTTGTGAATCAGAGTATATAGCAGCAAGCGAGGCAGCAAAGGAGGCGATATGGCTAAAGAACTTCATCGGAGACCTTGGAGTTGTACCAGCTATAAAAGAGCCAATGGAGATTTTCTGTGACAGCAATAGTGCGGTTGCCTTAGCCAAGGAACCAAGGGATCACGGGAGATCCAGACACATCGACAGAAAATACCATTTTATCAGACATCGAATCGAAGAAGGACTCCTTGTGGTGAAGAGGGTATCATCGGATGAGAACCCAGCAGATCCCCTCACGAAGGGACTGAGTAGGGTTAAGCATCTCCAGCATGCTCGGAGCATAGGGCTGAAGGATGATATAAGTTTTAGTAGTTAGATAACCGGAAATTTGTAAAGTGAAATTGACATTTGATGATGAATAAAAGGTGTTTTATTTATGAGTAAAGTGTTGCTATCTCTTGTCGATCGTTTACTATATTTCTTTTGCATGTTTTGACTTCCAGAATAATTATGTTTGGTATATCATATTATTCAAACCTCCACAGTCGGTCATATGTCGGAAGTAGGTATGAATCAAGACTGTCATGATTGGTTGCAGAGGTCTAAGGTGTTGGACAAGGCTACAACAATCATGAGTGCTCATAAGTTTTGAGCATTGGACTCAACCCACGCTCACTGGAATCACTTCATGGAATTCTATCTCGAGTGATCGTGAGACGGTAATATCATATAAGTCTTCAAACCTAGAGATATGATTTGTTACTTACAAGTTGGTTATGCATTGATTGTACGAAAACGCATTGGTAACTCGATGTTATAAAACGTGCTTTTGTGTGTAATTCAATGAGTGGTAGAACAAACATATGAGTCAAAGTTTATCTGTTCCTTCTTGGATTAGAAGTTGATATCTGGGCCCCTCGATGATTTTGTTTTGACCTATGTACCGGGCCCGGTCAGAACTAAATTGATGTGTTCAGTTGAGTTCTATGTCAAACAAATCGGAAATCGGGAAACAAATGCTGGACAATAAGCAAGACAATGTTCCATGTATTTTTCCGGCTGATATCTAGAACGGAGGATTATATGATCACTTATCTTAAATGGCGTACCATCGTCTTCTCAGTTCCGAGAGACCTTGAAAGAGCTACGATTGCCGATCGGTTCCTGAAGTTATACTTGCAAATATAGTTACTAGACTTATCCAAGTGGGAGACTGTTGGATATAGTGTCTAAGCCCATAACTATATTTGGTATGTACTTGACCCGACCCGGCATGGTCCATTTGGGTTGCACTTCACCCGAACAATTTATGGATAATATTTGAGAATAGTACAAGTTATGATTTATTAATATATTATAAGTTCTAATATATTAATATAAGACATATTATTTAATTAGTAGTGATCTATAATTAATCTAGGATTAATTTAGTGATCAAAGATATTACTAATTAAATATGGGCTTCTATATTTATATTGTGTGGGCTAATGCTTACTTAGAATGGGCTAGGCTTGGATGGAAAAGTCCATGGATACTCCATGGAGCTTTGACCCATGGATCTCATGGAAATGAAGAGACATGGGTATTAGGGTTTACATGGATGTAACCCTAATCCACCACACTATATAAGGAGGCTTTGGTTCTTGAAATGATACTAGTTGACACTTGTTGAGGTGAGGCCGATTTCAAGATAGTAGTATTTATTCTCTCAAAGTTCCAAGTTTGTGGTGATTTGTGATTTCCACTTGAGGCATCCACACTATTGGTGCTAGGCTCTAAAACTCCAAGCAATCAACTACAACTTCAAGGTAAGCATTTCTACTAGCTTTATTTGATTCATATTCCCCATGCCATGCTAGTTAGGATATGAACCTTGGAAAAATAATTATTTGCATGTATCTTAGAAAAACATAGATCCAAGGTTTATTAGGGTTGCATGTACACTTAGGAAGTGTTAGAATGCTCAAAACCCAACACCAACTCCCACCCATATATAAGGGGGAGTAAACTCCATTGGAGCCTTTTCCACCCTCTCTCTCTATACTCTCTCTCTAGACTCGTTTTCGACCCGAATCCGCAACCAAACGCTTCCAAATCGTAAGTCCACTTACCCTAGCTTGTTCTAAACATTACTAGCTGTAGTATTACCCCAAAAATCGTCCAAGAAGTCAAGGAGTAAGGAGTTTACGGCCCAAGAACACTCTAGGTCCGTAAACCCCTAAAATGATGCCAAACTTGCCTTTAAACTCACCCTTAAGCTTGGAAACTAATCGGGGAGTTAGCCTAGGAGTGTTTAAACATCAAAACATAAAGTTTTAGGGAATAAAAGAGATTTTACGGCCCAAGCACATGCTTAGGTCGTAAACACCTCTAAACCTTGTCAAAATGCCCCAAAAACACTCCCAAACCACGCTTAGGCTTAATACATGAATTAGGGGCTTGCTATTACGGGTTTAGATCATTCAAACACAAGGATTTAAGGGATTAAAAGGAGTTTACGGCCCAGACACATGTCAAGGCCGTAAACACCCCTAAACATTCCCAAATGATAGTTTTAATTCCCCCAAATGGCCTCACACTTCATTATAAATTACTAGGAGGGTAATAAGGGCTTGAAACTTCAATAAACTCATGATATAGGAGTTCACGGCCGTGAACTCCATTGGGGATGGTTCATGGGCCGTAAACTCCATAATGGTGCTCTTAAAGACCCTAAACTCACTCATGCCTTTTGGATTTGGACCTAGAATAATTCCACTAACAAGATAAAGCTTTAAAACACACTAGAACCCCCTCACCATGAGTTTATGGCCGTAAACTCATGGGGAGATGTCCCTGGGCCATAAACTAAGTGTAGAAGGTTTACTCTCGGAGAGCAAACTCCATTCCTAAGCCATTTGAGCCCTTAGATGCTACCCGGGACACCCCAAACACTTAACCAAAGTGTTTTCCGCTCTTTAGGGTGCGTATACTTGTTTAATTAGTATTATATGTACTAATTGTATGTAAAAATATTTTATCATATATTAAATAGGTCACTAAGTGTGTCCAAGGCTTTACTTGCCACCGAGCACCCAACCGGCGCCTTCGTCGGATCCACTTACACCAGGTGAGTTCATACCCTTGAATGAACCTTTTAAATGTTTTTATACGTTTTATAGGGGGGGAATACAATTTAAACATGCCAGTTATCATGTCAATCATATGTGATTGATAACCCGCATGCACAAGATTTTACCACACTATACACTGTTTTACCGAGTAGGATACTATAATGGTTTTCAAAAAGGTTTTCAATTGTTTCAAAGCTCTTACTTATACTGTTGTATCTAAAATCATTTCAAAACTGGTTTATAAAGGTTCCAAAGATTTCTACAGGTTTTCAAACTTATTTTACCAAAGAATACCAAAATGTGATTTTCCTAAGTATAAAGGTTTTCCAAGGTTTTCATCAAATTTCTCTTTCATGTCGTATACTTATACTTGTTAGTTACCGCTACTTCGCTTTCACTTATTGTAAACTCCTACTTGATAACGCTTTCACTTCCTGATACGATTATACCTGTTATTGCCTCTACTTCGCTTATACTTGTAGTCACTTATACTTGTTAGACGCTTCTACTTCACCAGTTGTCGTTTCCACTTCGTGATACACTTATACCTGTTGGACGCTTATACTTGTTCACACTCTTACTTAATGATACGCTTCTACTTCACTTATACTTGATATCGCTTCTACTTCACTTATACTTGATATCGCTTCTACTTCACTTAAACTCAATACGCTCCTACTTCACTTGTTGTCGCTTCTACTTTGTGATACACTTACTTTTGGCACGCTTATACTTCACGATTCGGTTATTCCACACTGTACACTTATACTTCACGATATGAATCCACTTGTTACACACTCAAGCGTAGTTAGATGTATGTCTGTGCTTGTCTAGATGCATATAAGTAATGATTGAAGGACTTAGGAAGGCTTGTCCGCCCTATTTCCTTTTCTTCGTTGAGATGTGGTCTGGTGGGATCGGATGTCCATCCGAAGGTCGTTTGATTCATTAGTTATATACTTTGTACACAAGCATAGACATATGGGTTTACTTCAGTCAGTTCAGTTATGAGTCTCTACCTCTAGTTCAACACTTACATTAGAAACCCACTACCCACTATTTGGGATGCATCTTCAGGACACGGCCTTCTCCGTCATCTAGTTGGTAACCAGAGTCTCCTGTAGGGAGAGCGTACATTGTGTGTATAGATCTATACGGGATTGACACCCCCGTACCCTGACTGTTAGCTACAGTCCACGACCCACCAAGCCAAGGGGTGACAAATGTCAAAATTCATAGACGCTTGTAGGGCGTCTGGTACTCTAGTGTCGGTTAGTATGGTTATGAGTATCCCAGGTTGCCTTATAATTCATGGCCTTAAGGTAACGGTATTTCACCGGCAATTTACACTGTATGCTGGTAATTCAATTTCAGAGTCACACTGTTTTGACCTTGCGAGATGTATCTTTCGTTTGATACTGTCTGCGGTCTGTATTCTCTGTTTTGACCTTGCGAGATGTATCTTTCATTTGATACTGTCTGCGGTCTGTATTCTCTGTTTTGACCTTGCGAGATGTATCTTTCATATGATACTGTCTGCGGTCTGTATTCTCTGTTTTGACCTTGCAAGATGTATCTTTCATTTGATACTATCTGTGGTCTGTATTCACTGTTTTAGACCTTACCAGCTATACCTTTCATTTGGTACCTTCTGGGGTCTGTGTCTCCATTTGTTAGACGGAACCAGGCGTGTCGTTCGTTCTATACTCTCCTGGAGTCTATGATTCCTTTGCCTTAGTCAGCAGTCCTCACTGCCGAGGCATATGTATTTCCCTGACTTCTCTGGCTTTCTTTAATAATCAAATTTCGTATTTTGATAATGATAGCGATTAAGGGAAAACTACTTTTTACCACGTAACTCTGTCCAGTCTTGGTAGAAGGCTGCTTTTATTAAAGAAAATATAGGATTTTCTGGAAAGAACTCTAATACACTGTAACCTCTCAAACTACTACTTTTATTAAAGTTATTTGAATAAAAATGTCACTAAATGCTTATGAACTCACCAGCATTTGTAAAAATGCTGATACTCGCTTTTCAAATAACTTGTATTCTCAGGTTAGCAATTAGACAGGTACATCCCAGGAGCTGTTGATGAAGATAGCTTAGTACCACGTTGTATTTATTCTATTACTTGTATTACCTTGTTGTATTGTAAAGTAAACCATGTAAAACTATTACTATTAATGCAATGTTTTGTTGTACTTTGATTACTATAATGCATGTGTTGTGATACTTGACATGACGTCATCCACCCCAGAACGTTTCTGTCGTTCCGGTTTTGGGGTGTGACATAGTGTGGGCAAAGAATCATCATCATCACCATCTTTTCCTGCTTTTGGACCCTTGTAAGTATCAAAGGCTCCAAATTTATTGCTTATCATTGATAGATCTTGAGTTTTGTCCATCTTATTGATGTTATTGCATGCTTGAGCGGATTAAATCCATAAAGTTGGAAACTTTATGGATTCTAAGAGTCCATTGGGCATTATATTGTTCGGATATGGAAATTGGTATGGATTTGAGGCATGCATGCAAGATTGAATCTCATTTCTTCCCTTTTTGACCTAGAAATGGATGATCATGTTTGGTGCATGCATGGCCATTGTGACATCCTAATTTCTCGGCCAGAAATGACCGATTTGTTTATGCTTGTTTTTAAAATCAGAGTAATCTTCTAAAGAAAATAGTTGCGGAATTTGTTCCCAAAATATGATAAAGATTTATCAAAGCATTTCTTTAAAGAAATGTATTTTCATTATATAACTAAATCTCGGGATGTCATGTTCCGATACAGACACATAAGCATAAACATAAATTACATTATTTACACAAAAGATTTTACATCTCCTTTAATCTCTCCATGAAATATATCTTCGTATTGATACCTGTGATACAAAGGAAACTGAGTGGGTCAGGCTTGGGAGCCTGGTGAGCATATAGGGTTTTCAACCCACAATAATATAAATATTATATTCAATTATCAAACAATCAATTCAATTACCCACCCCCATTATCTCTATCTATTTCTTAAAGATTTATCCTAAGAACCGATTACCCTTCTCCCATTCATTTCTAAGGATTGCCCTAAGGAACTGGCACAAAGTCTAGTGCTGCCAAGGTTCTTAGATTACCTCTGGTGAACATGCAATTCACAATAATTAATGAACACCTAGTTCAAGAAAACCTAATGAACACTTAGTTCCAATATTACCCAATGAACACCTAGTTCACAAACATTTAATGAACACTTAGTTCAAATATTCCTGATGAACACTAAGTTCAAATATCTAACGAACACTTAGTTCGAATATCCCTGGTGAACCCAATCACCTAAGGAACACAGAGTATGAAAGCTCTTAGTTCAAACAACGTGATAATAAAGTATATCTCGATCCTGCAAAACCACTAATATTATAAACATATATAAATTATATTTCTAAAACAATATATGCCATCCCATCGATCCCCACATACTGACCCTATACTATGATCTTACGAGATCTAGCCTAAGGAATCGATATGAACAACAAACTGATGAAGTTGCTTCGGAAATTCCCTGGCAGCAAACGAGGATCAATAAAGACATCGAATGAGGTGAATGGAATAAGTTTCACCACGAACCTTCGTTCGTAAAAGAAAGAACCACAAGACAGTTAAGTCAGGGGTATTTATCTAGATAACAATGCCTAGGCGTGGTCCGACTATCATGAGGTATTATACCCTTAGACTCTACCTATCCCAGCATCGAACTTTGCCTAACAGTGGCCTGAATACACGAGGTATTTCACCCCCAGACGCACCCTATCCAGCAATATAACACCAGACATACCTAGCAGTGGTCTATTATCGACACACTTTATTAGGTAGTCTACAAAGTTCCCTTAATTACTTCGTGAAAGAAAACGCCGACATATGAATCTCGGTCGATCACTTCATAAAAGAAACGTTGACTCCAAAGCTCCCTCAAAATAAAAGTATGGGGAAGTACTAATAGAGTATTCCCATATGCTCCCGTAACCGACACACAAAACTGTCAAAAAGACTTTGTACATGATAGTACTTCTGGCACATTATAGTACTCTGGTATGCGAAAGTGTAACATCCCAATTTTCAAGGCCAAAAATTTCCTTTTTAAATAAGTTATTACATAAAACCATTAGTATAAAAACATTCATAATAATATCTCGTGTCAAACCAAAGTGTCAGTAATCAAAACATATTATCATAAAACCATATCAGAGTGTAATCCCCAAAGATCCCATGTGCGGAAAACATAGTGTGATGCGCTGCGATCAAGCTGACACCTTTCCTTTAAACACGAAGTACCTGAAACCAAAACTGGGATCAAGCTTAGTGAGTTCCCCCTATCATACCACATACCATACAATCACATAACATACATATATTGTCAGGCATATCTGGGTGCCTGACCTACCCCTTCGGTCCTCTCGACCGGATACTGGCTAACATATCTGGGTGCTGGCCTCCCCTTCGATCCTCTCGACCGGATACTGACTAGCACATCTGGGTACTGGTCTCCCCTTCGGTCCTCTCGACCAGATACTAGGGACTATTTCACCCCTTACTACTACCACATAACACATATCACATAATCTATCTAGCATGGCTGGGCATGACTACCCCTTCGGCCCTATCGACCGGTAACCGGGGACTATTTCACCCCTACCACTACAACATAATAACATAGCATAACATAAATGAATATAGTGTTAGGCATATCTGGGTGCCCGACCTACCCCTGCGGTATCTTTCAACCGGTATCTGGGGACTATTTCACCCCCCTACTACTACCACATAATATCATATCACATGTATCATAATCTGTCTAGCACATAAACATCACAGGTAGTAGCAAACATAGACAATTATCACAAAGACAATCATCTATCAACTCCTACTGGTGGGCCGACATTGTGGCCGTAGACCCACCCCTACTGGAAGGTAACTCACCTCACACTGCTGAAGTCCCGTAGACATAACCCCACATTGCTGAAGTCCCGTAGACTTCACCCCAGCTGCTAGATGACAGATTCCCGAACTGTCAACACCAAAATAACACCCAATTAATAATTGGGTCCCAACACATAATCATATATACTCACTTGGATAATTACTACATCGCCCCAAGGTTGGCTTTATGCAAGCCCAAGGCCCAAAGTCCACTAGGAAATCAAAGCCCAACATATGGCCCAATTTTCCAAATTGGACCCAGGCCTATACATGGTCTTATTCTAAGGCCCAACATCATATAATCATTAAGGCCCAACTATGGCCCAATTATCCAAATTGGGCCCAACCCTTTACATGGGCCTTACCCTAGGCCCATTAAATTATTTTAGTCCATATGATTATTCTTGGATGACCCATTAATAATCCAATCATCAAGTCCCAAAAGAAAGGCCCAACAATAAACCCAAGTGAAATTAGGGTTTCACATAAAATGATGATTAGGGTTAAGTTTCCTTCTTAACCCATTAAGGACTTAATCCATTAAGTCCAATATTGCTTAGATTAATCTTTGCCAATGATTATTATTTAATATCTCAAGTTATTAAATAATTCTCGTGTGTGTGACCCGATTAATTCTTAAAGTTAGGTTTTCATTGGCATTAGGGTGTTCCAATCCAAATATTAGCCCATTTATCAATTTGTTGGCCTTTAATGACAATTAGGGCTTTATTGGGCCTAATAAGCCCACAAAAATCTTATTAAGCCCATATGGGTTTTATTGGGTCCATTAGAGTCCATTAAGCTTCATTGGGCCCATTAGAGCTCCTTTGAGCCCATTAGGGTTTCTAGCACCCCAAACGAATCTATCACAAGAGGCAAAGCGCACCGCCACCCGACACGGCGGCTGGTGGCGGCAGCCACCACCCTAAGGTGGTAGAATTTCCTTTCATTATTCCATTTTACAATTTACAAAGAAAATACTAAAAATAAACGCACGCACACACACACTACACTAAGCAAGGTAAACACACACACAGCCACCTAATGGTGGCCGGCAGTGGCGCATGGCGGCAGCCACCACCGGAGGTGGTGGTGGCAATGGCGTTCCAACAAAATCCGGACAAACAATATATGCAACACAGTACATCAAAACCCTACACACCTAAACCATTGGTGGAACACGCACACAGCCACCTTCCATGGTGGCTGGTGGCGACGAAGATGGCAGCAAGGCAGTGCCATGGTTGTTCTTTGTGGTTGTCGGGCATCAAACACATACACGGTGTGCACAGCAACGAAAAACACACATACACACACACACACTTCTTCTTTTGCTCATAAAGGAAACCCACACCCACCTGTGGTGGGTGGCGATGGCGGTGATTGATGATGACCGGAGCAACCGAGAATCGTTTGAGTGACGGCGGCGATGGCTAGCAGCAGTCTGAACGAAAGCGGAAGGGGGAAAATGATAGTGTTCTCAACCGAGGGGCGGTAGTGTCCGTCACTAGCCACAACAGCGACCACGAAGAAAACTCTTGGCGGCTTCGTCTTCGACGTCAACGGTGCAGCAATGGTATCCGGCGACGATGTGGCAATGAAACAGTAAAACGAACGTCATGCTGACAGCTAAATCGCATGACAGCTCCATGGTGGTTTCCGATATCTACAGCGGCATTAACGGAGGAGTTGGCGGTGCCGGAAGTGAGGGTGCCGGCTGGAGAGATAAGTAGGGTTAGGGTTTGGTAGCGATGGCTTTAAATAGGAAGGATGGTCACCGGGTTTAAATCCCGTGATCTTCAAACTTATATTCATTTTCCAAGTTCAGCCCCTCCCCACAACATTCGTTTTCAATTTAAATCCAAAAGTTACCCTTTAGCCCTCCCTTTCTATAATTCCTTACAAAATAAATCCCTAATTTACCATACATCCCCTAAGCCTTAAAAATCCCTTCAAATGAAGTCCCAGAAGTTACCATTTAGACCCTCGGCATTAAAATCCTTTACACCTTAGGTACAAAATTTACTCTATAGCCTCCAATATCTTAATTATGACATAAATAGCCCTCCCACCTCATTTCTTTTTAAATTAAATTCAAATAATTACCACGGAGCCCCTGTCTTCATAAATATTTATAAAATGAGTCCCAAAGTCACGCTTTTAACCCCCGACTTTTAAAAATGTGGCAATTAACTCCTCGAACCCAACACCCTGCATAAATAATTATTTATTTTAGGCTACCATTCGTTCATCAACTTATTCATTAACTTATTTATTTAACTTCGACATGTCATAACTTCTTCGTTATAACTTGGATTTCGGCGTTCTTTATATGTACGGAATCCTTGTAACATATACTAAAACTTAGTTAAGATTACTCCTTCCAAATAATCTTCCATCAAAAAGTCATTTTTGATGCTTATCGTCTCTAAATTGACTAGCCTGGATCTACGGGCGTTACAGCCATAAAGGAACATTTTTATGGACCTTATGGTCCCATTTAGCTTCTAGATGAAATGGAATCGAAGACGTAATGGAATAAGGAATTAATATGGTGACCCTTAGCCACAGACAACGCTCACGACGTGAGTTGTAAGATCTCACGATGTGAGATTTAGAGCATCCCCGTCTTCTATTAGAACCCTTAGAACTCACGACGTGAGAATGGGTACTCACGTCGTAATGCCTGTTCAGGTGACTTCTTTGACTGAGTTGACTAGTTTGGGTCCATTCGAGTGGGAATCGGACCGGGTTTGCTGTCAAGACGTGACCAATGCCTGGCCATGACGTGAGGTGAGTTGACTTTGACCAAGTTTGACTTAAGGATATTTTTGGTACTTCGGATTATGTTTGATATTTGGGTCATTCTGATGATTAGGTGTTAGTTTGAGCTGAGGTTCGGAGTCGGGACCTCATCAACTAGTGTTTAGTTTCTGAGGTGAGTTTTCCTCCCTATACTTAGGGGTCAAAGGCACCAAGGCCGACCCATTAGATTAAATATCTTGTTATGTTTTAGTATGATATCGTGTTGTAGTGATCTATTAGATCAGTACCCTGGTATATAGGACGATGATATGCTTAGTGATCTATAAGATCTATCTGATTGGCTGTTAACTGGTTATGTGAATATTTATCTGTTATGTATATGTTGGCATGTTGTGTGTGGTTGGGTTGAGGCAGACCAATATAGACTGAAGGTGTAGATGTAAAATTGTAAAAGTCAAAAATAGTGTTTTGTATAGTTTCGAATTTTATGTTATTTAACTAAGTCATCTTTATGCGAAGTGAAATGTCTAGACTTAGTATATTTTTTGTACACTCATGTTCCCTATAAATAGGAACTGAGGTTAGAAGTAGAGGGATATTTTTTCGTAACTGATATCTCTTTTCTGCTTATGTTGTAATCAGTCTTTATCAATATGAGATCTGATTAATATTTACTCTTCGTGTTCTAAATCTTCAATTACTCAAATCAAACTTTGCTTTCTCAAATCTCGATAACAATTCTCATCAATTGGTATCAGAGCAGGATTCAAACTGCTTCGATCTGATTTTCGTGTTAGAATCATTTGCTTTTTGAGTTACAACTTTACTTAAAATTTTCCGCGCATTTTGGTTTTGAAAATCACATTTGATCTTCAGATTTGAATTGATTCTGTCTTTGAATTGTTAAGTTGAGTAATCGATTAGTGTTTTGTGATCAATTCAATTGATCAAATTTTCTAATTCATCAAGTTTTTCAAGCTTTCTGAAAATTTCTGTGTTCATCAATGGCGAACTTCAACATGAGTACAATGACTTCCTTCTCTCACTTGCTTGGTTCTTCAACCAAAATTCCGATGTTAATTCCAGAATACTATGATCAGTGGGCTGATAGAATGGAAGATTACTTAAATGGAATTGATGAAGAACTTTGGAATTGTATCGATGGAACAGTGCAAGCTCTTGTTAATGTTCAACCAATTGGTCCATCTACTGCATCTGCTGAAGTTGCTGATCAACAAAAACGGTTGAAGAATAATGAAAAGAGGTTCATGAGGGAACTCAGAGGTGCTCTACCTCCTGTGGTTTACAATTACATCCGTAGTTGTAAAACAGCCAAGGAGATCTGGAACACTCTAAAAGAGAAGTATCAAGGTAGCGAAAAGACGAAGATCAACTCTGTGAAGCAATGTCTAGTTGAACTGAAGGAATTCAGACAAAAGGATGCAGAAACTCTTGAAAATTACTATGATCGTCTGAATGAGCTTATGTTTCGCTGCAATAGGTATGGAATCACTAGGTCTCTCATGGAGTTCAATTTAACTTTCATTATGGGTCTTCGCAAGGAATGGCGAAGTGTGAGCATGATGATTAAGAATCAATAGAGTTTTGATACAACTAAATTGAATGATCTCTACAATCAATTGAAAACACATGAATGTGAGGTTTCAGAAATGTATGAAGAATCAAAACAGAGTATTGGAGGTCCTTTGGCTCTTGTTTCGAAGGTATCAGAAACTGATGTTAATGAAAAAGATGGTTCTGATGAAGAAGGATTTTTGATGAACTCTGATGATGAAGCTGTGCCGTTCTATTCAAACAACAGAGTTAAGAAGTTTTTCAAAAAGCCTTTTAATCCAAAATAAAGGCTAGTGATGTGAAGAATGCAGCCATAAGAACTGGAGGGGAGGAGAGGAAGAAGTTGGAGAAAGCTGATGAGAAACAAAAAGATGCGAAAGAAGAAAAGAAGCTGAAAGGTGATTCAGGAATTTACTGTCACTACTGCAACGGTGCGAATCACTTCGCAGCCGATTGCATGTTGCGAAAGAAAGAAGAGAAGAAGGAAAAAGTTAAATATGAAGCATACTACTCTGAAAAGATTGAAGAGATACGTGCTAAGACCAAAGGAGTGTCTTTGGTTACGAAGGGTGAATCTGCTGATGAAGAGAGTGGAACGTATCAGATCTGGTCTTCAGGATCTGATGACGAGGAAATGAGGCATCCCACACATGGAGCAATGTTCGCAAGTTTTGAAGATTGCGAAGAGGACATTTCAGGGAGATGCTTCATATCTAAATCCACGGACAAATCACCCATGACAACCAAGGTACGTGCAATACTTGAATCTTTTAATATTCCTTTATCTGCTTATGATGCTGAAATTGTTTCATTTGATGATACTGTGGCTTATTTTGATTCTGTTATTGTGTCTGCTAGTACTGAAGCTCAAAAATTAAATTTGCAACTAGGTGAGACATGGAGAGAGTTAGAAATAAAGAGGAACATAGTAGAAAAACTTGAAATGCAGATCAAAAATATAGATTGTGATAGGAATAATCTTACAAATGATGTTAGGTTCTTACTAGCACAAAGGAACATATATTGTAATTCTACCAAACGATTGTATGCAAAATTAACTGCTTTACATCATTCTTATGACATTAGCAAAGAACAACATAGGAAACTTTTACCTTTTCTTGAGTATGAACATGAAAAAGTTGATGTTGTTTCTTATGATTGCGAAAGTACAATTGCTCAATTTGACAAAATACCTGATGATAGATATCCATATGGTATTGTCAAAATTGATGAATTTCTGAATGCTGATGAGTTGGTTAACATTGTCAATGAAAGTTTGACAAAGAGTGAACAAGTGAAAATCTTAAAGAAAAAAGAAAATTCAACTCTTGCCTCACAATTCAATTATGCTGATATTGATGAAAATTCAGATAATGTAAGTGAAATCAGTGAGATAGAAGAGGAAGAAAAGGTTGATTGTTCTCAATTGTCAATCATTAATATCACATCTAAGATCAAAGGTAAAGAAATAATAGTTGATTCGATAGTATAGGATGAAATTGATAAACCTTCAACTTCGCAACATTGTAAGTTTGATAATGTGGAAGTTGAAAGCTGGAAATTTGATGATACTGATGAGAACAAAGAAGAAAAGAAAGATTCAAATGAAACACCTCAACGAGTTGTGGTTGATCAAGTGTTTGAGAATACAAAAGAATTTGACAAAATTTTAAATGACAAAGGCGCACATTATTTGGAAACCAACACTGTGGTATATCCAAATTTTGTATGCACTGATAAAACTATTTTTCCCAATCAAGTTTTTGTCACTACTGGAAATGCTGAGAAAGTTCATCCTGAATTCAACAAAATGATTGAAAAAGATAATCTAAAGTCAACCACAGAAGGTTTTTTCGCAAATCAAAACACAGAAGCAAACAATTTAACTCAAAATTCTTATGTGTTTCAAAAACAAAAATCATTACAAAAATGGGTGGTTAAATGTGAAAAACCAAACAAAATTTTTGAAAAAGTTGAAAAATCAAAGGCTGAAGTGAAATTAAATTCTCATGAATTCAAATTGATGGTTGGAAATTATTCAACAGAAAATAATGTTTCAAAAAGAAAAGCAAGAAAAGCAATTTTCTGGCAAGTTGTGTCTAATGACAAACCAAGAGCTGAAAAAGAACAAATTTCAAAAACAACATCATCAAAATTTCAAAGCAAAAATAAACCAACAGATTCGAGTTTTCATAAACCAATAAATTCTGTTGACAAAATTCCATATGTTCGCAAATATGACAACAATTGAAAATTTGAGAATTCGCGAAAATTTGCAAATAATCAAAAGTTTCAAAATGTTGGCAAATTCACGAATACTTCATCAAGTTTTAAAAATTCAACTCAAGCAAAAGTGAAATTTTCACCAAAACAACCAAATTTTCCAAATCCTTCAGTCTCAAAACCGACCAAAGTTTCATATACAAAAGGAAAATCTGATGTAAGTACGATCAATCGTTGGTTTGAAGGGAAAGGAAGAAAATATCAAAGTGGGATGTTTTCAGAACAACAAATCAAGAATGCATTTGATAAGTTCGCAAATAACTCTTCCACTGCTAGTTCAACATCTCATAATTCGCAAGTTCCGGTTCAAAAATGGAAACCAGTTATCAAAAATGCGAATGTTGTGAAGGATAAGATTACAATCAATGGAAATCCAAAACTATTGAATGACTATATCTCAATATCTAGATCTGATGATGTTGATATAATGGATTCTGTCACAAACAAAGTGAAAAAATGGTTTTTAAATTCCAAGAATTTGTTTCATTCTACTAATGATGGACCCAACAAGTCTTGGGTTCCTAAATTCTTTCAATAAATGCAGGTGATGTGTGACGAGCAATATGATACGAAATGGTATATTGATAATGGTTGCTCTCGTCATATGACTGGAAGAAAGGAAAACTTGCGAGATTATAGAAGCTTGGAAAATGCTGGAGTAGTCAAATTTGGAAATAATCACAAGTGGCAAGTGAAAGGCTATGGGAAAGTCACAAATGGAAAATTCACTGTGAACAAAGTTGCTTATGTTGAAGGACTTCAACATAATTTGATAAGCGTGTCACAACTTGTTGTTGGTACTGGAAATCAAGTTGTACTTAACGAAGAAGAAAGTATCATTTCAAATGCGAAGTCAAATGAAATACTTCTCAAATCCAAAAGATATGGTGATATGTTTACACTGAATATCAAACCAATTATGGGAAAACCTGCCGTGTGTTTACTATCAAAAGCATCTAATGATCTCAGCTGGCTTTGGCATAGAAGATTGTCACACTTGAACTTTCGAAATATTAATAAACTTGTCACTGAAGATTTAGTTCGAGGGTTACCAGTACTAAAATTTGACAATGATTCTTTGTGTGCAGCTTGCGAACAAGGAAAACAACATTGAAAAGGTCATCCGATTGTGATAGATTCAAAAATCGTAGAACCATTGGAACTTCTTCACATTGACTTATGTGGACCGTCGACTGTTGCAACAATCAATAAAAAGCGGTATATTTTAGTTGTTGTAGATGATTTCTCTCGATTCACATGGGTGTTTTTTCTCAGGTTGAAATCTGAAGTTGCTTAGACGATGATTGATTTTATCAAAAAGATTGAACTTAGTCTGAAGAAGAATGTACGAAAAATTAAAAGTGATAATGGTTCTGAGTTTAAAAATCAAACTCTTGATATTTTCTCACAAGCAAAGGCATTTCGCATAATTTCTCATCACCATATACTCCACAACAAAATGGTGTTGTTGAAAGAAGAAATCGATCTCTATGCGAAGCAGCCAGGACCATGTTAACATATGCGAATCTACCTCAATATCTTTGGGCAGAAGCTGTAACATCTGGATATCCAGATATGGGAATTTGAGTATTTTATATTGGGGAATGAGGAGACTCGGCGAGTTGACGCCTCAACTCGTCGAGTAGGATCGCGTTTTGGGGACTAGTTTAATGAAGGGACTCGACGAGTCGGGCATTTGGACTCGCCGAGTCGGTGCTGTCAAGGAAAACCCTAATTTTCCGGGTTTGGGACCTATTTAAAGGCCCTTATGGCCTTCAGTGGCGGCCACCTACACCTTTGAGAGACTCCTATCGAACCGGAGAGCTGAGAGAGTGAAGAAGAGCCATTTTGGAGCATTCTTGAGGTGGTTGTGCAATGGAGTAGTCATTTCCAGCAAAGGGAGGTCAAAGGGGTGTCAATTCAGAGCTTCTGAGCTTGCATCTTCACCATTGAGGTATCAACTCGTTCTCCCTTTTCTGTTTTGGGTAAGATTGGTGATTTTAGGGTTTTCTAGCTTCTTTTATGGCTTGATTTGTGGAGTATAGTGTCCCATTGAGTGTGAAGCCATAGATCTGGACCCAAAGAGGTCCAAAGAGTCCCTTCCATCCTGCTTTATGCATTCTATTTGGAGTTTTGAGCTAAGGTTGTTATGTAATGGAGGGTTTCACCCAAATGAGCTTGTAGAACCTTGCATGAGTGCCCAAGGTTCGACCTTTTCGTGGTTATTGGCTTTGAGGGAGTTGGATCTATGGTTTGGTGAAGCAGATCTGACCTCAGAAGGTCAGATGAGGGTTGTCATGGGAGCAACTCGCCGAGTCCATAGGCAAACTCGACGAGTCGAGTCGGGGTTGCCCCGCGTTTCGTTGCCGAGTAACTCGACGAGTGGAGAGGGAACTCGTCGTGTCTAAGAGGTTTAAAAAGGATTTAGAGAACCCGCATGGACTCGCCGAGTCACTCTTGTGTACTCGCCAAGTCTGGTCAGTGTTGACCGTTGACTTGAGTTGTCTTATGTTGACTTTGGGAGTTTTGGTCAATAGAGGTAATAGAGGTCAGGGAGGGGTAAAATGGTCTTTTACCCATTACCTGACTAGAGAGGGAAAGAGTAATCGCCGGTTAATTAGAGTTGGGACTTCGAGTACTAATTAGAGATATTTGCCTTATGTGTTAGGCGGTGGCAAGTCCGAGGTTCGCATGTGCAGATAATTGCTTTCTGATTTCCAGGTGAGTCTTCTCACTGTACTTTACCTTGAGTAGGTAACCAGAGTTATGTGACAGAGTATTTGTATGATGTGTATGTTACGTGTTGTACTGCATTATTTCTATGTGATTTATGCTGTGCATGTTTACAGAGTTAGAACCGGAAGGTTCCCAGAGTTGGAACCGGAAGGTTCACAGAGTTAGAATCGGAAGGTTCACAGAGTAGGGTTCACGAACCCACAGAGTTATAGCCTCGAGTGGCTAATATGTGTTATGTGTGGTATTTTAGGGAAATCACTAAGCTTCGTGCTTACAGTGTTTTGTGTTATGTGTTTCAGGTTTCTCTCAGGATCACGGGACGGCACCGGCTCGATTGTACACACCAGAGAAAGAGTCATGTTTTGAGGATCCTGGTTTATTATGCAAGTGAAAATGGAATTATGTTTTGTAATTCGATTATGAATGAGATTTTAAGCAAAGTGTTTTTAAGAATTAAACGATTATTTTTAAATGAAAAATTGTTTTGAAATTTTCGGTGTTACAAGTTGGTATCAGAGCCTTGGTTTGAGGGATTCGGATGCGCCTTCGGGTAAATCTGGACTCAAACTGAGGAAGTAAGAAAAGTTTTCAAATAAATAATTTTCTAAAGCGAATAAGAGTTCAAAGAGTAAGCGAGAAAGAGCAGTGTGTACAATCAGCCAGAGCCCGAACGGTGATTTCCCAAAATACCCTTACTTTTGTGTTATGAGATATTTATGATGCACTTTATGAGATATTATTGCATGCTAGAGACAGGCTAGGTATTCCATATCTTAGGACTAGAGTGGCCTGATTTGTGATGCCTTAGCCTAGGAATTGCTGTTATATGCGATGTGCTTTTGAGTATGTGATGAGTGAGCATATTTAGTTGGAATCCTTTAGGGGATTTGAGTAGAGGAGTAATATAGGGGAGATACCTAGATAAGTACCGTGGTACTTAGAGAAAGAATAGTTAGAACCCACGAGGGGAAGAGTTGCAAAGTTCGGTGGTACTTTCGAGGATGAGCAGAGCAAGCATAGTTATCACCCAGAGTGAGTCATATATATTCTTCGATGCTCGAATGCTGCTTGCTTCGTGCTTTGTGGAACTCTCGATGATGGGAGTCAGCTACCAAGCGAATATGACGATATTCAGGAGGTAGATGGCTGGCATCATTAGGAGCTCTTCAACAGCTGATGGCAGAGAAGTGTGGGAATCTAGGAAGAGCCTAGGGAGTGACCTTAGCCAGATGAGTGCGCTGGCAGAGTAGAGAATTTTGCTGGGGAGCGAGCGCGCGACGGAATTGGTGAATGAGAAGGTCGAGCAGCTACTTAGGAGCTCCGGGATAGTCCGTGTGGAAAGTATGGGTAGATGTGGCAGGTAGTATGGGCCCGTACTACTGAAAGCAGAGGACCCATACTTGATACAGGGAGTATTCTGAAGGTTCTAATGAGCGGATGGAGGAGTGATGTTAGGGTTCAAGTACCATACATCGAAGCGTATTGAGGAGTGATGTTATGGTTCGAGTACCATACATCGAAGCGTATTGAGGAGTAATGTTATGGTTCGAGTACCATACATCGGAGCAGATTGAGGAGTGATGTTATGGTTCGAGTACCATACATCGAAGTGTATTGAGGAGTGATGTTATGGTTCGAGTACCATACATCGGAGCAGATTGAGGAGTGATGTTATGGTTCGAGTACCATACATCGGAGCAGATTAAGGAGTGATGTCATGGTTCGAGTACCATACATCGGAGCAGATTGAGGAGTGATGTTATGGTTCGAGTACCATACATCAGATCGGATTGAGGAGTGATGTTATGGTTCGAGTACCATACATCGGAGCGGATTGAGAAGTGATGTTATGGTTCGAGTACCATACATCGGAGCAGATCGAGGAGTGAAGTTATGGTTCGAGTACCATAAATCGGAGCGGACGAAGGAATGATGTTATGGTTCGAGTACCATACATCGGAGCAGATAGAGGAGTGATGTTATGGTTCGGGTACCATACATCGGAGCATATTGAGAAGAGATGTCATGGGATGAGTACCATGGTTCGTAGTGAATGATGCTTGTGGTTCTCCGGTTATTCGGTCACGATTGATGAGGTAGAGATTGGACGCTATGGGTTTTAGGCCTGTGGGCCATGGTTGAGTTCGAAGAGGCATCCCTTGAGAGGGAGGTCGAGAGCCTTTCAGAGTATTTTGGTAAGGAGTCAGAGGGAGGGGAGAATTTCGGTCTGAGTTGAGCAATCAGTCGATAGAGGAGATGTCACCTTCTATAACCTGGGTGGTGCTATTTATGTTCGTGTGCAGAACATGAGAGGCATGATGTTTAAGTTTTGGGTTTGGGGGTAAACCCTGCAGGTTGTCATTGATGATGATTTTCCATCAGAGTATCAGGTAGCATGTGTGCCGCGAGGCAGTGATTTACCATGAGCAGATAGTTAGTTGGGACTGAGATAGTCGAGGACCACGTTACACCTATTTGAGTATAGTAGGGCGTATTGTAGAGGTATCAGTAGGGAGTCCAGTCGAGTTAATCAGTGCAGTGGTTTTTCTATCTATGTTGGGTATTGAATATGGGAGTGGGTCCCTGTTCTTGGGATGATCCATGTGTTGGAACGTCGGTTGATGAGTCGAGGTGGGGGAGTATGATGATTTCGTGGTCCAGTCTATGAGTCAGTGATGTTATTGGACAGTTGAGTTGTTTGGTATTGGATTGGTACGAGACTTGGAACGACTAGAAGCAGTCGTGACGAGAAGTTCTTGAGGATTTCATCTGAGGTTCAGAGTTATGAGATCGATTGATTTCCTTAAAGGGGATTATCGGGCGTTGCGTAGCACTTTCCAGGGGCAGGTGCGTTATTGCTGGTGAAAATAGTTCGTGAGGTTGTTGATGTGTCAGATAGTGATGGTTCGAACCCTAAGTGGGGGAGAACCGGGTGGTTTTTTGAGAGAACCAGAGATTTGTGCAAGAGCGGTTAGGGGTTAGATACAGAAACCTGCGGCTTGAATTCATGAGATCAGGGTCATTGGTGATCAAGGAAAGGTGCAGGGCGAGATAATGCATGTGGTATATGTCTAAGAGAAGGATGGGTGTCCCCATGGCGGGTGGTCAATGGTCAGGAATCTGGTGGTGGTCAGAGTCGTTTCAAGTGGAAGACGCGTAATGATGGTATGGGCAGTTGAGAACTTCTGGGTTGAAATATGGGTAGAAGATTGTCGAGTAGCCAACTCCCGGGCTGGGATGTGTATTCTTGCTTGGATTTTGAGCAGTAGTGGAAAGGGTTTCGGAGGATCATCAGTGTGTTCTGAAGGGTTAGCGCCTTCCTTGTATTCCAATTGAGTGTTTGGATGCACTGAAGTTGCACATTGAGTGAAATAGGAAATTATTATGGGGTTCAGAGGAAATGTATTGTTGTATGTGTATGGTGCTGGGAGTAAGGGAATCAGTGGTAGAGGCAGGACATTGTGATGCTCTGTTAGGGTGTTCCGTGGTTTCCGCGTATAGCGTCCCGATTTCAGAGTTATTTAGAGTCTTGGGTTTAAGATGACTAGTGATGTATCATGTATCCACGGTTCCAGTGGGAGCCCTTCGTGTATTGTCAACAAGAGGGATTATTTAAGGAAGTGGATCTCCGCAGAGGTAGGTTCTGTGTTATGGCAGTTGCCGCCAGAGTCTGTAATGCATATCGGGGCAAGTGTGTGTAACTATCTATGATAGTCTTTGGTGCATGAGTTAGTGAACATAATGTGGCGTTGTAATGAGAATGGGAGTATAGGGTGAAGCTACGGGGAGCCGTAGTATTCACCAGTCAGAGGGTGTTGTGATGCTACGGGGAGCCGTAGTACTCACAAGTCAGAGAGAGAGAGAGTCGTGATGCTACGGGGAGCTGTAGTATTCGCCAGTCAGAGGGTGTTGTGATGCTACGGGGAGCCGTAGTACTCACAAGTCAAAGAGAGAGAGTCGTGATGCTACGGGGAGCCGTAGTATTTGCCAGTCAGAGGGTGTTGTGATGCTACGGGGAGCCATAGTACTCACAAGTCAGAGGGAGGGAGTCGTGGTACTACGGGGAGCCGTAGTACCCACTAGTTAGTTAGCGTTGTGATACTACGGGGAGCCGTAGTACTCACTAGTTAGAGGCTGTCGTAATGTTGTGGGAAGCCATAGTACCCACTAGACAGCAAGAGAGTGTGATGATGGAGTGTTCTCCGATAAGTACATGATGCAAAAGAGTTTTAGGCTTGAGTAGCCCTAGTGTTGAGTTTTTGGAGCCTAGTGGTTAAACCGGGGCGAGACTGGGGTCTCCGTCTCTGTCGGGAGGGTCAGCAAGGCGCGCGAGAGAATATGTGCAGCAGACGCCAGAGGTTAGAGCTGAGTCGATCTTCGATTGGATTGTATTTTTTTATGAGGAAAAAGGGAATTTCGTGACTTGCGTGTCACTAGGCCGTGATAGTGGTCACGGGGAGGAAGTTAGTGAGATGTTTTGGATCATGTTATGTGTGACCTTTGGGGGTTCAACTGTGGGGCCAAAAGCTGACCTGGTGCTCGGTATCGAAGATGAATATGAGAAATGAGCTAGAGTTTACCATCGTGATGTCTGCGGACACTTCAGAGCGAGCGAACGATTCAGATGCTCGAGGATAGGTTTCGGGCATGTGTATTAGATTTCGGGGGGGAATTGTGGCCCGTATTTGCCCTTGGCAGAGTTTTCCTACAACAACAGCCATCATTAGTGCATCAGTATGCCACCCTTTGAGCTGTTGTAGGGAAGGGAGTATCGGATCCCATTTGCGGGGGAGAGGTAGAGCAACGTGTGATGGGAAGTACAGAGATCGTGCTTCAGACGTCAGAGCAGATACAGCAGGTCAGGCAGAGGTTGTTGACCGCTCAGAGTCGCCAGAAGAGTTATGCGGACAGGCATCGGTCCGAGCTCGAATTGTTGGTCGGTGACTTTGTACTCTTGAAGGTCTCTCCTTGGAAAGGAGTGATCCGATTCATGAAGAGGGGCAAGCTGGGGCCCCGATATATCAGTCCTTTTCGGGTGATCGCGAGGGTAGGCAGGGTAGCCTACCGGTTAGAGCTACCTGCAGAGCTAGGTCAGATCCATGACACTTTCCATGTGTCGTAGCTGCGAAAGTGTATAGCCGAGGAGTCGACAGTAGTGCCATTAAAGGATATTCAGGTGGATGTGGGCCTGAACTACGTTGATAGACCGGTAGCTATTCGGGATCGAAAGATCAAGGTTCTGAGGAACAAAGAGGTGCCTCTGGTGCAGGTCCAGTGGAAACACCGGAAGGGATCAAAGCTTACTTGGGAGCCGGAGCGCGAGATGCGTGAGCAGCATCCGGAGTTGTTTCCAGAGTGAGACTTCGAGGGCGAAGTCTGATTCTAGTGGGGGAGAATTGTAACATCCGGATATCCAGATATGGGAATTTGAGTATTTTATATTGGGGAATGAGGAGACTCGGCGAGTTGACGCCTCAACTCGTCGAGTAGGATCGCGTTTTGGGGACTAGTTTAATGAAGGGACTCGACGAGTCGGGTATTTGGACTCGCCGAGTCGGTGCTGTCAAGGAAAACCCTAATTGTCCGGGTTTGGGACCTATTTAAAGGCCCTTATGGCCTTCAGTGGCGGCCACCTACACCTTTGAGAGACTCCTATCGAACCGGAGAGCTGAGAGAGTGAAGAAGAGCCATTTTGGAGCATTCTTGAGGTGGTTGTGCAATGGAGTAGTCATTTCCAGCAAAGGGAGGTCAAAGGGGTGTCAATTCAGAGCTTCTGAGCTTGCATCTTCACCATTGAGGTATCAACTCGTTCTCCCTTTTCTGTTTTGGGTAAGATTGGTGATTTTAGGGTTTTCTAGCTTCTTTTATGGCTTGATTTGTGGAGTATAGTGTCCCATTGAGTGTGAAGCCATAGATCTGGACCCAAAGAGGTCCAAAGAGTCCCTTCCATCCTGCTTTATGCATTCTATTTGGAGTTTTGAGCTAAGGTTGTTATGTAATGGAGGGTTTCACCCAAATGAGCTTGTAGAACCTTGCATGAGTGCCCAAGGTTCGACCTTTTCGTGGTTATTGGCTTTGAGGGAGTTGGATCTATGGTTTGGTGAAGCAGATCTGACCTCAGAAGGTCAGATGAGGGTTGTCATGGGAGCAACTCGCCGAGTCCATAGGCAAACTCGACGAGTCGAGTCGGGGTTGCCCCGCGTTTCGTTGCCGAGTAACTCGACGAGTGGAGAGGGAACTCGTCGTGTCTAAGAGGTTTAAAAAGGATTTAGAGAACCCGCATGGACTCGCCGAGTCACTCTTGTGTACTCGCCAAGTCTGGTCAGTGTTGACCGTTGACTTGAGTTGTCTTATGTTGACTTTGGGAGTTTTGGTCAATAGAGGTAATAGAGGTCAGGGAGGGGTAAAATGGTCTTTTACCCATTACCTGACTAGAGAGGGAAAGAGTAATCGCCGGTTAATTAGAGTTGGGACTTCGAGTACTAATTAGAGATATTTGCCTTATGTGTTAGGCGGTGGCAAGTCCGAGGTTCGCATGTGCAGATAATTGCTTTCTGATTTCCAGGTGAGTCTTCTCACTGTACTTTACCTTGAGTAGGTAACCAGAGTTATGTGACAGAGTATTTGTATGATGTGTATGTTACGTGTTGTACTGCATTATTTCTATGTGATTTATGCTGTGCATGTTTACAGAGTTAGAACCGGAAGGTTCCCAGAGTTGGAACCGGAAGGTTCACAGAGTTAGAATCGGAAGGTTCACAGAGTAGGGTTCACGAACCCACAGAGTTATAGCCTCGAGTGGCTAATATGTGTTATGTGTGGTATTTTGGGGAACTCACTAAGCTTTGTGCTTACAGTGTTTTGTGTTATGTGTTTCATGTTTCTCTCAGGATCACGGGACGGCACCGGCTCGATTGTACACACCAGAGAAAGAGTCATGTTTTGAGGATCCTGGTTTATTATGCAAGTGAAAATGGAATTATGTTTTGTAATTCGATTATGAATGAGATTTTAAGCAAAGTGTTTTTAAGAATTAAATGATTATTTTTAAATGAAAAATTATTTTGAAATTTTCGGTGTTACAGAAGCAGTGTTGACTGCATGTTTTACTCAGAATCGATCATTCATTCTTCGAAGATTCAATGTTACTCCATATGAAATAATCAATAATCGGAAACCTAATGTAAAATTCTTTCATGTTTTTGGTTGCAGGTGCTTTATCATGAATCTCAAAGATAATTTGTCCAAATTCCAAGCTAAAGCTGATGAAGGCATATTCTTAGGATATCCACAGAATTCAGTTGCATACAGAGTGCTTAATAAAAGAACAAGAAAAGTTGAAGAAACTTTCAAGTTAACGTTTGATGATTACTATCTTAAACAAATGGATAGTAAATTTGAAAATAAATCAATACTTGTGGATTCAAATACTCAAATTGATAATTCTGAAATCAATGATTTTGATTATGACTTAATTTTTGGAATTCCTGACAGGGCAATTGACGCAGAAAATAATGCTCTTGATAATCAAACATCAGAATCCTCAAAACATACTGATGATTCAACAATAAATACAACATCGATATCTTGTGAAAGTACGACTGATATTCGTATGGAGGAGGAACATACGAGTATTCATGAAGATACTCAGCCAAATCTCGAGGGGGAGAATGAACTTATGGAACATCAAGTTGAGGGGGAGCATTCGCAGAATCAACAGGAACATCATTTTGAGGGGGAGAATCAAGATGAAGATCATGTTGAGGGGGAGCATGATGAAACAGAGACAATTAATCTTGATGAAAATGATGATTTTCATGAACTATATGATAACTTTTCTGTTGCAGTATCTGAAAATGAAGATATGTATGAAGATGCACCATTAGAATTTGATCCTAATTTTCCACCACTTGAGAAATGGACAAGAAATCATCCAAAAGAACAGGTAATTGGTAATCCACAAGATGGTGTGTTGACTAGAGCTCAAATTCGTGCGAAAAATGAGGTACTGAATGCGAACCAAGAACTATGTATGTTTAATGTCTTTATTTCGAAAATAGAGCCAAAAACAGTAAAAGATGCTATGGAACGCTCAGATTGGGTTGTTGCTATGCAATCTGAACTGGCTGAATTTGAACGAAACAAAGTTTGGAGATTAGTTTCTAAACCTTCTGATGTTTCAATTGTCGGATTAAAATGGATTTTTAAAAACAAAACCGACAAAGATGGCAATATTATTCGAAATAAAGCTAGCCTAGTGGTTAAAGGTTATTCGCAACAAGAAGGGATAGACTATGAAGAAACATTTGCACCTGTTGCAAGACTTGAAGCAGTTCGCATATTTTTAGCCTATGCAGCTCACAAAGACTTTGATGTTTATCAAATGGATGTTAAATGTGCATTCTTAAATGGAGAACTAGAAGAAACAGTGTATGTTGAACAACCACCAGGATTTATAATCAATAAACATCCTAATCATGTTTACATCCTAGATAAGGCTGTATATGGATTAAACAAGCACCAAGAGCCTGGTACGCAACACTTACAAATTTCTTGAAACAATCTAAATTTAAACAAGGATCAGTTGACCCCACATTATTTCGCAAGAAAGTTGGGTGTCATCTAATGCTTGTTCAAATTTATGTTGATGATATTATCTTTGGCTCAACTGATCCAACATTGTCAATTGAATTTGAAAATCTAATGAAAAGTCAGTTTGAAATGAGCATGATGGGAAAAATTCATAATTTTCTTGGCTTAAACATAATCAATCAAGAAAAATATACGAAGAACTTGCTTGAAAAGTTTGGAATGTCTAATAGCACGAAACTCAGAGTACCAATGGCAGTAGGAACAAGACTAACTCCTTCGTTAGATGCTCCTGCTGTTGATTTAACACTTTATCGAAGCATGATAGGGTCTTTATTGTACTTAACTGCAAGTAGACCTGATATTATGTTTTCGGTTTGCAATTGTGCTAGATATCAAGCTAATCCCAGAGAACCTCATTTGACTGCAGTGAAAAATATTTTTCGCTATCTTAAGGGAACAGTTTCTTTAGGACTTTGGTATCCTACGAAAACGGGGTTTTTCATTCAAGCTTTTTCAGATTCTGATCTAGGAGGATGTACTTTGGATAGGAAAAGTACGAGTGGTGGATTTCAACTATTGGATGGGAAGTTGGTAAGCTGGCAATCAAAGAAACAAACTTGTGTGGCTATATCAACCGCTGAGGCAGAATACATTGCTGCTGCTGCTTGCACTTCGCAAATTATTTGGATTCAGAGTCAACTTCGTGACTATGCAATAAACATGAAAAAGATTCCTTTGTATTGTGATTCGCAAAGTGCAATTCGCATTTGTCATAATCCAATACAACATTCAAAGACAAAACACATTGCTCTTCGATATCATTTTATCAAAGATCATGTGGAAGATGGGAATATTGAAATTCATTTTGTTAAAACAACTGAACAACTTGCTGATATTTTTACAAAATCTCTTGATGAAAAATCATTTGTTAGAATTTTAGCAGGTTTGGGGATGATTAATGCGAATTCAATTTCAAAAACTCATGCCTAAAAGTCTGGTTCAGCAGTTATGAGTCAAATTTGTTCAGACGTTACTGTTCATTCAGAGGCTTCGCATGGCTTCGCATTCACATCTTTTCGCAACTGAGATCATAACAACTAAGATAAGGTTTAAGACTAATTTTGAATTTTTTTCAACTTTTGAAAAATCAAAAATCCAAAAAGATTTTATTTTGTTGTGTTCTTAATTTTGAAAAATCAAAAATCCAAAAAGATTTTATTTTGTTATGTTCTTAATTTTGAAAAATCAAAAATCCAAAAAGATTTTATTTTGTTCTGTTCTTAATTTTGAAAAATTAAAAATCCAAAAAGATTTTATTTTGTTATGTTTTTAATTTTGAAAAATTCGAAAATCACAAAAATATTTTTGTTTTCTTTGTTCTTTAAATTTTGTGTGCTGAGAATTTAATACAGGGCTAAAATGCGAAGATGTCATACTTATGTGTTTCTACGGGAAGGTAACAAATTCTTTTAAAAACTAGTTAGGATGTCCCTAGAAGCATGCTGCTGTATGTAGACCAAAAGCCTCAACAAGATTTTATGTGTGAAAAGAAAGCCTTAATGAAATTATCACATGAAAATTTCTTCCCAAAAAGGCTTATATTCGCATAAGTCAACAGAGCTAACTTACTCTTCTCAAATGAGTTAAGAGTTTTCTGTTTGTCCATTATAACAGAGGTACACTTCGATTCTTATCCAATCTTTTTAAACCAAACAATTCTTACACTCCAAATTTTTGAAGAGATTTGTCCTTGAGGTCTTTGATCAAACCAATCAAAACCTAGACAAATCACAAGTCTGTGTTTATGATCTAACATCATGAGCCCGTGATGGAAGTGAAACCCAAAAATCATAAACCTTAAGGAATTGACGGGGAACTATGTTCTAGATTTTTACGAAACCTTTGTTTCAGTATCAAAAAATTTCGAAACTTCAAATCATATTCAATTCGCATGTGTGGTCTTGATCAAATATTCACAACCAACAATGTTTGTTACCCAACAAGATCCAGAACAAATTCTTTTTGAATATGATTTCTGTGTAAGTTTCATTCGCAAATCCTAGTCATGATAAATATTTTCACAAGCCAACTTGTCACTGACTACACTGGTCAAACAAGTAATTTCATTTACAATTTCTCACCTTATGTTAAGGCTGATATGTAATGAAATTTCAAACCAATCCAAAATATCTTTTAAAAGAAGCCCTTCGATACTTCTCTACAAGTATTCGATTGTAATTCACGGGAAACTACACAAGCTGTTGATTATCTATCTTGATGATTAACGAAGCAACCTTTGCCTAGGGTTTCACTGCATTCATGTCAAATTAAATTTTTGACATCACAAAATTCCAAATTTTTTGATTCTCATCTTATTCTGTTGACACAATGCACACACGAAATCCTTGAGGTTCTGAGTACAACCAACTCAGACTGATGATTTCGCAAATCTGGCATATGACTTCACTTTATATCCCAAAAGTGAAAGAGCCTTGACTCCATGCGAAGGGTTTTAACAGTTCAGATTCTATAACGGGAAACTTGACAGGCTGTGTACTCAAGATGGTTGGTATTCTATCCGATTTTCAAGGAGATGTGACAGTTACTTTTTGAAGCAAGGTTATCTTTTGCAGTCATGATCCAATTTTCAAGGTGCCACATCGGATAACATTAAATGCATCCCGCTTTAATTTCAAATCAATTTGATTAACCTATAAAAGGGGGATCAAGAACACTATGTACGATTACGCAAACAGAATTCTCACAAACCTCCAAAGTTTCAACCTTGATCAAACTTCATCTTTTTCAAACCCTAAAAATGGCAGCCACTTAATCCAACACTGATGAAGTTCTTTCTCACTCCCTAATGAAAATCCAAAGCACAAACTATCAAGTTGATCCAAATGTATCTTCTTATCCTGAAGGTTTGAAGATGCTTATCGTTGCCCTGAAACGATCCCCTCTGTCAACTGCCATGTTTAGTTCCTTCTCCGTTCCGATGACATGGTTATCCTTGGCAGTTTCAACGGCATCATACAATCATACAACGGATGTGATAACATTCAACTTAATCAACAACAAACAGGTCAAACTGTCCAAGAAGATGTTTGTTGAATTCTTGCAGATTCCAAACAACCCTCCATTTGTCAAACCTGTTAACTCTCAAATCAGTCACATGTTCAACGAGATGGGTCATCAACCAGAGCTTGAGAAGATCAGTGACTTTCGAAAGTCTGGGTTGCCGTGCATATGGAATTTCTTATTTGGAATTTTTCTTAGATGTTTAACAGGAAGATCAGTTGGACTGGATAGAGGACGAATGGAAGTATATGCCATGGTTATGGGCATATACTATGATATAAACGTGGATTATGCCACCCAATTATGGAAGGAATTTGTTAAGAGTCTTGAAAACACAAATTCGGAAAAGGGGATTTCGTGTGCAAGATATTGGAGCTTGATTCTGGAGAAGGTCTATGAAAAAGAAGCAATTCCAATAATGGAGGATGTTGAAGTTGCAGAATTTTCGTTGTATCAGTTTCCAAAGGCAGTAAAAGATGATGAAGCAATTTTTACTCATGTGGCTCGCATTCCAGATGCAATGCTTCGCAAGGTATCTCAAACTCACAAAGTCTTGGAGAGATATTTGCGAACAATTGATCAATCAGAGCAGACTGGAGTATTATTGGATGTTGCTGCTCCGTTAAAGAAGAAGAAGCTCATAAAGAAGGATGCGAAAGGTTCATCTTCACCACAAGTTCAAGATGAAGATATTTAGATTGAAGAAACTTCATCTAAGTCAAAGAAAGAACTAATACCTTCTAAGTCTGGTGTATTGAAGAAAATTCGCAAGGCTGAGGTGAGCAGTAAAGGCGTTACTATTCGCAGTATTCCAGCTCCGGTTTCTCCAGGAAAGAAAAGACAAAGAGCTGAAGATGTTGCCAAGAACATGCAACGTACTCTCGTCAAAAGAAGGAAGATGGTGATTCGCAATGAATCATCTGATGAAGAAATAGTACCAGAAACTCCACCAGTGCCATCTACGTTAAATGTTTCATTACCTATCATCCATACTTCGCAAATCTCTACCACCTTACCACTCACCAAACCACTCGAAATAGTCACTACCAAATCAGTTTCTGAGGAGGTACCTATTTCTGATACGGTTGTCAACGTATCTGATACGGGGGCAACTATCCTGAGTGTTGCAACCACAATCCCAATCTCCTTACCTACTTCATTACCAATTGTTTCAATTCCAGTTACAACTTTATCCACCACCTCATCAATTTTTGATCATGCTCTTCAAAACCTATTTACAACACTTTTTCCATCTCAATCACCCGAAAATCCTCAACCTTCGCAACCTTTATCTGATAATGAAGCTGAAGGAGGTGCCTTTGGAGGGATAATTGAAGATATTCATTTTGATTCAGAGGAGGAGGATATTCCTGATCATATGCTTATGACAGGAAAACAATTTAAAATCCTGAATCAGAAGTTGAATGCTATTATTCAGTCGCAAGCTGATTCCGGCAGGATGTCTTCTATTTCAGCTATGGAGGTTGATGTAATGATCAAAGGTGCTGAGAAGCGTATTATGGAGAAGGTTGGTCAATCCGACAAGAATAATGAGCTTCGCATTCAAGCACAAGGGAGCAATTTTTCTTCAGTGGTTAAGGATTTGAAAGCTGCTGCAAAAGAACGTCATGTTCTTTTTGTACAAGATGTGAAGAAAGTTCGGGAGGATGTCAACTATAAGCTTCAAGAGTTGAAATCTGAACTTGCGAAGGAGCTTCAGGATATTCATACTCAAAATGCTGCAGTTCAAAAGCAGATTGCGGAGGTTTCTTCAAGAGTATAAAAGTTTGTTGATGTTCCTATTCTTGAAGCCCATAACGAAGAAAAAAAGGAGAAGCTTGATCAGCTAACCAAGTTGGTGTCTGAGCTTAAAATGGTGGTTTCACAATCGTCAACTACACAAATTCTCACTCCCGAGTTTTTGTCTCTAAAGATTAATACTTTAGAACAAGCAATTCAGAAAGCTCTTGCTCCACTCGCCAATTTTACTTCTTTACTACCAAGGAGTGCCCCACCTGCTTTCACAGGGGTGCAAGGGGGAGAGAAGAGTTTAAGTAAAGAAGAGGATGCGAAGACAGTTGGAAAAGTTATATCTACTCAGCTTATAACTACTCTTCCCATACTTACGAAGCCAATTTCCTCAACCACAGTAACCACAAGAACAATTGCCAAAGGAATCGTTATTGGAGAAAAAGAAGGAGGTTTAAGTTCAAAACCTCAAACAGATATGGTGGGAAAAGGAAAAGGGATTTTATATGAAAAATCAAAGGATGAGAAGAAAGCTGAGGCTGAAGCAGAGTTGGAAAGGATGAGGCAAGTACAAAGCATTATGAGGCAGAGGGCAAGTGATCCTCCCACGATGAACAAAGGAGATCCTGCGAAGCTTTACTCTTACGAAACTATAGAGTCAAAAGTTGTGGGGAGGGAAATGTATGAATTCGAGAAGAAGCCAAAGAGAAGTTATGATATTGCGAATTCAGACAATTGTCAGCTGGATTTTCCAATCAATGAAATGCTATTCATCACTGCTCAGTACAAGATTAGTGAGAAGTTTGATAATCCTGATGATTATACACACATGAAAATCAGATTTCATGCTGTCTTGGGGAAGAATCCGGATGAAGTTTGGTCTTTAATGAAGATCAAAAAGGTGCTGAAAATCAAGAAAGATGTATTGTTTGAAGTCATGCTTCAAAATTTTCGTTATTTTGTTATCCGAGCAGACAACAAGCAGTATGACTTCACGGTAGCTGATTTTCCTTTGATGAACTGCAATGATTTAATTCAAGTGGCTCTGGTTTTGAAGCATATGGAAGAAAATAATCTCAAAGGCTCTGAGACTGAAGTGTTCAAGATAGGTTTCGCACATGTGAAGACATTCATTGACAACTACTTCGATTGTTTGGCTCTTACAGATGAAGAACTGGCTAATGTGTTGGGAAGTGAAGTGAACGTTCCTTGGGAAGAAACTTTATCTCAATCAGCTTTATCGAAATATGTTGTTGGGGAAATATGCCTGAAACCGTTCGGCATGGTGTTTTCTGGAAGAGATACAAAAGGGAAACCTAAGAAGTTCTTGTTTAAAGTCTCAGAGATTGAAAGATATAATTCTTCGCAATATACGCACTTTATTGTTCGTATGAACAACTGCAAGAAGAACAATGAAGGAGACAAGAAAGATCTCAAGAAGGTGATCTCCTGGTATGGAGAAGTGCGAAAGACAATCCACTCAGCTGTTCAAAAGCTTATGGGATGAATAGCTTCGACTGTTTACAAAGGGGGAGATTGTAGATGTAAAATTGTAAAAGTCGAAAATAGTGTTTTGTATTGTTTCGCATTTTATGTTATTTTACTAAGTCATCTTTATGCGAAGTGAAATGTCTAGACTTAGTATATTTTTTGTACACTCATATTCCCTATAAATAGGAACTGAGGTTAGAAGTAGAGGGAGATTTTTCGAAACTGATATCTCTTTTCTGCTAATGTTGTAATCAGTCTTTATCAATATGAGATCTGATTAATATTTACTCTTCGTGTTCTAAATCTTCAATTACTCAAATCAAACTTTGCTTTCTCAAATCTCGATAACAGTTCTCATCAGAAGGCCTAGAGACCCATGGCATCCCGGATAGACTATAGGCCTAAGAGGCATACCAGTCAGGACAAAGGCTCAAAGAACGGTTCGGATAGGCTGAAGTCCCGATGAAGCATTCCAGTCATGCTGAAGGTTCTATGAGCGTTCCAGATAGTCTGTAGGCCAGTGCGGTGTTCCAGACAAGATGAACGATCAGTATGCATGTTGTTTGTTATTATACTTATGTTTACGTGGTGGTACTTTGATTGAACTCACTAAGCGTTGGCTTATAGTTTTGGGTTATGTTTTAGGTATTTCAGATGACCATGGGAAGGCGAAGGTGTGACCGTACACATCCTCTTGTTTTGACTTATGATTTTGGGAGACTCTGATGGTTGGAATGTTTTGAAAACTATGATTTGTAAACAATCTATGAATTTGGGTGGTTTTTTAAAGTTTAAATTTCTTGTGATTTTTATGAGTGTTACATGGAGGTTGAGATAGAGGGTGTGGCTAATGATAAGAAGGGTTTCCAAGGACTTAAGGTCCTTAAATAGGATCCAAGACCCTAAAATTAGGGTTTGCATTCTCCATGAGTACACCCTGCGTACTCTAGGCATGCCTAGCATACTCAAGATAAACCTTGTGACCAATTTTAATGAGCTACGCCCCACGTAGGGCCTCCTTATAAAAAATGGATATTAGCTTCAAAAGAATTTACCCACGATCCGGGTGTTACAAGGATGTTTAGTTCGAGTTAAATCAAAGGAGTGTTTAGTTACACCCTATATTGTAAAAAATATTACATAAGCAGGAAATTTTGATGATTATAAGCTTTGTAATCTTATCTAGTTATACACCAGGACTTGAACAGGATGCTTAGTTTAATTATGTTTGGATATTAGGTAGCATCGTATTAAGGATGTATGATTAAGAATGGAGAGTAGAACTCTATTCTATGAGACTATCAGGTGTTGATGGTAACCATTACGTAATAGAGTACGATAAAGTATTCCTTTGTATAACCAGAAATGGTGGGTCCACATCAGGAAAATGTAATGGTATGTCTGGTCATCTCCCAAAGAGAACAACACTTGATCATTCTAGACGGTCTTGTGAATTAAGTTGCTAGTATGGGCTCATAACCTACAAACACAGATGAAATGGGATACCATATTCATCAAATACTCTGATGGATTAATTGCCTTTATGACTTACACCAACCAATGAAGCCCCTAGCGGTGTAGTCAAACCATTGCTCTAAACGATTTATCAGGCGAGTTGATAATCATGGACTAGGATTTGTGAGAATCGGTTAGGATGGGTATGTATGGGTGTAATGTTTTATAGATATCTAAGTTAAGGGATATATATATTGTTTGGTAATAGTTGATTTTGCAGGATTCAAAACTCTAAGTGGCTTACCAGGTTTCCCAACCTAACCCAATCAAATTATATGCATCACATGTAACAGGGTTAAAGTTGTTGGAACTTGTTTAGGATACCAAGTGATTAAAAGACAACATGCAATAGTATTCAAGACCATTAGGTCTTTATGTTGTAACAATGTTATGTATTGATTATGACATCCTTAGAGTTTTTTGTATTTTGAAACAACATCTTTACTCAAAGATATTTTAATAAAATGGAACAGTTTTTGCAAAATGTTTGATTGTACTTGGATTTTCTGCAAACAAAAATATTATGATTTTTAAAGCTTAAAGAATTTTTTTGGCTTTGAAAAATAGGGGATGTCATGACTGGTAACAAAATGAAATTTCCTGATTCCAAAGGTCAACTCAAACTACCCAATCTTAAAAAAACATTTCCTCTACATTTCTTCGAGGATTTATGAGAAGTTATTTGCAGAAAATACAATGCCAAAGCAAAGGATCACCTTCTACCCATGCATGCATATCTAACCACCTTCTAAAGCACGTATATTGGAAGATAGCATTGCATGCCAATCGGTTTTTCAGTTTACTAAAAATATCCACAATAACGACAAATTTTACACGATAATGTAAGAGAATCATAAAAAATGCAGTCATACTGAAAAATGAAAAGAAATTAGTTTCAAAATGACATTAGCTGCAAAAGAAATAAAGAAATTAGTTTCAAAATGACACTAGCTGAAAGACCAAATAAAGAAATTAGTTTTAAAAAGACATTAAACATCATTCCATACTATTTATGGTGTTTCAAACTGGATTACTCTACACGTTCAATACATCTCCATTTTTCGAAACACAATTTAATTCAAAGTTATTTTCACACTATTATTATTGATCTAACTAGTTATCTAATGTACCAGGTCATTACTAAGGCTAGGTAACTAGCTATGTAACATCACGATTTCCAGGTATGAGATTTATTCTTTAAAAGGCAAGTTTCCCTTGGAAATCGGCGAGTTGATGGCCTCAAATCGGCGTGTTGAAAGGCTTTTGGGCCATGTATCTTTTTGGACCAACTCAACGAGTTGGTGAGGAAAACTCGACGAGTTGGCGGCTGGGTGAGAAACCCTAAATTTTAGGGTTTTGCACCCTATTTAATCTCCTTAAGTCCCTAGGGTTGATCCTTTATCAGCCTCGAAACCCTTGTTGTGACCCTAGTGAATCCTAATCACCCTTCCCTCTTATTTTGTGTTTTAGTGTGGTTCTTTTGGGGCAAAAGGAGAAGAAGTTGGAAGAAGGAAGCAAGGATATAACAAGCTAAGCTCTCATCTTCAGTTTGGCACTCTTTTGGACCATTGTAAGTATTCAAGATCTGATTTTTATCTATCTATGTAGCTAGATCTTGAGTTTTGTCCATTTTTCTCCTTATTCTTAGATGTTGCAATGGATGGACTTCATAAAGTTTGCAACTTTATGAATCTCCAGGGAAAGGTGACCTTATAGTGGGTTAGATATGGTCTTTAGCCAAGCTTTGATGCCATGCATGGAGTTTAGGTCATATTTCCCTTTTTGACCCATTTTGGGTTCAAGACATGCATGTCTATAAAGCACCAACCTTTAGGACGTTTTTGAGGCTAGAATCTCTTCTGGAAAAGTTGGGTTCCAGATCTCAAGGACTTTGTGCTAATGGTTAAGCCTTTGAGTTTTCAAGCCTTGTGGAAGGGTTTTTGAGCATTTGGAGTAGCCCCAAAGGATAAAGTTGGAAAATTTATCCTTTTAGACACATTTGAAGTTCAGATATGAGCCTTAGAGTCCCTGAAATCGAAGAATCATCTGAATGTGTTAAGCTAGGGAAAACTCGGCGAGTTTTCCAGCCAACTCGGCGAGTTGGCTAGGATTTTCCCCAACTTTTTGAGTAGTGTAGAAACTCGACGAGTTCATAGGTGCACTCGACGAGTTGGGTCAACATGGACTGTTGAGTTGGGAGCTGAGATTCGGAGTCAGACCTTATTAGTTTTGCACTACTTGTGAGGTGAGTCTCCTCACTATACTTGCGGGTCGAAGGCACCAAGGCCGACTTTAAATTTAAAAGCCTGTTGTGCATGCTATAGTGTTGTAGTAATATGTTAAGTCGATATCCTGGTATTTAGGATGTTGCTATGCTTAGTGATCTGTGAGATCTGTTTGTCTATTTGTTGATTGGTTAGTCGTATGTTATCTGTATTATGTGCACATGATTTGTTGGCGCTAAGGCTTCACTACTTTGTGCGTAAGCAAACAGGCCGATGCATTCCAACCCGATGGTTGAGGGCCTAGGGTATTCCATCCCGATGATGATTGGACCCATAGTATGTTGGCATTCCAACCCGATGGTTGAGGGTCTGGAGTATTTCATCCCGAGGATGACTAGACCCATAGTATGTTGGCATTCTAACCCGATGGTTGAGGGGCTTGGGGTATTCCAACCTGATGGTTGATTGGGCCCAAAGTATGCTGTTATTATAACTGTGCTATTTATTATGTATTGGTATTTTGGGGGAACTCACTAAGCTTTGGACTTACAGTTTGGATTATGTTTCAGGTACCCCAGTGGATCGCAGGAAGACGAAGGCGTGATCGTGCACCTCCTCATGTTTTGATTTTATGATTTTGGGATTTCTATGATGTGGAACTTATTTTGAAAACAAATTGTAATAAATGATGGTTTTATAGTTGTTTAAAAAGTTTAAAATTTTCAAGAATTTTACGAATGTTACAAGCTATCTAAGAAATTAAATATGAATTAACAATACATTTTAGATATGATCGTCGCATTTTGGACTAGTGAATTTTACTTAATAATAAAAGATATCCAAATACAAGTAAATGAACTAGAAACCTAAACGTAAAACCTCAAATTCACTAAAATCAGATGCCATTTTTTCTTGCAAATATTGTCTAAAGTGCAAGCAATTTCCGTGTAGAGTATGGAATACCTTAAATAGTTGTCTTTCGATTCGGAACACAATGCAAAATGGATTGGATCAGGTCCATATACTCCAAAATGGCCTCCAAAATAAGAGATTATTTTACAAAAAAAAATGATTATTTTCTTTAAATGCCATAAATATTTGACTAGTTTAGTCAATTTCCCAAAAGATTATATTTTTAACATACTCATTGATTTAAAGGGATAAAGAATCATTAAACAAATGGATTTTCTAACATGTATTCTATGTGTACAGATAAAAAAAACATTAATTATAAGAAATATTACAATAATTAAATGTGAAATGCATTAATTATAAGAATATTTTCCATTAAAAAATATAAAATACATTATCTATGAAAAATATTTCGAATAATTAATGTATTTTATATTTAATTATGATAATATTATATATATATATATATATATATATATATATATATATATATATATATAGAGAGAGAGAGAGAGAGAGAGAGAAAGAGAGAGATAACTAGGTTCAAATGTGAATTAACATCTATTATGCGAACGTATGGATAATGCTATTCTGTGGGAATGACAAACAAAATATGTTGTTTGATAATGTGAATACGTTCAATCTTACATAACTATTTTCATTAGTACACATTTTACCAATTAAATCGTCTATAAGGTTTTTATAGATTTATTATTATTATTCATATTATGTCAGAATGTTGTCATAATGTTTATTGAGTCGTATTATATAAGAATGAAAATGAGTGAAAAACGATGTGTGAGAACAAAAATGAATAAGAATTAGTGAGAATGAATGGAATCCCCTAATCTAATAAATAAGTACATTTTTGCCAGATGGCATTCTCTTAGCCCCTCCCAACTGATTTTTCCCGCTCATTTTCACGTTGTGAAGTTTCCTAAATTTTCTCTACATACGGTTTCGTTTTATCTCACAAACAATTACAAATTAGCCGCTTTTAGAGGAAGTTAGGGTTTTGAAACAAAATCATCTCCAAATCAATTCCTATAAACTAGGGCGGTACACATCCTTCTTCAACTTCTTAGTGTCTTTGAACATGAGACACAATCCTCAAACATCGAGATTATGGTCTCTTCATCCGTCAATTAGAGGTGAACGTGTTTACGGTGGTGTTGTATTTTTTTATTCAACCGAAAGATGTAACGATGTAAGATGCTTTGTTTTATGTATTTTATCTGATACTAAAGCCGATAATGAAATTTCTACGTCTGATTTTAAAATTTTCGGGCGAAATAGGATGCCCTCAGGCTTATGGAGATGTGTTTGAGGAATCCAGATCATATCTGGTAATTAATAGAGGGGAGAATGGGGAATTACGTGTTGGAGTTAGACGCCAAGCTCGCCAACAAAGCTCCATGCCCTCTTTAGTAATTTCAAGACAGAGGATGCATCTTGGAGTTCTTGCAACCGCATCACATGTTGTTTTAACTCAAACCCGGTTTGCAGTTTACTACAAGCCAAGGTATGTTAAAAAAAAGTGAATCTTGATTTTCGATTCAAAAGCTGTAAACAATGGGTTTACTATTGGCATGAGATTCAAGATGCGGTTTGAGGGTGAGGATTCTCCTGAAAGAAGGTAACCCCTACATTTATAAATTATTTTTAATCCGGGTATTTATTCTTTTTTACATTTGGATGCTCATAAATTAAAATTTTCTTTCATTTGATCGGGTTCCCTATCCTCCACCTCCCTCCCTCCTTTGCATGCGCAAGCAAACACGTAGTAGGAACGATGGCAGCCTCCGCCATATCAACGTCGTTTACTTTCTCTAAAGTTTCACAGCACGAACTGTTTCTCAACGTTATATATATATATATATATATATATATATATATATATATATATATATATATATATATATATATAGTAGATGTGTGCTCGCGCAAAGCAGCGACGATAAATAGTTTTTTGGACGAATAGTTTTCTTACAGGAAAAATAATTATTAGATTTTGTTATTAGTTACTATATAATAAGAAAAATTACCACTTTTAATTAAAATATTTATATTTAGAACTTATATTTATATTGTATGTTTATACATTTGATGTAAATTAATTATTATCGACATCTAGTTTAAAAAATGTAAATTAACTTATATTGATAAATTTAATATTTTAAAATTGTTATTTTGCTCTAAATTAATTTTTTAATAATTTTCCTTAATTAAAGTCTTTAAAGTTTTGGCAAGTATTAATGGTTTTGTTATGCATAATTGATTTGTACAAAAAACTTTGTATCTTATACCTATTAAAATTCAAGGTATGACTAATATTGTTTATATACGATTTAAGATATATATATATATATATATATATATATATATATATATATATATATATATATATATATAGAGAGAGAGAGAGAGAGAGAGAGAGTTAGGTTCAAATGTGTTCACTATCTATTGTGTGCATGTATGATTGATTCTGGACCAATCATTTTAGTTATTTTAAGAAAGTAATTAATGCATATTAAATGCTGAAGATGTAATTAATAACTATTATATCTTCAACATGTAATATGCATTAATTACTTTTCTTAAAATAACTAAAATGATTGGTCCAGAATCAATCATACATACACACAATAGATAGTGAAAACATTTGAACCTAACTAACTATATATATATATATATATATATATATATATATATATATATATATAGACCTTAGAATATATATTATAAGAGGGTGTTTGGATAAATTAGTTTATAGCTTATTAGCTTATTGCGGTGAGAATAAACTATTTTTGCAAAAGTATTTGTGGTTAAGCTAATTGCGGTGAGAATAAGTTGTTTTTACAAAAGTATTTGTGGTGAAAATAAACAATAAGCAAGGAAAGATGTTTATTAAAATCAATTTATTTAGCTTATTTTTAACGCAATAAACTGATTTTTAAGAATTTATATCTAAACATTTAAGCTTAATTTGTTGCCGTAAAAATAAACATTAAATAATAAACAATAATCTCTTTCCAAACACCCCTAAATATCCCCCAACAAAATATATGGAAATATACGGGGATAAAGAGTAGTTAATTCGAAGTTCGTTTTCTTATTAGCCTCGTAGATATCATTATCACCAATCAGGTTAAAGCCAATTCCGAATTAATAGGCTCGGAAAGTTCCCAGACCTCAAGCTCAGGATCAGGTTCGGTAGATAATCTTCTGTTTATGACCCACCTACGCAGCTAGTCTCACACATTCTTTGCGTTACTGAATACTCCAGAGCGATTCATCATCAATCTGTTTCAAAACCAAAGATTTTAGGTTCAAGATTTGGGTTTTTCAGATTTCAATCGACTGAGCGAACATGTCAGATCACGAGGATCATAAGTCGGAATCGTTGATGGAGAAGATATCGGACAAGATTCATGGTAAGGATGATTCTTCTTCGTCTTCAGATTCAGACGACGACAAGATTTCAGCGATGAAATCGAAGGTTTTTCGCATGTTCGGTAGGGAAAAGCCCGTCCACAATGTCTTCGGCGGCGGAAAGCGTATGTTATCGTTATTACTTACCCTTAACACTTCAGTTTTACTGGATTTTGATTAGTCTTAAACCCTAACTTGCTTTAGTTACTTCTTTAATAATCCTTTCTCCCGATATTACTACTTCGGTTATCGTTTGAGGTTTCGTCTAAATGATTCATGAGTTGTATATACGTGAGTAACATAATTTACCGATTTACAATCCTAGATGATAATCGACTATGTTCTCTAATTAATAGATCGATTTATTATTCTGAGAATTGTCGCTTTTATCATTTACTTCGGCCATAAGGAAATAAGTATTCGTCCTATTACAATATCAAGACCTGTTGATCTCTACCAGGTAGTTCATGCACAAACTTGATCGGATCCAATTTTCTGCATCTGGATCTAGACCTGACATATTGTTATACCTCTAATAAATCTATTTTTTCTTAATCAAAACCATTTTCTCTATGGTTGTCTAAAGTTAAAGCAAAAGGTGTATTTTTTTTTCTTTAATCATCAATCCACGCTGTTAACGAAGCTCTTTTCCAGTTAATATGTTACCTTTTTGCTTCATAAAGGTTGCTAACATTCCAATTATCGTTTCTTGATGAAAGCTAAATGTTAATAATTAATATCAATAAAGCCAAAGGTGGTTTCTTCTTGGGTTGAAAAAGTAAAAGTTTCTACTTGTATGCAATAATATAATACCACCAATGTGAAACATGCTTAATGCCATTGCTGAAACAATCAATGGAGGTCTTACTCTTTATCTGTTCATCATCTAACTTTTTACTATCTGTAAAGCTGCCGATGTGCTCCTATGGAAGGACAAGAAGGTATCTGGTGGAATCCTAGGTGGAGTTTCAATCATCTGGTTCCTTTTTGAAGTGCTGGAATATCATCTGCTGACACTTGTTTGCCACAGTCTGATTCTTACATTGGCAATACTATTTCTATGGTCAAATGCCTCAGCCTTCATCAACAAGTAAATGTTCTTATTTTACCAATTGTCTCACCAATTTGATACACTCATTCATGAGTTGATGTTTTATACAGATCTCCACCAAAAATCCCACAAGTTGTGATTCCAGAGAAACCAGTTTTGGAAATTGTGTCATCCCTGAGAATTGAGTTAAACAAAGGTTTTGCAGCTATTAGAGATATCGCTTCAGGGAAAGACCTCAAAAAGTTTCTATCTGTAAGTTTATTTTTTCTTCAATCTTTTATATTCAATTTTATACAAAAATCTTCGTTTTCTTAATTATCATTGTTGTTTAATCAGGTTATTGCTGGATTGTGGTTTGTGTCAATCATCAGCAACTGCTATAACTTCTTGACATTGGTTTACATATGTAATTTCCTAATACCACACAGCTATTCCATGTCCGTTAACAACTTTCAATAATGAAATACTGATTTATTTATTTATTTTGAAAAAAAAAATATTGCAGTGGTTGTGTTGCTGTTCACGGTGCCTGTGGTGTATGATAAATATGAGGATAAGATCGATCCGCTTGCAGAGAAGGCATTGATTGAAATCAAGAAACAGTATGCGGTTTTCGATGCAAAAGTGTTGTGTAAGATCCCGAGATCCATGAAAGAGCTTAAAGCTAAGAAAAAGGTTTAAGAATATGCAACTTTGTTACTGGGTAGGTGTGTCTTATATATCTAAATCTTAAAAATGGTTGATTATTGTGTTTTTCTTGATGATTTGGGGTTTGTGAGGTTGGTAATAGAGATTGATTGATACGCTAAAACCCTCCTCCCCAATATAATTTCTTGTGTTTTTAGAGTTGTGGTGATGTCTTTGTGTTTTTTTTTTTTCTATTTTTATATATACATGGTGTTACAGTTTTTGTTGACGTGGCACTTTGTCTTGAAACTAATATATGATGTAGTATGTTTGTCTTTGTGAGAACACAATTTTGGTGGTGTGTGGTCATTTCTTGCATGATGTGTATTAAATCTTGTCGACTACATTAGTGGGGCCTAAATTTTACTTTCTTTTATTTATTCTGATTTTGATTCAGTAAATGTCACCATCAATTATGGAAATCCGTGGTTTTTAGCTATCATTATAAAACAAGTAAATGTTAAATGACCCAACAACTTGATTTCGATCACTTAAGTGGGAGTTGTAAATTGTTAGAACAGAGCGGAAAAACATGATCGGTTTCAAATTACTGGATCTTTTTTAATAATTGATGGTGTGAGTTCACTTCCTGTTATTAGTTATTTTGATCATGTGTCTGGGTTACAAGGAATTTAATCTTGTGACTGTGCTAAAGACACTTCAATTTAGTCACACAAAAACGGCATTGCTGGAGAGTATATTGATGAGTCCAAATTTGTAAGCCAGCCTCAAATATGACTAAATATGAATATATGTACTCATACATCCAAAAGGTGGATAAAGTCGAGAAAAAATGCAAAATCTGCAGTACAAAAAGGGTTTATGGAGACAACCATCCGGCAATTATCTATGTTCCATTGTGATCATATTTCTCATGTCCAAAATTTTGTAAAGATTTTGGGTCGTGGCCCTTGACCCCACATTTTGCAGTGTCCACAAGTTGGACTACTAAACTTAGTACTAGATCATAGTTTAAATTGACGTTGCAACTCGTGTTTATTCCAATTAATCGGCACCAACAAGGTTATATTATTATTTGAGAAGAATAATAAAATATTACACGAGGTTGCAACATCCACTAGAAAAAGGAAATATTGTACATACAACACAAGCGCACACACTATTTCGAGAATAAAAATCAAACAAATATTGTGTAATTTTATGGGTGGGAAACAACAAGACAAAACAAATGGTACAACACACCACACAAAGGTCCAGGAAGAGGAACAGGATCACTCATATAATTGTAAGCCACCCACGTGTGACCTGCCCCCTCAAACAGACCCACAGTTTTGGTACAAAACCGAGCCCCTTGATGTTGATGTTTTTGTATGGTGGGTGACTACAACGTGTACATGAGTAGTGTGATTGATGGATGGATCCTTTATTGGGTGGTTGGTTCATATTTCATATGGAGGGGGCCAGATTAATTAGAGACATATATGATACTTTTTAGGTGAGAGTGAAAGTGAAAGTGAGTTTATCAGAGGAAATATGATAATTGCTCCTTTTTCCTTGAACCCCCCTCACCATATTGCTCGTTCCATTGCTTCAGTTCCCCCATTATTGACCCTTCCGATGCAAAACTAGCCGCCACCTGTACACAATTACATTTATCAACACAACACACAAATACATATCCCCCTGCCCCTGCCTCATACAAATCAATATAAGGGGCATAAACGTCATTTCACACCCACCTGATTCTTGGCTTCCCTAAAGTCCTCCATATTTAGTGGCCTGATGGTAATCACCTTCTCCTCTGTAACTTCTTCTGGAGATCGAGTCCCCTCTCCCCTCTCAGCTCTCAGTTTTTTCTCCTGCACAAACAATTAAACTTAATTATATATATAAAAAAAAGATAAAAGTCACAGGTAGGTTTTAGGTTTTATTCATATTATAATACTCACAATATCCTTCAATCTTTCTTGCTGTATCAGCTCCCTAACTGGTCGATAAGCAGCAGTCGTACACAGATTCTGTAATGTCACAAAAAAATTAGTTATATATAATCATGTCATATGATCATAGACATTAATTAACCCAGAATATACCAAGAGGCTGTATTAAATCCTGTATGTGTAGAGTGATTGAATAAGTGATGGATGATGATAGACATAAGTGTTGTATATATAAGGTATGTTTCTTTTCTAGACCGAATAAACCATCAGAATGACATTTCAACAAACAACTTTCACAGTATCCATCAATTTTAGCGTGAGAATATTTGGGAGGAAAAAAGAAACACAAATAAGTAAAAGGGTTGGTGTCTGAATCCAGATTAATTAAGTCAAAAAGAAACAGCCCCTAACCTTCAGATCACTTCCAGTATATCCTTCAGTCATACTAGCAAGTTCACCAAAGTTCAATCCTTCATCAATCTCTTCTTTTCCCAAAAGAGTCTTCAATATCTTTTCCCTATTTTCCACCGATGGTAACCCCACCATTATCCTATTTTCACCATCACAAAACATTTAACATTTAAAAAAAAAAAAAAAAAAGTTCTAAATTTCATTATTTCAATTCAAAAAGTTTGAAAATATATACCTTCGCTCAAAACGTCTGATAATAGCCTCATCAAGGTCAAAAGGGCGATTAGTAGCAGCAAGAACAAGAATCCTTTCACCTGGTTTAGTCAACAACCCATCCCAATGAGTCATAAACTCATTCTTAATCTTCCTCATGGCTTCATGTTCTCCAGCTCTTGACCTTTGACCAAGCATACTATCCACCTCATCAACAAATATAATAGTAGGCGACACTTTAGCTGCAAGTGTAAACAAAGCTCTAACATTCTTCTCATCTTCACCAAACCATTTTGAGGTAATGGTGGACATTGAAACATTGATGAAACTTGCTCCAGCCTCGTTGGCAATGGCTTTAGCAAGCATGGTTTTCCCTGTTCCAGGAGGGCCAAATAGTAATATCCCTCTGCATGGCTTCAGAAGTCCTCCAATGAACAAATCGGGTCTTCTTAAAGGCAACATCACCAGTTCTTGAAGTGAATCTTTAATGTCATCTAATGCACCAATGTCAGAAAATGTAACCCCGATTTCACTTGCGGGTATCACTTCTGGCCTTATTCGCTTCTCAAATTCGTTATCAGCAGGAACTTCCTAAAAATTAAGATTACAATAACTAATTTAAATAAAAAGATTTTTTTATTTTTTTATAAAAAACTTAAAAGAAAGATTATAAAAACTTACGGGAGCTTTAGGTGTTGGGGTGACATTATCAGCATTCTTAGGAGCCGAAGAAGCTTCTGCTTCATTAGGACCACTGGTGCTTTCAGCTTTGGTTTCTGGTTTTGGGGCAACAGAATCTTTCACAACTGTATCCTGTAATGATTAATTGTATATAATATAAGTGAGTCAACATTGATAAAGGATTTTGATAGTGAATTTCTAATTAAAGATAAAATATATATCACAAACCTTTGAGGTTGAGGTCTCCTTCTTGACAGATTTACCTTCCTGGAACAGGCTCAACCCATGAGACAAACTGTTTTATGTGTCAAATATAAAAGTCAGCAACATATTTAAGGAAACAAATAATTAATGTTATAATCAGATAAAAAGAAGAGTTCATCACAAAAATGGGAAGGTTATATTATGAAATGATCACCTAGCTTTTCAATATTTATCACAAAATAACCACCCCCACCTATTTTGCGATAAAACTAATTCACATAATTGCTTTTTCTGACATCATATTTATTATATATATTTTTGTGAATATGATGTCATATCGCAGAAAATATAATGTCTTTTCGCTTTATCTTTGAATTTCAAATTTTAATTCAAAAACTTTTAGGTAAATTCGAAAAACGTCACCCGTGGGAGTCAAATGAGAGAGTCAAAAACCTTAACCAAATTTGTTTACATTTGAAATAAATACCTTCTATAATAGTCAATTTCAGGATTTTTATTTATTTTCGCGAAAAAAATAAAAATCATCACAAGCAAAATAATTGACATTTTTGCGATAGAGAAAGGTATTTCGCAATTTTTTTAGCGAAATAAGTGGTCATTTTGTGATAAATGGTGAAAATATGGTCATTTTGCGACATGAGCTTCCCATTTTTTGTGATTAACTCTTAAAATAAATCAGACCTTGTAGAAGAAATAACTAGTTTTCCATTTCTATACTCTGGATTCTTGGTATGTGTGAGATGATATGAGATAGCTGAAACCACGATTTCCTCAATGTAGTTGCTAAGATCAATTGTATCAGCCACACAAATAGACGCAAGATCATCACAGTCAAGATCATTGGCAGCAAGAACTTCACTAATATGATTTCTGTTATCTTGAAACTGGATCATCTTCATATCTTCTTCAAGTTGACTTTTCCAACTCACAAGATGGTTTTCTTCTTGAGGAGGTTTGATTTCAATGTTGTATGGGAACACAGAAGTAATCCTCTCGTCTAAGTCTCTGTAATCTTTCTCAGAGTCAATAACTTGTGACCCAAGTATCAGTATAGGTCCAGAAATTCTTTTTAACATTTTCTGGAATAAGGTGTATAACTTTTGGGATCTACATAGAAGCTTCTCGATGTCTCGTAGGTATAACACTATAGGACTGTTCTTGGATATGAAAGTAAGAACCTGCAATTAATTAAGTTTTAAAAAAGTTATACTTGTAGCAGAAGGCAGAGAAACAAATTAAATGACAAGAGATTTTATATATATATATATATATATACCTTGTACAAGGTTTGTACAAAAAGTTTCTCATCAAAAGACAAACTGCTTGTGCGCCTAAGTGGAGCTGAGAAGAAGGATACGCCAAAAAGGTTATATTATTGTTAGGATTTTTTTCTTAGTGTAAAAGTTGGTTGTAATAATTTACCTGGATTTGGTGGAGTAGATTTTGAAGCAAGCTCTTCAATATTAGCTGATGAAGATGCGTTTCTCCGAAGATTTGGAGTACTTGAGAAAGATTCAGTCCCCCTATATATAAAAAGAGAAATGAAAAAGAGTTTGCACACTAGATTTCTATATTTTTTATCAACAAGATTGTATGTCATACCTTGATCCAAAATCAGAAACACTGCTCTGTCTACGTAATGTTCCTGTAAAAGACAACAGTTATATGAATCAAATGTAAACAAGAAGAACAAGTATAAGTTTATTACACAGACACCATGAAAGTATATATACGACCTTTTAAAGGAGGCAGTTTCTTAAAGATGTAAACTGTGAACAGTAACAACGGAAACTAATTAAATACCTTTTATTTCCTGTTTGGATTGAAACATAGACATGGTTGATTCAAATAAGTCTGACATTCGCCCCAAGGTTGTTTCTGAAGTGGATCTTTTGAAGGTCTATATACATATATAGTAGAAAATACATCAGTAGATAAAAAACAACAGAATAGGGAAAGTATATGATTGAAAAAATGTCCATAATGCTTACAGTTTCTTTGGATGAAGCTCCATATTTGCTCTGGACCTGACAAAAATCAAGAGGGGTAGATTAGATAAATTCAAACAGTATGTAATTTTTTTTTTTTAAATGACATATGCTCACCTTAAGTGAAAAATCATTGACATCTAGCAACAACAACTTGGCTTCAAAATAATGAGCCAAAGCCTTGGCAAGCATTTGCTGATAAAGTTCTTTAAATCCACAATACAAAGACAAATTTTAGTGAATGCAGTTAAAGAGATATTCAAGTGCGATTAATTAACAGAGCTAATTAATGTTTTTTGAAATTTAAGTAACCTGCAGGACCCGACAACAATATAGTTCGACTTGCTGGAGAAAGGTTTCTTGTGTGCTTTGAAAAATCGATGTTCTTCAGATAAACAAAAGCTGCACTTGTAAGTAAAACCCTTGTCTGTTCGCTGTTGAAAGGGTAAAAAAGAAAAAATAAATAATCATCATAAATTAAACCAAATTTAGAATATTCAATGCCTTAGTTTTAATTTTAGACTCTGCATTATGTAATTGTAATGGGGTGTCAAATCGGAAAATCTTGTCACAAGGTTTTATGTAAAACAAACACAACACGACACTTAAATTGACGACCTGAATGAATATCAATCTGCCTGAGTAACTTAAAGAAGCTCAGCGACGGAATAAGTGTTTGGACCGCGTTTATATATGTAGTTGGTCGGTCCTGTTCTAGTTAGGGTTATTTTTGGTATTTTGCCTTATATAATAGCTCAGATTTTTGTTGTATTATTGGTTTTTAAGTTTGTTAATAAGAATACTCTCTCCTCACGTGTAAAAGTATGTCACATTAACCGAGCCACATTAAATACTATCACAAAGATAACATAAAATAATCATTAGTTTATGGGGAAATTACTAATCTAACCAAATTCATTAATGACTTATCACTTTTTAGCCAAAATTTTGGACTTATTACAAGATAGTCATCGAAACTGTAGGTGGTTAAAATGGCCTACTGTTTCGCCCATTTACCTACTGTATTGATTTTAGTATATAAAGAATTTTTTTTTTCACTTTTCTTTACGAAACCGTAGACGAAAAAATGGTCTACTGTTTCCTTTGAGAAGTCTACTGTTTCCCAAAGAGTAGATTAAAAATGATCTACTGTTTCGTCTAAAAACCTACGGATTTGGGGTTTTTTTGGGTATTTTGACTACTATATCATAACTAGTATATATTAAAAGAAAAATCTCTTTTAGAGTAAAAGTTATTGTTTTTTTTTCTCATCTTAAAAAAAAAACCAAAACCTTACGAAACAATAGACCATTTTTAATCTACTATTTAGGAAACAATAGACTTCTCAGAGGAAACCGTAGACCATTTTTTCGTCTACGGTTTCGTAATGTAAAATGAAAAAAAAAAATCCTTATATACTAAAATCAAAACTAGGCATGAGCAAACGGACCGAACCGGCCCGACCCGAGAACCGGCTTCGGCTAAAATCAAGAACCGAACCGGCCCGGCGGTTCTACCGGTTCTGGGTCCGGTTTTTACCGGGTTTTCGATTTTAGAACTGATCTGATTTGACATGCTTTCTTGCGGGGCTTGTAACTCATTCAATTTTTAACCAAATCAAACGTTTTTATAGTCTAAACTTAACTACAAAACCTAAACTACGTGTAGGAAAAAAATTCAAGTCAAAAAAACTTAAATTGAGTGAGTTATTCACATTTAAACAACAAAGTCAGATTACGTTTAATTGTTGTAACATAAAAAAATTCTGATTTGACACCCTTTCTTACGGGGCTTATAAATCATTTAATTTTTAACCAAATCAAGCGTTTTTATAGTCTAAAGTTAACTACAAATCCTAATATACATATAGGAAAAAAAATTCATGTCAAAACAAGTTAAATTGAGTGAGTTATTCACATTCAAACAACAAAGTCAGATTACATTTAATTGCTGAAACATAAAAGAAATTCTGATTTGACATCCTTCCATACGGGGCTTGTAACTCATTCAATTTTTAACCAAATCAAACGTTTTTATAGTCTAAACTTAACTACAAATCATAATCTACATGTAGGAAAAAAATTCAGGTAAAAAAAAATTAAATTGAGTGAGTTATGCAACTTTCAAAATTTGATTGAGTTATCCGGTCCGGTTCCCGGTTTTAAGCCGGTTCCAACGACCGGTTCTTACCAGGTCCCGGTTCCAAAAATTGACAAAATTATAGTATCAGTCCCGGCCCGACCGATTCCATCGGGTTACGGTTCCGGTACCGGTTCCAGTTCCGGCCGGTTCCCCGATCCATATGTTCATCCCTAATCAAAACAGTAGGTAAATTGGCGAAACAGTAGGTCATTTTAACCACCTTTGGTTTCGATGGCTATTTTTAATAAATCTTAAATTTTGGCTAAAAAGTAATAAGCCATTAATGATTTTGGTTAGATTAGTAGTTTCCTCTTAGTTTATTTAATTGGTACTTAAACGTAACAAATAGTAAAAACAGATGCTAAATCATGTTGATTTCACTAAACCACGTTGGGTTTTTTACACTAGCACGGACAAAAATTTAAATTCAATTTCGTCCGGGTGTTGTATCCTTTTGGCATGTCATGATGGATGACACGCCTACATAGTGATGATGCGAGTGTTGATAGATTGAGATGGGAGGGACTAGAGACACCTCATCACAAGTATGGTGAGTCATATACGAGTTGAAAATTAATTATTATTATTTTAAAGACGGCCAAAACAGAGCCATGTGTTCTGCATCTCCAAAAACCCTAAACCTCATCAAACCCCAAAGTTTTCATTCATGGATGCTCTCACTAATAATCACTATTAAGATCTGTCCAGCCAAAATATCATACGTAATATTTGTTTTATTAAGTAGTGTTTGAAACTTGGAATACAGATTTTGTTTAATGAATATCCATTAAGTCCATTGAATTGAATGAAGTGAAATAGATTAATTAATTAATTAATTACCTTAGGTAATAGGGAAATTGGTCGAAGGTGATTTTGCTGTCTTTGCCATCGACGATCATACTAAGCATCTCACGCTCCATTGTTTGTGGAGTGAGTCCGTTTCCTGTTGAATCATCACCACCACCGGTCCACCTACTCACTGTCTTCCCCATTCCAATTCCAACTCCTACTCCTATTCCCACGCTCAACGCAGACATGAACAATTGCTTGTTTTCCATCTCTTCGGATTTCAAATTAGGATTACAAAATTTTTCACTGGAATGGAATTACAGGATTAATACAAAACAGAGGATGAAATTCTCCAGAATCCGATGAAACTATAACTGGAAGCAACTATCGGAAAACACAACACCAATCAATCAAATCTCTCCGAATCAAACCAGCATCAAGGTATATCTCCTTTGTGTTTCGATATTTCAATAATATATTTCCTTCTATCTCCGATCACAATCGACGCTTCCACTTCCTCTTATATGATTGTTAAACTGTCTAAGGATAACTCACAGGTGTATGCGTATGCATCACACACGCACCGAGTTTGACGATATAGAGAAAATTGGTCAAAGTAGTTGAGTCAAAGAAGCGGATGTTGAAGAAGACTGTGTAGTCTCCGGCGGCGGCGGCGGCAGCGATTGTGAAAACGAGAGTGATCGATGGTTATAAAAAGGAGGGAGGGAGGGAGGAGGAAGGTGGAGATCAGTTATTGTGTTGTGATGTGCGTGGGGTGGGGGTAGGGGTGGGGGTTCAGTTCCCAATATTCAAAAGTAATGGCGGGGTGTGGGACTTTGTTCACGAGTTGCTCACGTGCCTTCAATCAATCACTATTGCATAAAAGGATGAAATGTCAGGGCGCCGCAATATCATCCAATTGCTATAAAGGGAAACCTCTATTTTAGTGTTACATTTTTGTTTACTCCATCCCATCCCTTATCTTCTCCTTCTCCAACTTGCGTAAATTCAGACCCTTTCGTATATAATTATTATAATGTTTAGTGATCAACAAGTTGTATATACTTGAACGAAAAACAAGTCAGTTTTTGCAAGAGATACTTACCATGAAATTCATCCTTGAAAATCTCTCGCGTTTTATCATTTGACAATTTCTTGATATTCGATCCTTCAAAACATAACAATAAAAAAAAAGATAGAAAAGAATATGATCTTGTTTTATATAATAGGGTTTTTGACATGAAAATCCTTAAATTTGTTACCGGTAATAATTGGTTTTGTATATTATTTCTTTGAGATGTTGACCTCTGGTTGGTTTGTGAACATTAATAGGGGTTGCATGCACAACTAATGAACTAAATATGTTGATATATATCGTAGGCGATTTGCACATATACCATTAGTTACACCGCATCAATGGGTCCATTTAGATATTTTATTTATTAATTAATATATACTATACTTATGTGCATATTTGTTTTTAGCCTATGTTTTTTAAATTCATGTGTAAAAGTTAAAGTTAGGTCGTTCATTATCCTCTGGATAATTAACGCCTTTTGTTTGTGAGAACTGTGATGATTTTAACATCTTTAAGTGTATGATGAAAAAATAGGTAGGTGGAGAATCTAATGTGTTTATAAAAAGTTAAGTGAGTGTTTATATGATAATAAAATGGTAGGTGAACAATTAGTTGGTTTGTGAGAGTTTGGTATGGCAGTAAATAATAGTGTTAAGTGGTTGCTAGTGTATTCAAAAACTCTATTGTTAGATATGTTTTCACAAAATGTAGTGTTAAAAGCGAAAGAAGAAAAGTAGAAAAAAAACATTAAATTACAATGAAAACACTAAAACTACTTCAGAAATATTTCGGCCTGGAATCAAAATGATACTTCGAAATGCCTTGTGATAAAGCGGTTATTTTATAAAAACCAAAAAAAAAAAAAAAAAAAAAAAAAAAAAAAAAAAAAAAAAGTAGTAGTAGTTCATTTTTGTTATCTGGCATGTTCCAATTAATTTTTTGTTATAATATATTATATAAAAATTTATGGACAAACAATATATGATAATTAGTATATACTATTAATTATTAAAACCCTAGCTACAGTTAACTCCTTTTTTTTTTCTTATTTTCACACGGAATTCTGACTTTCTTATTTTGCCACCGAAACTTCTATTTCTCTTTTTCTCGCACAAACTGACATACATTTTGTCATCGTTTTCTTCCTTTTTCTCATTCTTCTTATCTAAGATTTTTTGTTTACCACCGCCTTCCCTCACCAATCAGATGCAAGAAACCCTTATCTAACATTCTTCTACGCCAGTCTCTCTTTTGACATCGGTTGCGTCTCCCTTCGATTATGCACTTCTCTCTCTCAACAAAAAAAAAAAACTTCTTGTGCGTCACTCATATCGGCAACTGTCCACTGCCGCCGTCCGCAACATTTTCTCGACCTCCGACACCGACAACACAACCAGCTGCCACCAACCGTAGCTTCCGCCTTTTGGCTATACCACAAACAAATGCAAACCCTAGCCTTAGCTACTACTGCTGCGGCCTTCGGTCCAGGTGCACCCGGATACTGTTGCCGGTGCGTTGAGGTTCTGGTGAAACCGCCCTACCCTAAAGCGCTGATCACACCAAATGACCACTGCCACCACAGTCAGCGCCACCTTAAATCATGCCACCCACCTTCAACCAATTTTTAATCCCTCTACTCGCTTGTATGTCTTAATATTATGTCAAAAGCTCAAATCCTTCATTGACTTTCTAAATTTTCATCTTGATATTGTAATTTACAACTTTCAGGATATTCGATTTTGGGAGAAGATGATCAAAAGAGAAGGTTATTTTTCTCTTTCTTTCACCCTTTACTGAATATGTGTGTCTACAGGTCGTGAAATGGCAGGATCTTGAAATAAAGCGCCTAACAGATGAAGTCATATGATATTCCATGGATAGAGGTCAGTATTTGTCAATAATATTTTATTTTCTTCAATATTCTTGACATGTATTTGGATATTTTAAAACCGATATCTGATTTCATTTTAATTTGGACCTAATCTACACCCACTGACTCACTTTGTTTGTTCACTCTCACTGCGTTTGTAATTTTTTTGAAGGAGGAAGGTCTCAAGTGAAGTTGATAAACTATAACTTCGATATTAACCATCAATTCATCCAAATCGTAGGAAATCATCAAAAAAAAATTGTAAGGTTAACATCTCTTAACCCTGAAATTTACGTGTTTCAAATTCATATTTAGTTGATGAATTGCAGTTAGAAATATTGATTTCAAATTCAATTTTACCATCTAATTTGATGTACCCATTTGTAATGTATCTTTGATGACTTGGGATTGGAATAAAATTAGTGTTACTTCTCTGTAACGGTGTTTGATTTTTTTTTTTGACTAATCTTATTTCAATTTTTACACATCTGAACCTAATTAGGATTACCAATGGTATTATTTATTGGTATATTTTCCTTACAAGTAAAGAACATTACTTAAGAGTCTACTTACCTAATCTTATTCCACGTGCTCCTTATTGAGGGCAGAGGGAATTGTTGTGCCACATTAATTCAGATTTTTTGGAATAAAGGACAATAAAAGATTTATGTGTTGCTTTAATTTCAATCTTTGTGTGAGTTTAGTTGTTTATTGTTGAGTCCAAACTAATGACCAAAGTCTATTTGTTTAATGTTATTAGAGTCTACTGTTTTTTTTTGGTTTATGCGTACAACAATTACTATTTGTATACAATTCAATTTTGGTGAACGATTTCAATGGATCTGATTCGATGTAGGCATGTTCGGGTGTTGTTCATTGTCAGCTAATGGATGTCCCTCATCCTGGAACTGTTCTGATGCATAAACTCAATTTCAATGCCAAAACTGAATACCACATGATTCAGAATTACAAGGTTCTTGGAGACGTTTTCAACAAACTGAAGATCGCTAAGGTTATCTTACTATCTCCTACTTTTGTTATTGCAGTTTGATTACAATCGGTGTTGCTACTCGATACATTATAGTTGTTTGTTCTTTTGATTTGAATACGATCAGATTTCAATTTGTTGTCGATTTTAATTGCTAAATTTCAAAAGCAACGGTCATCGATTTTCAACTGTTATTATTATTTTCATGAATTTTAGCAACTAATCGTTGATTTTGAAAGACAATACACATCTGATTGATAGAATTACTCATTCATTTAATCTTATATGTATAATTACAGCACATCGAAGTAAACAAAGTGGTGAAAGGAAGGCGACTGGATAACCTCGAATTCATGCAATGGATGAAATGATACCGTGATTCAGTCTGTAGAGACGCTAATCAAAAGTAACCTCTCTCCTCTCTCCCCTTTCCATTTCTGTTTTGTTAAACTTTCACACAAATCTGCTATGTTCAATTCATGTATTAACCTTTTTTGTATATGATCTTCATCTTCATCTACATTTACGTTTCACTTACAATCCTCAAGAGAGAAGAGAAGCTTACAAAGGCGGGAAAGACTTCTTCCTCATGTGAAAACTTTTCAATATATTGTCTGCTTTTTAAAGATGTTTAAAATTCAACTTAAATTTTTGTTATTAGCGTATTCTACTTAGAAAGTAAAATGATATAATTGGGCGTAAGTTGAAAAAGTCACCCACTTATCCATTGTACCTTGCCATAAGTAAAATGGTATAGCTGGGAATTTGTAACACCTCGTTTATTTATTTAATAAATAAATTAATGAATGAATGAATAATAGCCTAAAATTAATAATTATATAGCAATGTGTTGGTCTCGAGGAGCTAATTGTCACAATTTTAGAAGTCGGGGATTAAAAGTATAAGTTTCGGACTTAGTTTTGTAAATATTTATGAAGGCATGGGCTATATTGTAACTTATGGACTTATTGTGAAAGAATCTTGGATGCAGGAGGGGCTGCTTTGTAAAATATGGCCTAATCTTGAAAGGAAATCGGATTGGTGGGACCAAAGGTGTTATTTGATCATAAAGTTTGTGTGATCGGGTATTAAACCCGTCACCTTACTCTACCCATGCTAACCCTAACCCTAAATGAGATATCACCAGCCGCCACCCTCCTTAAGCCTCCCATCACCTCCGGTCGTTGCCACCATGGAAGCCAACATCCATCGCTGTTATTTAGCCATCGTAGCAACACCACTACCGGGGAAGTAGCAAGCATCCGGGAGGTCCACTGAAGCCGGAGGAATTGAACTTCACGACTGTCGTTCGCTACTGGTACGCCGCTAAGGACCACCGAACCTCCTCCGTTCTTCTCCTTATCTTCCTCTCTCCGCCATCGTTCCTGTCGACGACAGTCGCACGTAGCTGGGAAAGAACCACCATGACAGGCGATTGGGCACCGGATGGGGGAAGCTGTCATCGTGTTGGGACCGTAGCACCACTAGAAACGCTGCCGCTGCATCCATTCCATGACCATCGAAGGCTTCCCTTAGTTTTTAGTGCAGTGGGCAGTTCGTGGGGCGTGATTGTTGCCGTTGTCGTTCACTAGTCGGGGTCACTACTCCCCACCCCCTGTCCTTTTGTTCGCTGTCGCCGCCTATACATTGCTGCTCCGGTCACCGTAGGTGGGTGGCTGGGGTTGTTTTGTAACAGATTAGGTGTGTGGTTGTATATTCACTAGTAGTTCTTGTGTTGGGTGTTTTGTTGGCCAGAAAATGGAGAAGAGAACCACCATGGACGCTAGGCATGGTGGCTGCCGCCATGTGCCACCGCCGGCCATCATTAGGTGGTTGTGTGTGTGTGTGTGTGTTTTAGTTAGTGGGTGTGTGTGATATTAGTATTTTTCTTTGTATGATGTAATCTATAATGGAATAATCAAGGAATACTCAAACCACCACCGGCCGCCGTGTCAGGTGGCGGTGTGCTTTGCCTTGTCATGTTTGATTCGGTTGGGATGCTTGAAATCCTAATAGGCCCAATGAAGCCCTAATGGGATTAGTGAAACCCTAATGGGCCTAGTGAAATCATAATTGGTCAAAGGACCTAGCTATTGGGCCTATTGGGCTAAGATGGGTTGGAAACCCTAATTTGGGACTGATCGGGATTGCATCAAAATTATTTAATGAACTTAAAAAATTAATTAATAATCCTTGCAAATTAACCTAAGGCTATGTGGGACTTAATGGATTAAGTCCTTAATGGTTTAAGTAGGAAAACTTAACCCTAATCATCATTTTATGTGAAAACCCTAATTTCACTTGGGCCTTATGTTGGGCCTTTCTATTGGGCTTTTAGTGATTGAGCCAATAGTGGGCCATCCAAGAATAATCTTATGGACTAGAATATGTAGATGGGCTTTAAGGTAAGGCCCATATGAGGGGTTGGGCCCAATTTGGAAAATTGGACTGTAGATGGGCCACAATTTAGGCCTTAATGATTGTATGATATTGGGCCACTAGAAATGCAAAATGTGAGACTGGACTTTTTGGTTGGGCCTTAGAATAAGGCCATGTAAAGGTTAGGGCCTAATTTGGAAAATTGGGCCATATGTTGGGCTTTGAGCCATAGTTGGACTTTTGGCCCTTTGGATTGGGTATTGGGCTTGAATCAAGCCAAGTTAGGGGTAGAGTAGTCTTTTACCCCCAAGCATAGACTTATGATTATGAGTTGGAACCCAATTATTAATTGGGTATTGTTTGATGTTGACAGTTCGAGAACTTTTCAACCAGCCCTGGAGTTTTATCTGCGAGACTTCAGCAATGCCAGGTGAGTCTCCTCACCATACCAATGGGTCTAAGGCACCCAGGCTAGCCCATTTTATGATGTGTGGTATATTAGCTGAAGTTATACTATGTGACATGTTAGCTGGTTATGTGCTAGGAAGTATGCTAGTGGTATATGTGGTATGTTTGTATGGAAGACCATGGGAGTGCCCATGACACCTGGGTGTAAGACCATGTGGAGAGCCCATGGTTTTCCTACTATGTTGTAGTGTTTGTTGGATAAGGTGTCTAAGTCCATAACTATATTTGGTATGTACTTGACCCGACCCGATATTGTCCATTTGGGTTGCATGACATCATGCATTTGGATAGACAAAATGAGAGAAATAACACTTGTGGTTTATTAATATATTATAAGTTCTAATATATTAATAGTATTATTTAATTAGTATTGATTAAGAATTAATTTGGAATTAACTAAGTGATCAAAAGACGACTAATTAAATATATGGGTTGATTATATAAATCATCCATAACTTGTATAGTGGGCTAAAAGGCTCCATAGATTATCAATTTGGGTTAAACCCATAAGATGCTCCATGGGAGTTACAAACCCATGGGTCATGGAAATGAAGAGTCATGTCACATTAGGGTTTACATGGTGTAACCCTAGATGTGACACGCTATATAAGGAACATGATACTCACCAAAATCCGTTACACTAAGAACAAGAGAGGGCAAGCAGATTTTTTCAAGTGTTATACATACTCTAAAGTTATTCCAAAGCATTTGGTGTTATGTGAAGCATTTGAGGCATCACACTTGGGGTGCTAGGCTCTTAAGGTTTTCAAGGAATCAAATCAACTACAAGGTATGTAATTCTAGCCATATTTTAGATTAAAAGTTCCCCATGTATGCTAGAAAAGATTATGAACCTTGGAAATCATATTTTGCATGTATTTTAGACAAACATAGATCAAAGGTTTTCTAGGGTTGCATGTATACTTAGGGGTGTTAGAATGCTCAAACCCCATCAGTGGTATCAGAGCCAATACTTGTTTGTTAATACTTGATGCAAAATAGTGTAAAAAATCGATTTTTGAGCTGTCTGCACAGGGGACTCGACGAGTCCAGGTGAAAATGCACCAACTCGGCGAGTCAGTTCATGCACTCGACGAGTTGGCCAGGAAGGGTGCAGAATTTTGATTATTGTTGCTGGAAATGGACTAGAAATATTACCCTAAACTGTTTTGGTGTTGTAAAACTTGTTTTAGATGGCGTAATGGTTGTTCTAATCCATTTACAATGGCTAATATCAATTTTTCATGATTTTATGTGTTCATATGTTCTTGAAACTTTGATATGAATATTCATGTTCTTATGAGTTTTTGATAGATCATAGGAATTACTTGTTTAAATCTTTAATTCATGATCTTTATATGTTTTAATGGAGTCCATAAATTGTCCTCAAGTTATGGATAACCAAAAGTCTCTTTGTGTTAAAAACCATTAAAAGAACACATAAGTTATAAAATGAAGAGTCTTCATTTTAATAACTCATAAGTTATGAATTTGAAAGGTTTTGTAAAATTACAAAACTTGCCCTCAAGTTTTGGAACATGTAAAGTCACTTAATAAACTTTAGTTCCAACCCCTAGATTTTTAAAAGTTAAAAATCAACCCTTATACTTTATAATATTATAAGTTAATAATATATATATATATATATATATATATATATATATATATATATATGTATGTATAAGAGCAAGTCGTCTTACCATTAGTAGGCCTCATTCACGAAGCCGGTCTATAAGGGGGGTATAAGGTTGTTGCCTATAAAATGGCAGCTTAATGGGTGTCTACTCTCACCCACCGCTTCCTTAATCGGTGGAGGGTCGTTAGCCGAATGGGTAGGACAAGGACTTATAAATTCTCATTAAAAGTATGATGAATATTATACAGTAACTAAATGTTTTATTAAATTCCCAATCTTAGTTACTTTAGGAAAATGTGAATAAGGTGCTAATCCATGAAGTTACACTTTACACTTTGTTTAAGTCATTAGTGGAGCGTGTGTGGTTAACCGACACACTAACCTGGACTTAACAGGCACATCGATTGATTGATAAACTTTAAGGGTACCAAGTGATTTGTATGGTTACTTCACACCTCATTTTGTGATCCTCGGTATCCCTGTCACAAAACTTGGAGGGCACACTCGAGATTGAAACATGCCTTTGAAAAGTTCATTTAATCTCAAAAGAATCTAGGAATTTCTAAGAACCAATTAAAACCTAATAATTTATATTTCGGTTTGTGGTGGAAATTGGTGAATCGTCATTCACCTACCTTTCAAATATGTTATAGCTTAGATTACGACATACCTTTTCTAAGTTATGATATATTGTGATTGGATCATAGCCTTAATATTACATTTGGGTGTTTTATTAAGGTCTACCTTTATATCTAAACTAAACTTGTTCTCTTCTTTTTCAATTGTCTTCCAACAACAATGCTTCTGGCTCAAACCCTACTGGCTCCTTTTCCCTCATGAAGCTATATGGGAGGGTCATATTCGATGGTTCCAACTTTAAGGATTGGATCCGGAACATCAGGATGTGACTCGTTACGAGGATAAGGAATATGTCCTCGATAAGGAGCTAAAGGAGATCGATGAGTCCACTGTTACTCCCCAAGAGATCGCTGACTTCCGGACTCGTGAAAGAGATGCCACCAAAGTGGCATGCCTCATAATGGCCACCATGACAGCTGAACTCCAGAAGTCCTATGAGGACTACTACCCTTTTGAGATGCACCAAGATATGATGGAAATATACGATCAGAGTGCTCGTCAAGAGCGGTATGAAATAATCTCCTCCATGATAACAACCAGGATGAAGGAAAGAGATTCCGTCATGAGCCACATGCAGAAAATGCAAAGGTATGTGGATCGTTTGCGGAAGCTTAATGTGGACTTCCCCGAGGAGCTTGCAATAGATGTCATTTTGCACTCCTTACCCTCGTGTTTTGATCAATTCCGCATGACATACCACATGAATAAGGAAGAAGTCACACTCAGCAAACTTCAAGGATTCCTAAAGACCATAGAAACAGGTCTTAAAGGTAAGTCGGTTGTTAACACTTCTACTCCTACTCCAAACTCCACCCCTGTCTTGGCAATCAGGAAAGGTAGAGGGAAGAAAAGGAATAGCCCTTCGAAGGGTACCAAGGGTAAGAACCTTGATGGCTCTTCTTCAAGTGGAACCAAGAAAGGTTTCGTCACTCCTTCTTCTGACCCAAAAGAGGCTGAATGCTTCTATTGCCATGAAAAGTCGCATTGGAAGCGGAACTGCCCAAAGTACCAGCAAGATGTGAAGGATGGGAAAGTTAAACCCAACCATGCAGCTATTTACACTATTCTATCTAATAACTCACCCTATTCTAACTCTTGGGTCCTTGATACCAGTTGTGGTATTCATATCTGTTCTGATTTGCAGGGACTAAGAAGAAGTGAGAATGTGGAGCATGGAAAGATAAACTTGATAATGGGGAATAGGAAAGCTTCACCTGTCACCAAGATTGGAGTTTATTCTTTATTTCTAAGTAGTGGGTTTACTTTAGATTTGAATAAATGTTGTTATTCGCCAGAAATGGAAAGAAATATTATTTCCTTTCATGCTTTCTACAAACAAGGGCTTACCTTTTCTTTTGATAATGAAATTGGTGGAATAAATGCTTTCTTTCATAATGTTCTTTATTTTAAAGCATTACCTTGTGATGGTGTGTATGAAGTTGTATCTGTTGTAGATAATCTAGGAAATAATGTGTTGTGTATTGATTCTTCTGATAATAATAACTTGGATAAAGCATCATTATGGCATTGTCGTCTTGGACATGTGAGCAAGAAACGCATAGGCCAACTCCAAAAGGATGGAGTCTTGGAGTCATTTGACCTAAAGTCAGATGATAGTTGTGAATCATGCTTACTTGGAAAAATGACAAAGTCACCCTTCACTGTTTCTTGTGCTAGGGGTGAAGGTTTGTTGGATCTAGTGCACACGGATGTGTGTGGAACCTTCAAATCTGCCACAAGGGATGCTAATTGTTATTATTTGACTTTTACTGATGATTATAGTAGATATGGATATGTCTATTTAATCAAGCATAAGTCTGAGACTTTTGAAAGGTTTAAAGATTTTAAACAGGAAGTCGAGAATAAATTGGGCAGGAACATTAAGATGCTTCGATCCGATCGTGGAGGTGTGTGACAATAGTCAAATTCGGGTCAAGTCTAAGCTGGACAAAGTCAACGAGTCAAACTGGTCAACTCAATTAAACCTTGTATAATAGGGTTTGTATTATGTAAGTTCTGTATAACTCACTATTGTGACATCCCCAAAATCACAGCCAGAAAAGACCGGTTTGTTTATGCTTTTTTTAAAAATCAGAGTTACATTTTAAATGAAAGTGTTGCGGAATTTGTCCCAAAACAAGATATGATAAAGATTTATCAAAAGCATTTCCATAGAAATGTATTTTATTAAAAGACTTGGGATGTCATGTTCGTACAGATCAAAAGCATAAACAGTACAATATAAGCCTTACTACATTATTTCATATCTACAGGCCTATATCCGTAATCCCTCGTCCAAAACATCACATCTATGCTCATGCGCCACTACCTGTAATACATAAAACTGAGTGGGTCAGGCTTGGGAGCCTGGTGAGCACATAGGGTTTTCAACCCACAATAAATAATTTTATTAATTTCATCAATCAACAATAACCCGATTACCCGTTCCCGTTATCCTCACTTTACGTCCCTAAACACCTATCATAAGGGACCTAGCCTAAGGATCATCATCGGGACGGACACTACTACTAAGGGGATTCCTCAGCAATAAATGTCCTAAAGGCAACCATGTGGGGGATGGAGTACACCGGTGAACACATCGTTCACAAACACCTACAGGTTGCGAGCCTGCTAGTGTTCCACTGGACTGTCTAGAAGAGTCCGTGGTCGTCATCCATACTCCGCTAGATGACAGAAACAACAACATCAACATCGAGGCCTCTCATCATTTTATCACACATCAGCTATTACATCTACCCATGTTTTACCCCAACATTTTCGTAGATATAAAATACATATACAGTTTAAATCATTGAAAACATGTATAACAATGTTCATCCAGCATAGATAGCAAGTATTCAGATAATATGCACACATAGCACGTAATTTATATAAAATACTTCATATCTATGTGTAAGCTGAAAGTAACTATGCACTCACCTGGTTAGGTGGTGACTCAGCACTCGGACAGCGCTTCGATACTCTCAAAACGATATTCCTTCGATAAAACCTAGTATCGATACCACTAGGGTTTAGTTTAACGATAACCGCGACAAATTAATTAGTCCGAGTATTAATAATACTCGATATAACTCATAATAATAGCCCAAATAATTATTTTAAGGACCTAATAACATTCCTATAATTATTTGAAAGCTATATTAAAAATTGCGTAAGCGTAGCACACTTACAGCGAATTTTATCGAGAACCGGGACTTGATTGGAGCAACGTTTCGAAACCGAAAAACTCCTTTTTCTCGGGACTCCGGGAGCCTCGGGGCTTCCCTAGGGTGCTAAGGGGTTCTTCCTAGGGTTTAGGGGGTTAAAATGGGCTAGAGAGAGAAAGTAATTTAGAGAGAGTGTGAGTTTTGGTGTGAAAATGAGGGCTGCCTTCGGACCCCTTTTATAGGTGCGCAGCTCGGACATTACGTTGGGCGTACCGAGGGTACGCTGGGCGTACTCCTCGGATAAGAACTCCAGCTCGGACCCAGCTGTCTTCCACTCGTCGGATGGATCAGACCGAGGTTACGCGGGGCGTTCCGGATCTCGTACGCGGGGCGTAGGGCGAGGCTTCGTGGCATGATCCGAAGCGAGATCTGAGACCTTCATCGGACGGCCCACAACGCGCCACGTCACCAGTCTTGCACCAGACTTCGCATTTTCATACTTCGACTTTAAAAATTCGTAACTTTCTCATACAAACTCCGTTTTTGACGTTCTTTATATCCATGCGAAGGTGGGAACGTACTCTACAACTTTCGTTTAGACTTCGTCGGCTAATTTTGGCTCAATTTTAAATTTTATATTATTAACGGGCCGGGACACGATTGGTCCGTTAAATCCTCATAACTTCTTCATCCGACATCCGTTTTCACCCATCTTTTTCTCGTTACGCTACCCTTAACGAGATCTTCGATTCTCGTTCAGGTCGTGTCGGCTAAAAACCGCTCGATCTAATATTCGAATTTCGGGTTGTACACTGCTATTCCGAAACTTCGAAAAATCATAACTTCTTCATACGAAGTCAGATTTGGGCGTTCTTTTTATCGATGTTCTTATTTTAACATATTCTACAACTTTCGTTTAGATTGCTAAGGCTAAATCTTGCTCTATCGTAAATTCACTATTTACGCTTCCCGGTGCCGTGCCGGTTTTACCGTAAAACTTCGACGGGTCATAACTTCTTCGTTATAACTCGGATTTCGGCATTCTTTATATGTACGGAAACCTTGAGACATATTCTACAACTTTATGTAGAGATATCGGGATTATCTTATACTTTAATTTTGACGCTTATTTTTATTATTTATTAATTATACATTTATAATTAAATTATAAGCACATAAATACACATAATTCACATAATACTCAAATATTTCATCTTTATTACTTCAAAAAGAGTTACAAGAGTTGACCTAGACTATTACATTGAAAAAAATGCTTAGCCCTGAAACCCGGGCGTTACAACTATCTTAATGAGAAAACATCACTTGGAAAGTTCGTGTGTTTAAATTTCTTTAACCTTAGTGCTAAACAATGAACAAGAACAATAAAACAATGTTGCATACTCATCGGGAGTGTGTAAGATCCTAAAACATGGCATAACGGGGTTTACGGACCTTGCATTGCGAAGCCGGACACTCACATTCGTCACACACGAAACCACTCTCAATCGTTTTCACTCTATCTCCCTTTAGTGTCAAAACTCTCCCAAATCTCTCTAAGTATGCGAAATCTCTCCCAAATCTCTCTAAGTATGCGAAATCTCTCCCAAATATCTCTCTGTATGTGAAATCTCTCCAAGAATGTCAAATCTCTCCCAAATCTCTCTAAGAATATGAAATCTCTCCCAAATATCTCTTTGTATGTGAAATCTCTCCAAGAATGTCAAATCTCTCCCAAATCTCTCTAAGAAAGTGAAATCTCTCCCAAATATCTCTTTGTATGTGAAATCTCTCCAAGAATGTCAAATCTCTCCCAAATCTCTCTAAGAATGTGAAATCTCTCCCAAATCTCTCTATGAATGAGAAATCTCTCCAAGAATGTCAAATCTCTCCCAAATCTCTCTAAGAAAGTGAAATCTCTCCCAAATATCTCTTTGTATGTGAAATCTATCCAAGAATGTCAAATCTCTCACAAATCTCTCTGAGTATGTAGAATCTCTCTCAAATGTCTCTCGAAATCTCTCCCAACTTTCTATAATCACTCGGGGCATCCCGACCCTCGAATTTGGCGAAAACAGCCCAAAAACGGAAGTCTAAGCGAAAAACGGACTTAAGGAGCCGAAACCCCTCTTAGGAACCGAAAGTCCCCTTAGGAACCGAACCCTCCTGAGACGAAGGCTGCTGAACCGAACCTCACTCAAAGAACCGAACCCGAAGGCTCCTGGAACCGAACCTCGCATGCCTCACCCGAACCCGAACGTTCGGTCCATTTCGGGTCAAGGTTCCCTCGGTCTAGTTCGTTTCTGTCTTGCTTCGGACCGAGCCTTCGGACTGACCCCTCGCCCTTCGCTTCTCGCTTCTGGTTCGCACCTTTTGCTTCCGACTCGGCACCAGCAAGGACCGAACCTCGGCCTAGGGACCGAACCTCGGCCTAGGACCGAGAGGTCTCGCTGGGAATGCTTTTTTGTCCCGGTTTTCGACTAAATTCGCATTTTAGGCCCGTTTTTAATTGTTTTAACACGAGATTTTCACCCAAAACTTTATTTTAACATATAGGGACCCTTAACTATTAATTAATCATGTTTTTAAGGATAAAACCTTATCCAAAAGAGAGTGGGTGAAGTACAAAGGTAGAGTGTTGACTTTACTTATTTCTATGACACAAGCAACCACTCCCATACCCACTCCATGTCACTATTCACCACCAGCCCATCCCTAGTCACTTCATAAGTCTTTTCTCATTATTTTCAGTCATTCCCACGTTTTTAGGGCTGGTCACTCAACCTCTCTCCTTATTTTTCTTTCAATTACTCTCATTTCACCAAAGATCCAACTCTAACTTTTCCCTCAAACTTTTCTCTCCAATTTGAGATCCCAAGGCTGATCATCAAGTGCTCTTCCACTCTTGGTAAGTATAATTCATCCTCCTTGTGATTATTGCACTTCATTCTACTCAAAATCATAGATTGCTTACATAAGCATCATCACATTCTTGATTAGATCTTCAAATCTTCAAGTGATTCTTCAAGCGTTCTTGGGTTGAACACTTCTCTTCTTCAACACTTACCTACTGAAATCACTCAAGGTGAGTTCATACCCCTACATTTTTATGTTTTCTTAAGTTTTTAGGGGGGGGGGGAATACAAGTTAAAACACCAAGAACATAACTAAATTTTTCTAACAGCTTTCATCAGAAAAGTTGGACTCCATTCACGGACTGTTTTGGACAACTTAAACATTTTTTTTGAAAAACTGTTTTAGGTGTAAGTAGTTCCAGTTCTTAAATTTAAAATGACTACTTGCACATCTCCATACGATTTTTCTACAATTTATGGTGATATTTACAAAACTGCCTATCATTTCAAACACCAATCCGGACCAGTCTGTGATCATGGACTTTTTCACCCAAGTTGGAGGTCATTAAAAATCATGATAAAAATTATGAGTAAACTAGACACATTTTGGGAACTATCAGAATTTACGGATTTAGTTTTCAACTTCGTATGATTTTTCTATGACTTTTCAAAAACAGTGTAGAAAGGTTGAAAATTTGTTAACAACTTATAACTTTCATAACACTTAGTATTATGTTGAGCAAAGTGCATAACGATAAGTTCTAAATATTGAATGTCTTTCCTTGTTAGTTTATCATCATAAACTGAAACATAGTCATTCATGATAAGATTATTCATTCATTTAGAACACGTATATTAAGCTATAATGAGCATAGTTTATGGATTCATAGCATTAAGGCATTCATAAAAGAATTCTTATACATTACAAACGTTTTGGATAAACTATAATAGGTATAGTTTATGTATCATTTACTTCTCAAACTTATTTACCAAAGTTTTTCAGTTTAGTTCACGTAAATCTGTTAATGAATAAATTTGTGAGTCATTCCCTTCGGGTTACTTCCAAAGTAACAAAGTTAAAAAGTCCTGTAAATTGTAACCAGAGTCTCTTGTAGGGAGAACGTGATAGTTGTGTATAGATCTATATTGGGTTTGACAAACCCACACCAGAGCTGCTTGCAACAGCTAGACCGGCAGGTCTGTGGTGACAAGTGTTATTTAACGGCGACGCTTGAAGAACGCCGTATTACGAGGCCGTCTATGTCAAGTATGGTTATGATAGCTCACATGTGGTATTAACAATCATAAGATTTACGGGTTCTAACTTTAAATTAGTGAGTTATGTCGATTTAGCTCTCAGAAATTACTTTAAGTATGGAATAATACTTGTGCGCTTTCATGTCAAAAAGGGGTTTTATGTTGATTTAAAACCACGTTCATATCATTAACTCTGGAAATCACTTGTTCATTCTCGGTCCTGGTATTTAGGATCACATAACTTTTATAAGGAAAATATTGGATTTTCTTGGTAGCATACAACTCATTATAAAGATCGATTTTCCAACTCTTACTATCAAAAGCTTATGAACTCACCAACCATTGTGTTGACACTTTTTCAAACTACTTGTATTCTCAGGAAATCGCTAAACAGGTAACAAAGTACTTTTGAGGATGGGACGTTGAGGCGTCAAACTTATCATATTTTGTCAACATATTGTAATTGATTTTGAAACATGTTATTCATACAATGATGTAACTCTTTCAATTATATATATATGTTGGTTGTGTTTACTTTCATCACTATTGCCATTGTTGTTATGATACTACACATGAAGTCCTCCACCCTCGGACGTTTCCGCCATCCTTGGTTTGGGGGTGTGACAAGGTGAGTATCTTAGTACAGATTTCCTTGACTATCTTAAGGAATGTGGGATTATCTCACAATTGAGACCTCCCAGGACACCACAGCTTAATGGTGTGGCTGAGAGGCGCAATCTAACCTAGTTGGATATGGTTCGTTCCATGATGAGTCGAGCTTCGCTACCAATCTCGTTTTGGGGGTATGCCTTAGAGACTGCCGCTCATATCCTTAATATGGTCCCTACAAAGAAAGTTGCCAAAACTCCTCATGAGATGTGGACTGGTAAAGTTCGCAAACTAGACCACATCAAGATTTGGGGTTACGAGGCTTTTGTGAGACGCAAGACTCATGATAAGCTCGAACCTCGAAGTGGGACGTGTATTTTCATCGGCTACACACATAAATCCTTTGGTTACCTCTTCTACAGACCTAGTGACAATGTGGTCTTTGTAGCAAGGAGGGGTGTCTTTCGAGAAAGATAGTTCATAAGCCAAGGAAACAGTGGGAGGCAAATTGACCTTGAAGAAATTCAAGAGTCAAGTGGTGAAGGAACTTCAAACCCTAACACTCAACCTGAGGAAGAAACTCCTGTTGAGCCAATTGACAAGTCTGTACCTCTAAGACATTCCACAAGGATTAGGAATGCATCTGAGCATTATTATGCTTTCCATATTACTACGAAAGGCGAGACACTTACCAGTGATGAGACATTGGTAAGTCTGGATGAACCTAACAGTTATGCGGAAGCCATGGCAGGCCCCGAGTCTGCCAAATGGATAGAGGCAATGGACAGCGAGATACAATCCATGTATGACAATCAAGTTTGGAACTTGGTTGAAAATATACCCGGTCGTAAGACAGTTGGGTGCAAATGGATCTTCAAGAAGAAGACCAACATGGATGGTAATGTACACACATATAAGGCGCACACATGGGTGTACGGCCGTACACTCAAGGTGTCACACCCCCAAACCAAGGATGGCGGAAACGTCCGGGGGTGGAGGACTTCATGTACAGTATCATAATAATAATGGCAATAGTGATGAAAGTAAACACAACCAACATATATATATAATTAAAAGAGTTACATCATTGTATGAATTACATGTTTCAAAATCAATTACAATATGTTGACAAAAACATGAAACGTTTGACGCCTTAACGTCCCATCCTCAAAATCCACTTGATTTCCTATTTAGTGATTTCCTGAGAATACAAGTTGTTTGAAAAAGTGTCAACACAATGGTTGGTGAGTTCATAAGTTTTTGTATACAATTATGAAAAAGCTTGTCTGGTAATTGTATAGTTGTTCCAGAAAAATCCGATATTTTCCTTAAAATGAATACTGTAGTCTTGTATCCAAAGACCGAAACGTATGAGTAATCTTCCTTATTTACAGAAAATAACGTGAGTTTATTTCAACATAAATGCGTATGATATTAATGAAATTCTCGTAAATTCTTATGTTTGTTAATACTTTCTGTGAGTTATTATAACCATACTATGACCTAGGTGGCCTGAGACGTTCTTCGGGCGTTGTAGAACTGAAATGACACTTGTCACCACAGACCTGCCGGTCTAGCTGTTGCAAGCAGCTCTGGTGTGGGTTTGTCAAGCCCAATATAGATCTATATACAACTATCACGCTCTCCCTCCAGGAGACTCTGGTTACAATACAGGACTTATGATTTATGCGAAGCGAATGTCTCACAAAGTTATTAACGAATTTACACTTAACGTAATGAAATTTTCCCTTTTGTATAAATGTACCTTTCTGAAATGTATGTATTTGGAAATGTATCATAAACTATACCTATTATAGTTTATCAAAACAAGGGTGGTAATAGCAAAGTACGTAAACTATACTTAACATAGTTTAATAAAATGTTTGTGTGTAATGGGTGTACTTCAATGATAACACTTTGTTTATTCTATGCTTTATCTAGTAAAAATCCATTTGTTAACTGGTGTATATCTAGATACTAACACAAGAATGTCATATATTGCAATAACACATAAACACATAATAATATACACCTTGCTCAACATGTTACAAGGTGAAATGAAATTGCTAGTGCTTTTCTGATTATAACATTTTCTGTAACTGTTATTAGAAAATTTGTAGAAAAATCATAAAATGTCCAAATCAAGTTCTGAAACTTCTGAGAGTTTGGAAAATGAGTCTAGTTTGTTCATAAATTTTTCCATAATTTTTAGTGACCTCTAACTTGTGTGAACAAGTCCATATTCACAGACTGGTCCGGATTGATGTTTGAAATGATAGACAGTTTTGTAAAAATCACCATAAATTGTAGAAAAATCATATGGAGATGTGCAAGTAGTAATTTTAAAGCTAAGAACCTGAAATACATGCACCTAAAACATTTTTGAAAACAAAAATGTTTAAGTTATCCAAAACAGTCCGTGAATGGAGTCCAACTTTTCTGATGAAAGCTGTTAGATAAGTTAAGTTATGTTCATGGTGTTTTAACTTGTATTATCCCCCTTAAAACTTAAGAAAAACATGGTAATGGAGGGGTATGAACTCACCTTGAGTGATTTCAGGAGAGGATTGGTGAATAATGGAAGTGAACAACTCAAGAACACTTGAAGATGCTTTGAAGATTTTTGAGAATCTAACATCAAAATGATGGAATTTGTGTAAGCATTCAATGGTTTGAGTAGAATGAAGAGTGATAATCACAAGGAAGGCGTATTATACTTACAAAAAAAAAAGAAATAAGCTTGAAGATCAGCCTTGAAGTCTTGAGATAGAGAGAATAGGTTAGAGAGAAAAGTGGTGTTTGATTTTTGGTGGAATGTGATCAAATGAGAGAAGTGAGGAGAGGGGATGTTTTGTTCCAGCTCTAAAAACGTGGGAATGGGTGGTAATTGAGTGTAAGGGACATTGAAGTGACCTAGGTAAGGTGGGGAGGTGTGGCTGGTCATAGAGTAGGTGTGGGGGTGGTTGCTTGTGTCATAAGGTAAAGCAAAGTCAACACTCCACCTCAATTATTCACCCACTAGATTTTATTTATTAAATAAAGATTTTCATAAAAATATGTTTAAATTGTGATTATTTAGGGTCTTATATGTTAAAATACGAGTTTGGGTGAAAATCCCCCGTTAAAATCTCGAAAAACGGGCTCAAAACGCTAAAAATATTGAAAACCGGGCAAAAACTGCTAAATTCCGAAATTTGGGCCGAGGATGCGAAGGTTCGGCTCCTTAGGAGCTTAGAACCGAAGGTGAGGCTTGGTTGTGCATGGGAACCGAGAGTAGAAGAGGAACCGAGAGTGGAGGGGTTCGGCTGCGCAGGCTTGCTCCTCGGACAGAAGCTCAAGCCCTCAAACCGAAGGTCATCTCCTTAGACCGAAGGTGTAGTCCTCTCGGACCGAAAGTGAGAAGGGAAGAGTAGAAGGTCAGGCTCGGTTTGGGAATAATCAGAGGACCGAAATAAACATAGAACTCGGTCCATTTCGGTTGAGAGGGTCTCGGCTCCTAAGAGGTTTTGGTTCCTGAGAGGGTTTCGGTTCCTTGAGAGGGCTTTTGGTTCCTAAGAGGAGTTTCGGCTCCTTAAGTCCGTTTTTCGCGTAGACTTCCGTTTTTGGGCTGTTTTCGCCAAATTCGAGGGTCGGGATGCCCCAAGTGATTATTAAATGTTGAGAGAGATTTTGAGGGAGATTTGGGAGAGATTTCGCATACTTAGAGAGATTTGGGAGAGATTTGACATTCTTGGAGAGATTTCTCATACAAAGAGATATTTGGGAGAGATTTCACATACTTAGAGAGATTTGGGAGAGATTTGATATTCTTGGAGAGATTTCTCATACAAAGAGATATTTGGGAGAGATTTCGCATACTTAGAGAGATTTGGGAGAGATTTGACATTCTTGGAGAGATTTCACATACAAAGAGATATTTGGGAGAGATTTCGCATACTTAGAGAGATTTGACATTCTTGGAGAGATTTCGCATACAAAGAGATATTTGGGAGAGATTTCACATATTTAGAGAGATTTGGGAGAGATTTGACATTCTTGGAGAGATTTCTCATACAAAGAGATATTTGAGAGAGATTTCATGCGTGACAATTGTGAGTGTTTGGCTCCGCAAAGCAAAGTTCTTGAGCCCCGTTAAGTCATGATTAAGGATCCTACACACTCCCGATGAGTATGCAACATGGTTTTATCAGTTTAGTTCATTATTTAGCACTAAGGCTCAGGAAATTTTAACACAAGAACTTTTCCCAAGTGATGTTTTCCCATTAATATAGCAAGTTATGCAGTAATTACATAACGCAAACCCTAACACACAAGGTTTAATCGAGTTGACCGGTTTGACTTGTTGACTTGACTTGACTCTAGTTTGACGATTGTCACACAAGGTGGCCGTGAACCCATTCCCTTATGTAGGGTTTTAGTATTTAAGGTACATGCATGCATCCTTAGTTGGTAACGCTTTTATTATTCTCATCATAGTATTGTAAACCCTAGATCGCCTCTACAATGGAAGTTCTTTATCGAGCTCTACTGAGGCGTGACTACGTTTGAATCATAAGCTTCATATTGATTCTATATTGTGTTCTTTGTCGTGTTTGATTGAATAGTTTGTTCTTTATTAATATACATGTGAAAGATCTAAACGATCAAGAGATTTATTCTCATAATAAAAAAAGTTATTTTTGACGCTTATTGTCTCTAAATTGACTAACATGAATATGCGGGTGTTACACGAAGGCAGGGTGAGGTGGTAATCCTAGGAAATCCTAGGAAGCGCTTTAGTGCGAGTGATGCGCTATTCAATAGATTTTGGAGTGTATCAATATGAGGATGTGACTTAGAGGATTTAGGACGATTTTGAGGAAGGTACTGATAGGTGTGGAAGGTCGTATTGGGACCGTACTACTGGAAGCACAAGATACGTACTCGAATCAAGGAAATTCCAGAAAATTCTAAGGAACTGGTTGAGGGTAGGAACATGGTTTGGCACCATGAATCTGTTGTAGTATTTTAGGGTATTATCAGGTTTTTGGTTATGGCAGTCCGGGAAAGAGACAGGTCGGGTGATTGTTTGGGCCTTAGTGACCATGTCAGTTGGGGTTGAATGGTGCAGACCTAGATGTGTAGTTAATTTCAAGATATTGGTGGCCTCACTTGAGGAAGTGACAGTCGGAGTCGTGGGACTCAAGAACAAAACGAGATGAGCAGCTTGAGAATTGCAGCCTTGAGGTTGAGTAACCGGTCAATGGCTTATGATGTCATTTTCTATGACGAGAATTTTGTTCTTCCAGTTTCTATGTTGGGAGAAAGAGTGTGACAACCCAAAATTTTTTGTCTTGTAAGTCTAGCCAATTAATCGAGAGTCAGACTCGTTTCTGTTATCTTTTAGCATTGTTAAGGATCATTTTATAGGTTCTAAGCCTAGTACACTTAAGGATTGGGTGTAGGGTTATGTTAGCTTAGGATCATCGTGTTGTATTCGAGCCAAACACTCCTTCAAGAGGAGTGTACGACCACACACATGGGTGTACGACCGTACACTCAAGGTGGCCGTGAACTCATTCCCTTATGTAGGGTATTCCTTCATTATTCTTCATTTCTTACACTTTCAAATCAAGAACACCCAAATTCTCTCTCAAGTATCATCATCTTGATCTTCAAAAACGTAAGTGATTCTTCCATTTATTAGTTTTTATCCTTCTTAATCTAGTATCACCCTTTGATTTCATCCATGAAATTCATCTTTTTGGGTAGATCTTCAAGATCATCATCTTTCACGAAGAACACCAAGAACACACACTAGTTCTTGGTGGACGTGAACCCTCTTCAAGCTTCCAAATCGTAAGTATCTTTTCCATATACTTAGTATACATTAGAAACTATTGATTAACACCTCAGAAACAACCATTTTGCATGAACAACAAGAGTGTATGGCTGTACATCCTTGCATGGCCATACACACCCCAAGACCCTCCAAAATGAGAGCTTTGTTCATCTTCTTGTTGTGCATTAGACCTACTAGTTTCCCCATGGATCAAATATCCCTTTTTGCATGTTTTACCATGAGTGTACGGTCGTACACTCCTTAACCGTACACCCCTTGGCCGTACATTCCCTTGTGTGGCCGTAAACTCCCTTTATTCAATCACATGTGATTGTAACACTTAGTTCAACTGTTTCCTAGTCCCTAAGGGTGTTTCCTTGCATGTTAGTTGTGTAAAACACTAATTATATGCATATATGTGCCATCATATGTCATTTAGGACTCGTTTGTGACTCGGGAATTCATTCGTGGAACTTCTCATCCTTACGCGAACCTTCAATTGAATCACCCACATAAGGTGAGTTCATACCCCTATAATCAATCTTTTAAATGTTTTAAATGCTTTGGGGGGGGGGGGGGGAACAAGTTGAACACAATGATAATTGTGTAAATATTATTTGTGATAAAAAAAGGATTTCTTATGCCTTTATAAGTGATCAAAACCATTTCAAAAACTCTTTTGAAGCCATGTTACTTTATTGTTTATAAAACACCGTTTTTAAAGTACAATCAGAACTCAGTAGATAAATGAGTCTTTTATTCAAGTCAGTATCAGTTCAAGTAAACATACTAGTAAACTATAATAAGTATAGTTTAAGGTTTCAGTACATACTATAACGAGAAACAGAATGAACATACTATAAAGAGAAACAGGGAGGAACATACTATACACTAGAATAGTAGGAACATACTATAACAAGAACAAGATAACAATAATGTGAAACCACTACTTCACGACTTAACAATATACTTGCTAGGTTGCGTTTTGTAATCAGAGTCTCTTGGAGGGAGAGCATGAATTTGTGTATAGATCTATACGGGATTGACACCCCACGCCTTGCTGCTAGCTACAGTGGGAGTTGCAAGTCTACGGATGACAAATGTCACAACAGTTTCGGCGCCATTAGGTCGTCGTGTTAAACACGTGTCGTATCAGTATGGTTACAACCTTCTCACATTTTAACCTTAATTAACAAACTAGTTTTAAGGCAGTAAGTGCTTCATTAATTACTTATTCAATATTACTAAATACTTTCATTTTTCCCATTACATTCATATGGTGATCTTCTCCCATAAAAATAATGCAAACTATTTTCTAGTAAAGATAGTCTTAAACTTGGGAAAACTTACAAAAGATAAACAATACATTCGAGTCTTAGTACATTCACTTAGAAAGGGGCTTATAATGCTAACTTTATGATTCCTTAGTGCATACATCAGGGATATATATTAATCGGGTCCGATAGACAGTAGAGTGTATGTTTTCTGCTTCATTTCTTGTTCCTTGTTTGGTTGTGGGCTTAGATCAGATGCACCCAGTCTACTATCTATCCGATCTTAGTTATATATATATATATATATATATATATATATATATATATATATATATATATATTCCGTATACACCAAGTAATCATAAGGAGTACCAGGTATAGGTCAGGTCATAGTATACAAATTCAATACACCGTTTTCTAGTACAAAAAAATACTTTTCAGATAGAACATGTAGTAGACTAAACTAGAAACTTATCAGTAAAAGGGTTTAATCTATTTTATTAAACTAGTATAACCTAAAGGACCTTTAGTGGTTAATCCTATAATACCTTAGTTTATAGATCAGGGTTATATATAATTAATATCCGATAGGAAGTTGGATGTGTGTTTTCCACCTTACTTCCTGTTCCTTGTTTGGTTGTGGGCTTAGGGAAGATGCACACAACTAACTATTTGTTCGATATTAGATTATATATAGCTTGTATAAACTAAGTGATTATATAAGGAACTATTGTGGTTACCATTTTTACTAAAGGAAATAAGGGTTTTTATTAAAGAATGTCTTCATAAAGAACTATTACAATTAACTCCATAAGTACCAAATGAATACGCCAGGGTTATATACAATGAAGATCTAACAAACAATGAGATGTGTGATTTCCGCCTCATTCCATGTTCCTTGTTTGGTTGTGGGCTTAGGGCAGATTCACATAATCGATTGTCTGTTTACTCTAAATAATATATAACTTGTATCCATTTAGTACTCATAGAAGGAATTGTAGAGTCATTTTTACTTTCAATCATCATATCAGAAGATATAGGCTCTTCTGAAGGAACATGCGAACTTTTCTAAAAAGAACCTTCAACATACTTTACATCACTAAAATACTTATGAACTCACCAACTTAAATGGTGATCTACTCTTTCAAAATATCTTGTATTCTTAGGGAACTAGTAGGCAGGTACGCGTTCTGGGATTCAGAAGATGAAGTATAGTAGATTCATGTCTTGTTTTGTTATTTACTTTTGGATTCAATCTTTTTTGAATCATTACTTGTAAACACTTAAATATTAATCCAATGGTTGTTTGTTACTATGATTTCTATGATACATGTGTTGTGATACTAAACATGACGTCCTCCGCCCTCGAACGTTTCCGTCGTTCTGGTTTGGGGGTGTGACAAAGAGAGTTCAAGAGTATGATTGCAAAGATCGGAGGATGACCGAGTGGGGGAAACCAGATGGTTGCGGTACCCACGATAAAGGTAGAAATGCATGAGAGGATTCTTGTGGTTTGATCTCCCCGATAAAAATTCATGTGTAGAAAGAGAGTCATTTCGTGGAGACTGTACAAGATAAGGACCAAGTGTATTCTTTCCTTTAGTTCAGTTAGAGCATGCCTTGGAAAGTTGTTCCAGGTGATTAGGAAAATACAATTACATATAGCCGATACCAGATAATTCTTTGAATGAAAGGTATCACACTACAACTGTTGGACTCAAACAAGAGTTGCGCAATAGAGTTAAAACCTAACCTTATAAAATTATTCAATCTCAACAATATGTAACTTAGTATACTTGCTTACTAGTTAGTTGAGGTTAATGGAAAATCCTAAAAGCACAAAGCAAGCAGCATTCGAGCATCGAGTAATCGGAAAAAATCATAACCTAAACATGCCATCCTATCACTGACAGATCAGTACTAGCATGCAAGTCTACAAGCTCATACAATAGGCATATGAAGGCATATCTCCTAGCATTCTATCATGCAAATCCTGAGCAGATCATTAGCCCTAAATAGCATGCAATTCACAGATTTACATATCAAAGCATATCATAACACATATATGGGCATTTTGGTAAAACTTACTTGAGTTCGGTCGATTGCATGCACCATACCCTCTTTCTCTTATTAGAAAACCCTTTTTATAAAACATTTCTTTTGAAAAATCTACCAAACCCTCAGTTTGAGTTCAAACACACCTGAGAGTATGCCTGAATCCTTCAAACTAAGGCTCTGATACCAAATTGAAACGTCCCAAAAATAAGACGAAAATTTTCGATTTTTATATTAATAAAACCATCATCCATATCAATACCATAAAACCATAGTGAAATCAAAGTATATCAAATAACATCCAAAAACATCAAAGTCATGTAAAATGCAGAACAATGTGGTGTGGCGGTGTCGTCATCCCAAGCTCTTCCCCTTCAAACCAAAAGTACCAGAAACATAAACTGAAAACCGTAAGCACAAAGATTAGTGAGTTCCCTTAAATACCACATACCATACATATCAAACATATAATGAGCCCCTCTCGAAACAGATCTGTCAGTCATCAGGCCCCGCCTAGTATATATATATATATATATATATATATATATATATATATATATATAACATATTACATGCAAGAGTCATGCAGACAACTAGCATCCTAATCATAAAAAACCATGGGCCGACATTGGTGTCTTCTGATGGGTTTAGAGCACTACATCATTCCTATGGTGTACATGCAAACCCTAAAGCTTTGGATCTAGTTTGTCTAATGAACATGCAATAATCATCCAAAGACATAAACCCTAGATCTAGCATACAATAATCAATATTATCATAATATAGGGTTTAGATCTTACCTTTGATTGTTATGTAGCAATAACAATCTATTCCTTCTTGTAATTGGTTTCTGAAAGCTTAGTATCACAAGTGTCACACCTCTAATGGCTCACAAACACCAAGAGCAAGAGGATGACTAAGGAGAGGAGAAGGAGGCACCAAAAACGTCCAAGAAACTCCAAGGAATGCTTAGCCATGTTTTTGGGTGCCCTAGGGGTCTTTATATAGTGAGGCTATTAGGGTTTTGAACTAGGAAACCCTAATATGACTGCTTAGCCCCTAAGCAGCCCATTGACTCCCTCTTTAGAGGCCTTGGATGAATTCTCATGGGTTTCCCCATTAATTTCGACCACTCCAACCTCTATGGAGTCCATTAGCCCAATATCCAACTATCAGACAATCCTTTATTTAATTAATGTCTTTTAGCCACAAAATTAATTCTTATTAATTCTTGACTAATATTAATTAAACAATATGATTTCTCTTTTAATATATTGTTCATATAATATATTAATAAATCATAATTAATCTCTTTCTCCACAAATCATCCTATCAAGTTGCTTTGGTGAAGACAACCCAAAAGGACCATGCTCACAATCGGGTCAAGTACATACCAAAATAGTTACGGACTTAGACACTAATCTAACAGTCTCCCACTTGGATAAGTTTAACAACTATTCTGCGTATGACTTCAAACCTGATAAGCAATCGTAGCTTTCAAAAGTCGCTGTTAACTCTGATCTTATCAGAAGCGTGTCCTTTAGATAAAGGATCATATATTCCTCCATTCTAGATATCGTATGAACTGAGACATGGATTTAAATCATACTCTCTATTCATGTGTTGTTTCCCAATTTTCGATTTATGACGAACGACAACAGACTACAATTGAACACATCAACTTAGTCCCGGATTGGCCAAGCGCTTAGGTGTCATCACTAAATCATCGAGGGGCCCACGGATATCGCTTTTATCCTATTTTGGGTAAAAGGAACGGATAAACTTCGACTCAATGCCCGCGTGTACTCACTCACCGAATCACACACAATTATACGTTTTATAACACCAAGTTACTGGTGTGTTTACATATTATCAATATGTAACCAACTCGCAAGATACAACTCACATATCTCGGTTTCAAGAATATAAGATATTATCGTCTCGCCAATCACTCGTGATAAAATCCATGAAGCGATCCAAGTGAGCGTGGGTTTAATCCAATGCTCAAATCAAATTCATAAGCAGTCATGAACGTTGCAGCAAACACTTGCTATATCTAATACACTGTAGCCAATCTACAAAACAATTCATGACAATCTTCTTTCCTACTGACTCCCAAAGTATGAGCGAATGTGGAATGTTTGAATAATCTTATTATTTAGGAAGCCAAAACATGCAAAGTGAAACACAAGAATAATCGAACCCAATATGGCCCCAAACTTTTGAGTATAAATAAACCTCCTTTTATTTAATCACCATATTGATTACACATTATTCATTATATAATGTTTCGGGTAATCAACTTATTACTTGAATTATAACAACACTTGTCCCATGCTCTTAACATGCACACTATGTTTACCTATGGTCCTTACTTTGTGAAATAGTATAATTGAATAACATTTTCAATCACCCTCAATTCATAATTCTCAATCCTTACCACAAGTGTGAGAATACCAAATTCTTGCCACTTATTGAATATGTTAGATTTTAACACTTTATGCAACGACTATTTCGTAACGTCATAGCGCCAGAGTCACAAAGACTTTACCAATGAAATTACAAAGTCATCTATTGGAGATTGTTGCAAGATAATTCCATAAACATGAAGTCTCACATTCAAAATACATTCCTTTTAACATCCTTCTTGCATAAAAGTTTCTAATCTACATAGAGATTCTTAAAGTCCAACTCCCAATATGGAAACAATTCCATATTTACCATATGACAACTCATTATTAAGAGAATCATATCTAATAATAATGTCAGTATGGTCCTTCCATTACTATACTTCCAACTACTCATAAGCGACCAATCCTTAGCGAACCTTAGATTATCCTCTTGATAGTTGATTAATCACCTCTAGTCATATCTGGTTCCAATCATTTTTCCCTCTTATGCCCTAGGCATTTGGAAAACTTTAGAACACGCGAATATTATTGTTGAATTAGATGTCTAAGCCCATAACTATTATTGGTATGTACTTGACCCGAGAGTAGCATTGTCCATTTGGGTTGCATATCATTAGGACAATTTGTTAGGATGGACTTTTGAGAGAAGATGTTGGATATGATTTATTAATATATTATAAGCTATAATATATTAATATGAAATCATGTGTTTTAATTAGTATTGATAAAGAATTAATATGGAATTAATTTAGTAGTCAAAACAGTCTAATTAAATCTGTGGGGACTAATTATGTTAATTAGTTATATTTATATGTGTTGGGCTTTGGACCAAGTTTATGTATGGATACATAAAGAGTTGGGCCACATGAACCATGGATCATTAAACCCATGTGTATGGATTTGGGTTATGGGTTATACCCATGACTCTTGGATTCCTCACACATATATATATAGATGCTTCTAGCCCAAAAATCGTGACTTACTCTAGTCTTAGAGTTCATGGAGTTTTTGGTGCATGGAGATTCTCTCTCAAGTTCATTCTTTGTCCATGATGTGTTCTGATTCCACTTGAGGCTTCCACACTATTGGGGCTAAGCTCTTAAGGCTAGATACATCATGACTTTAAGCTCCACAGTAAGGTATGTTATCCTAACTAGACTCTTGTTTTGTATATGACAATTGTATGCCAGTTATAGGTAATACCTTGGAAAGTTCATATTTGCATGTATAATAGAGAAAACATAGATCCAAGGTATTTAGGGTTGCATGAACATCTTAGGAGTGTTAGAATGATCAAAACCCAACAGTGGTATCAGAGCCTATGCTTGTTTTCAATTATACTTGATGCAAATTGCTGAAAAATGATGAGAAAACGATTTTATGTTGTTTTGGACAGTGGACTTGTCGAGTCCATGCACAAATTCATCCAACTCGTCGAGTTGGTTCTTGCACCCGACGAGTTGGACCCCCAGACAGCATATCTTCGAGTTTTAAGGCTGGAATTGGTCTAGAATCATTACCTTAAACTGTTTAGGACTTATAAAACCTACTTTTGATGTGGTGATGATCATTCTAATCCAATTCAAAAGATAATTGTCAAAATTTTCATGTTTTGTATTATTTTAATGATTAGGCTAATTACATGAAAATTGTTTGATTTGAATTGTCTTGTTCATATGAGTTTAATCAAGATAATGAATATTGTTAGACATGTTTGTGATAGTTGTTTTCAATCCAAATTAATCTAAAAGTTATTCATAATATGTGTTTTTGTAACTTGTCCTCAAGTTATATGAAAAGTCTCATTAAAAGAGTTACTAAAACCATAAGTTAAGAAACTTGAAGAGTCTTTTCTTCATAAATAGTTTTATGAACTCCATAACTTGTCCTCAAGTTATGGATGTTCAAGAGTCTCTTCATTAAAAAATTTAAAAACCTATATTAAACTCATATGTTATGAAGTTGAAGAGTTTTGAAAAGTTTCAAAACTTGCCCTCAAGTTTTGGAATTTGCAAAGTGACCTCCCCATGTATACTTTAATTCCAAGTTAAACCTTAGAATTTTAAAAGTTTAAAATTCAACCTTATACTATTATAATATTAAAAGTTAATGGTTATATATATGTATAAGATAAAGTCAATCTTACCGTTAGTAGGCCTCATTCACGAAGCCAGTCTATAAAGGGGGGGGGGGGTATAAGGTTACTGCCTATAAAATGGCAGTTTAATGGGTGTCCACTCTCACCCACCGCTTCCTTGACTGGTGGAGGTTTGTTAATCGAACGGGTAGGATGGTACTCTAATTCTCCTTTCATTAAAAGTATAATGATGAATAATAAGTAACTAAACACTTATAAATTCCCAATCTTAGATACTTAGGAAAATGTGAATTTGGTGCTAACCCATTAAATTACACTTTGCACCCTTGTTAAGTCGTTAGTGGAGCGTGTGTGGTTAACCGACACACTAACATGTGACTGACAATGTGTGGCAAAGGGTGACTTAAGTTTTATCATAGAACGGTGGAGCACGTGTGGTTAACCGGCACATCGATTGGGTGATAAAATTAAGGGTACCAAGTCACTTTTCATGGTTATTCACACCTTGTTTGTGATCCTCGGCATCCCAGTCACAAACTTGATAGGGCACAATCGAGATTTAAACATGCTATTGAAAGTTCAATAAATCTCAAAAGATCTAGGAGTTTCAAATCCAATTAAAACTTAATAATTTATTTTGTTTTTCATGATGAAAATTGGTACATTGTCATTTACCTACCTTCAAATATTTTGTAGCTTGGATTACGACATTCCTCTTCCAAGTTGTAAAATAGTTTGTTGGGTCCTAGCATTAATATTTCATATTGGGTGTTATGTTAAGGACTTAAATCAGCTGAAACTTGAATTTCTCCCTCATAGATGTCTAAGTTCATACAACTATAGTCTTCCTCGTCCTTTTGGATAGAGCTTTCCTAATGAAGATGATATCCTAAATGGAAATCAAGGTGAAAGATTAATCCCTTTCTTGTGCATTAATAGGACTAGAAATCATATTTCACTTCCTCCACCTCCTCCAATAATTCTCCCTGACCCACAAGTTCATGGTCACTTAATCCCTATTTGGCAAACAAAGTCTATATGTTCTTACATCTTGGAGATTAAGTCACATATTGGCAAGCTGGGAGAGTTGGGTATCAAAGTCTTAAGGAAGTTGACTGTTGACTGGGCTCTTCAATCACTTTCTAAGTCACATAGTGAGTTCTTTAAGGACTACTATGTAAAAGACTATGACATGATCCTTAATGATCTTACATATTTGCTCGATGCTACTGAATCAGCAATGATTTGGAGCAATGGTAAATCAAATTTGATTGGAAGATCTACTTCCCATGCTTTCATGGACATTGGTAATGATAACATTGAAAGTGCAGAAAAGTATTCTCATCCCAATGGAAAGGGGTCGGCCATGGTCAAGTCATTTGACCTAATGGTAAAGAGAAATGTTGAGTCTGAGATAGCTTCGTGTACCATTTCCAAAGAGTCCATATGTTTCTATTGTCAAGAGAAGGGACATTGGTTGCGAAGCTGCCCAATTTACCTGAAAGATCATAAGGATGGTAAAGTCAAAAAAAAGGTTTGACTCTAGTTCAGGTAAAGTCTAATATCTAACTCTATTAAGTTATTATTTGGAGATTCTTAATACATGATGTAATGTAATTACATTATGATGTTTTGTAGAATCAAAGAAAAATAAGGAAGCTTAAAGAAAGAGTAAGTTGATTCTGATCGTGAAGATGGATTTCAATTGCATGGTTCGGTGATCCGAATTTTGAGCTGCTGCTTAAAGAGTTATGATAGATTGCTTAGGAATAGATAACAACATGTTTTTCATATGTATTTGCATTGTAAGGATATGTTTTTCCGAAAGTTTTAAAATAAAAGAAAAGTTTTGATTTTATTTATTTTAAGTATCCTTACAATAGCATTTGTGAAAAATTGTCGTTTATATGATTTCATTGATAGCAATATTAGAAAATGGATTTGATTCTTTCATTTGTGGTAGTGTCATAATTTACCAAATAAGGAAAGATTCTCATCGCCCAAGTTTCAGTTGGATAGAAACTTGGGATCATGCAACTTGTATTGTATGATGAATGAGAATTTTCATCTTTTGTAAATTAAGACTAAGTCCTTGTTCACACATACATGTGAGTCAAGTGAAGGACGAAGGGACCATGTACACTTGGTTGTGTGTTGGTCAAGTCCACCACAAGGAATGATAAGGTTATTCATCATGATTTACTAAGGTTTAGTAAATATGGTTATGCTTACAAGTTTAAGTGTAATTCTGAAACATTGGAAAAGTTTCAATGTATGGCAGGACGGATAAGAAGAATCAAATAAGACAGAAAGATAAACGTTTCTCCAATCTGAAGAGATGGGAAAGTACTTGAGTATCTTGTTTTATAATTATCTTAGTGATTATGGAACCATATCACAATTGATCCTCTAAGAAATCCTTAGTACATTTGTTTGGCTAAGGAGAGGAATCGTGAAGTGTGGAAATGGTCAAATCAAAAGACAAACCATACTTCGTTCCAAATCAAGTCTTAGAGTCATAGTCTAAGATTGTAACTTGAGTGACATAATTTTAAGAAAGGTTTCTAACACTTGTCAAATGTAATAGTAAAATGTTTCTTACTCTTGTACATTTGAAATTGGTAAGTTGTGATTTTTGGATAACAGAGACCAACTAAGACCAATTGTGAGAAGTGTTTATCTTGATAAGAATCCACACTAACTCTTGAATATTTGTTTTTTCAGGGAATGGTTCTTGACAAGAGAATCTCATATGTCAAGAGGATAGTGGGAGTCTTAAAGATCTTGGAAAAGTTTCAAGAACAAATCAAGAATAAAACCTATTATTTAATTGCTAGCACACAACTTGAGGTTTGTAACCCACTGTGTTGACATATTTCTATTTCTGTGCCCATTCCAGTTTAAGTTGACTATGCTTGTGAGTTCTATAAGTTCCCAATTGTTTGCATAACAACCTGGAAGCAATGGTAGGCACTTGTGTTGTCGGGTGGCAAGAAAATGAGATTGGGCAAGTTCAGTCCATATGAGTTTGGATTTGTCAGTAACCTTGTCTTGAGATTATGGTTATGACAAATTCACATGGATAGGAACACATACACCAAAAAATCTAAGTGTCATAAGGTTTCTCTCCGATTCATGAAAATGATGGTGAGGAAATGCTTTTACTAAGTAGGTTTTAAGTAGATAGCAATTGTCATTTGCATTCTCAAAGTCGTTAGTCGAGCGTGTGTGGTTAACCGGCACACTAACATAGACTTGTGAGAAAGGGCAAAGGTCTAAACAATTAAGACTATGATTACGGCATCCCTTTTCATAGTTCTGAAATTGTTTAGACACACATGTGTGCTATCTAAGGAAAGGTGTATGATTTTGACAAAATTTTATCAAAGCATCTCGTATCAGAAATCTGAACTTTGGCAAGAAAGTCAGTAAAGTATTGATTTCAAGAAGTCCAACTAATTTATGGGTACATGTCAGAGCTAGTGGGAGCATAAGTGTTATGCTAATAATCGTCATGTTAGTGGGAGCACGATTATTATGTTAAGTGTTGCAAGTTAGCAATGTTAATTATAGAAAACAAAAGTTTCAATTCGGGTCTGAAAAGTTGTTTTGCTATAATTAAGGGAGAGGATTTTATACTTCATTCCAATTCTACAAGCTTAGATTGAGATTTTAATCAACTTTAGTCAAGGATATATATGAATGTTATGTTGTAATGGTTCAACATAAGTAAATTCTACATATATGGCATTCTCAAAATTCGATTATGATTACGACATCCCTCTTCATAGTTCGAATTGTGAGAACATGGCAAATAAAAATTTTATAGCATGAATTTTGTCCCATATGCTTCGGGTACAGGATCAATTACATCCATTCTAAATTTTCCAAATGCTTAGGGCGTTAAGAGGGAAAAAGAAATAGAACCAGATATGACTAAAATGATTAAGCAATTGTCGAGGACAATCTGAGGTTTACCAAAGATTGGTTGCTCGTGGACAATTGGAAGTATAGTGTAAACTTTGGAAATGACCATATTGACATATTTTGAAAAGAGATAACTCTTGTTTAGAAGTGATAGTCACAATGGTAATATGGAATTGTTTTCATAGGTGGAAGTTATTCTCTGAATCTGTGTAAGATTAGAAAACTTAATGCAAAGAAGGATGTTCAAAGGAATGTACTTTGAATATGAGACTTCGTTTCCATGGAATTGATCTCCATTGGAATACTTTGTAATGTCTGTTGCCAAGTCTTTGTGACTTTTGTACATAGTCATTACATGAGAATCATTGCATATAAATTTAGAATCTAACAGATTACAGTAAATGGCAAGATTTTGGTATTCTTACATTTACAAAAGGGATTTGGATTGTGAAATGAGCACCATTGGAGTCGTGTTCAATTGATCTATTTCACAAAAGAAAGGACCATAGGTAAATATAGTGTTCATGCTTGGTGCATGGCATGACTATTGTTTTTATTCAAGTATTAAGTTGATAAAATCGAAACATTGAATATTGAGTAATCAATATAGTGCTTAGATAAAAGGTGTTTTTATTTACTCTCAAAGTGTTGGGGCCATATAGAATTAGTATTATTCTTGTGTTTCACTTTGCATGTTTTGACTTCCAGAATAATTATTTTATTCAAACTCCCCACAGTCGGTCATACGTTGGAAGTAGGTATTGAATTAAGACTGTCATGAATTTGGCTTGTAAAATTTGTCTAAGGTGCATTAGACATAGCGATGGTTGCTACAACATTCATGAGTGCTCATAAGTTCTGAGTATTTGATTAAACTCATGGTCATTTGAATCACTTCATGGATTTTATCACGAGTGAATCATGAGACGATAATATCTTATATTCTTCAAACCTAGAGATATGAGATGTTGACTATGAGTTGGTTATACATTGATTGTATGAAAATGCATCAGTAACTTGATGTTATAAAACGTGTCTTTGTGTATGATTCAACAAGTAGTTATTACAAGCATATTAGTCGAAGTTTATCCATTCCTTTTATCTTATAAGGATAAAAGCGATACTTGTGGGCCCCTCGATGATTTAGTGATGACACCCCTAAGTGTTTGACCTAGCATGTACTGATTTGATTTGTTCAATTAGTCAGTTTTCATAAATCGAAAATTAGGAAACAACAAATGGACTGAGAAATGATTATAATCCATGTCTCAGTCCAAATGATATCTAGAATGGAGGAATATATGTCATTTTATTTTTTCAGAGTTCGACAGCGGCTTTAAGAGCTACGATTGCTACTCAGGTTATGAAGTTGTACTTGCAATAATAGTTTTAGACTTATCCAAGTGGGAGACTGTTGGATTAGATGTCTAAGCCCATAACTATTATTGGTATGTACTTGACCCGAGAGTAGCATGGTCCATTTGGGTTGAATATCATCAGAGCAATTTGTTAGGATGGACTTTTGAGAGAAGATGTTGGATATGATTTATTAATATATTATAAGTTATAATATATTAATATGAAATCATGTGTTTTAATTAGTATTGATAGAGAATTAATTTGGAATTAATTTAGTAGTCAAAACAGACTAATTAAATCTATGGGGACTAATTATGTTAATTAGTTATATTTATATGTGTTGGGCTTTGGACCAAGTTTATGTATGGATACATAAAGAGTTGGGCCACATGAACCATGGATCATTAAACCCATGTGTATGGATTTGGGTTATGGGTTATACCCATGACTTTTGGATTCCTCACACATATAAATAGATGCTTCTAGCCCAAAAATCGTGACTTACTCTAGTCTTAGAGTTCATGGAGTTTTTGGTGCATGGAGATTCTCTCTCAAGTTCATTCTTTGTCCATGATGTGTTCTGATTCCACTTGAGGCTTCCACACTATTGGGGCTAAGCTCTTAAGGCTAGATACATCAAGCTCCACAATAAGGTATGTTATCCTAACTAGACTCTTGTGTTGTATATAACAATTGTATGCTAGTTATAGGTAATACCTTGGAAAGTTCACATTTGCATGTATAATAGAGAAAACATAGATCCAAGGTATTTAGGGTTGCATGAACACCTTAGGAGTGTTAGAATGCTCAAAACGCAACAATTATAGCATATGCAATGGATCTTATGCTCGAAGCATATGGGATACGATTCATAATGTCTTACATAAATACGTGATACTTGACCAGTCTTTTGCTACAATATCTCTATTTGCCATGTTCTCACAATTCAAACTATGAAGAGGATGTTGTAATCATAATCGGATTTGAGAACACAATCTTAGTTTTATATGACTAAATTAGATAAAAAAAATCAATCCAAACTTTTAGAACTGAAATGAAGTATAAAATTCTCTCCCTTAATTATATCAAAACAACTTTTCAACCCTTGCAACTTTGCGAATTGAACCTTTTGTTTTTCTATAATTAATATTGTTATCTCGCAATACTTTCCATAATTATCATGCTCCCACTCACATGATGATTATATCTTTTCCGAGTATAACACTTATGCTCCCACTCGCTTTGACACGTATCCATAAATTAGTTGGACTTCTAGAAACCAATACTTATTGACTTTATTTACAAAAGTTCAGATTTCTGAAACCGATACGCTTCGATAAGCCTTTATCTAAGCTTCTCGAACCCATACACCTTTCCTTAGATAACCTATACGTGTGTTTAAACAATTTTAGAACTTATAACAATAAGTCTAAAATGTTTAGACCCATTTGTCATTTCCCACAATTCGAACTATGAAGAGGGATGCCGTAATCATAATCGAATTTGAGAAATGCAAATTACATAATGTTATCTTCAAAATCTCTCTTAGTGAAAGCGTTTCCTCACAATCATTTTCATGAAGGAGAGAAACCTTATGACACTCAGATTTTGTGGTGTATGTGTTCCTATCCATATGAATTTGTCATAACCATAATCATAAGACAATAATTGTGACAAATCCAAACTCTTATTGATCGAACTTGTCCATTTTTAATTTCTTGCCATCAAGGGTCCTACCATTGCTTCCAAGTTATTGAGCAGCTCACCCCTACCTTTCAATGTACTTTCCATTGATTAAGGAGCCTTGCCCCTATAGTAGATTACTTATTTTTAGGACTATAAAAATATTTAAAAAATGGATACATTCATAGTAGTTTTGCAAGCACATAAAGAATGTATTTTTATAAAACATAAATAATCCTTGGTTTTCAGCAATAAAGTCATATCATATTTTGAAATCATTCGTTTTAATTAGTTATTATCACCAATAATTTGGAGTAATCATTGTAAACTCCTTTTCAATTATAAAAAACTATATTGATGTTATTTACAACAAAATAAGCGATAGAAACTAACATAACATGTAATTAATAACATAAAATACATGTTGAATAGTGTTATCTTTGATAGAAAAATAGATTGTCATAACATAAAGAGAAAGACAATATAAAGATATATACATGTTAACAACGTTAATTGTTCTAACCGATGAATAGTTTCAATTTCTCTTTACATGCACCCAACGTGAATTTACTTGCATTTACATTTGGAGAAGTTACAATTTTTATCTTATATCCATGGAACCACTCACATAACTCTTCAAACCCTAACAAAATAATCTATCATTTTGTGTTGAAATACATGCAATATAAAAGCTATAATGTTTTTATATAGGCTAAATATTTCATTTAACGTATCAATTAAATAAAATAATTTGAAGAGTTTTGAGAATTACAAATCACAACTTTCAATTAATCAAAAATTAAATTGTATAAGTTGAATAGTTTTAGAAGTTTTAAATGATAAAGTTCAAGAAAAAAAATACTTGTTTTATAAAATATATAGATATAGATGTAGATAGATAGATAGTTAGATATAGATCTATCTATCTATTTATCTACATCTATATCTATATATTTTATAAAACAAGTATTTTTTTTCTTGAACTTTATCATTTAAAACTTCTAAAACTATTCAACTTATACAATTTAATTTTTGATTAATTGAAACTTCTAAAACTATTCAACTTTATCTATTACTTAAGTATGTCAAGCGTCTACCCCAACATTTTTCCCATCAAATGTAAATTTTGTGTTTTGATTCGAAAATCCATCACAAATCCATTGGAAATCTGTCACAAATCCGTCAGCAATCCATCACAATATCTAATAATTATAAATTTAATGTAAATTCACCGGCTTAGTGACGATTTTGTGACGAAAACTTCCTTCGGAAACAAATTTTTTTTAATAGTTCAATCCCTGATTTTTTTTTCTGGATCCACTATTGATGTCAAGAAATGACAAAATGATATAGAGCCTAGATAGAATGGTTGCCAATGGCACCATTCCATTTACAGTTTGATTGTGCTTTCATAAAATATATTGTTAGAAGCATATGAAGAAAAAAAACATTAAATTCACCATCGAAAATAGCATTAAAACTACTCGTTCATTTTTGTTAAGAGCCATGTTCCTAATGGTAAGTTTCGTTGATGTTTATATATAAAAGTTTGGACAAACAAATCACATGAATGCTAATTGTCTCTTTTGATTCCCAACAGCTTCAAATTATTTAATTGAGAAAAAAAATTTACCGATTACTATCATAAGAAAAAAAAAAGTAATATCAATGGTTAACAACAAAAATTATAACACATAATTCCTATTTCATAACCATCTTAAGTTTAACGAAAATGCTTTTAAGAAAAAATTGAATTTTAATTAACAAATAATTACACTTTTAAACTCATGATTCCCTTTTTGTTATAACAAAACTAGTTGTCTAACTAAAGAAAATTATTCAAAACGCTCATCTTTTGAACGGTTATCACATATGTACTTTACTTATTCTATTTTTAAACTACATATTTAATCTAACTTTATTATGTAATAACGCTATGTACATAAGAACTCCATATGCATCTATTCATATTCAATAAAATTGTACTTTAAACGATATATATATAAAAAAAAAAAAAAAAAAAAAAAAAAAAAAAAAAAAAAAAAACTGTATTTTCAATCTTCTCGTATTAATGGAATACACACACCATTATTTTATGTAAAAAGGAAATCTTCAAGTTTTGGTGAACAAGGAGTCAAGGACACAACAAAAAAGTTATAGTATTTGTTATCAAACACTATTGTCCCTTCTCTTGGGAAAAGCCAACTAGACCATTATAAAATTCATTTGGACCCTTCTATTTATAATATTGGGTCCTTTTTAGGCACATCTAAAGGACACACTTTGCTTTTATAACTATATTCACCAAGACTCAATGTAGTTTTCGTCAATACCCAAGTGCGTTTAAAGTTATAAATAATAATAAAAAAAGACAAAAAGACAAATTATAAGAGATAAAAAATGAGCTCCATCAACACCTTTGGATCAAATTCATTTGATGACCAATAACTATTTAATAACTATTTCCCCTGATCTTTTATCATTAAAAAACCAAAGAAAAAAAATAACAAGTAAGATCTGGGGCATTCAAAAAAGAAAAGAAAAAAACACATGAGAAACAATTACAAAAGGTTTATTAGGATATGTGATTTCAATACTTGATTCACCAGTAATTACCAATATAACATATTCACAAAGAACATGGTCCAATCGACACATATCATATATCTACAAGGAAAATACAAAAACGACCCACCCACACTTAAAAAGAAAACTAACTACTTGGGGCTAATTTCCACTTTTATTCATAAAACACACACACCACCTGACCATTTTTTTTTTTTGCTTACACCCACTTCTGAGCCATTGCATTACCCGAGCTGCCCGAAGTGCCCGCTGCCAACAAAGCAATCAATCTTCCACCATGAACCCTCCCTTCCACACTCTGTCCACCCACCACAACCCCAGGCTGGACCCCAAACGGTTTGAACCCATGTGACATCACGTCAGCTGCAACCGGTGTGGGAAACAACACTTGCTTCATGTTTTGGTTAGGTACCATTTCATGAACCAGGGTCCCCAAGGTGGCACCACCATGGACCCGCTTATCCTGAACCAGAGCCCCATGAGCCGTACACAACCCGGTCTTCCCTCTCGCAAACGAATTACAAACATCATCTTCATTATTATTTCCATATTCTGACCCTGGTTGACCCCACACACACCTCTTCCCACCACCATGCGCCTTGCAAAAATCCGTACTCCCTTGTGCACTCTTCCCACACCCACCAAACTGACACCTCTTACCGCCACCATGCCGGACACAACAATCCGTCCGCCCCCTCGCACTTCTCGTACACCCTGGAACCGCACACCGCTTCCCGCCGCCATGCGCAACGCAAAATAGGGTTCCGCCGTGAACACTCTTCGGACAAACACCGCCACCGTCAAACGCGCACCGCTTTCCACCGCCGTGTCCTTTACAAAAAGGCGTACTCCCCTCCGCACCCTTCGTGCACCCTTCGAAAGTACACCTTTTGCCGCCTCCATGGGCTTTACAGAACATGGTGCTTCCCTGAGCGCCCTTCGTGCACGCCGGAAACTGACATCTCCGCCCACCGCCGTGCGAGATGCAGAGACCAGACAGGCCTTCGGCGGATTTCGTGCAGTTGTCCATCTGGCACCGCTTCCCTCCGCCATGTCGGATGCATAACCCGGATTTACCTCTGGCGGCACGTGTGCAGCCGTCGGTGCTGCACCTCCGGCCACCACCGTGAGCGATGCAGTAATCGGTGCGGCCTTCTGAGCTTTTGGTGCAGCCTAAAAACTCGCATCTCCGGCCACCGCCATGGGCTTTGCAGTAGGCGGTGCGGCCCTCGGCTCCTTTGTGGCAGCCGGGTTTTTGACATCTCCGGCCGCCGCCATGGGCGATGCATAGGCCGGAAGCACCTCGTGCGCCCTTCTCGCATCCTTCGAATTGGCATGTTTTTGTGGTCCCGGTTCGATGCTGATGTGGCTCTGTGTTACCGGATGAACATGTGACTGAACTTGATGGCATGGTTGTAATTTCTGATGTGGCGTTATGGTTAAAAATGTGAACAGTTGTGACATCAGACTCAGCTGGTGCAGAGAAGAGGCTCAATTCCAGGTCAACCTCCATTGATGGTTTAGTGAAGGTGGAAGCTTTTTTAGTGACAGGTGGCTTTTCACCACCAAGATGGAGACTGAAATCCAGTTCAAGATCCATTGATGACTCTTCATCGGTTTCTTTCTGAGAAGACATGGTGGTGCATCCAGTGGCGGAGCTCGCCTTGCTGTCGGATGAGCTTGGAGAATGGCCAAGCCAAAGGGATAATGGCAACCCGGTTTGCAAATCCATTGACCCGTTGACCGAATTCCATTTCCGTTTGACTCCTTTCGAAGACTGGAACGAAGGATTCCCGAAACCAGGGGAATCCAATCGTAATGTGGTGTCTGTAACATAACCAGGTCCAGACAAGTAGTTTGCTGTATTACGGAACCTGGGATCCATTGAAGCTGTATGCAAGTTTCTCTGATTTGACTTTGGTCAAACCTTATTAGTAAAAGAACGGGTGAACTAACTTTTGGGCTAAAAAACTAGAGTATAGTAATTCTAAGCTATGGATCTAGGGCTATCAGCTATATGTATATCTCAACTACAATACTAGGGTTAGCTGTCAACTTTGTTGAGTGAATTACACTTGCACCCCCCACTGACAAAACCAGAAGTATCACGTCGATCCATTTGCTTATATTTCAATCTGGAAATATATCAATTAGCTATCGTTGCTGATAAAGGCCCACAAGAATGATCCAGTACTGTTTCTTGAATTGTTCATCCTGTTTCAATAAGTTACATGAGAATATGAGATGGAGACAGACAACATACAAAATCACCATAGGATCTAGCGAATGGAGAAACTATATCAAAACATAGATTATAAAGCTTCAGTAACTGTAAATAAGATTCAGACCATATAAAATCATCGTGTATAATGCAAATGGATCTTACTTGAAGAGATATGACATGATTATTAGGTATTTAGGTGATAAATAAAGCATCTTCCACTATTAGAGTTGAACCAAAAAGAGTTGGTTTAATAGGGTCTCTACAGATGCCCATAAAAGAGAAACGCAACAAGATCTCTCTGTCTACTTAGGCTATGTGAACAAGAATATGACAAGATCTGCTTCTGACAAGGTAAAGTACCATAACTATGCACAAAACATAAGGGGATCGTTGAAGTCAAAACTCTGGATCTGAAACAAGAAGCAGCAAGTTCACTAAAATCGAAACTTTCTAGCAAATTGGGCATGAAAGCAGAAATCAGTGTCGTCGTCAAAAATTGATATGATATAAGCACCTATTCGGCTATTCCCCTCTCCGTTTTCCGAACAGAATGGCTAAAACAAATACAATCAAGAAATCAAAAAGTATAAACCAACAGATGCTGAAAACTACTCTATCGGTGTCCTGTCATGTAGCAGAGAGAAGAATTATTGATACGAGTACATGTTTCGTGAACGGTAAACAGCGCACAGAATTACACGCGGTGTAATATCTAAATTACATTCGTAAATGAATCACAAAAGCAAGCTCAAGTTCAGACTTACCACAAAGTTTCTTTTAGTTCTTCTTTTTCTTCTTCTTCTTCTTCTTCTTCTCCGATCAAAAGACGAATCAACAACACTTGCAACAATCAATCTATCATTACAAAAGAGCAAATCAGCGGATTAATACATAAAACTCAATTTTAAACCGTGAACAATCTGAAGTTTCAATTTTCAACAATCAAAATCAATCCAACCACAAAAATTAAATCACGATAAAAAAATTAAAACATACAAAATAAACAAATCGACATGTTTTGAAGCTAAATCAAGGAATAAAACAGCCAATAAAACAATATATTGAACCAAAAACAAGCAAATTCAAGCACGGAAACTCAGAATTTACCTCGAAATCCGCTTGATTTCGTAGCGATGAGAGAGAGAAGAGATTTAGGGCTTTTGAGGCGCCGGCTAACGATACAGAGCGAAATGAGATTTGTACTTCGTATATATACACCAAGAGATAGAGAGAGTGCGTGTGGAAATTTATTAATGATGACAAAAAAGTGGCGCACGATAAAAAGATAGGGCGTAGGTTAAAGAGCATGTTTTAATGTTCTACAACCTTTTTCCTTTACTCCTCAAAAAATATTTAAAAAGATTAATTTTTGGTATTTTATAAACTACTATCTCCAGAGCAGAAGTCTTTGCTGCCAGAGCAATCCTAAAGGTTGAATTTTAACACGGTTAATTATTTCAAGGTCCGTACACTGTGAAAATACCGAAGTTTATAAATTATTATATTTAGGCGAATGCCCGCGCGTTGGTAGAAACACGTATATAGTTAAAGTATTTACAAATATATGTTTTGTTTTTAAATATAACAATAACGTTGTTGTTAAATTTGATATAATAATTTTTATACTAAATTGATATAATATATTGATTTTTTTAATTATATAATAATATATACATCTATTATAACATCATAATCTCAATCGTTTGAATGACTTCTACCCGCAAGTTACAAATGAATAAAATTAAATATAATATACAGTTTAATGTTATTTATAGTTGTTATCGTTAATTAATTTTTTTTAAATTTATTTGTTTAATGTTTTAATTTCTATCATTATAATTATTTAAAACATCAAACTTTATTTTTTGATTTTAAATGTAACAATATAATCATTTATATAGAATTATTTTTAACAATTGTTATTGTAAGTTATTTTAAGCTACTTATTTGGAAACTTTTAACGATTATAAAAATACATTTAGGAAATATTTTGAGTAAAATTGAGATTACAATTTAGTTTTTTTTTTGTGCATTTATCACTATAATTTATCATTGTTAACTATTTACAAAATATTCTTTGGTTTTTTTAGTGGAACTGAAATTTATATTTAAGTTGACATTGTAATGCACAGAAACACCTATATAGTTGAATTATTTATAAATATATGTTTTTTTAAATATAACAATAACGTTGCTGTTAAATTTGATATAATAATTCGTATACTAAATTGATATAATATATTTATTATTTTCAATTATATAATAATACATACATCTATTATAACTTTATAATCTCAATCATTTCAATGACTTTTATCCGCAAGTTACACATGAATAAAACTAAATATAATTTGTGGTTTAATATTATTTATAGCTGTTGTTATTGTTAACTAATTTTTTAAAATTTATTTGCTTAATGTTTTAATTTCTGTCATTATAATTATTTAATACATCAAACATTATTTTTTGATTTTAAAGATAACAATATAATCATTTATATAGAGTTATTTTTAACTATTATTATTATAAGTTATTTTAAGCTACTTATTTGAAAACTTTTAATGATTATAAAAATATCATTAGGAAATATTTTAATTAAATTGATATTACAGTTTAGTTTTTGCATTTATCACTATAATTTATCACTTTTAACTATTTACAAAATATTCTTTAGCTTTTTAAGTGGAATTGAAATTTATATTAAAGTTGATATTGTAATGTTATATTTATGTTCACAATTTAAGTATTTTGTCCAAGTTGTTCAAAAGTTGTAGCTTTAAACTGATAATGGTTTACATTTAACATCATATTAAATGTAATAAATTAAGTATAATATGTTAAAAGTTAAAGACGTAACTTTATAAGTAGAAGTAAAGATATTATTTTAAAATTGAAATTTAGTTTATTTATGATTACACTTTAAGTTTAGTATTTATTTAACCTTATTAACCAACTTATAATCATTATTAGAAAGACACTAAAATTTATCACTTTTAACTATTTACAAAATATTCTTTGGGTTGTTTAAGTTAAACTAAAATTTATATTTAAATTGACCTTGTAATATTATATTTAAATTAATAATTTAAGTATGTTATACAAATTGTTCCAAAATTGTATCTTTAAAATGAGAATGGTTTACATCCAACAATATACTAAAACTAATAAATTAAGTATAATATGTTATATGTTAAAAAACATAACTTTATTAGTAAAATTAAATATATTATTTTAATATTGAAATTTAGTGTATATATGATTACATGTTAGGTTTGATATTTATTTAACCTAATTAACCAAATTATAATTATTATTAGAAAGAAATTGAAGTCATGGAGTTTCAAATGAATGTGGTGAAAGGAAAAATAGATGGGAGTTTCAAATGAATGTGGTGTAAGGAAAAAGACTAATTTTATAAGTATATAATGATAATGATAATGATTTATTTATTGTTTGTTAATTTATAAAAATAATTTGTTGTCTTTATAAACTAGTTAGTTTCTAAAAAAACTATTTCGAAATCATTTTTAAGAATCTTATAAAAAAAAATTAAAAATATTTTAATCATTTATTATATTTGTTATAGGATTTTAGTTATATATATATATATATATATATATATATATATATATATATATATATATATATATATATATATATAAATGTTCATTTATATTATTTTACGTTTTCAATCTAGTTTATTATCTATTTTTACCATACATTATTAATTAAATAGCTAGTTTATAACAATTTAGCTAATAACTAGTTTTCATTGAGAGTTAGGTAGTGTTTTTTTTTGTCTGCAGATCTGTGTGACCCCTTCTATCTACGTCGCGCAGACATTAGCCTTCACAGACTTCATGTTTTTTTGAAGACTGCAGACCTAAAAATGTCTGCACGCTCTCTTCTTGGCGCAAATGTGGATCAGAGTCTTCAGACATCTTCTAGCCTAAAAAAACATATATATCTTTATTTTTTTTCAAGTTTTCTTTTAATTTATATTTTTCCAACTTTATTAATGATAAACAATTCGAAAAAAAATTACAAAACTAAAAAAAAAAATTCAACGATACAAACATGATATTTTTGACAAATTTATAAATAAAGATTTATTACAATAATAGTCGTTGAAGTTGTTTATATAAATATGAAAAAAAATCATAATATATTTTTATATTTTTTTGCCAAATTTTATAAAACATTATTTAATACAGTATCGTCAATTTCTCGAGAAAATATTTATGGTACGTTTTCAATAGATTTAATAAAAATCGAAGTTTATTTCCATCCATTTATATATCAAATTCTTTGATCACTAATTATAATGTTTAGTTATAACTTTGCAACCAAAATTGTTGGTTTTATCAAACATTTTGCCTCAGAAAAAACAAACAGCGTCTTAGTCTTCTAGATATGGTCTAATCCCCAACATAAATAAGCTAGTTTATAAATTGATTTATTATAATTTAATTTTCGATAAACCCAACAAAAATAAACTAGTTTATAAATTGATTTATTATAATTTAATTTTTGACAAAACTATAAAAATACCTTATCATAATTTATTGATAAACTAATTTTTCGGTTAACGTGTCAAATATGGTCTAACACGAAATACCAATTAACTACTACATTGAAACAAATTTAAAGGATGATAAAATAAACAGATTAGTGAAATTAGTAAAATTTAAATATAAGTTAAACTATTATATTATCAAAAAGTAATAGATTATCAATTAAAATATTGTTTAATGTTATAAAATATCAAGCTAAATTAAAGAACAAAATAGAAAATGGATTGTAAATAACTTTATTTCATCATTTGTGGTAAAAACAATCAAATTTTACAATACATAATACTCACTGTCTTCCCTAATAAATAAAAAACTTTTTGTCACATGTTACATTTTCATAGATTTGGTCACATGTCATTTTGTGGTTATTTTCAATTATTTTCTTTTTTTGCATGACATTTTTTGGGTTTTTTCATTTTATTAATTTCCACATAATATTTAAATGTCATAATTACAATAAATCTAACAATAAATGCATATCAATTTCATTAATTGACTTCCTTCTAATTTCAAATTTTCTAAATTAAAGTTTCATTTGTTTATTTATCTAAATTATTTGTTCAATTAAAAAAAACAAACATATTAATATTAATAATTCAATATTTTTCTATTTTTTCTTATAAATTCAAACTTCTCAAATGTTTAGAATTTCATTTTTTTTCTTTAAAATGAACCCATGTAATACATGAGTCTCACACCTAGTTTATACTAGACAAAGAAGATGAAAGGTGATGTATGTTATGAATGCTCATTATAGTGGTTGATAACTACACTCATAAAACTCATAATAATGTATGTTATAATGTACACTAACTATAGAGAGTGATGAGAGAATATAGGGAATTCAATAGTCATTCACTAAATAATAATGGGAAGTGATTCCTAAACAACAAGTTTTTGTCATACATAAATATTTATGCATTATAAAGTTGTACACTGCAACATTTTAAAGCATCGATTGTTGTGTATGGAGAAAAATTATTGTGTACAAATCATCTATCAATAATAATTCATAACACTCCCCCTTAAATGACGATTGTGTCATGCCTCGTTAAAACTTTAATAGGTAAAACCTCATGGGAAAAACCATTTATTAAGGAAAAAGAGTACATGATTAATAATATATATTGGGAACAATTGTCTCGTCAAAAACCTTGCTGAGAAAATCAGAAAACCCAATGGGGGAAAACATAGCTAAGGAAAAGAGTACAATATGTTTTCCAACTCCCCCTGATGGATACATCACTTGATTTTCTTTAAGCGCCTCATACCAATGTTTCGTACCATCATTCAAATTTGGATGTAGTAAGTGCTTTAGTGAAAAAATGAGTCAAGTTATTACTTGACTGAATTTTTGTGGATGCTGATGTCACACTCTTTTTGAAGATCATTGGTGAAAAAGAACTTGGGTGATATATGTTTGGTTCTGTCTCCTTTGATAAACCCTTCCTTGAATTGGGCTATACAAGCCGCATTATCTTCATATAGTAGGGTCGGAACATCCCTATTAGAAGTTAGACCATAATTCTTACGAATGTGACGAGTTAAATTTCTTAACCAAATACATTCATAGCTTGCCTCATGAGTTGCTATAATACATGCATGGTTAGAAGAAGCATCAACTAAAGTTTGTTTAAACAGAACGCCAAGAAATTGTGTTGCCTCCACAAGTAAATAAATCACCTATTTGGGATCGAGCTTTGTATAGATTAGATAAACATCTAGCACCTGTATAACCAATTACCTCTATATTTGATGAGTTTGATTAGTATAAGCCCATATCCATTATACCTCGAAGATATCGAAGAATGTGTTTAACTCCATCCCAGTGTCTTCTTGTTGGGCAAGAACTATATCTTGATAATAAGTTTAGAACAAAAGATATATCAGGACTCATATTATTAGCAAGATACATTAATTCACTGATAGCACTAAGATATGGTACTTCGGGGCCAAGAAGTTTTTCATGTTTTTCACAAGCTCGAAATTGGTCCTTTTTAGCATCTAAACGCCTTACTACTATCGGGTTACTCAATGGATGTGAGTTATCCATATAAAACATTTTAAGCACATTTTATAGATAACTGGATTAATGTATAAAAACTCTATTTTTGGTGTGCTAAGTTTGAATACCAAAACAAATTTTCGTTTTACCAAGATCTTTCATTTCAATTTTTTCTTTCAAACAAGAAGTGGCATTTTCCAATTCTCCAGAAGTTCCAATTATGTTCAAACCATCTACGTAAACAGCAATTATCATAAATTTTGAATTGGATCTTTTTATGAATATACATGGGCTTAATGGTTCATTTTTATAGCCCTCTTTCAATAGAAACGTACTTAAACAATTGAACCACATACGGCCAGATTGTTTCAATCCATACAAAGACTTATTTAATTTTACCGAATATACTTCTCGAGAATTAGGAGTTTGTGCTTCTAACACCTTAAACCCTTCTGGAAATTTCATATAAATATCATTCTCAAGTGAACCATATAAATAGACGGTAACTATATCCATTAGACACATCTCCAGTTTTGCATGTGTTGCCAGACTTATTAGATAACGAAATGTAATTGCATTAACCATAGGAAAGTACATTTCTTCATAATCAACTATGAGCCTTTGGTTAAAACCTTGTATGCCGAGTCTTGCTTTATACCTCACAACTTCATTTTTATCATTTCTTTTTCACATAAATACACATTTGTGTCCCAGTGATCTTACTCCGTTTGGTGTACGGACTACAGGTCAAAAAACTTTTCGTCGGGTAAGAGAATTAAGCTCTTTATTGGTTGCATCTTTCCATTTTGGCCAATCTTTTCTATTTCTACATTCCTCTATAGAATGTGTTATAAAATATGATCAAATAACAATATAAATTATAAAGTAAAGAAGGACATGAGGGTGAAGAGATACTTTATTCCAATACTTGTGATGAAATCATCCATATTTATCTTGAATAAATAAATAAATAAATAAATAAATAAATAAATAAATAATAAACATTCAACTTAGAGAAATAAAGCCATATATTATTCCTTTGAGAAGATTGTAATGACATCATTTCTCATGACACGACTTTGACATAAAACGATAAGAAATGACATAAAACAAAACTATTACATATTATTCTTCCATGATCATCCATAACACCACTTGTCCCTTATGGGTAGATAAGATAATCAACAACATCCAAATGTGCTATTTTTGGTTGATCTTTGTGAAAATCATTTTGAATAAAGTTTGTTTCGATATTTTATTTTCTTTACATTTTAGCGAAGCTTGATAAAGATCAACAAAATGCTTTTGAGAGCGACATGTACAAAACCAATGACCGGTCATTCCACTTTGGTGACAAATATATTCAACTTTTTTTTGCCTTGACCACTTTTATCATTAGGATGTGGGCTTTTATTATTTTCCAACTTCTAGTGGTTACTTGCAATCTTGTTCTTGTTGTTACGATAATTATGATGACCTCCACGACATCGGTTAGACCCATGTCTATTATGATTATATGATGTTGCATTTACTTCCGAGAATGACTAGAACCGATCGGGCGTGATAGATGATTTTCCATCAATAGATCATTGTTTTTTTTTCAGCCACAAGAAGACATGAGATTAATTCAATTTTTATTTTATTTTAAACATTTCTCAATATTTGTTACTGCATGAGTAAGTTAGTGGCATGAAAAGTAGAGGAAGTTTTCTCTAGCATAGTTTTCCATAGTGAAAATACTAATCAAAATAAAGACATGTATGTTAAGGAATTATTAGTTAATAAAGTCCAAAAAATAACTTGTAAGCATTGTATATGTGAACTTATAAAAAATGTGACAACTCGAAATATTTTGGATCAAGCAAGGTCTAAATTGTAACCCTATTACAATGAAAACCTTGAAAACCATTAGAGCATAAGTGCATGTATATAGAAGTATACACTTTGAAAGTCACATATAAGGTAACCTCTTGGAAAGTAAACAAGTTAATCAAGACAAAATGAGACAAATAAATTGGGGTTCAATCTGCAATGCAATCAAACAAGGATCAAATGAGGTTAGCACAGGAACTTGTAATTGTGTCCCAATCTTGAACACTTCAATTATAAGGACAACATATTTGAGTTGCTATTAACTAAGACCATAAACACCTTCCTAGGATCCATCTAAGACCGTCAACACCTTTAATGAGGTATGCTTGGCCGTAAACACCTCTAATGGGCCATGGTTTGGCCGTGAACCCCCTAAGAAGCATTAGTTTGGTCGTGAACACCTTTAGGGGACCACCCTTGGCTGTAAACTCCCTAAGGAAGCAATCTTTGGGCGTAAACTACATGGTGGACCCATACTTGAGCGTAAACACCACCCTAGGAAGTATCTTAGGGCGTAAACACCATAAGAAGCAAGTACTTGGGGGTAAACACCTTCATAGGGAGCATCTTGCGCGTAAACACTTAGATATTTTAAGTGTTTATGGATTTATGAGTTGTATTTTGCCATTTTCCCATGCAATCACGGATCCTTATGAATTATCCAACAATTCTCCAAGTAAACTTCAAATCAGCTTCACATCAACCTCCACCCTCTTATCAAGGAACGTACACAATCACTTATCAATCCTATCCTTCCTTTATGAACGTAAACCACTCCTCATCATATCCCATTTATCGTATCCACTTTCTGTGAACTCCTAAATTACTCTCAAACGTATTCAAGCTTCAAGTCTTAATCCTTCAAAGCATTCCCTAGATCTTGTAAGTATTTCATGTTTAGCTAAGTAGTTTCACATATTATTTTGTTTATTTCATCATAATATTCTTAGGATATTCTAAAGTTCAAAGAGTTTATCAAACTCTTCAAGTGTTAGGACTTGAAAATTCTCAACATCTCTCCAAATCATCCACCAAACCAAATCAATGTGAGCTTACATGTTTATGTGTGTTGAAATGTTTTTTTAATATCATGTTAATACTCCATAAACTTGAGATTTTACAAGTCTCATGTAATTAGAGCTAAGTTAACTTTGTATATATCTACATATTTTTGTATTATATTAAACATAAAATAAAGTTACTAGGTAAAATATGATGAGTTATACTCAAAATGGCAACTTGGTGGTTAAAAATACTTTTATCACTAAAACTTCTGTAAACATTGAAACTTAATTGATTTTATGGATTAATATGAGATTTTGGTGGAACTAGTGACAATATTTTAGTCACAACAAAAATAGAATATTTTGTTTGCAAAGATCTCCATAAAATTTTAGGTATGTCAAAACACCCTACAAAACTTGGTTATTTTTCTAAAAATAAATGTTGCTAGTAAAACAATCATGTTATGTGGATACCATGTCAAGGGTTTTAAATTTAGTATATTATGTCATATTCATAACATATTACAAGTTGACAAACTATTAGTGATTATTATAATTATCAATATAAATAATTTTATCAAGTCGGTATACAAAACAGAGTTTTATGACAGTAATATCTGTGTGTCATAAACTGTCCATCATAAAACTTTCAGAAATACAAGTAATAAGCTATATGTCATAAAGCAGTAAAGCGCATGTCATAAAACTACAGTCATAACTTTACACAAGGAAAACATTATTTGCATTATTTAATAATGAGAGTCAAAACTCACGTACATTCCGTTAAGCCTCTTGTGAGATTTGTTTTTTTTCTTCACCGTACCTACCTAGTTTACATTGTAAGTTTTGTAGTTATAACCAGAGTTTCCTGGAGGGGGAGCGGAATAATTGTGTATAAATATATACAAGGTTGACACCCCACACATGTGTTGTTCGCTACATCTAGACCGACCAGTCTAAGGTGACAAATATCTTTCATAGTAGTTGACGCCTGAAGAACGTCAGGACAGACATTCTCGTCATATTAGTATGGTTGTAACGAATCACATAGAGTACGGTCCTATTAACATTGGAGTTTACAAATAATATACACTCCATTTGTTTTATAAAATACAAAACTATGTTTCGTATATTTTGTCAACTGATTTCACAACTTCGGTCTTAGGGTTTTAATACCACAACATCTTTTATATACAGGAAATATAGGATTTTCTGGGAACACCCTCTTTTCAGAAACAACAATAAAAAAACTAAAGAACATGCATGCAATTATATACGATTTTGGAATGAGACTCACAAACTACTTTTTATAAGAAAATATTGAATTTTCTGGGTTTTACAACTTACTATAAACAAAGCTATTACAAAGTTTTCTTACAAAAAAATGCTTATGAACTCACAAACTTTTTAGTTGACGCTTTTTAAAACGACTTGTATTATCAGGGATCTAGTAGAGAGGTATTCACCACGTTCGAGGCCCGGCGTCGCTGCATTATGTTTTTCTACTTTTGTTATTCGTGGTTAACTTTTTAACAAAACAAGTGTTGTAAGCAATGTAAATCTGACATTAATGTATGAATGTTTGTGTTGTTATGTTTCATTTTTTTCAATTGTTATGATACGACACATGACGTCCTCCGCCCCCGAACGTTTCCGTCGTTCCAGTTCGGGGGTGTGACAAATTGGTATCAAAGCATTGTTTATAGTGAACTAGTATATAAAACCATACAAGATATACAACTACAAATACAATGGGACTAAAACACTCTGACTAAAAGTATACTTTAAAAATACAAGTATTTTATAAAAGTATACGTACTTACTAGAACAATATCATAATGAGAAGAAAACAAAAGTAATTAGAGGTTGGACACTACAGTCAAACCGAGGCACTTATGTAATCATATTTGGGATAAATATAGCCTGATCAACTATATTTATTTGAGATATGACCAACATGTGCTTAGGAGTGATGGGGGTATTGCAACAAGCCTAAAACTTTCCAACTATACATGCAAGAGAACATTAGAATCGAACATAAAGTTTAAAATACTATAGGAGTATTTTAGGATACCATAGGACCCTCGCGCCGAAATCTTCTACATACTTTTCATACCTCCATTCTCGCGCAGGCAACATGGCTGACTTTCATCTTCACGGAGACCACTACTGCAATGCCCTAGTGGCCAACGTATGGGTTGAAGAGGAGCCGGGAGAGGTTCAAGAGGAAAACCCGGAAGCAGGTCCCGAAGAACACCAGGTAACAGACTACGAGGGGGAGAATTACAATGAAGAGTTAAACGATGATGAAGGCACCAGAGGGATCCTTAGCGACCCTCACTCTTCGGGAGCAACACCGAACCAACACACAACACAAGAGGATCCTACCGACCGTCTATGCTCTTTAGAGGAGGAAGTGGCCACCCTAAAGCAGCAGCTCTTTGCAGCCGAAGCTAGGGCAGTTCAAGCAGAGCAGAGGGTAGATGAGACCACTCGTGAAATGAGTGAAATGGTCGAGCTCATTGTGCGTTATTTCGCCATATGAGCGTCATTAAACTACTCGCACTATGTCTTAGGTTTATTATGTACTTCGTTATAACTAGTAGTCTTGAATCAAGAGAGGTACACCCTCCAAGATCCCGTGTAATCCAAATCAACTAATTGAACTGATATCTATATCCTCTTTTGCTAAACTTAACGATCGTCCACTATCTACTACTACATACTACCATTAATACATCATAGGGATGTAGGTCGAAACAATGAGAATCGTGCAACCAAAACATGTGACTTATATGCGTGCATGCATAAGTGCATATCTATAATCATAAATGAGATACATCTAGAAATGACCCAGGTTACTTACGAACCAGTTTCTCATCATGCAACAGAATCATGTCTTCCCGTGAAAATAACCAGAGCAACGGCAAAACACCAATTCTACGGATCGACAACACAACCTTCCAAGCCGCTATAACAGCTGTCGTGACAGTCGTCATGGCACAACAACGCCAACAACCCAAATGGAAATGGAAACAATGCCAACAATTCCAACCGTGGTAGCAACCAAGGAAACCAACAAGTGACGATCTACCAAGACACTCCGAACCCCAAACCTAAGAACATGAGGAGAACGTCTGGGAGTAAGAAAAAGGGACAACCAACTCAAGAGCCCTCGAAGAAACAACATATTGTTGTTGTCCATGCTACCACAACACCTGCCACGCCAACACCAGTGAGACACTATGCTGGGATTCACTCAAAATGCAACAAGTGCAGTTTCCATCATAGTGGATCCTGTCGAGAGTTGCATTGCAAAAGGTGCAACAAGAAGGGGCACACCACCCGTCTCTGTAGGGCTCTGGCCCGACTCACCACTCCAACCCCTGTGGCTGGAATAAGACTGATATGCAACAAATGCGGTGAGATGGGACATTTCAATAGGGATTGTCCAACAGAGAGAAATGACGGAGGAGCAGGAGGAGTTTAACAACTGGACATGAAGAAGTAACAAGAAACCCTATCAAGATTTTTTCTATGTCCCCAATACACAATATTAAACATTTAAATTCAAAAAAAATTGCCAATTAAAAATCATAATCATAAATTATTCCCTCGTTTGAACAAAAAAACATCATTTGTATAAAAACTAAGGATTCTTGCGAGTTATGATGGATTAGTGTATACATTAGGGTCATATATAATTAAGATTCTAAAGGCTTAAAGTGCGTGATTCTGCCTTATTTTCTGTTCCTTGTCTGGTTGTGGATTTAGGGCAGAGTCACTCAGTCGGCTGTCTTCTCAATCTGAATTATACATGACTTGTATACACCAAGCGATTATAGAGGGACCTAGTAGGGATTATATTATAAAATTTCATCAACTTATATCAAAGTACTCGTATTTCTAGAACACCCAAAAATCCAGGGCGAAGTAATTGCAGTAGTAATAACATGGATGAAACCAGTAGTGTTAAAAGCATGCACATAGAACACCTTATAGCTTTAAACAATCATTCCTTCCAAACCAACTCAACGTTTTTTGTCATGAAAAGTCCATCATAGTCATTCAACATAGACTGGATCGACCCTCACAGTATCAATTCCAATCACTACAAAGAGACCTTTCGCCTTACCCGAGCGATTAACAAAACTCCTTCAACCCATAACTACAAATCCCCGGATCATCTCTAGCATCTAGGATCGCGAGTACTTAGGTGAGAGATAACACGCTACTTCCTAGCCCCAAAATAAATATGAGAAACAATAAACAAAAGACATCAAGGGAATCCTAAAGGTTTACAACCTCCCCCAGATATTCCCGAAGTTCTTTCAGAAACATCACCCATGTGCTAAGTTGAGTTTGGAATTGACTCGACTCTTTGAACCATTCCAGTAACCAAACCCTCGATACCACTTAGCACCAACACATGAACATATATTGTCTGATCAATAGAACGACCTAATAAGTCAGGAAATTATCAGACCAAGCCTCTAACCTTAGGAAAACGCCCGTCCAACTCTTGAGGAGGAAAATCGGATTGCCCATAGGACAACTGAACACTAAGAGTCAAGCAAAAACCCATCGTCAAGGATTGATATTCTGTATTCCGAATCGACAGCCCACTAACCCAACTCTAGGAATCAAGCAATGGCCGACACTCCCCTAGTTCAGGATTCCGTAGGGAGAGAACTCCTGAGACAACCTAGGATTCATAAGGCTAGCTGCAGCACGCGCAACCTCAACCTTGGTAACAATAGTGCCAATCCTTAAGGCCTAGGAACACTACTTCTAGAACACCAGGAACACAATCTTCAGAAGATCATTCAGGATCCCCGCCAAGATAGTTCTGGTAACCTATAACCTTCAGTTACCATAAAACTCAACATCATACATCCCACATTCCACGTATTCAACCTTAATAAGTGTATGACCACCGAAGCTCTAGCAATCCCACTCGACGAGATTAAGGTAAACAAGAACCCACACCTCGAAGAGGAGCATGTGGAGATCATAGGCTGGGAAATCAAAGGAACAAGGTCAAATACCAATAGATAAAGTCCGTCGGAACACCAAGCAAAGACCCAAATTCCCACCTAGGAATGAAGAAGTCGGATGAAACAGAGATACCCACAACTTTCTCCAAGTTGCAAGAATAGTCCAAGAAGCTAATTTCGGGATGAAATTCACTCTAACGGGGGGATGATGTGACAACTCAGAATATTTTGGATCAAGCAAGCTCTAAATTGTAACCCTATTACAATGAAAACCTTGAAAACCATTAGATCATAAGTGCATGCATATGAAAGTATACACTTTGAAAGTCACATATAAGGTAACCTCTTGGAAAGTAAACAACTTAAGCAAGACAAAGCGAGACAAATTAACTAGGGTTCAATCTGCAATGCAATCAAACAAGGATCAAATGAGGTTAGCACAAGAACTTGTAATTGTGTCCCAATCTTGAACACTTGAATTATAACGATAACATATTTGAGTTGCTATTAACTAAAACTATAAACACGTTCCTAGGATCCATCCAAGACCGTGAACACCTTTAAAGAGGTATTCTTGGTCGTAAACACCTCTAATGGGCCATGGTTTGGCCGTGAACACCTTTAGGGGACCACCCTTGGCCGTAAACTCCCTAAGGAAGCAAGATTTGGGCGTAAACTCCATGGTGGGCCCATACTTGAGCGTAAACACCACCCTAGGAAGTATCTTAGGGTGTAAACACCATAAGAAGCAAGTACTTGGGCGTGAAAACCTTCCTAAGGAGCATCTTGGGCGTAAACACTTAGATATTTTAAGTGTTTATGGATTTATGAGTTGTATTTTTCCATTTTCCCATGCAATCACGGATCCTTATGAATTATCCAACAATTCTCCAAGTAAACTTCAAATCAGCTTCACATCAACCTCCATCCTCTTATCAAGGAACGTAAACCCTCCTTTATCATTCCTATACTTCCTTTATGAACGTAAACCAATCCTCATCATATCCTATTTATCATATTCACTTTCTGTGAACTCCTAAATTACTCTCAAACGTATTCAAGTTTCAAAGTCTTAATCCTTCAAAGCATTCCCTAGATCTTGTAAGTATTTCATGTTTAGCTAAGTAGTTTCACATATTATTTTATTTATTTCATCATATTTACACATAAAATTATGTGTTAATATTCTTAGGATATTCTAAGGTTCAAAGAGTTTATCAAACTCTTCAAGTGTTAGGACTTGAAAACTTCTCAACATCTCTCCAAATCATCCACCAAACCAAATCAATGTGAGCTTCATACTCCACTCTTTTCGAGTTTTCATTCTTTTTTTTGGGGGGGGGGGGATACAAGTAAAATATTGTTTAAATCCTTAGATAATTGCATGCACCCAATTGCTTACATGTTTATGTGTGTTGAAATGTTTTTTTTTATTTCATGTTAATACTCCATATACTTAAGATTTTACAAGTCTCATGTAGCTAGAACTAAGTTATCTTTGTATAGATCTACATATTTTTGTGTTATATTAAACATAAAATAAAGTTACTAGGTAAAATATGACGAGTTATACTCAAAATGGTAATTTGGTGGTTAAAAATATTTTTACCACTAAAACTTGTGCAAACATTGAAACTTAATTGATTTTATGGATTAATATGAGATTTTGGTGGAACTAATGACAAGATTTTAGTCACAACAAAAATAGAATATTTTGTTTGCAAATATCTCCATAAAATTTGGGGTATGTCAAAACACCCTAAAAACTTGGTTATTTTTCTAAAAATAAATGTTCTAGTAAAACAATCATGTTATGTGGATACCATGTCAAGGGTTTTAAACTTAGTATATTATGTCATATTCATAACATATTACAAGTTGACAAACTATTGGTGATTATTTATAATTATCAATATAAATAATTTTATCAAGTCGGTATACAAAACAGAGTTTTATGACAATAATATCTGCGTGTCATAAACTGTCCATCATAAAACTTTCAGAAATACAAGTAATAAGCTATATGTCATAAAGCAGTAAAACGCGTGTCATAAAGCTGCAGTCGTAACTTTACACAAGGAAAACATTATTTGCATTATTTAATAATGAGAGCCAAAACTCGTGTACATTCCGTTAAGCCTCTTGTGAGATTTGTTTTTTTTCTTCACCGTACCTACCTAGTTTACATTGTAAGTTTTGTAGTTATAACCAGAGTCTCCTGGAAGGGGAGCGGAATAATTGTGTATAAATATATACAAGGTTGACACCCCACACTTGTGTTGTTCGCTACAGCTAGACCGACCAGTCTAAGGTGACAAATATCTTTCATAGTAGCTGACGCCTGAAGAACGTCAGGACAGACGTTCTCGTCATATTAGTATGGTTGTAACGACTCACATAGAGTACAGTCCTATTAACATTGGAATTTACAAAGAATGTACACTCAATTTGTTTTATAAAATACAAAACTATGTTTCGTATATTTTGTCAACTGATTTCACAACTTCGGTCTTAGGGTTTTAAGATCACAACATCTTTTATATACAGAAAATATAAGATTTTCTGGAAACACCCCCTTTTCAGAAACAACAATGGAAAACTAAAGAACATGCATGCAATTATACACGATTTTGGAACGAGACTCAAAAACTACCTTTTATAAGAAAATATTGGATTTTCTAGAGTTTCACAACTTACTATGAAAAAAGATATTACAAAGTTTTCTTACAAAAAAAATGTTTATGAACTCACCGACTTTTTAGTTAACGCTTTTCAAAATGACTTGTATTCTTAGAGATCTAGTAGACATGTATTCACCACATTCGAGGCCCGACGTGGCTGCATTATGTTATTCTACTTTTGTTATTCATGTTTAACTTTTGAACAAAACAAGTGTTGTAAGCAATGTAAACTTGACATTAATGTATGAGTGTTTGTGTTGCTATGTTTCATTTATATTCAATTGTTATGATACGACACATGACGTCCTCCGCCATCGAACGTTTCCGCTGGTTTGGATGTGTGACAAAAAATACATACCTAACAATGACAAGAGCGATAAGAAGTTAGAGCTCTATGGTAAAGTCGTGTTGATAACGTGTTATAAAATATGAAAGCTAAATTAAAGAACAAAGTAGGAAATGGATTGTAAAGAACTTTATTTCATCACTTGTGGTAAAAACAATCAAACTTTACAATACATAATACTCATTATTTATACTACACAAAGAAGATGAAATGTGATGTATGTTATGAATGTTCATTATGGTGGTACATAACTACACTCATAAAACCCATAATAATGTATGTTATAATACACACTAACTATGGATAGTGATAGGAGAATATGTGGAATCCAATAGTCATTCATTAAATAATAATTGATAACATTTAATAAATTTTAGACAATTTTTTTCTCATAATTATAAATGAAATATTTATTGGTAAATGAAACATGAGTTGTCTTTTTTTTTTTGGAACGACAAATGTACAAAAGAAGAAATTACAACATTTGTAAAAAGATTACAACTCCGATCACTCCAATTGCAATTCCCTAAAATACCCCTATATTTAAGCCAACCGAAAACCTTTGTAACAATGTTGTCCGCTAGAACCATGAAAGAGATCCCACCTTGTTGAAGACTTTGTTATTCCTAGCTTTACATCGATTCCATAAGAAACCATACATGATGGCAATAAAAGTCTCTTTTTTTAGGACATAGACCCCATTGAGTAACAAAGAGAACTAACTCACCCACCGAGTTAGCGGAAGCCGAAGGCAGTGGCGGATTTACTATATATCCCGGGGTAGCCCGGGATACCCCTAAAAAATAATTCCTTAGTGTAACTTTTTTACGAATTTTTTTCTTATTGTGTATTACGTGATTTTTTTTATGTCGGAATACCCCTTTACACTTCCGAGATACCCTTTACTATGATCCTGGATCCGACTCTAGCCAAAAGGATATTACACAAATTACAAATCCAAAACAAGGCATCATGAACTAAAGGACAACCCGACAAAACATGGTCACTCTCGTCCACCCGAGAGGTACACCATTGACAAGCAAAAATTACATTATGAATCCTCTTTTATTCAAGGCATGGTGGTAGGTATATGATTAAGACATGCCCTCGAAACAAAGCATGTAACTTTGGAAGGGACAAAGTGAATCCAAATTGTGGGGTTGTTAACAATATTTGTTAATCATAATTTAACATTACTTATGCATTAACAATATTTGCTAATCATAATTTCATAACTTTAATTGATCATAATATCTTCATTTGTTTTTATTTAATTATTTATAATAAGTAATATTTTCAAATGAGTCAATGTATAAATCATATCTTGAATGAGACCTTGTGAATAAGTTGATGTTTATTGGTGATTTATGTAGATTTTTTCAGAAAAAATAAGATAAAAATACGTGAATATTTTTTACTCATGAAGTAAAAGAATTTTTTTGTTTAAATATTAATTATTAAACATAATAAAAGAGTTTATTATGTTTAATTATTTATAATAAGTTATTTTGTATATGGTTAATGTTCAAATCGCATAATTACCTGAAATACGATTCCTTAAATTTTTGCATAAAAGAATTTATCGTTAAATAATAACCTCTTGTGCTGTTGAAATGTCGTTATTAGTAAAAAAAATTAAAATTAAAAGAGATAAACCAAATTTTTGTATAAAAGGTATGAATTTTTTTTTATATTACTATTCGGTAGACTAAAAAAAATATTTGGTTGCAATTCTCGAAAGGCATCTAGCCTAAAAACATGTCTATATGCATAGTACAACTAAAGAAGGTAGTTGGCAGTTTCTTGGCCACACCAAAAGAACACAGGATTTTGTTTATTTATTTCCATAAAAAGCAAAGCCAATTAATGAACTAATTATAAGGAGACAAACATTTTTGGCGGTTATATTTAACTAATAACTCACTTATAAAATAAATCATAAAAGCATAAAAATAAAGTTTGGATCGAAATAGTTATGTATGAAGGAGAAAAAACAAATAAGGTTTGAAAGAATATTTTGATTCAAACAATACACAAATAACAATTATTAGAAAGTTAAAATACTTTAATAAAAAAAACTATAAAAAATATGTAAAAGACCAAAAGTAACTTTGATGTGCATGGTAACAAATTTGTATTTGCAATTTACGAATAGGGCTGTTCACTAATTGGATAAAACCGAATTGTCCAATTGGACAATTTGGATTGGACTATTTGGTTCGGATATTCGGATTTTTGGATTGGTTTTCAACAAAACCGAATTATTATTTTGGATTTCGGATTGGTTTTGATTTATAAAATATGAACCGAATAGTCCACAAAAACCGAATAATTATTTAATTAATTATTTATTTGTAATATATATCTATAGTTGTTTATTAATTTTGTAATTTATTTTTTCAAATAGGTTCAATACGTTTTACCCGATAAAAAAAACATTAATATGCATTTTCTCTGAAAAGTTTTCTATCTATAAAATATTTAACTATAATATATCTTCTTAGTAGTTCTTTATAAATTTCAAATCACAACTAAATTATTTGTTTTCGTTTATTGTGTAAAGTTGGATAATATATAATTATATGTCGTTTTAAAATATCTTGGTTTTTGAAAACCGAATTATAAAAACCGATCCAACCGAATTGTAATTGGATCGGATCGGATTGGATTTGAATATAGTTTGGACTATTTGGATCCATGTTTGAGAACCGAAATCAATTCGGATTCACTTGATTGGATCGGATCAAACCGATCCATCCAAACGAACACCCCTATTTACGAATGTCAACAATCCACATATAACGTATAGACGATAAGACCATATAAAGTGGACCATAAAATGATAAAAATAAAGTTTCAATCCAAACAATTATATATGAAAGAGACAGATAAATATTATTTTGAAAGTATATATATCTTAAGGAAATTAATAAAAACGAAAACTATAAAAAAGAATTATGTAAGGACAAAACGTAACTTTAATGCTCGAGTTAACTCCTTTGTAATTTGTATATATATTATAATTTACAAATGTCAAAGTCTATATATATCATGGTGACGATTATACGCTTTCAAATGGACCACAAAAATATCAAAATAAAATTTCGATTAAAAAAATTATATATGGACGAGATGGACGAAAATACAATTTGAAAATGTATCTTTAACAAATTAATAAAAAATATAAAAAGAAACTATATAATGGATCAAAAACATAACTTTAAAATATAGTAAAAGCCTCAATCGTAACTTATAAAGTATCAATAATTAAAATTTTAAATAAAAATTATCTAAGAGGAAAAATAGAAATACGAAAATCTGTTATTATGAAAAGACAAAATCTTTATTTATATTTTATAGATAAACTTATTATATAATTATATATTAAAATAATGACTTGATCTGTATTTAGTAACTTATACTCTAAATTTAGAAGAAAAAAATAGTTTATTCTCCTCACAAATTCATTTTGCAAATATGAATTAAGTTAGTCTTTTGTTAAGAGCACTCGGTATCAGACAGTTTTTATCTCGTTGTTGTTGAGGTGGATTGCTCACAACGTCGTTAAGACACAAAAACACCACCACCCCCCCCCCCCCCCCCTTGCTCGTTAAGAGGGTGTTAAGGTAATTCTCATGATAACGAAAATGAGGTAAAACACCTATTTTGATTAGTTGTTCCTTCATCAACCATTTAACTCATTATATTTGTTTACATTTTATCATTATCACATACTATTTCAGGTGACAATTGTAACAAGTGAAAACATTTAACAAGTTAAATAATCAAATATATATATAAAAAAAAAGTTGTCGAAATGTGAACATTTGTTTACAGTATTTTTAAGATATTTTTTTCTTATAGATTTTTTATAATACAATGTTTTAAATTTCTCTTATAGGTTTTTAAACTTTTTTTTTTTATATTTTCATATAATTTTCACAATATTTTTAAGATATTTTTTTCTTATAGATTTTTTCTAATACAATGTTTTAAATTTCTCTTATAGGTTTTTAACTTTTTTTTTTTTTTTTTTTATATTTTCATATAATTTTCACAATATTTTCAAGATATTTTTTCTTATAGATTTTTTCTAATATAATGTTTTAAATTTCTCTTATAGATTTTTTTTTAACTTTTTTTATATTTTCATATAGTTTTCACACAACTGCCTTTAAACCAAGTATTTTCTAAATGTTTTAAATTTTTCTTACAAGTTTTAAATTATTATTTTTTAATATTTTCATACAATTTTTTTTATAACTTTCATATCTAAACTTTCTTTTACATCATTTTCAAAATGTTTCATATATATTGTATGACAATTTAATACTTTTTTATAACATTTTAAAATATTTTGTTAAATACATTGTATTAAAAAGTTAAAAAATTTATAAACTTCTAATTAAAAAGTATAAAAAACTTATAATAATTTTTAAACAGTTACATATTTAATTTATTTAATTTTATTGTTAGATACTATTTATTTTAAAAATATTGCACATGCTTCAAAACAAAAGAAATATATATATATATATATATATATATATATATATATATATATATATATAAATAAGAGGCTGTTTAAAATATTTCATAAAAATAGAAAATATATCTGTAAAAATACTAAAAAGAAAAGTTTAGAATTGATTAATGATTAATTAATATTTATGATAGTAAGTTTTTGTGAAAAATAAGTTTGTAAATGAGATAAATAATCAATCACTATGGATACTTTAAAAGCAACACTTAAATAAATAAATAAATAAATATAAAAAATAAAATTTCTATTAAAAATGAGAAAAATAACTTATCATGATAATCAACTTTTTATTTTGTTTATATTTAGATAATTTATATATTCTTTTTCACATATTTAACCATTTAAGTTAATTGTTAATATTGTCACCTGAAATAACCGGTAACAATTGTAATATATAAAACATTTAATAAATTAAATTATCAAATATATATAAAAAAAAGTTTGTATAAATATAAACAAAACAAAAAAAATATTACCATGTATTCTCTTCTTATATAAAATGATGGAACAAAAATAAAATATCTTTCTACAACAACTTGGGTGATAACTGATTAGACCATGACTACTACTTGAATGGGGTGAATGGACATACGTGGAGACACGAGATTGAATACAAAAAAATCCCTTTTTCCAGATCAGTAATTACCAAAACCACAACAAACGCGCAACAAGCACTTGTACTTCCTTCTTTCATAGTAGCACATGTTTCGGCGAAGGGGAAATTCTCAACGCACTCACGTAAAGCAATGTACGAGATTTGATTCCGTAAAACGACTAAAGAATCAATAATAGTCCGAGTCGGTGATCGGCAGCGGCTCGTCACCGCTCGTTGTGCCCCTCTTTCTCTTATCTTTATTTTATAAAATCTTAGTGGGCCCCACGTTAACTGCTTTCATATGTGGTTGAATCCTAGCCGTTCGATCCTCACTCTACAATCACTGCACCAAGTCCTTACAGTACCTGAATACCTCTTCGGTTTAAAAAGGAAACCTATTTTGACTTCCCAAGTCAATGTCTGTTACTTTCTTCTTTCCTTCTCTCGCGGTATTTTAGATGTTAGAAGAAATACTTAGAATCTTATTTTTGTTATTCTTTTCCTATTATATACTTCTAATTAGTAATTTTGATTTTATCATATATATTTTTAATTTAATATATTTATATCTATGAAGTATGAATAGATAGGAAAGTTGTTAACTTGTGTATAAATTAAACCGTTACAACTTTAAAAATAAATAACATATAAAAACCAATTTTGTAGTATTTGCATACATCCCCTTGTTTAAAAGCATATCATTTTCAAGACTTTTTTTGTCGATAAAGTAATGTAGCATAAGGTGCAGATTCTTTGTATATTTATTGTTTTAATTAAATTTTATGTTATTTAATTTTTATAAGCTTTGTGTTTTTTAGATAATTACTCATAAAAATTATTTTCATTTTCAAGAAACATATAGTCGATACAGTATATGATGATATGTTTTAGTAGAGACAATATTTGATTGTTATATCAAACACGTGAATCATATTTTGGCTATTTAAAAACTAAACAAATAATTGATTAAATTTTATTTAATGTCTCGTTCCTTTCATGTCTTCTTACATGTTATAATTTGTATAAAATAAAAAGATTATCAGATTATTGAGCTCTTTAAACTTTATATTTTCTACTTTCTTTTACGACCATGACCATGGAATGGATGATTGAAATGGAAGTCTAAGATACCAAATATTCCATTGCAATGGTGCTTATTTCCTTTGCTTTGCCAACCCTTCTATATGATTCCTTAGCATATATGCCCTTATATAATTATTGACCAAAACATTTCTATTCTAAGTAACACAAACAAGACATTAAATAAAATTTTTATGTAGCAAATATTCAAAATGAAATATTTTTAATACATAAGATACATGTGATGCCTACTTCCTAAAACCAAATTCTACGTTGAGCTCATTTTTTAAAGCTATTATATTTTAACATCATTTATTTTTCCAAATAATATAACATAAAATATAATCGTTACATTATTCATTATTCATTAACATCATGCTAAAGTTTTATGTATGCAATTTTGGTCCAAGAAATTTGAGTTTATATAATAATAGTTTACTTAAATAGTTTCAAGTTTGAGTATATATATATATATATATATATATATATATATATATATATATATATATATATATATATATATATATATATATATATATATATATATATATATATGACTTAGGAGGGTAACTACCTTTTATCCGTGTTCACATATTGGCAACTACTTTTTTTTTGTACATAATAAAACAACTAACTTGTTTTAACTGTTTAAATTACACCAATATTACCGGCTAATACCTGTTTTAACCGGTAACTCAAAGGGAAAATGACTTAGGAGGGTAACTACCTCTTATCCGTGTTCACATATTGGCAACTTCTTATTTTTTGTTCATAAGAAAGCAACTAACTTGTTTTAACTGTGTAACATCCCAAAAATCATGACCAAAAATTTCGTTTTTAATTTAATACTAAAACCATAATTGTCAAACCATTAATTTAATAATCCGACATCGGGCCCCGCCTGACATTGAGCCCCGCTCGGTATACAAATTTGTCTCTCTTAGGCCCCGCCTGTCTCCGGGCCCCGCCCGCTAAACACATACAATCATATAACATACTAACACATAAAGAAACATACTCTATTATATCTCTGTCCTAAGAAACATACTCTGCTAATAATGAGATAGGGATGCAAGTTTGATCCGCGGATTTGGGTATCCGTGGGGACCCGACCCTAACGGGGCGGGTATTCCCCGACTTAACGGGTAATGGGGCGGGGATGGGGCTTTATTTTCAAACCCGAAGCGGGTACGGGTGGGGGCGGGTATGACATTATCCATCCGTTTAATACCCGAATATATATAAACGGAAACACAATCCTGTGAGATTCCTTTTTATAAAGATGTCTCATTTTGTTGTTTTCTCGTATATAGCCGATGTGGGATGTCTTTAACCCCTCTGTCTTTATAAGTTTATACATCATATATCATTTTTACTTCTTTTTGTTCTAACTAACGTTAAACCAATTTAAGTTACGTTATCGAACTGCTAATAATAGGTATACTATCGATGCAAGTTTTGAGAGATATTCACATGTTATATTATAAATTATTAAGAGGGATATTGGAGGAAAAGTGTCCATCAACACTAAAATGACAAAAGCCAAAACCTTGGTGACATATTCCAATAACCCTTGTCAACCTCATCCCCATTCCATGCTAACACATTTTTTATATAGTTTAATATTCCTTTATAGTGTAATTCATAGACTGCAATTAATGATACTAATTTACTCGTAATAGTCAAGAGTAACATTTCAGTTCTTGAATAGATTAATTTATGTACGCTTAATTTTTTTTATAAATCTTTTGTTTTCTAAATAAATATTGTAGGCTAAAAAGGCTAATCCCACATTGTCCCAGTAGATACGTGATTTGAAGGGAAACAAATATATAAGGGGGAAGATGACTTGTGTAATTATCGTTGTATTTGACTTCCCATATCGTTTTGGTGATATAAACAAATGAGGGGGAACTCATTATAAATTAAAAGCACCTTAAGTTAATTTTGTATTTTGAAGGTGCTTGTTAAGAGTGTTTCTTAGTTTATATAAAACAAACTCAATAAATGGGATTTTAGTGTCGAGTATTTAAGCTTTCTTTCAATTTGTGAGCTAATCTTAAGCTGAGCAGTGGCTTTTTATGCTTTCTTAAGGAAAAATCTAAAGCGAAAGCCAATTAAATAAGCATTGAGCCATAAAAACGGGTGCCCGATGGGTTCCCCATACCCGGCGGGGATTTTTTCACCTGAACCCATCGGGGATTATGCGGGTCGGGGACGGGGATGGTTGTGCGTATCAGAGTTCGGGTTCGGGGACAATGATTGTAGTCCCCGCCAATATATGCCCCCGTTTGCATCCCTAGATACAGAACTTCGTCCGTACTCAGCTAGTTCCAACAAGGGCTTCAGTAGTGCAAGGTGAGTCTCCTCACTGTGTGAATGAGTCTAAGGCCACAATGCCAGCCCATATAGTCTATGAGTAGGAAGACCCGGGGGTTAGCCCTAGGCATTGTATGCTAGTATGTTATTCCAGACCAAGGTCCGATGTCGGGCGGGTGCCCGAGGAATGTTTGCATGTTAGATTATACTTGTTGTGTGTGGGATACTTGTATGTGCCTGGTAGGGAGGTGAGTGTGGGCGAGGTCCCGTATCTCATCACTAGTTGAGTACGGACGATGTTCTGTATCTCATTATTAGCAGAATATGTTTCTTAGAACAGGGATACAGTAAAGTACGTTTCTTTATGTGTTAGCATGCTATATGATTGTATGTTTTTAGCAGGCGGGGCCCGGAGACAGGCGTGGCCTAAGAGAGACAGATCTGTATACCGAGCGGGGCTCGATGCCAGGCGATGCCTGATGCCGGAGTATTAAATTAATGGTTTGACAATTATGGTTTTAGTATTAAATTAAAAACGAAATTTTGGGTCATGATTTTTGAGATGTTACACAGTTAAAACAAGTTAGTTGCTTTCTTATGTACAAAAAATAAGAAGTTGCCAATATGTGAACACGGATAAGAGGTAGTTACCCTCCTAAGTCATTTTCCCTTTGAGTTACCGGTTAAAACAAGTATTAGCCGGTAATATTGGTGTAATTTAAACAGTTAAAACAAGTTAGTTGTTTTATTATGTACAAAAAAGAAGAAGTTGTCAATATATATATATATATATATATATATATATATATATATATATATATATATATATATTAGTTAATTTATTCACATAATTATATTTTAAATGTAAATATTATTTTAGGTATATTTAAAAATTAAATATTTTTTAATAAGTTAAAGTTAATATAACAAAAAGGTGTCATAAAAGGTTATTGCAACGAATAGATTACATCCTAATGTTTTTCGTGAACATATTACACACATGAGTGTGATATATTTTTAGTGAGAGTTTTAATTGGTGTTTTATGTTTTGTTTAAAAGATAATTATGTTTTCAAACATAATTAAAGATTCCATTTATTACATTATTAGTTGCACTTTGAAGTTTGATCATATTTCATGATAAAGAGCAACTTGTAGGAAATATATTTAAATTTTAAAATCACATATCATATTTAATTTATGTGGTTTATTTATACAATTGTATGTGACCATTGATCAGTGTAATTATGTAAACCGTAACAAAGATCGTTTTGATTTTATATTGTTATTATTATTATTCGTGGACAAGATTGTATAAAGGTATCAATATTATGGGAACATATATTAAAACCCTTATACGGTTATATATACATTTAGAATTCGTGGTTGAATGGGAGATTTTTATATATTCTTAGGAGCATTAATAAATGTGTATAAATAAGACAAAAATTACATACATGATCATTATAGTTGGCATAAAATACCACCGCAATTGAATGGGAGATTTTTATATATTCTTAGGAGCATTAATAAATGTGTATAAATAAGACAAAATTACATACATGATCATTATAGTTGGCATAAAATACCACCGCAAGTCCTTTTGAGGAATTTTTAACATGGATAGTCCTTGAGAGTTTAAAATATTGCATGAAGGTTCCTTATAATTAACACCTTTAAAATAAGGGTTAAGTTTTTTTTTTGAAATAACTAATATAACCTTCATGAATTTTTATCTTTTTGTTTTAATGCTTTATTATTAATAAAAATTTGGCCATAATCTCACCCTACCAATTTTTTATCTTCATCGTAAAGACGTGAATGAATACATCATACATCTCTCTCTCCATTTCCTTTGTTATACCAAGCACCACCGTTGTCTCCCACCAACGACTCTTTCCCATTCTAATCCCCATCTACTAAGTCTCGTTTATAATGCAACTAGTCAATAATACACACCAATTTTACCATTCATTCATCCAGTTTTACAAATCAGTAACCTCCTCCCACACATCATAATTTTCCATCAACTTCCTTTTTCTCAGATAAAAACAGTTACTAAAGAAACCCTTTTTTTCAAATCTATTAAATGATTAAACAAAGAGCTTCATGCATGCTTCCATGGATAACACCTAAAAGTTACAAGAAGATTATAGATTAGTTTAGGAGTAGGTGGACTTATGAGTATTGTAGATTTGTCTTATGGGTGAGCATAATAACCGAAAAAACGAACCAAAACCAAATTAACCGATATAACCGAACCATAATAATCGAACCATTTTAAAAACTGTTTGTTCGGTTTTCAATTTTTGTTAATCGATAACTAACGGTTCGATTATGGTTATATAGGTTAACCAAACCATTATTAACCGAACCGCTAACTTTATATTTTAATATACAAAAGCTATAGATTATATATAAATAAATATAGTCAACCTTATTTAAGACGCATTAAAATTTCAAAATATAATGCATTTATCCTCACTTATCAGAAGACGAATGAGCAATCAAAAAACCATCAAAGGTTGATCACGCAGACACACACAATCTTCCAATCATGCATGATGCATTGAGTTAGATTATTGATTAATGTTATAATTCCTAATTGGCTAATTCTACAATTTGTAAACATTATTCACAATTAGTTTAATTGCAACGCCTAGTTCATGGTATGCATTTAATTTATAATTTGCTCATATTTACAAAGCAACTCGACAAGTTGGAAGCCCTAAACTTGTCGAGTAAAGATTGTCAAAACCGCGTGATTTAAGTAACCTACTCGACGAGTTGAGAGGTCTCAACTCGATGAGTAGATTGGCTGGGATGAAACCCTAATTTCTAGGGTTTTGCACCATATTTAAAGGACTTAATCCCTTCCCACCTGCCCTTATCAGCCTCCCTGAAACCCTAAATTGTATTTTGAGCTCCTTGGTGAGAAACTTGAGGTTTTTAGTGGATTTTTGTGTGTTTTGTGCTTGGTGAAGGACTTAGAAGAACTAGAAGGTCATTGAGCTTGAGGAGAAGCACTAGATCTGGGATCTCGTCCATCTTTGGCAACTTTCCGAGGTAAAAAGTCCCTAACTTGATGATTCATAGCTTAGATCTCTCTTAGTCTTGTTTTATGGGTCTTTTTGACCCCATTGTTGGAAGCATGATAATCTTCATAGTCCTGATGCTACAAACTCCCATTCTCAATGTTATTTGGTCCATAGATTCATAAAAAGGGTCCTAAACTCGTTCTCGTCTAAGAAAAGACCATGTCTATAGAAGTAGGTTGCTATACCTCGAGATTAGGTCCATTTGAGGCATGCAGAGCCATCAAGTTGTCGACTTTACAGAAATAGGCCATGGAAATAATGTAGATATATATTCTGGAGCATCGGATCTGAGGAAAGGGCTGAATAGACTAGAAATGTGAGAAACTCGGCGAGTTCATAGAGGAACTCGATGAGTTGGGTCAAACATTCCCGATTATGTTGAAGGAACTCGACGAGTTGTACTAGGAAAGTCTCATTTCTGTTGAGAAGAAGGAGCTCGGTGATTTGGAGGAAAACTCGACAAGTCAGTTCATGATTTCACGATTTTGTGATTCATGAGAACTTGACGAGTTGAAGGGCAAACTCGACGAGTTGAGTCAACTCGGAGCGTTGACTTTGACTTGACCAGAGTTGACCCTTATGGGTTATGAGTATGGAAAGGTATCTAAAGGGTTGTTTTGATTCAGGGATCGAGTAGAGCTAATTCCGAGCAGAGACGTTTCAGCTATCATCCGACAGTGAGGTGAGTTTCCTCCTGGGTGAACAGGTAGAAGACACCAAAGTCGGCCCGTATATGTATGCTAGTATGTTCCGGACCAAGGTCCGATGCCGGGCAGTGCCCAGTGTAGGTTTATATGTTTTCGGATTCCTATCCGATGTCGGGTGGGGCCCGCAGAATGTTTGTATGCTTGATGTCTTCGTGATTCTTGCATGTGTCTGTTTAGTGTTGTTTCCGGACCACAGTCCGATGCCGGGCGGGGCCCGATGAATGTTTATATGTTTATGTTATGTGATTATTTATGTGTATTTTCTGATATGTTTATATGTATACCGAGCTTTGCTCGATGCTGGGCGGGGCCCGATGAAGCGGGCAAGGCCCATGATATTATATTATGTGATTATGTGATTATGTGTTGGTATGTGGTAGTTTGGGGACACTCACTAAGCTTCGTGCTTACAGTTTTTAGTTTTGGTTTCGGGTACTTCCGGTAGCAAGGGGAAGAGCTCGGGATGACTACAGTGCACACACCATTTTGTTTAGCCTGTGATGTTTTTACTCTGATATATTGAGATGAGTTTTGATGTGATACTCTGATTTGATACCATGACTTATGTTTTTGGATGGATGGATTTTAATGATTAGGTTATTTTAATAAATAAAAATGAAATTTTTGGTCATGATTTTTGAGATGTTTCATTAATCTTCACACCCATAATCATAATCGGAGGCTTCTTACACCGTTAATCCTAATCGAAGATTATTTTGACTTTATAGTCATGTTCGAAAGATTTTTTCACTTTATAATCAAGACTTCTAGGTAAGTTAAGTTTTTGATTCTTCTTGATTTTGTGCTATATTAAGAATGTATTTTTTTTTTAATTTTTTTGGATTTTTTATTTATTGTTTTTGATTTAATCACATTGAATGTATATGAGTGAATGACATTTTTTTTTATCCAGATAACACATAATATGAAAGTTTGACTATTTTATTTTATAGTTTTTGATTTAATCATATTGAACATGTATGAATGTTTGGATTTATTTTAATGTTAATATCAATTATCAATATATGAAATTATTAATGTCAATTTTGTTTAATGTCTTATATTTTTATTGAATGTTTTTTATTCTGAATGTGACCATGTGTTATCTGAGTATCAAAGATACATATTTTATTCTATTACTATAAGCTAGGTTACAAACATTGATGCCGATGACTTTTTGTATTCTCTTATCATTTCTTATGCCAATATACTTTCACCATTTATATTATGTTGAACATTATGGTTAACCAATATTAACCATTAACCAAAATCGTTAACCAACAAAAATCATTAACCATACCCAATGGTTACCAAAATGCATTAATTAATCATAATGGTTATGGTTCGGTTTTGACCAATAGTCGTACCAAACCGCCCTATACACACTCCTAAATTTGTCGTTTCAAAAAATTATATTTAATATTATATTATATTAAAAAAAACATTCATTAATATTATTGGTTCGTTTCGATTTATAGTGGTTCGATTTTAGAAAAAAACCATAACCGAACAATATGTATTTGGTTAATCAAAATTAGAAACCATACCACGTGTTTTTATTAATATATGGTTCGGTTATATTTATTAATTTTATTTTGATTCGATTTTTCTGGTTAATACAGTCACCTCGGCTAGCATCAATGGATAAATACCGTCTATTCACCGTCTATCCCTTTTCTATATAAGAGATATACCCTTAACTAAAGGTTTTGAGTTTTGACTTAACCATGCTAATACAGGAAAGTCAGAACCTGAAACATCTTTTTGTTTTCAAAGATAAATTCGCATAATTTATTGTCATTAAATTCATTCATTTGTTAATACAAATTACAAGGGTACTTATTTTAAAATGTTTTATTAAAGATTAAATTTTTATTGCAATGATATAATTTTACTAATCGTTTTTAAGTCATTAATTGCTTATAAAAAACAAAAATTAAGACAAAAAAATGTCACTCGTACCAAGAAGACCTATTGAGTATTATCTGACCATCTATTTTCACGCATCTATAAAATATAAAAAAAAAGTTTGTAGGGGACAAGGTGAGTTCCAAATATATTTAGTTATTAGAGCATATGCGAGGAATAATTCGGTTTAGTATATGTATGATGATATTATGTTGTCACTTGTCCCTCTCTTGGCACTTATGTAAAGGTAAAGCTACCCGTTTATATGTGGAAAATTGTAAGGGAAAACATAATATTTAATATGACATAGTCTTATTTATGATTATTGATGGTATCCAAGTCATTTTGATATCTTTAATGATTATTATTAAACATATAAAATGTTTTCAAGGGGCAAGTGGATATGTTTTTTAAATGATTACTTGATTATTACGACTTTAATCGTAATATTTCGTTTATGGTGTTTGAATATCGTACTTTAATTTATGGTTATCAAATTATTTATAGGCTAAATGATTATTTTTAGTGCTATTTGAGTGATCATTGTAGATGATGACCAAGATGAAAATATATGTTTGCGGGTGCCTATGCAGATTTTCATGAATACAACATGTAGATATTTATTATCTCGGTCATAGTCAAATTGGTTTCAAAAATTTATTTAAAAAAGGTTGTTTATCGTCTTCTCAAGCTTCATTTTTGATAAACGTAAGTTCTACAAATGAGTTTCAATTTGGAAAGGATTTATGACAAAGTGAATTTTTTTTTTCTTTTCATTTTAGCTATGAAGGATTTGCATGTAGGAAGTGAAGATATTGTTGTGAATGACCTCTATTCATGTGTTAAGACTTAAGGTTGTCGATAATAACTTATTGATTTCTCATTTTTTATAAATATAATTTCTTGGTGATTATTCGCAAGAAAAGGTTTGAGACATTGATACGTACTTTGTTGAATTTATTTAGCTTCCAATTTTAAGATCAATTTGCAGAACTTGAATATCTATAGGGTGGGAGTTTCTACGGTTGAAGTTGATTATTTGGATGTAATTACGAGGTCTTTTGCCATGTCCCTTCCATTTAGGTATCTTGGGTTACCGGTTGGAAAAATATGTTGCAGATAGAAGGTTGAAATCTTATTATTGTATCAACTTGGAAGGTCATACTATATCTATTGGTGATAGATCGACTCTTTTCTGGTAGTCTTGGTATTTTAATGTCTATTTTTAGAGTCCTTTATAATGTTATTAAAGAGTTGGTAAGTAAGATAAATTATGTACCCCATTGCACATTACTACATATATCATATGGACCTGTTTTGTTGTAGTGTGGTGTGGCTCTCTTGGGTGGATTAAGTGAAGATATCAGATATGCAAAGATCATGTTTATCATGTTGACTGGTTTACATGTGTTGTGATATTACATGAAGTGTGTGCTCTTTGAGTGTGGGATAAGGACATGATGTTTAATGAAATTGTTTCTCATCGTATTTTTGGTTTGTACATAGAAATTAAAAGCTTAAAGTCAATTGGATTTTTTTTTGTTAGAAGGCCCAATGTTGGCCATTAATTCCTGTATCTGTTCTTTCTTTTACTAACATCTTGTCATTCAAGAAAAAATAAAAATAAATAAATAAGAGTTACGTTTTTAAAACAACCCAAAATTAAAATATTGAGTTTTTTTTGACATAACCTTCTAATCATCCCAAAAAAAAAATGATTTTTTTTAACATAACCATAACCATGTAATTTAGCAATAATAAACATATTATACCCGACCAAACAATTCTCTAGAATTCTTCATGATTGACACTTAGCAAAAATCCATATACTTGTAAGCTATAAGGATTCAACATCATCTATCAATATTTTCGATTTCAAAAGAAATTGAAGAGAAAATAATTAGAGGATATAACTATAATCTTGTTTGAAATATGTGTTATAATTATAAACACTAGTTGTGATCTTATTACTTGTTTAATATTTTGAACTAACTTGGTCAATGATCATGACTGTTAGGGAAGTTGAATAGACATGGGAGAGGGACATAATCGAGTACTAAATTTTGATGATATATAACAATTAAAAAAGCTCTAAATCATGATTTTTAATGTATTTAAATCCTACAAAACAAACACTTGACCACATTCTACAGTGTTCAAACTTTTTTTTAGTTATATGTCGACATATTTTGATAAACTACCTACAAATATACTATATTTAACTAGTTATTCAACCAATCTAACATAATATATATATTTAATTTTTCTTTGTAATTTGATAATAAAATATCATAATAAAGAAAAGTATTACTTATAAAGGGAGCGACCTTTCGGCCCAAATAGGAAAGTTAGAAGAAACATCAACCTCTAAACCTCTAAATAGCAACTACCCAAAAAAAAGAGTAGAATCTAAATCCCCAAAAATCTGCTAATAATCATATGAAGCAATCACCTTACAAAATTAAAATACTATGAAAAAGTTCAATAATTGAATCGAAGAAAACAAACAAACAGATTGATTCTAACTCACAATTTCAACCACTGTCACTGCTGCAAACACAAGGAAAAGAACACCTCCAACGTATGCAATCACCTATACAAAAATAATATCAACTTTTATTATTATTATTATTAATATTCTGTTTTTAATAATTATGTAGTATATGATGAATTATTTTCAATAATCGATGTAACCTTTTCAGATAAGAAACTTCCCAGTAATGACCCTCCAAGAACAGCCAGCTACAGGAATTGGTTTCATTATATACCACAAATAATTCATATTCTTCAGTTTAATAAACAATAAAAAAATAAAATAAAATAATGATTCATATAACTTAATAAATTACCAGAGTTGCAAGTCCATGACCAGCTAGGGCCCCACCAATGACTCCAAGAGGTGAGGAGGCAGCAGCAAGAGCTGAACAAACACAATGTTTTAACTTTTAATATAATTCAAGGATAACAAAAAATGTCTTTTTTTTTTTTTTTTAAATGTTTTTAAGTAGTAAATTCAGAGAAAATCTTTAAGGTCAATTACTTACCAATTGTAGAGAAAAATGATTTATCACCCCATTCAGCTACAAACACTAAAAGAAAAGTGCTAATGATTGTGCTAGCTGCAGCCAGAATCCCAGCACCATTTCCCAAAACTTCAGATACAGCTATCTCAGCCTGTAATAATGTTAATAACTTTATAAATTATTATTATTATTTTAATAATAATGCGTAAAGTGACTGAATTTCAAGGCTGAATAAACTATTTGAATGAGACTAAAAATTTACCTCCTTCTGTTCTTCTTCAGCTTTAAGCCCATCACCAGAAGAAGCATCAACCAAAGTTGAAACACCAAAATAAACCTATATAATCGATTAAATTAATCTCATGAACATATATTTATATTTTTGATTTCACATATATTACCAGAAGCAATGCTGCAGCAATATCATCAAGAGGAAGGTCCATGTCACCGAATCTGGCATTCAAGATAATATATTAATTAAGATGAAAGAATCAAATGGATTTAATTAGCATCGATTAAAGAGAAAAGAAACCTGAAGGGAAGGATTTCATCTACATAGTGAAAAGTTCGCCCAAGAACAACGGATATGATAGTCATTATCCTGATAATAATTCATAATATATATTATATTGTCACGTGAATAATTTGAAATACAGATTACTATATATGTCTATCACTTACCCAAGTGCACCAAATGTCCCCAAGAAGACAACTGCAGCAGAGTTCCGAGCTGCTAAAAGTGCCTAAAAAGAGTAATGTGGGGAAATTTGTAATTAAAGCTTTTTTTGATAATATAAATATGAGAAAAATTAGTAAGATTTCGTTTACAGCAATGAAGAAGGTTTTGTCCCCCAACTCAGAGAAGAATATCAGCAAGAATGCCTGGAAAAAAAAAAGGAATTATGTCAAGATTTGTTTGTAAACAGGATTGACATAAATAAAGGAGGCACCAAATTAAAGGGAAAAAAAAAAAAACAGAAATAGGGAGATTGATTATACTAACTGAAGCAAAACCTGTGCTTAAATCACTGAGGTCTCCAAAAAACGAGTTAGACTGCATTAGATTAGCAACATCTGAACCAACAGCAAATGCGTTTTGAGAATCTTGAAGAGTTAAAATCCCGCAAAACAGCATGAACTTTAGGCAGCTGTTCCATGATGTATTATCAAGTGAGAAATCCTTGAAAGGAAGTGATGTTTTTGGTGTTAACTTATATCTTGAATATGATTTGTTTGAAGTACTGCATTCCCAATCCTCTACATTGTGGGTTAGTTTTGTTGCATCTTCACCATCAGAATGAAGTACCTTAAATTCCCAAAAATTACATGTCAGCATGTAAAATGAACACAAATAAGAGAATACACGCTTGAGGGAAATTTAGAATACAAACACATGCTTAAGAAGTTACTGACATTCATTTGGGATTTTGAGTGCTGACATTGCCTCAATCGCCTGTCATGTAGTTTGATGCAATGTTGCCTGCAAGAAATGAGATTCTTCTGAGTTGTACGTTACCCCATCATTAAAGTTGCAAACGAGTTTCATTTTGGAATCCATGAAAACAGCAATTGGTTACTCATTGGTAGCTAGATATAGTCACTCTTGCATAAGATTAGTCTATTTTGCAGCCACATGTTTGATTCATCAAAAAATTATATCAATATTCAACGTTTCCTCTGAGAATTGAGAGGAAAGAACCACAGTTCTAAATTTGGACCAAAAACTGATGAAATTCCCAATTCACCTATTGCCTAATATATAACCATCATTTGTTGGACAGTATTAACTTCAATTTTTTGTGAAACACACCCGTAAGGGTGAAATGTGGGATTCAGACACCATCCAGAAATTGATTTATGCATTGCGTCACCTCGATTATCAATTTAAAATATAATTATGAAAATATCATCACATACAGGTTCATGAACTTAGATAAAAGAAATTCATATCGAAAACACTTGAAAAACATCAACATACCTCGAGGAGAAAAGGCGAAGTTGAGAAGTGTGAAGAGACGAAACATTAGAATCGAGAAAACATCTAAAGAATTCCAAAGGTTTAGCAGAAGTTGATTGAGTCGAAAAGGACGCCATCCTCCTCATCATCAACACGCTCTCTGATGAACAGAGAGTCGTCATGCTTCGCATTCTCACACAGTTCCACCTCGACGGTGTGTGTGGATCACCTTCCTCCTTTCAATTGGTTTCAGTTTATTCTGGATAAGCAAAGCGCCACTGGACCGTTACTTTCCAAACTCCAACTTATATATATATATATATATATATATATATATATATATATATATATATATATATATATATATATATATATATATATATATATATATATATATATATATATATATATAGATGAGTTATTTGGATTTTGGAAAATGAATGATTAGGGCAACACATATTTGAACCAATGAAAACATGACAACACATCACTTCCGCAATAACTTCCACAATACATTACTTGTGAAGAAAAAAATGGACACGTGTCATTTGATTATTGGTTCCGGTAGATGTTGCCCTAGTTATTTGTTTTCCATAGAACTCATTCCTATATATATATATATATATATATATATATATATATATATATATATATATATAAGATCAATTGAAAACACTAAAAAGGCTGAGAACGCGAGAACAGATCTGAGCAATTTAAATCCTAAAATCAAAGGTTCATATTAATGTGTCATTTATGTAAATTACAAGAAATGTGGAACCAAATTGTAATTATTATATTTACAATTAAGGGTCTCAAGGGTAGTAATGGAATTTCCATTTTGATTGTTCCATAAAATCAGCTTAACTGATTCGGTCATGGCATCATTCTTTCTCCGTCTCTCTAATTAAATTAGGGTTTTAACCAATTGAAGATGGAAATACGCTTCCATCCCTACCACATAGCATATCGGCTGTTAGACATCCTCTGTCGAAGGAAGATAAATGAAAATGACGAGGAAGGATAGTTGTGTCTCGCCTTCAGCAAGAAGGTAAGCCCGCTTCAATCGACACTTTCAATCGCTACTACCTGGTCTTCAATCATCATTGCAAATCGCTGCCTCCTGATCTTCTTCTTCATCATCTTTTTTTCTCACAAGTCCTCCAAAAACAGCTTCCGGAACATCTTTCTGTGAGATCTCAACCTTCCCATCATCATCATTTTCATCTTCTTCATCATCACTCTCCGGAGGCGGTTTCCGACGACTGTACACCGCCACTCACAAATCCAAGCTTCCGGTTGTTGGAATCCATGGTGGTGGAGGTGGTTTTGGGGGCGGCAGATGCCAACTGTCTTTCTAAAGCGACCATTTCGTCTTCAGGGACACCGGCTTTCTTTAATGCGTCCATGGCTTCATCGACTGTAGGCTTTTGCATTAAGTACTCAGGTAGCATCACGTGTGTCTGTAACAAACAATTGTTAATATTTTTTTTATGACGATTATACCCCTCTACCATTAATATTTAAGATGTGGATAACCAAATTTGAAATATTAAGTTTTGGAAGAAATGAGAATCGAATTGAGATCTGATTGGTAGGGAATGGAATCGAATGAAATTCCTTTGTAAATCTGCAGAATACAAATAATGACAAATGACAGAATTACCCTTGATTTCTTGTAGCTTCTATAGATACATGTTTGAAAATAAATTATAAATACTTGTAAAAAGTAAAAATGAAAAGGTTGTGTTAGCCAATTGGTGTGTATATTTAGTGATTTGGTTTACTGGATGATATATAATTGGATTTCTTTGTATTAATCTTTGCTTGAGTGTTTAGGAGGTAGAATGGTTGCAATGGGAGGACCAACTGGAATTTTTTTTGAAGAACAGAGGCAAAGAAAGAAAAAAAATTCTAATTTTCGAATTTTATGGTAATAATTTCCTGAAGGGGGTGCATGAATGGTTGTATTTATTTATGAATAGCACGTGTATTCATTTATGAATAACATTGTAGTTATGTGTGAATGGTTGTATTTATTTATGAATAGCACGTGTATTCATTTATGATAGAATGTGTATTAATTTATAAATAACAGTGTATTCATTTGTGAATTGCAATGTATTCGTGTGTGAATGATTGTATTTATTTATGAATAGTAGTGTACTCATACGAATGAGTGTATTTATTTATGATTCGAGGTATTCATTTTATGAAAAAATGATAACTTTTACACTATTTTTTATTTTCAATTTATGAAAAATGCATTGAATTATTTGTAATTTGATGTATTTTCATTTTTGATTGGAAGTGTATTGATTTGGGATTGGATTTCTATTCATTTAAAAAAAAACGTGAAATAGTAGAAAATAATATTTTTTTAAGATTTTCTTTTCAGATTTAAAATAAAAGGAAATATTAATTTTTTTAGGTAATTTTTTTGAAACCGTCATAAATATTTTTTGGGAAAAATCATAAAAAAACATTTATATATATTTCATTAACTAAAAGGAAATATTAATTTTGTTAGGTAATTAAAATTTTTATCCCTAGATTTTAGGAAATCATTAATTAATATTTATATAAAGTTACTAATATACCCTTATAAAATGATTGGTCCAGAACTGTTCTCGCGTTCTCAACCTTTTAGGTGTTCTCATTTGATCCTCTCCCCATATATATATATATATATATATATATATATATATATATATATATATATATATATATATATATATTCCTTAATAAATAAAGAACTTTGTGTCACATGTCATATCCTAATTGATTTGGCCACATGTCATTTTGTTGTCATTTTTAATTACTTTTTTTCCACATGACATTTTGTGAGTTTTTCATTTTATTAATTTCCACATAATATTTAAATGTAATCATTGCAATAAATGTAATAATAAATGCATATCACTTTTATTAATTGACTCCTTCTAATTTCAAATTTTTTAAATTAAAGTTTGATTAGTTTCTTTTGTTTATTTATCTAAATTAGTTGTTTAATTTAAAAGAAAAACAAACAATTTAATTATAATAATTCAATATTTTTCTATTTTTTTCTTATAAATTTAATTTTCTCAAATGTTTAAAATTTCATATTTATTTCTTTAAAATGAAGCCATGTAATACATGAGTCTTACACCTAGTATATATATATATATATATATATATATATATATATATATATATATATATATATATATATATATATATATATATAGTAGATTACAACAATGAAACCACGGTAAAAATTTTGTAAAATTTTATTAAATTAATAAGATATAATTTTTTGTTTAGACTTTTATATATTTGAATATCCAATATACATTCATGATGTGCAGACATTTAACATGATTTATAGAACAAAAATGTCAATTTAAATAGACCGTAAAAAAACACAATCAATTAAATGATATTAACATACAAAAAATTAAATATAAAATAAAAATAAATAAACACAACACTATAAATTACAAATTTAAATAATGTATATTTAGAAATAGATTGAAGTAATATGAAAATATTCATAAATTACTAAAAATGTATTATTGGAAAATTTCGGCAAATGTTAAAAGGGCTGGGATTAAAATAGTTTTTCAGAAACTATGTGTATTCTTGGTCCATATGATTGTTCCAACATAATCTTAACTCATACAACATAATTGATTAAAAAATAATGTATTATTTTGGCTTTTGTATATATATATATATATATATATATATATATATATATATATATATATATATATATATATATATATATTTCAAAATAAATAATGTTTGAACACAAAAATAAACCTTACATGTTCTGTTAAGGAGGAACCAAAAACCGACTTTCCAGGTTTCACAAAAGCAAATTTAGTCCAAAAAATAACAGAGTAATTGCCGATCACAAACCAAAAAAATATTAGAATTCCAATATCGATGTTAACTTTTTTTGTTATTTCGAATCATGTGGTTTGATTTGCTTTAACTGCAACAATCTTCTAAACGGACAAGCTTTCAAATTTGCTACGAAGCTCCAAAGAGGTTGATTTCAATTTGTAGTTATGGACTTAAAAGTTAGATGCTTCAATAAACAATAAATGAAACTTGGATGCTATACTTAACACTAAAATGAAAGTTGGATGCTATAATTAACAATAAATGAAAGTTAGATGCTATTTTTTTAATAATAAAAGGGAAGTAAGTTGCTAGAAAAAATATGTCATAGCAACGCAAGGGTGTCATTTTTCTAACACCAAGTTACTCCTTAAAGAACTACTCTATTGCCTTCCATATTAACCGGTGATAAGAAGATCACGAAAAGGAAAATATAATAATTTTACAGACCATAAAAGAACCTAAAAGTGAATCCAAACACATAAGATGCTATATCATAAAATAAATGAAAATAACTTATATGTAATGTTGCGAACCATAAAAATGAATCCAAACTAAACCATCACTTTCTAACACCATAAAAAAAACATAAAATAAAAGTTATTTACTTTCACCAAATACATAAGATACCATATTTATTGAAAGTACAATGTTTAAGCATAAACCAATCTTAATTTCAGGAACATTAGTAGAGAATTCATATGTGCATCTAGGCGAATGTTGTATTTTAGTTATTTACTACAAAAAAATCATTTAGTTAAAATTATGACAACTTCAAATAATGTAATCAAAGATTACATAAATAAGATGGGTATTGCAATCTTTTCATTTTATTCCATCGTTATGAGAAGAAAAACCTAGAACTTAAGATAAAGAGTGAAAACTAAAAATATGAAGGAATCACATTCCATCGTAACAGTCCATTCCGTTCGATCAAAAAATTGAAGCAATTTTTTATTTTATTACATGATGAAATACAGAAAAAACATAGCTTTAGTTGCTAAATTATTTTTTTGAGAAATTATGACAAAGACTCAAAAAACTCAGATTTTGGAGAATAAATATAACTTCTTTCTGTTTTTTGTTATATTTTTTCTTCTTTATTATTAGTTGATTGGATTTTGTATTACTTAACTGGTAGTTCCTATTTTGAATTAAGGGGCATTTCTGTCATGTTTTACATAATTACATAATTGTCATTGATTTGAACCGGTTTACACCAAAAACATATTAATTAAAGGGAAATAAGATATGATGTACGCTTAAACAGAACCATTTTTAGTTGTTAATATTACTAAATACGAAATTTACATTTTTGCATTGGCCTACTACTATTTACTTAGGGTATTTTACCAATATAAAAATAAGTAGCAACAGCAGGACATATTTGGCCTTTAAACTTAGCAAACACAGAAAATGAAAGTATGCTGATATTGATTGTACATAAATGCTAATATATAACCACAAAAACAGATTTGGAATTTAGAATTAAAAAATTTTATAGTATAATTGTAGATGACATGGGTTAACACAAAATAAACATTGAATTAATAAAAATCAGGCTGGGTTTTTTTTTTGGTTTCTAAATAAAACCAATGCCAAATTGAAAAGTACAATTTTCCTTCTGTTTGATACTGTTTGGTTCCTTTTTTTGGTGGTTTTTTTCTCTGCTGGGACATTTTTTTTGTTTTTTAGTGGTTTTTTGTGTTTTTGTTTTCAGTTTGGATTTGCACTTTTTTTGTGTTTAAACCATACTGATGGCGATAGTTAAATATCTTACATTAAACCGAAAATAAACACACTAAATAGCGTACATGTATATACACTACAAAGAGAAAATAAAGGACCAAAATGCCCCCCACCAGTTGATCCAGTGGATAGAATGGATATTCCTGAAAAATCAGACGTAACAACGATTGATGAAGGATGAAAATGCCCTTGCCATCATTATAGTTTGATTAGCAATCAATCAATATATATATATATATATATATATATATATATATATATATATATATATATATATATATATATATATATGCAATAAAATTCGAAAAAATTAACAATTAAGGCATTGCACTTTTCATTTTTCAAGTTCATTTATACAATGAGCCTTGCTAGAAGTGGTGGACCTGGAGGTCAAAATCTCACCAAATAACATATTAAAATTTTTTATTCTTCTTCTTCTTATTGTTCTTGTTATACCAAGATTACCCTCCACCACTTAAATTACTTTGTTACAGTAAATACGAAAGTTGTTATGAGGTTTGAAAATTATACAAAAAATAAAAAAAATTCCATTCCTAAACTCTTTTTTTATTCACTTCAGGGGTAACATTGAGGATATATTTTTTTTTCTGTTTATACGACAGATCAATGATCATGGATGTCAAATGGAATAAACTCAATCTCAATCTTAAAGTTGTTTAAATCACAATTCTTAATTACATACTTAAAAAAACACACGTATACACATTAAGAAGCAGAAACACTTTTCGATTATGATTATCACACGCATACACATTGAGAAGCAGATACTACTGTGTAAAAAACAACACAGACATTAAAAAAAAAGAAGATTCAAATAATAAACAAACAATCTGAAAGTAGGCTTTTAATAAACTTACTGAACAACTCTTTTCTGTGATTGAGTGGACGATTTTCTTCTGTGATTGAGTGGTTGATTTTTGAGCGCGATGATTGAAAACGTTGGAAACCTGATGTACTAAAGAAACGATTGATATAATATGTTTGAAATATATATTGACCAGAATATGATTTCCATTGAATGCAATTGATAGCATAACTTATATAAAAGATCGGATACCATAATAAGATGCTATGAAGCGGGAATGTAATGAATTTTGGAGTTAATACGCACAACTGTTATGACCGAGTAATTTGAAAGAAAACAGGGCGTTGTGTTGTTTTGATATGTAGCTGAAACAAAGAAGGGATATAATAGGTATTTAACTTTGGAAAAATTCAGCTCTTTTCAATGGACACGTGGACTTTAGGTTTTGTTTATTAGATAGGGATATATATATATATATATATATATATATATATATATATATATATATATATATATATAATATGATCAAATAACAAGATAAATTATAAAGTAAAGAAAGAAATGAGAGTATAGAGAACTTTTATTCCAATGCTTGTGATGAAATCATCAAGTTTCTAATACATATGGCTCACTATTTATACTATCCAAATAAGATGAAAGATGAGCTATAATATGAATGCACATTATGATGGTGTATTATTACATTCATAAAACACATTGAAATGGTTGTTACTAATGCTAAATAATGATGGGGAGTTATGGGAGAAATGGAGAATCCAATGGTCATTCACAAACTAATATTTCATAACACTCCCCCTTGAATGACGATTATATCATGCCTCGTTAAAACCTTAATAGGTAAACCTCATGGGAAAAACCATTTATTAAGGAAAAAGAGTACATGATTAATAATAGATATTTGGAACAATTGCCTCGTTAAAAACCTTGCTAAGAAAACCCAGTGGGAAAAACATAGCTAAGGAAAAGAGTACAATATGTTTCCAACTCCCCCTGATCATCACATCACTTGATTTCCTTAAAGCGTCACATTCCAATATTTCGTACCATGTTTTCAAATTTGGATGTAGGGAGCGCTTTAGTGAACAAATCTTCCAAGTTGTTACTTAATTGAATTTTCTGGATGTTGATGCCACGCTCTTTTTGAAGATCATGAGTAAAAAAAAACTTTGGTGATATATGTTTGGTTCTGTCTCCTTTGATAAACCCTTCCTTGAATTGGGCTATACAAGCCACATTATCTTCATAAACTATGGTTGGAACGTTCCTGTTAGAAGTTAGACCACAACTCTCATGAATGTGATGAGTTAAATTTCTTAACCAAATACATTCACGACTTGCCTCATGAATTGCTATAATCTCTACATGGTTAGAAGAAGAAGCAACTAAAGTTTGTTTAACAGAATGCCAAGAAATTACGGTACCTCCACAAGTGAATAAATAACCTATTTGGGATCGAGCTTTGTGTGGATCAGACAAATATCCAGCATCTGCATAACCAATTAACTCCATATTTGATGAATTTGAATAATATAAGCCCATGTCCATTGTACCTCGAAGATATCGAAGAATGTGTTTGACTCCATTCCAATGTCTTCTTGTTGGGCAAGAACTATATCCTGCTAATAAGTTTACACAAAAGATATATCAAGTCTCGTATTATTAGCAAGATACATTAGTGCACCAATAGCACTAAGATATGGTACTTCGGGACCAATAAGTTTTTCATGTTTTTCACAAGGCCGAAATTGGTCCTTTTTGGCATCTAAATGCCTTACTACCATCGGGGTACTCAATGGATGTGAGTTATCCATATAAAACCTTTTAAGCACCTTTTCTAGATAACTAGATTGATGTACAAAAACTCCATTTTTGGTGTGCTCAATTTGAAGACCCAAACAAAATTTCGTTTTACCAAGATCTTTCATTTCGAATTTTTCTTTCAAACAAGAAGTGACATTTTCCAATTCTCCAGGAGTTCCAATTATGTTCAAATCATCTACATAAACATCAATTATCACAAATTCTGATCTGGATCTTTTTATGAATACACATGGGCTTAATGGATCATTTTTATAGCCCTCTTTTAAAAGAAATGTACTTAAACAATTGAACCACATACGGCTAGATTGTTTCAATCTGTACAAAGATTTATTTAATTTTACCGAATATACTTCACGAGAATTAGGAGTTTGTGCTTCTGGCACCTTAAACCCTTCTGGGATTTTCATATAAGTATCATTCTCAAGTGAACCATATAAATAGGCGGTAAGTACATCCATCAGACTCATCTCCAATTTTTCATGCGTTGCCAGACTTATTAGATAACGGAATGTAATTGCATCAACCACAGGAGAGTATGTTTCTTCATAATCAATTTCGGTCCTTTGGGTAAAACCTTGTGCAACAAGTCTTGCTTTATATCTCATAACTTCATTCTTCTCGTTTCTTTTGCGCACAAATACCCATTTATGTCCCACTGATGTTACTCCGTTTGGTGTACGGACTACAGGTCCAAAAACTTTTCGTTGAGTAAGAGAATTAAGCTCTTTGTTGATTGCATCTTTCCATTTTGGCCAATCTTTTCTATTTCAACATTCATCTATAGATTTAGGTTCAAGATCCTCATTTTCTTCCATAATATCGCACGCAACATGATATGAAAAATTATCGTCTACGTCTATCTTATTTCGGTTCCATCTTATTCCTATCATGACATAATTTATTGAGATCTCTTCATTTTCATAATTTTCAGGTACCCCGGTTTCTTTTGTTATGTCGTTGGGCTCTTTTGGAGCTTCATTAATCTTTTCAAAAGATTCCGTTTTCTCTTTTGGACCATCAATTATATTTGCTCCCTTTCGTTTTCGAGGATTTTTATCTTTGGAACCGGTTGGTCTTCCACGCTTCAGGCGTGACTTTGATTCATTTGTAGTTGTATTTTTTCCTTCTGGGATATCAATTCTAACTGGAGCATTTACAGCTGGTAAATGAGACTTTGTTACTCTCTTAGGGTCAGTAAATGCATCTGGCAATTGATTTGCTATATTTTGTAAATGAATTATCTTTTTCACTTCAAGTTCACATTGACTTGAACGAGGATCTAAAACTGAAAGTGATAATTCATTCCAAGAGATTTTGTTCTCCAGCTTCTTTATTTCTACCCCTAATGTTGGAAAAACTAATTCATCAAAATGACAATCGTCAAATCTAGCTGTAAATAAATCTCCAGTTGATGGTTCTAAATATTTTACTATAGATGGAGATTCGTATCCAACATAAATTCCCATTCTTCTTTGAGGACCCACTTTTGTGCGGTGAGGTGGAGAAATGGGTACATAAATTGCACATTCAAACGTCCTTAGATGGGAAATATTTGGTACATGGCTGCAAACCAATTGAATAAGGGAGAACTTATGATAACTAGTTGGCCTGATTCGTATAAGTGATGCCGCATGTAAAATTGCATGCGTCGATGTAGGAAGTTTAGAATGCATTAGTAATGGTCTTGCAATTAATTGAAGGCATTTAATTGATGACTCAGCTAAACCATTTTGTGTATGAACATACGCAACAGGATGTTCAATAGTTATCCCAATCGACATGCAATAGTCATTAAAAGCTTGTGATGTAAATTCTCCAGCATTATCAAGTCGAATTTTCTTAATTGGGTAATCCGGAAAATGTGCCCTTAGGCGGATTATTTGTGCTAGTAATCTTGCGAAAGCGAGATTACGGCTAGATAATAAGCACACGTGTGACCATCTAGTTGACGTGTCAATTAAGACCATAAAATATCTAAATGGTCCACATGGTGGATGAATTGGTCCACATATATCCCCTTGAATTCTTTCTAAAAAACTAGGACTTTCATACCCAAATTTATTCAATGATGGACGGGAAATTAATTTTCCTTGAGAACATGCAACACAAGACAATTCATTAGCTGGAAAAATCTTCTGGTTTTTCAAGGAATGACCACTTGAACTTTCAATTATTTTGCGCATCATAATTGATCCGGGATGGCCCAACCGGTCATGCCAAACTTTGTAGATGTTATCATACCTTTTATTTTCAATAGCATGAGATTCAATCATTCTAATATTTATATAATACAATCCGGAGGACAATACATGTAATTTTTCCAAAAGACATTTCTTACCCGATATCATTTTTGTAATATTGAGATACTTTTTATCACCATCATTGGTTGTTTCAACATGATATCCGTTGGACCGAATATCTTTAAAACTTAATAAATTTCTTGGTGATTTTGATGAAAATAATGCATCTCCAATTGTAATTATTGTCCCTTGTGGTAATATGATATTCGCTCTTCCGGAGCCTTCAATCACTTTTGCACTACACATTATTGTATTAACATTTGCTTCTCCAATTGATAAGCAAGCAAAATATTTTTCATTATTAAAAATGCTATGTGTTGTTGCACTGTCTGCAAGACATATATATCTTCCTCATTTCTTTTGTGAATATCCATATATCTCTTCAAAATAAAAATATATAATAAAAATAATAAGAAATAAGAAATATTCAACTTAGAGAAATAAAGTCATATATTATTATTTTGAGAGGAATCATCGAGATCTCTTCTCATGAAACGACTATGACATAAAAATCATAAAAGACATTAAACAAAACTACATATTATTCTTGACCATGACAATGACTCTAAACAAACATAATGCAAAAATAAAATGATACTAGAAAACCAACAATTTCATGATATCGCATATCCATCTCCTTTTATGGGAAAAATTGGGTACTTTCATCACCATCCATAACACCGTTTGTCCCTTCCGTGTAGGCAAGATAATCGGCGACATCCAAATGTCCCATTTCTAGTTGATCTTCGGAAAAATAATTTTGAACAAAATATGTTTCCGCATTTTTTTCCTTCTTTATATTTTAGAGAAGCTTGATAAAGATCAACAAAATGCTTTGGAGTGCGACATGTACGCAACCAATGACCGGTCATTCCACATCAGTGACAAACATTTTCAACTTTCTTTTAGCCTTGACCACTTTTATCATTAGGGTGTGGGTTTTTGTTACTTTCCCACTTATGGTGGTTACTTATATTACTATAATTATTGTTGGGACCATTATTATGACGGCCTCCACTACGTCCACGACCTTGACCACGACCACGACCACGACCACGGTTAGACCCACGACCGTTATAATTAGATGATGTCGCATTCACTTCAGGGAATGGACTAGAACCGGTCGGACGTGATTGGTGATTTTTCATTAAGAGCTCATTATTTTGTTCAGCCACAAGAAGACATGAGATTAATTCACAATATTTTTTAAAACCTTTCTCACGATATTGCTGCTGCAGGAGCATGTTAGTGGCATGAAAAGTAGAGAAGGTTTTCTCTAGCATGTCTTCATCAGTTATAGTCTCACCACATAGTTTTAGTTGGGAAGTAATTTTGAACATGGCTGAATTATACTCACTCACAGATTTAAAATCTTGTAGCCGAAGGTGTAACCAATCAAAATGAGCTCTAGGAAGTATCACCGTTTTTTGATGATCATACCTCTCTTTCAGATTATTCCAAAGATCAGCTGGATCTTTGACAGTGAGATATTTAGCTTTTAATCCTTCATCGAGATGGTGGCAAAGGAACATCATCGCCTTAGCCTTATCTTGGCTTGATGCTTCATTTAAAGGATTTACATCCTTTATGGTGTTTCCAAGACCCATAGCATCAAGGTGGATTTCAGCATCAAGGATCCATGATAAATAATTTTTTCCACTAATGTCAAGAGCTACAAACTCAAGTTTGCTAAGGTTTGCCATAGTGAAAGTACTAATCAAAATAAAGAGTTGTATATTAGAGGATTGTTAGTTAAGAAGTATCATGAAATTACTTGTGAGCATTATATAACTTGTGAGCACTATACATATGAACTTTGAAAAAAAAATTATATATATACCTGACAACGACAAGATCGACAAGAATTTGGAACTCTATGGTAGAGCTTCATGCTGATAACGTATTATAAAATATGATCAAATAACAAGATAAATTATAAAGTAAAGAACGAAATGAGTATAGAGAACTTTTATTCCAATATTTGTGATGAAATCATCAAGTTTCTAATACATATGGCTCACTATTTATATTATCCAAATAAGATGAAAGATGAGCTATAATATGAATGCACATTATGATGGTGTATTATTACATTCATAAAACACAATGAAATGGTTGTTACTAATGCTAAATAATGATGGGGAGTTATGGAAGAAATGGAGAATCCAATGGTCATTCACAAACTAATATTACATGTAATATATATATATATATATATATATATATATATATATATATATATATATATATATATATATATATATATATATATATAGGTTCAAATGTTTCTCACATCTATTGTGTGCTAGAATGCACCAATAGAAATTTAGTGATAATTGCGTGTATATTAAATGTTATCCATACTTATAACTCATTTTTATATTTTTATGGAAACTAATTAAATTCGTCATTAATGTCAACAATAATATTCTTTCAGAATCAATTCATATCTGGAAGAATGAGAGTGTATTCCAGCAGTATTAGTAGAATACACTATCGTTCTTCATATTCAATGGAACTTTATTGTATTTTAAGTGAGTGAGTCCTGAAACAAAATACGAACTTATATATAAAAAGCTAGATGCGAATTCATTCTGAAAGAATGTTATTGCTGACATTAATGATGGATTTAATTATTTTTCATAAAAAGAGAATTATAATTATAGATATCATTTAATATACATATAATTATGGAAATCATTTAATATCTATATTTATTTAATTAAATAATTATTTAATTCACTAAATTCTTATTGGTGCATTTTAGCACACAATAAATGTAAGAAACAAAATAACCTAGCCTTATATATATATATATATATATATATATATATATATATATATATATATATATATAGGAGTATGATCAAATAAGAACACCAAAAAGGTTGAGAACGCGAGAACAAAGTATATTTATTTGTGATTCCATGTATTCATTTGTGGAAAAATGAAATTAAAGGCGTGAAAATTTATCATTTCTCCACAAATGAATACATGAAATCACAAATGAATATATTTTGTTCTCGCTTTCTCAACCTTTATATATATATATATATATATATATATATATATATATATATATATATAGAGAGAGAGAGAGAGAGAGAGAGAGAAAAAAAAAGAGGTTCATTTGAGACCACCTATATTTTGTGAGATATGGGGACCAAATCTTAGCCTTTCATCAAATTTTTATCTTGCGGCTTATAAAAATGGGGATTAACACTAATTAGTCTAACTGATTAGTTAATTAGGGGCAGATTAGTCACTAATTTAAATATAACATCACTACCAGATCTGATACACAATTAGCATCATATTCACGTCATCTTCAATAACATCTTCATCTACTCCGATTGTTATACAAAGATTATCGCTCTTATGTGATCAATATTCCTTAATCTTCTCATGTAATCAATCTTCATTCTCCTTAAATCATCACTTATTTCAACCATATCATCCTCTAATTTTTTAGATTGATTGATCGAAGAATGATTGTATCCTATCTAAATCATAGCTTCTAAATTCATGATTTTTGTATTTTTCGAGTTCATCTTCTTCATTCTTCTACATCTGCAATTGATAATCGAATTGTTGGGGTTGATTTCCATCTATCGCCATCTGGGGGTGATCATCAGATAGAGGTTATTTTCAACAATCATTTTTCTACATCTGCAATTGATAATCGAATTGATTGGGGTCGATTTTTAGCACCATAATCATCCATTTTCAACAAAAGGGTTAGTTTTTCTTCGTTGATCGTCAATTTCAACAATTCTTCATCAAATCACATTTGTTTAGCTATTTTAGATCTATTTTGAGCACTTTCAATATTCGATTTCTATTTATCAGATTTATGTTTTGTACAATTTGTCAAAGTTTGACTTTGAGCATTTTTAATGTTTGATTTTTAACACTTTTCAGGCAATGTGTTTTGTAAAATTGACAAGGTATTTACAAAGTAATTATTGTTATTCAACAAATTCACTTAAATTATACAAGCATTCTACCTGTTTGATGAAAGTCCTCAATGAAAAAAGAGTCATATGTATCACCCCTTCTCATGACTAGATTCTTCTTTAAGAATATGAGTATATTTCCAAAATATGAGTCACAATTAGTAAAAAATAATGCAATGTTGATTACCTTTATTAAATTTAGCATAGTTTTGTTAAAAGTAACTTTTTCACTTATTCAAACACATAATGTTGGAGGTCTATTCAACATAGTTTGGTTTGGATATCTTCTTGTTAGCTTGCAGAAAAAGGGTTATACTAAAGAAAATATTGGATTCTCTTATATTTGTTTCTTGAATATGATCCTTACTATAATTGTGTAAAAAAAGTTTCTTCGAACACAAAAGGTTTGAGATGTCTCTTTGAACAATATTGACTGCTCTTATTGATGTGTAGTAAGTGGTTGTACTTAAGAAACGATCATTAGATTCAAAGTATTTTTCTTATAAATGTTTGCATTATGTGTTTTATGATCAATTACATTACATACTACATTATTATGTTGTATCATTAATTACATTACTATAGTGTGTTGACTTCAATTTGAAATATTTGTATAAACCATACTTTATTCTAATAATTCTTTCATTTTTTGTTGCAGGTAATTTTAGTTAATGAATCCCTACTTGAATATTTCAATTTAGAAGTTTTTAACAAGTGCTCAGATGAATAAATATTTAATACATCTTACAAGCATGTGATAGATTTTTTAAGGTTTTTGGTATTATGTTATCTGACTATAATTTTGAAGAATCTTATTCAAGTATTGAATTCATTTCAACTAATGATTCTTTTGTTTGGATTCCGAATATTCTAGTTTGATTTTTTGTTGTTGAAATAATCAACTAGTTTGATTCAACATATATTATATATTGTGTTGTTACATTTCTAACTTTGTCATATTACATGTCTAATATTATTATGTTAGTGTTTAATATTCTAAAATCATGTTTTGTACATGTAGTTCTTTATAACTGAAATGTTATGGATATACTTTATAAATCATAATCCATGTTAAGTTTTAATCACTTTGTAAAAATGTATTATTTTTATTCAAGTTTGTTTTTTGTTGTTGAAATAATCAACAACTGTTATGACACTAAGTTTTTTGTAATATTATAATTTTAATGTTAAGAGAAGTATTTTATAAACGCTATTTTTACTTGTAAAATACCTTGTAACACTAATGTTTATCAATGACAAGATTTGTAAGTTAGAATATCATTCTATTATTCTATATTCAGAATAAATAACATTGTTATATATCACTACTAATGAATATAATTCAAATATGCCAATGTACTTAACTAGAACAATACTCTATTAGAATATTTTTCATATAACTTATTTGGTTTCCTATAGATTATTGTATATATTCTTGTAACATTATAAATTGTAAATTCAAAATATTACATAATGATATCATAATATTACATATAATATTAGAATCTTACATATTGTAAGTTAATTATACATATTATAACATAATTTCATAATATTACATATTAACAACACAATATTAATTATTGAATGATAAGAATTTCTAGAATAATATCATACCAATGAGTATTCAAAAAAACCTAAATTTAATTACGCATTATTGCATTAGAATATTCAACTTATAACTTAGAAAATAATAGACCATTATTCTATTGAAATATTCTACATATAGATTATGAAAACATACAACGTATAACATTATTATATTATAATAAAATATACTACATATAGATTATGAAACCATACAACATATAACATTATTCTATTAGAATATTCTATACGTGTATATCGTTTTCATGTAACAAATCAATTTTTCAATCGAAAACCTACAACATTATTCGAAAACATACAACATATAAGATTATTATATAAGAATATTCTAAATATACACAATTTTTTCATGTAAATAAATTAATTTATTTAACAAAAAAACATAGAATATTATTTTATTATTTTATTAACATCATACATCATAAACTGCAACATTCTAATAATTTTAAACATCATACTCTCTACTTATAAAATTTAGATTGACTTATGACGTAAATTGTAAACAAGACAGAAACATCAATTTATGATAACAAACAACACATAACATTATTCTATTAGAGTATTATACATATACTTACTATAACAGAAAACATAAATTATTATTCTAATAGAATATTTTACGTACAACGTTTAATTTTAAACTCATCTAATATGTGAAGGATATTACTATCATTACATTACATAAATTATTCTTTAACATATAACTATTGTCCAACCAAAATTTTGTTTTATTAAACTTTCACTTTTCTTCAAACCTTCAAACCATAACTATTGTTTATCAAACATTCAACCATACATATTTTTCAAAATATAGAAAATATAGCCAACATTCAAAGAGAATAATACTCCTAATAACAATTAAACTCTTGCAAATATTTTATCAAGTCGATCAACAATCCTCATTCCCTTGCATCCCTTCTTGCACCATGTTAAGATGTTTTCCTCAATTATATTTTGCAAACTCCATAGATTGTTCAATTAGTGCATATGCAGGTTAGCATTTAGTTTGCCTGCATCATGAAAAGTAAAATCAATGTAATCAAATATTTATCAGAACAAAATATCCATAATATACAAACTACATGCAACTAATACCAAACATAAAAAATTTGTAACATTATAAAATAATTAACAATAGAATTTTATTCTAAATTTTTTAGCATAAAAGTAATAACTTAAAAAGTCTAATGAAATCATAAACAACAAGTGTGAATATTAGAACACTTTTGTTGATTTTGAGTTTTCATAATAACTCAAAATCTATAATCATGACAGTTTTAAGTTACCTATAGAGTTAAGATCTAGATGCAAATATGTTGATGATTTCACATATTCTACATAAATCAAGGTTTAAATGACATGTTGTGTAATACTATATTCCATTACATTATGACTTTTAGAGATAACTCTATAGTAAAATATCTCACTTAAAATACATGGTGGAAGATACATAATGATTTTGGCTAAAACCAATAGTATAATTAGAATATAGAGTTCTATAAAATATTTCATACATGAATACATTAACGCAAAATCATAAAGAAAGATAAATTTGATGATTACAACACATTAACTCAAAATCACACGCTAAGATAAAACCATAAAGAGATTATAGTATTATACGTTACCTAATAATAACTCTAGATGCAAAATTTAAATCTGAAACTTGATCTGATTTCAGAATCAGAATCACAAGGTTGAAAACCCAAATGAGAAGGAATAAGAAATTATGTTAAATCAAAGTGCCTAGAATATTTATTTATTAAACCTTATTTTAATGTGTGTATATTACATTATCTATTTAATCAACATAATAACATTAGAACTCAAGTTTTACTAATCATAATACTTAGAATATTACATACTTTAAATCAGAATATGACATATAATTTCAGAATATATGACATTGTTTCATTATTTTGACTGAAAACTATACTATAATTAGAACATATAGTTTTATAGAATATTTCATAGGTGTATACATTAACTCAAAATCATGCAGAGAGATAAATTCGACGATTATAACACATTAACTCAAAATCACATGCTAAGATAAAATAGTGAAGAGATAGCTCTAGATGCAAATTTTGAATCCAATTATTTAGAATAAGCCATTTGCTAGAATAATAAGCTTCAGTTTCTTTTATTTAGGAATGGTTGTTGACCCGAAATTTGATATGGTTTCAGAATCATAATCATAAAGTTGAAAATCCAAATGAGAAGGAATAAGAAATTGTGTTAAATCAGAATGTCTAGATATTTATGTATTAAATCTTATTTCAATGTATGCGTACTGCGTTATCTATTTAAACTCAAAACTAATCAACATACTTAGAATATTACATATTTTAAATCAGAATATGACACATAAATTCAGAATATATGGAATTGCTTCATCATTAACCAAGTACTATCACAATACTTCACAAAAAGGTTCAAAGCAAAGTTGTTTCCAATAAAACAAGAATGTATAAGATCAGATATTACACATCATTTTAACAAAGATGATACAAGAAAGTTGTTTCCAACATAATTTTAATGTTTAAAGCTGTAATGTGACACATAGTTTCATAATATTTCACATTATCTTATAGTGAAAGGTTTAAAGAAAGTAGTTTCTAACAAATGAACATCCAAAATCTAAAAGGGAAGCAAGATCTGACTTATCTAACCATAATATGTATAATATCAAGTTATCTAGCATAAAATTACTTAACTTTCACCATACCATCAAAATTAATCAAACAAAATAACACCTAAAATCAAATTATATTAAAATTACATGCATTCTGACTATGACTAGGTTGAACCATCGATAATATATGATGAAGGTGCGATTTCTAGTGTTTTTCATTGCTAAAACTCGAATAAGAGGCTATGGTTTTTCACAAGATCCTCTAATTAATCAATCAAAATAACACCTAAATCAAATTATATTTTAAAATACCCGCAATCTGAATATAATTTAGTTGAACCATCGATAATTTATGATGAAGCTGCGATTTCTAATGTTTTTCGCAGCTAAAACTCGAATAAGAGGCTAGAGTTTTTCAATCCTATGGTTTTGTCGATGCTAGGGGTTTTCTGAGTACTGATCCATTCGTTTTCTTGATGATGAGTGTGATTATTAGGGGATTTTGTTGAAAATCTATGGAATGAAGATTGATGAATGATTTTGATCGAGAAGAATTTTAAGGGGAGAAGGATATTAACGAACTCAAAGAAATTGGGGAGAAGAAGGAAGTGAACGGTAAAGTGATCAGATCCAATCTATTGAGTGAAAAGTACAACTCTACCCCTCTGTGTATTTCAATTAAACATGGATTTCAAGATAATTTCAATTTTGCCACTGCCTCCATCAAATTTTCTATTTTAATCTCCACCCTCTTTTTTTCTTAATCAATGGTCATTAATTGGTCCCATCGTCTCACAAAATCATCTTGTCTCACATGAAACCAACCATATACATATATATATATATATATATATATATATATATATATATATATATATATAGAGAGAGAGAGAGAGAGAGAGTTAGGTTCAAATGTTTTCACTATCTATTGTGTGTCCGTATGATTGATTCTGGACCAATCATTTTAGTTATTTTAAGAAAGTAATTAATGCATATTAAATGCTGAAGATGTAATTAATACCTATTATATCTTCAACATATAATATGCATTAATTACTTTCTTAAAATAACTAAAATGATTGGTCCAGAATCAATCATACGGGCACACAATAGATAGTGAAAACAAAATAACCTAACCCTATATATATATATATATATATATATATATATATATATATATATATATATATATATATATATATATATTAAAGCAGAAACCTAATTACATCACCTAAAACAACTGACCCCTTCAATGTTTTTCATTGATTATTTTAAACCACTGGATCAATTTTGCTGATGCCATCGTAACAAAAGGGAACTACAAATACGCATTTGTTATCGTTTATAACCATTTTTCCTCCAAACTAGGGATTTCTCTCTCCGATTAAGATAATATCAAGAGCCGATGATCTCTCCAATTTCTATACATGTTCTTTCTCCTCAAGAGCCAATGATCTCTCCAATTTTTATCCATGTTCTTCTCCATCAATGCATCTCCTGCATCATGTTTGTCACCAACAACTTGAAATTGAGATTCACTACTAAAGAGTATTCCCATTGCACTTTTCTTCTTCGCAAGGTATTTGAGTTTTTATGAATCTGCAACTGGTTTCTTTTTTGATTATTCTAACGGGAATTTTGATTTGAATCACACTTATTTGGATTTTAGGTTTATATTATGCGTATCCAATTTATGTTTCTACCTATGGTTTTTTAGTAATCAAATCGAAATGGTATTGATTCGTTCTGGATTTGACTGTGATGAACGAAATCAAACAGGCTGTTGGATGTGAAGCAAAGTGTAAACAAAGATAGGAAGACAGTCCTCTTGGGTGAAAATTCCTAAAAAAGTACCATTTTGATTGACAAAATGGTTAAAATTCTTTAAAAAAATTAATTTGAAGATTGCTAAATAACTTGTTTCATTTCAGATATTGACCCTTTGGTATAGAGCTCCAGAAGTCCTTTTGGGTGCTACTCATTATTCAACAGCTATTGACATATGGTCTGTTGGCTGCATATTTGGTACTCATTCTTTCTGAATTAATTAAGTCTGATATGTATTAAGTCAAAAAAACACTAATGTGGTCTTCAAATTTGAAGATAGCAGTAGTCATAACACAATCGATGATATTGTTACCACCTATGCATATTATGATTATACTTTTGGATTCATCCAACATTGCAATCTTACTGATTTGGACGTACTAATGTTGATTTCTACTACCAAAGTTTCTTATAATTCGTCAACATTTAGGATCTTTACCCTAATTAAAAGAAAAATTTTGCTTGGAATCATATTTATTAGTTCTGTTTTGCAGCATGATACAATTATATTTCAACTTTTTTTAAAAGTATATACACATTATATCATCCTACTTTGCATATCTGAAATAGGATCCCAATATTTGACTTTACTTGTTAGACTTTAGCCAAAAAGTTACTTCTTCATCCCTTAATCTTTGGCTTAAGCCACTGAGTTTGTTATTCCACAAACAAGATTTTATAACAATAGTTTTTTTTAATTGTTTGTAACAAACTATGTTGACCACGTTTATTATTTTCAATTTGTTTTAAGTTTAAATAACAAACTATGTTGATCAAGTCTATTATTGTCAATTTATTTTAAGTTTAAAGGTAATCTCCTTAATCTTTGGCTTAAGACACTAAGTTTGTTATTCCACAAACAAGATTTTATAACAATATTTTTTTTATTGTTCGAAACAAACTATGTTGACCAAGTCCATTATTGTCAGTTTGTTTTAAACTTAAATAACAAACTATGTTGATCAAGTCTATTATTGTCAATTTGTTTTAAGTTTAAAGGTAATTTCCTTATGCCCAGGGGTATAACTGTCAAGACGAGCACATACTCTACAAATTTTAATTTCTTTCATGAATCTTATATTCTTATTTATGCAGATTATCATTCCAATTATACCGTCAATCACAAACACTTTCAAAAATAATTATATGTATATTTATCACGTTTCAATACATAGAATCCAAAAATTTATGATTAAATTGTTTAATAATGAAATATTATCTTTAAATCTTTTCAAATTCATGTACCATTATCAATTTCAAATCCGACTATTTAATTATATCTTATTTATTATGGATGTAAATCATATATTTTTTTATAACTATGTTAACTTAATATAATATCAGGACTCATGTTTTCCAATTATACCCTTTTCCATATTTTGTTATGATATATAGATATAGATATCTTATAAAATCATTGTTTACCATTCTATATATCCTTATTAACCCTATATAATATTAGGTATGATACAAATCACGAAAAAAATTGTTTCTTCAATATCTCAATCACGAAAAAAATTGTTTCTTCAACCTCACTTTATATTTGTTGCTGCCTACTTCCATCATTCATCATCCATAACCGGTTTCATTATCCTCTGCAATGTTTGTTTTTGTTATTATATTATGAATCATGTATGGAATGGTGTTTTGAATATGTTTATCATGTACGCAAACTGCTTTATTTTTTCCTTTCTTTCGTGTTAAAATATTTAATAATTCTAACTCTTATTAATTCACATTCTGTCATCGAACTTCCTTTGCTGAATGCTATTTGATTTTCGTCGTTATTGAATTGAAAACTGTTTTTTTTTCCAGAACCAAGCGATTATGTACAGAAGGAGTTATCAACTCCATGGATGACGCCATCAATGGCGACATGATGATTGAAGAGGAGCCATCAATTCTAGAGGCTCAAACATTTTCTGTTGTTGAAGACCCGAAGTCGTAGAAGTCGTATTCCGTATCTCCAGTTGCCGACCACTAAGAAACTGAATTGGTAAGACTCTAACTAATTTTTTTTTGAAGAAACTAAATAAGCACACCACGTGTTCGATAAAATGCATAGTTGAAATCTGGGTATTTGTAACTGGAAAACAAAAGATTTTTTATGTGATGTAGTAACTTGTGCTTAACTTAGAAATTATTTACCTCAATCCTGAAAATAGATTTTACATCTAATTGCTTTTTGATTCTGATTTTGGAACACAATCATCAATTTTTTAACCAATAGATAAGTATATATGTTTATGCATTCTATGTATCCTGCAATTTCAATTTCATCGTCCTTTTTTTTATTTAGAGTGTTAGGTTTTTTTAATGCATCTTAATGTCGATCATTCTGCTTGAATGGAATATAGAGTTCTAATTTTTTCAGAATAGAATCTTGAATTCCTTGTCAATTTAAGCAGTGAATTACCGTAACCAATTCTGTTAGAATAAAATTGGTTTCTATTCTTGTTATTGGTCTCGATTCTTATAGACTGACATTCTAAATAATGAAACATTACATTCTTTCAGAATAATATACATTGCAAGTTTAGGGATGATTGTTAATGTTGGTTTGTAGAAATTATAGTTATATTCGATTTGAATGTATATCACATTCTATTAGAATTCATTGTTTTATTCTATTAAATGCACTAAATTTTTTAAAATTTGAAAGTTGATTATATTTTCTATGTAAATTTAGGTTTTGAAGAGGTTGCCATTAATGTGGAAAGTGAAGAAAACATGGAGAACAATATTGTATTCTAACAGAATGTATTCTGTCAGAATTTATAAATTGTTTATTAACAATAATATTCTTTCGGAATAGAATAGTGTTTTTGTAGATTTTGATGTTTTTTTAACCATTTTAGTTTTAATCTTTAAGAATAAATGTAATCCTTAAACCATTATTAGTCATAATTTTTTCGATATGATTGTAATAATTGTTTATAGTCTTTTTCTTTAAGGATAAATGTAAATAGTAATTCTTAAACAATAAAATCCGTATTCTTTAGAAAATATTATTCTTAATAATATGTTGTATAATTCTTTAAGCATGTTTAATATAAAAAGTATCTTGAATGAAACAATATTCTGCAAGAATAAAACCACAAATATATTTACTAGTTTATTGTTGACTTTTTGTCATTCTGACAGAGTAAAATCAGTTATTATTAAAAGTAATATTAAATTTTAATTAGAATTAATTTAAAAAATTGGGATATTTTAAAAATAAGGGAATTAATGATCCCTTAAAATCCAAAAATTTCCTTTTTTAAAATAGGTTAATTGACCAAAATACCATTTTGCTTAAATTTGTTTGATTATATGATACATGCTACCCTATTGTAATATCATAGACCCTCATATCATGATTGTTGATTCTATTCATCCGGTGGTCCAGATTTGTGCATTCTAGCACACAATAATTAGTAAAAACAAAATACCCTAAGCCTATATATATATATATATATATATATATATATATATATATATATATATATATATGAGCTAGGTTATAATGTGGATGGAGAACTATTGTCTGGACATGTCGACAATGTTATTCTATTAGAATTAGTAAGAGAATAAGTTGTTCTTTAATGTGAATACGTTCAACCTTACACAACTATCGTTATTTTCATATATTCTCAATAATTCTTATTCACTTTTGTTCTCACGCACCGTTTTTTACTCGTTTTTATTCTTACAGAATACAACTCAATATACATTCTGACAAAATTCTGACAGAATGAGAATAATAAAAAAAATTATAATAACCTTATAGACGATTTTCTATAATAACCTTATAGACGATTTAATTAGTGAGAATGTGTGATAATGACAATAGTTATGTAAGATTGAACGTATTCACATTACCAAACAACATATTTTCTTTGTCATTCTCACAGAATAGCATTGTCCACACGTCCATACAATAGATGTCAATCCACATTTGAACCTAGCTCTCTCTCTCTCTCTCTCTCTCTATATATATATATATATATATATATATATATATATATATATATATATATATATATATATAGGGTTAGGTTATTTTGTTTTCACTATCTATTGTGTGCATGTATGATTGATTCTGGACCAATTATTTTAGTTATTTTAAGAAAGTAATTAATGCATATTACATGTTGAAGATATAATGGGTATTAATTACATCTTCAACATTTAATATGCATTAATTAGTTTATTAAAATAACTAAAATGATTGGTCCATAATCAATCATATAGCACACAATAGATAGTGAAAACATTTGAACCTAACTCTCTCTCTCTCTCTCTCTCTCTATATATATATATATATATATATATATATATATCTATATATCTATATATATATATATATATATATATATATATATATATATATATATATATATATATATATATAATAAAAGAAACCTTTTTATGCCACGTGACATCTTCTCCATCTCCATTCTTATAAAGTGAAGTACCAATTTTACCTTTTTACTCATTTAAATTGCAACTACTCTTATGGTGCATTAAATCGGATCACTTAACTTGGTAATTTGGTATCATTGTCCTCTTAAAATCCTCTTAATTTGGGATATCACGATCTCATGAAATCAGGGATATTGACTTAAATCAACAACTAAATCTTATCCAAATTTGAATTTGATAGATTAGGGCTTCATTTTTTTTATACAAAAACAATAATTTTGGCACAAATACAGTGAAGGAAGCTATGAAACAAAGCCCTAAAGACATCAAAAAACTTTAATCCTTCACCTTCACTCCATCATCAGTTATTATCGGTAAGATTTTAATTTTTACTTGAATTCTATGTTGTGATTTCACGATTTCACGATGTTTGGTTTTGATTTCTCATATGATTTCACAATTATACTTTTTCAGAACCCACATTGTCCGCCATAAATTTTTGTTTCTTTCAATTGATGCTTTTCTTTTTCATGATCTCGAGCGCTCAATTATACTGGATACAAAATCGGTAAAATCACTTCGAGTGAATCACTTTATAATTTATTTTTTCAGTTTTTATTTATTTAAGAATTAGGTTGTTTATTCTTTTTTTTGGAGTGTATGGGTTACCGTTGATTGGAACAACTTTTACCAGCCTATAACAATCAGTTTTCAATTCATGAAGTGGGTGCTAAAAGCCTACAAGTTATGATTATTGTTATTGTTGGAAAAAATGATATATCTTACTCATTCTCTGGTTTATATACGTATGGTAGCTGATCCAATATTGTATTTATTCCCTTTATGTAGCCATAGGGAAAGAATTTTTGTTTAATTAAACTAAATATATTATTGCATCAGGATTCAAGTAACTTCTGTTTGCAGTAAGCTAATAAGGGAAAAGGACATGAATTTACAAAGACAAATGACTAAGACAAATGACTATTATATGAATCAAAGAGAAAAAAAAAAACCTGAAGGTTCAGTAAAGAAAGAAAAAAATGAAACTTCAAACCCATCTTTATTATTCAAGTTTATCTTTACAATAAAGTTTGTTAATCATGTCAGATTTTAATCCTCGATTTGGGACATAAATAGAGAAAGAGAAAGGAAAAAATATATAATAGATTCTTTTAAGTGTTCTTCTAACACTTTCTGTTGAGAAGGCATATCTTCCTAATTTTGCCCTTTGTATTTGAAATATAAGCATATCCACAAGTAAGTTTAATTGCTTTTTCAAAAGGGATAAATGGAAGCAATAACAATGTATTTTATATATTGTCCTTATTATACCATTGTACTTCTGTATTATATTTTTTAAGTCTTTTTTCTTATGTAGGGTTACATATTGCAATCGTTATAATGTATGCAAGTATATGTTGCTACTAGAAATTGATTATCGGGATAAATAAGATCAAATAATCCTAAAACCTGGATAATTCATAAAAATGTATTTGTATTTACAGTTTTTCATTGATTTTTTTAACATTTACCCATGTTTTATTGCATTATGTATATCCATTTTCCAATAAATAACAAAATACTTTTTTTTATCTGTATAGGCAATGCACTTAATTTTTTATTTAGTTTAAACCATCATGTTGTTATTTTCTTGGATCGGCGTATTATGTTACTGGTTAACAATGGTACTAGTAATCTTTGTCCCTGAAACGAAAACACAAATGAAGTTTTATAATTTGTTTATGGGAAAAGGATGATGCAAAAAAACAATTTTAGGCTTGAGTTTTAATTTGACTATGAAAAAAGAAATTATGACTTTTGTTAGGGGTTGGCTAAAAAGACACCCTATATTGCAATATGGACGCCCTAACTAATTTTTTAAATATTTTTATTGGATGAAAATTGTATTGTTAGCCGCCAACTTTCGACTTTGTTTATAATTTTTATGTCATTTACTGAATTATGGAATTTCACTCATTAATGTATGTGATTAAGTGTTCTAAATTATTATTTTTCCAGGTCTATCAAAAATTTATTAGTCCTGGCTTATGCGTGTGAAATTACTTCTACTTTATGTTCCTTGTAATTTTTAATATTTTGGTGTTAGCGCATACAAAGAAGATGAAGTCGTTAGAGCCACAGGTATAAACATAAACATCTCGAGAATACATTTTACTAATATTGTTTATTAACACTTGTTTATTTGTTAAATGACGATTTTTTTTATTATAATGGTTATGATTACATTCGAAAAATCATTGTACATTTGTGGGGTTTTTAAGTTACATAAAGAAAATTATGTAAACTCAAACAATTCCTTCTTGAGGCCCGGGATTGAACGGACATATGTGAAATTATAAGTAATTTAGTAGTAAATTACATTTGTCCTACCGAGAAAAAATATAAAGAATTTTATGTAAGTTTAATATCGAGTAGCAAAAATTATCTAGAATAAGATGATCAAAAACCGAACAAAATCCTTACAACACACTATTCATAAAAATCACATATAAAAAACCCAATGCAAAACAATATTATATAATTTTTTGAGTATCATTTCTCTCTTCTAATAAAATAATAAATCTAAGCCATGTGTGCACTTTTAAAAGCATCTGAAGATTATTTTCCAGCCTAATTGATTTGCTACTAAAATTTCATTTTTACCGTTTTATCTTTTAAAAAATTAGTGAATTACATAATTCGTCCATTTCGGATTCCATCAAATTTACATAATTACCCTTCTGTTAGTTGAATTTTCGGTAGAATCCCTTTAATTTAGGGATAATTCAATATATTAGAGATATATGAATGCCATTATGATTTATTTTATCCCAAAAAGTTAGACCAAATTATTTGAATTCCATTTACTAACAATTAAATAATTAAATAACAATGATACAAGGTTACAAGATCAAACTTTGTTAAAAAATATAATATTTGCAAATCTATGATTAATAATTACTATTTTTATATTATATATGTTAGTTTAATTTGTAACCCATGGTTTCCACGCGTTGGTTGTAACCTAGTATGTATATATATATATATATATATATATATATATATACACACACACACACACCTCTACCTGCATATCAAATCAAATCATATCATATCATACTATATTATAAAGAAATCATTTTTCCTTTAACCACATTCATTTTAAACTTTCATGCATTTTTCCTTTCACCACATTCATTTGAAACTCTCATGACTTTTCAATTTCTTTCTGATAATAATTATAAGTTGGTTAATAAGGTCAAATAAATATCAAACTTAAAGTGTAATCATATATAAACTAAATTTTAGTATTAAAATAATCTCTTTACTTCTACTTATAAAGTTATGTTTTTTTAACTTTTAACATATTATACTTAATTCATTAGTTTTAATATATTATTGGATGTAAACCATTATCATTTTAAAGATATAATTTTGGAACAATTTGTATAAAATTTAAATTATTAATTTGAAAATAACATTATAGGGTCAACTTAAATATAAATTTTAGTTTAACTTAAAAACCTAAAGAATATTTTATAAATAGTTAAAAGTGATTAAATGTGGTGTCTTTATAATAATGATTATAAATTGGTTAATAAGGTTAAATAAATATCAAACCTAAAGTGTAATCATAAATATATTAAATTTCAATTTTAAAATAATATCTTTACTTCTACTTATAAAGTTATGTTTTTTTTTTAAACTTTTAACATATTATACTTAATTTATTAGATTTAATATGTTGTTGTATGTAAACCATTATCAGTTTAAATCTACAACTTTTGAACAGTTTGGACAAAATACTTAAATTGTTAATTTAAATATAACATTACAATGTCAACTTAAATATAAATTTCAGTTCCACTTAAAAACCAACGAATATTTTGTAAATAGTTAAAAGTGATAAATTGTAGTGATAAATATTTCATAAAGATATTTTTATAATCGTTAAAAGTTTTGAAATAAGTAGCTTAAAATAACTTACAATAACAATAGTTAAAAATAATTCTATATAAATGATTATATTGTTACCTTTAAAATCAAAAAACAATGTTTGATGTTTTAAATAATTATAATGATAGAAATTAAACATTAAGCAAATAAATTTTAAAAAATTAATTAACAATAACAACAACTATAAATAACATTAAACCATATATTATATTTAATTTTATTCATGTGTAACACACGAGTGGAAGTTATTCGAACGATTGAGATTATGCAGTTATAATAGATGTATACATTATCATATAATTCAAAATAATCAATATATTATATCAATTTAGTATACGAATTATTATATCAAATTTAACAACATTATTCTTATATTTTCAAAAAAACAAATATTTATAAATACTTCAACTATATAGGTGTTTCTGCGCAGCGCGCATCTATTCTAGTTGCTAATAAAAGAGTAGTTGTTTATGCCACGTGTCGATTTTCTAGAGGTTATGCCACGTGTCTTTTTTTTGGAGCTTCTTTCTTTGTCTTTCCCGCTCATTTTATCTGTTTGCATTGATATTTGATAATTGAAATCGATATAAATGATCATAAATTGATTGATTTCTTTAAACGGTTTTCCTAAATATCTCCTCAATTTATGCATAAAGTTATGTCTAATTGACCGATTTCTAATTTCAGCTCATAGTTCAAATTTCAATTTAGGCTAATGGCAACACATCTATGTTCAATTTGAGGAGAATGACAAGGCTTCTTTTTCTCTCTCTGTTTTCTACACCTGCTTTGTCCCCGTCGTTTGTTGCCGACAATTCCATCATCACTTGCTTGTGTGTCTAATTTCAAGTTTTATTTATGTGTTTGCTTGTCCAGATCCCGTTTTCACATATGTGTATTTGTATTATAAACCTTTTTTTAATCGTATTTCATCATAAATCCAAAGAGTATGGTTTTTCGTGTTCTCTAATTTTCTTGCATTCATTATCCACTCCTCACCACCACCACTATTTGTACATGTCACCGCTACAAAAAAACACTAGGCTTTGACATTCAATTTGGGATTCCAACTTTAATTTTTACCCCCAATAAACCAGGATTCGATCAACAACAAACATACATTTTTTTTTGGATTTTGTAACCGACGATATTAGCATTTAGCAAAGTTTAAATACTTTTTCTGTTTATACAAATGAAGGATGGTTGTATAAATTTTCAAGAAGATTTTTATAATTTATAGAAGTTGAGCTAAATTACTTCAAACAGACTCATGTGTATGCTGATGTGTTGAGTGATAATATTGCAGGTACATACATTACATTTTGATGTTCTCCTCACAACATATGATATAACATTAATTGATGAGGACTTTCTTTTCCAAATTCGGTGGAGTTATGTTGTTATTGATGAGGCACAAAAACATGGGTATATTGTATATTAGGTGTAAGACCTGTGTAATACACGAGTTTATTAAAAATAAAAATTTAATATCAATATTTAAACATTAAATTTAATATCAATATCAATTTTAGAGCTCTCATTAATTATGCCATTTATTACATTATAAATATATCAATTCTTTTTCAAGGAAGCATTTATTTTTCTCAATATTATAACCGAAATAAGTTATGATATGTGAACAAATCAGAAAATTACATGTGGAAATAAATAAATTCTAAAAATCTATTAAAATGTCATGTGTCAAAATCAATGAGGACATGACATGTGGCAGAAAATGGGTTTTATTTATTAAGGAGGATTTTCTTATTTGATTTTGTATTGTTTTTTTTTTGCTTTCTTATGATTTAAAGTCATATTGGCATATTTTTATGGTTTTTCTTGGTTTATGATTTATTGGGGATCTTTTTTCAGGCCGCTAGCTATTGTAAAATGAAGAACTTAATATGAACTTCTGGCCAAGATAAAAACATGTAATGATCTTTCCAGAGTGTTTCAGTTTTACCTTTGTTGTTATGAACTTAGGGCCAAAACTGTCATCAAGGTCTTCTATCACTGACTATGAAAACTTCTATTTATTTTGATTTTTCAGACATTAGGATGACCCAATACACTTTCTGTGTTTCTAGACCTTTGTTTTCAAGTTCACAGAGTTATCTTATGAAATTAACCACTACTGTAATGTGTCATTAAGGTTTAATTAGTTGGACATTTTTAGCAACCAATCAATGATTTAGCAGTGATATGTTGTTCATTTGGATGATTTTTTTGGTTATCAGGTGCTTTTTACATGATTTTTTTTTGTTATTAGGTAGTTTTTACAAGATTTTTGGTCACCAGGTTAGTATTTTTTATAGCACCTTACTTTGATGTTTATATTATTCCTATAATTTCTTATATCATGATTTTAGTTCGGGTTAGTTTCACGTGGCTTTTGGTGATCACATTGATTTACTTGATTTTTTTGGCCATAAAGTGGTTACTATTATAGCATTTTACTTTGATGTTTTTATAGCATCCTATGAGTTTTCATAGTGTGTTTCCATTTGTCTTGGCTTCAAATTCAATGAAAGCTGCCAAGCGATAACTCCATTATCATAATGTGATGTTGACCATTATACCCTTTCTAAAATTTTTGTTACAGAGACTCAAAGAAGAAGTTGGCAATCTCATATCTATGTGTTGGTGTTAAGCTCAATGTTCATGTGGCAAGAAACAAATGCAGTTCTTGAGTCCTATCTTTAACGAAGGGGAGTCACTTTCACAGATGGATATTTTTCATTCAAGATCATGTGCCCTAATCCAAACTTTCGGTAAAACCTAAAATCGTAGTATGTTTTTTATAATTGTAAATGTTGTTTTCTTGTTTTTACATTGATATATTTTAAAATAACTTATGTTCAATAATTGTTTCTCCTTCTAGCACAATTCATCCTTCCTACTTTCCATTTGAAGTTGTAACATATGAACAATGGTCAAAATTAAAGCAAAAAAAAAAAAAAAACTATATCTGGCTGGCAGTTTCCTAGACCACTTTTTCATTATTTCCCCCTCCAATATAATATTATGGATATTTTTGGCAAGTAGTTCCTATATTATTAATTGATACCATATATTGATTCAAATTCAAAATTTCTGAATAATTTGGTTACATTTTAAAATTTTCCTTCATTATCCCTTTTATGACATCAAGCTACATAATTACAAATTATAGTAAGTTGATATTTTTTATTCTATTCAGAATCTAAATATCTTCAACAAATATATTCCAAACTTTACATTTATGATATTACAAATATATTTCATTGTTATCTACGTCTCCTCCTAAAACCATAACCTGACATTTTACATTTTCCGTTTCAAGCATCCTTATTTTTTTCGATCTGATCAACCTATTGCGGTTCTAGAAAACCACCATTCATATACAGAGAAGTTCAATATTAGCTAAGTCCATGGACTTCTTCTATGTTCATTATTTGAACTTGTCTGTTTGCATGGCTCTTTTTGTAAAAATAAAACAATTATTCTTAATTATAACAATGTACTTTCAAAATATATTGGTATAATTCATTTCGTCCATTAATGTTTGTGTTATTATGTATGTGTGTTACATTTGTTTGTGTTTGAGTTCTTTTATTGTGAAAAATAAATCGATTATTACAAATGGTCTTACATTTGTTTATTATTATTATATATATATATATATATATATATATATATTAAAAAAGTCCATAGTTAGGATAGTGAACATGCATGCTTTTTGTCAATTTTGCTATCTATTCTTTAGTCATTTTGATACTTTTGTCCTTGCAATCAATTTTTTTTTTTACATTTTTTAGAAACCTTTTAAAATTTAAAGTTTGACCACAAAACTTTAAGGAATTGACAACTTTGGCCACTTTTCTAAAAACTTGCTAATTTCAACCCTTTAATTCTTTAGTTATTTTGACATTTTTGGTCCTTACAGTCTAAACTTTTATATTATTTCATAAAAAACACAAAAAACGGCCCGGGGCAAAATCCGGGTTTGTCCTCATATTTAGTTTTTTTTTTTTTTTTTTTTTTTTTTTTTTTTTTTTTTCGTCCGTTGCACTTTCTGCCGTCTGTCGTTTTCTTATTTTGGTATATTTTTTATAAATTGGTCCGCATATTTATTTTTTTGTTTTTTTCCTGTCTCTATCTATCCGTTTCCGTCTGTGAAAATTAGAGGTCGAATTATTCCACCTGCATATTTTAACAAAAACAACACTCAAATCAGACGCACACGGCCCATACGAAGCATGGGCAACATATCTAGTTGAAAGTAAAAATGAATACGATTTAAATGGACACAATTTTTATTACTGTGAATTTAAACTTTAAAGTACAAGATTAGTAAACACATTCATATAAATTTTTCGATTTCTAAAAAAGTAACTTAATACTACATTGTTTGATTCCAACATATCATTTATTCATCAAATATTTCTATATTCCTTAAAGTGTAAATTGACTATAAGTTATATGAAATACATATTTATTTACACCAAATAATCTAATATTGCAAACTTTTGATTAATCATTACAATTTCGAATTGTAAATAATGGTTTTTTTTAAACCATGGTTCCCCGGGCTATAACCTAGTGTGTGTGCATATATATATATATATATATATATATATATATATATATATATATATATATATATATATATATATATATATCCCTATTGTAATCCCTAATCCTAATAAAAGACTACTAAACCGCCACATGTCTCCCTCTTAGACTCCCATCAATTCACGTGTCAATCCTACAACTCTATTCTCAATTCTTTTCCCGCCCATTGCTTACTTCAGGAATCGACATCGTCTCCTACAAATCAACTATTTGGTTACCATATTTTCCATGCATTTAAACACATTTTGAATTTTAAATTTCATATATCCTTATATCCCATATAATCAACAATGTTTTTGAATTAATTTATCTTTTACCAAATATACAACTATCATAATAGGAATTAAATCATGGTTACTAAATATACAACCATCATAATAGGAATTAAATCATGGTTACAATATTATCTTCGCCTATTCATTTCACTTATATTACCGAACCCCTAAATTTTTTTATATGTTCGGTGTCATTATGCTTCTTCATCTCTGCAAACTACCATCTTCATTCATACATTTCAATACATCAGGTTAGTGTAAAACAAAATATTTTTTCTTTATTTTCTTTTAGTTGGTTTATTTTTATCTTCTTCTCTTTTTGTTACAATTTTGATATACCATCCTCGAAAAAAGTATGTCGGATCTATGTGTGTTGCTCTCTGTGTGTTTTATTGGCATCGTATTTGTGCTTATACTATTGTTTTTTGTCCTTTTTAATGCAAACATATGAATGTTTTACGAATTATAGCAATGAACTTTAAAAATACTTTGCTATAATTGGGATGCCATTATATGATTTTCTTTTTGCCGGTTTCAATAGTTAAGAAACATGCTTATTTATGGTTATCGACAATTTCTGTCACATTAATTTTATTGAGGGACCATTTGCATGAGTTATATAATTTTATTTGTTGTGTGTTCTGTGTGTTTTTATTACTTAAGTGGCATAAATGTTTTATATATGTGTATTCAAAATCGACCACCGACTCCAACAAAAGGTCGAGAACATCTGAATTGGATGTGGCTTTTAGCATCGATCTCAATGATGACTTCGACGACACCGAGAAGGAGGGTCCACCTTCATTGACTGTCGGGAAGGAACAAAGTGAAAGGGGCGGCATCGATATCTGAAAAAACAAGTACCAAAATAGTATTTTTGGGAAAAATAGACAAACATCTAATTTTTTTTGAAAAAAATTCCAAAAATTGGACGAAACTCTTACCCAAAGAAAAACAACACTTAACGATATTAAATTTTAAATGCACAACCCCAACCAGGTATCACGCCGGAAAATCTAGCAACATTTTTAAAAACTCAACGCAAGGTCCACGAAAAATACAACGATTAGTTTTCATGTTTTTTTTTTTATCTATCTATGTAGGTTTTAATTTTTATGTTTTTTATTAGTAATGTAGGTTTAAATTTATAAGTTTTAATTTTATGTATTTTAATTTGTAATGTAGGTTTTAATGTAATTTTTTTATTAGTAAAATATTTATTTTATTTGAAAAATTATGTTTTTTATTTAATCTAATATCAAAAAATTAAAAAAAATAAAAAGTATAGATGATGTGGAGTATTGACCATTTTCAAGGGTTAGTTGTGCGGTAGTAAGGATGTGGTGAGATGAAATGACGTTATCTGACGTTATTTTTGTAATAAGCATGTAGTAACGATATTCTTTAGACTTAGGCTCGACAGAGTGGTTTGGTGAGGTCCTCGGCAAATCCTATGTGTGCTCGGCGAACACCAGGCCATGTATTGGGTGTGCCGAGCTCGATTCGGCGACTCGATAGAAATGCACCGATGAGAGAGAGTGTGAGGTGGTTGAGTGTTTTAAAAATTTGACTTTTTTTCAAAAAAAATTGAAAAATTACCCATTTTCAACTCTATATTAATATTAATACATACCACATTACATACCACTCTACCTTCTTCCATTTTGCACTCAAAAAACCTTATTTTTGTGAAAAATGGTTTCCCATTCCAACCCAAAAACACAGAAAAAAATACCAAAAGAAACACCCAAAACACAAACCCAGTGTCACCTTCTTCAATTACATTCGTGCAAAGTCAAAGTGATCAGTCTATTTATCTACCTCCAAATTTACATTATGGTAGTATTTACTACCCATATTATGTCCAAAACCAACATCGATTCCAAAACCAAACACAATTCCAAAACCAATCTCAAATGAACTTCTCATCCCAACTCAAATCACAAATAGAAAATGACTTCAACCCATTTGACCATCTTCCTGACTCCCCAATCAATACCCAAACCCAATTCCAAACTCAAACACAACTCGAAGTCGTCCCTGAAACGGATTCGGAGTCGGATGAGATTCGGCCAAAATCCAAGAAAAGTGGAAATGTGGCTCCAAGGCAATGGGCTACGGCCGAAGAAACGGTGTTGACTCGTGCATGGGTAGATGTTTTTGAGGATCCGAAGGTTGGAAAGAACCAAGACTGTCCTAGGTTTTTCCTGAAGTGGAGAAACGTTAACAAAGTTGTGATGGAGTTTAATGCAATGTTTTTGTCTATCAAACGACAATGGCAAAGTGGTGCAAATGACGAAACAATTCTGCAAAAAAATCTTTCCCTGTAATAGAGTTAGAAAGAGATGAATTTCAAATTTCTGCATTTTTGGAATGTGGTGAAGATGTCAAAAAAATGGCAAGACATTGAAACTTCTGAAACATTCACGAGTTGTTTTTCTAAAAGAACCACGACTTCCGAAACAATGCCTAGTCAATCGTCCAATGTGCATGTCGAGATTGACATCAACGAAGGGGAGCATTTTGAGATTCCAAGAGTCACTCGTCCCATGGGAAGAGACCAAACGAAACGCGACAACAAATGATTCGGGTGACATCTAGCTTCTAACAACCAAAATGGACAATTTGAAGTCGATGTTGGAGCAATAATTCATTGTCGCACAAGAAAAAGAAAAAATTGTGTCATGATGATCTTAACAAGGAACACTAACAAGCTTACTAGACACGAAAAAGAATTGACGATGAAAGCCAAATAGAATATTGCGAAAAAATATAATATTTAGGTTTTATTATTTAAATTTTTATGTTTCGTGTTTCAAATTCCTAGGTTTTGTAATTTAAGTTCTATGTTTTTTTTATATGTGTTGTCATTTTAATTATATGTTGTTTTTTTTGTTGTAATTTTATTATATGGCTTAATGAATCTTTAGGTTTTGTAAATATAAAATGTTTGAAATGTTATAATTATATATTAATTAATTTTTTTAAAAACATTAATATGACAAAAATGAAAACCATGCCTTATAAATTACAAAAACTTGAGGCAGTATGGCTTATTAATTAATTTTAAATTATAGTGACCGTCTAAATGGACCGTGATAAATGTAACATTACTTTCTTCTTCCTTAAATATAAGGTTTTTCAACTTTGCAACCTTTTCAACTTTTGCATTTATTGAAAAATAGGAAATGTAGTTCACCAACACATACATTTGTTAATGCATTTCCACGATGCCAATAACTTTTTCTTAAATTTGGTAGAGTTGTCAACGGACCATTTAGGAACCACGTAAAAAAACTACGTGTTTTCTAATTCTACTATACTTTTAATTAATATGATGTATAGCATAATAATGTGAGAATATAACAATTATTAATACAAGGGTTTGTATGGGGAAAAGGTTGAAAAATTGTAACATTTTCTCATTAAGTTAATAAAAAATTACCATTTATATTGCGGTTTTTAAAGAAGAGTTACGCTTGAAATTAACCATTAAACTATTGAATTTGTAGTCATTTTAATTATTATTCTTTCTTTTAAACCGTAAAATATCATTGAATATATTATTTTTTATTCAAAGTGGTCATTATGACCATTAATTAAGTAACTAGGGTTTGGACCATCCATGCGTTGTTGCGGAAGCTCTGGTATGTTAATAAACACAGTTTGACACCATATATACAACGAAGACGATTAAATCATATAAAGTGGAGCAAAAAAATATCAAAATAAAACATGGATACAAACAATTTACTTGAAAGTGTATCTTTAAGAAATTAATAAAAAAAGATAATTAAAAAATTATATAAGGGACCAAAATGTAACTTTAAAATATAGTAAAGGACCAAATTATAATATATAAAATACTAATAATTTAACTTTAGGGTTGAAAACTGTTAAATAAAAATTAATTAAGGAGAAAGAAATATAAATATATATAAATTTTAAATTATAAGGATAAAAATTGTTATATCAAAATTAGTTTAGGGGTATATAATATAAAAACAAATAAAAGTAAAGGGAGGAAAATGAAAAAAGAATTGAAAGTGTGAAATCCTTTTGCTCCTTAATGAATAGTGAATCAAATTTTAAAATTATAAGGATAAAAATTATTACAACAAAATTAGTTTAAGGGTATAAAATATAAAAACAAATAAAAGTAAAGGAAGGAAAATGAAAAAAAAATTGAATTAATGAAATCCTTTGGCTGCTTACCGTGGAATGAATAATGAATCCTCTCACATAACAATTTTGGTAATTAATATATATATATATATATATATATATATATATATATATATATATATATATATATATATATATATATATATATATATATATATATATATATATATATATAATAACACGTTCAATGACTATTTTCAACAAAAATAACAATTTTAATAATTTTTTACAACTTAACTAAAGTTCGACTAAATGAAGACAAATTAAATATTACTCTATCCGTCTCAAATTGATAGCCCACTTATAATTTTTGAAGTCTTTTTTTTTTCAACTTTAACCCTAAATATTTTTATTTGTGTTATATATTACTTGATAAAACTTATAACAACGAAACAACATTTAAAATACAATTCATTCATATATTTTGCATCAAGAATTATCTTTAAAAAACAAAAATATTTAAGGCCAAAATTGAAGAATAAATACTTCAAAAATAAAAAATTGACTATCAAATTGAAACGGAGGTAGAATAATGATAATGATCCATATACAATATTTAAAGCTTTTTCTTTTTTCAAATATATAACTTTAAAAATACAGAAATACGACAATCACTGTATCTATTTTACTTATCATTTAAAAATGATTTATAGAAAGTAATCCGTTGAATATATATATATATATATATATATATATATATATATATATATATATATATATATATAGAGAGAGAGAGAGAGAGAGAGTGAGAGAGGTATGTTCAAATTTTTCTCAAATCTATTATGTGCTATAATGCACAAATATGATTTTAGTATTAATTATATATATATATATATATATATATATATATATATATATATATCAAATGCTATCCATACTTATAACTCATCTTCATGAAAATCAATTTAATTTGTCATTAATGTCAACAATAATATTCTTTCAGAATGAATTCATGTCTATAAGAATGAGAGTGTATTTCAGCAGAATGAGAGTGTATTTTACTAGAATACACTTTCGTTCTTCATATTCCATGCAACTTTATTGTATTTTAAGTGAGTGAGTCCTGAAACAAAATATGAACTCATATATAAAACCCTAGATGCGAATTCATTCTGAATGAATGTTATTGCTAACATTAATGACAGATTTATTTAGTTTCCATAAAAATAAAGTTATAATTATGAATATCATTTAGTATACATATATTTATCATTTAATATATATATTTATTTAATTAAATAATTATTTAATTTACTAAATTTCTATTGGTGTATTGTAGGACACAACAAATATAAGAAACAAAATAACCTAACCCCATATATATATATATATATATATATATATATATATATATATATATATATATATATATATATATATATATATATATATAGGGAAGAGTTATATGGAGAATGAATGATTAGGGCAACACATATTTGAACCAATGAAAACATGACAACACATCACTTCCACAATAACTTCCACAATACATTACTTGTGAAGAAAGAAAGAGACACGTGTCATTTGATTATTGGTTCTAGAAGATGTTGCCCTAGTTATTTGTTTTCCATAGAACTCATTCCTATATATATATATATATATATATATATATATATATATATATATATATATATATATGGGGTTATAACCAAACCCCATATATATGGGGTTAGGGTTAGGTTTATATGAGGTGACCTAATTTTGTGAGACCGTTAGACGCAATCCTAACCACTCATTTAGTAGATAAAACAAAAACATTTTAAAATGCAAAATAATTGAAACTTTTCGAATTTTTATTTTCCAATATTATTTTCGGAATATATATTTTCCAAAAAAATATAAAAAGTACTAAAATAAATACAAAAAAAATACATTTTTTTACATACTTTAGTAGAATATTTAGAAATTTCTACATATTTAGCAAATCTAGTAGAATATTATAAACATTCTAAAAATCATATTAGAAATGTTCTGTGTAATATTCTATTAGAATATTTCACGTATTTTTCAAAAAAAAAAAGAAACGGTAATTTTTTTATTTTATTTTTATTTTTTTAGGTAAATAAAGTTTCAAAAATAATAATTAAAAAAAGATTTTTTGGATTTTTCATTTTATTTTGCATTTTAAAGTTATTTTTAGATTTGGTATCATGGTCTCACAAAATTAGCATGGTATCAAATGAACCTGAACCTATATATATATATATATATATATATATATATATATATATATATATATATATAGAGAGAGAGAGAGAGAGAGAGAGAGAGAGAGAGAGAAGAGTTATATGGAAAAGAAAAAAACCTAAAAATCATAAAAATGCATAAAAAATACTTAGATATCAGAAATATTTTTTTGTGATGTCTAAGTATTTTTTTTATGTATTTTTATGATTTTTAGGGTTTCTTGTTTTCCTTAGAACCTAAACTTTTATATATATATATATATATATATATATATATATATATATATATATATATATATATATATATATATATATATATAAACAAAGAATAAAAACAATGAAGGTTGAAACTAGATACTAAACTATTGAATTTATGTACATTTAGGTGTTGTTTGTTTTTTCTGAGGCAAAATGTATGCAGTCTGCGGACCACATCTGCAGACGTCTGCAGTAGAAGATGTGAACCAAACATCTGCAGTCTGAAAGAAAAAGAATGTTTTTTTTTTTTTTTTTTTTTTTTTTTTTTTAAGTCTGGAGGCTGCTAGAATAAAGTAAAATCTAATTAAAACAATTTTTTAAAAAGAGTTTTTTCAATAATTTTATGATTTTATTATAGATAATTAACAAATATATTTCAACTTTTATCTATTATTTTATAAAAAATGAAAATAAAATGGTACGAATTAACATATATATTTGATAAAACCAAAAAACTTTGGTCACAATGATATACCTAAAAACTGTAATTAACGATAAAAGAATTTAACATATGAAATGGATGGAAATAAACTTTAATTTTAAATGAAATTTTCAAAATTTTTGTTTTGCCTTTTCAATTAAATCAATTAAAAACTGACCATAAATATTTATCCTAAGAAATGAGTGATATTGCATTAAATGATGTTTTATAAAATTTGGCACAAAAATATAGAAGACAATATTACAATTTTTTTTTCATATCTATATAAATAGCTAACGACTATTATTGTAATTAAATTTTTATTTACAAATTTGTGACAAAAATTATGATTGTGTCGTCGAACATATTTTTCTTTAAGTATTGTAACTTTTTTTTTTTCCAAATTGTTTATTTTAGATAAAGTTGAAATAAATCTAAGTTAAAAAAAAAACTAAGATATATGTGTTTTTTATGCTAGAAGATGTATGAAAAGGTTTGAAGACTCTGGTTCATATTTGCGCCAAGAAGAGGACGCGCAGACCTTTTTAGGTCTGTAGTCTTCAAAAAAACAAACAATCTGCAAAACTTAATGTCTGCGTTTGGTCTGCGCGGCGCAGACAGATATGACCAAAAAGATATGCAGACAATAAACAAACAACACCTTACCCATTAAAATCTGTTTAAGTTGTTAAAGGTTTTTTTATTCAAATAGGCCCTTATGACCACTAACAACAGGTTCAATGAAAAAATTTGAATCAAAAATAAAAAGTCTAGGGACATATTATAACTTAAGAAAAGTTTGGTAACTAAATGAGCACAAATTCAACAATTTAGTATCTAATTTCATCCTTAAAACTTTACAAAAATTGACATACAATTTTGAATTTATTGTTTAGTTAGTATCCATCACTAGCTTGTAGATTTTCTTCACCTTTATGTAGTTGTTTGTCACATATTTTTATAATTTTATTGATAATTTTACGTTAATTGTTCATTGTTATTCAACTGGGAAATTTTTGTACATTTTCTTATTAAATTGATACAAATTGTTTAAAGGGTTTATACACTTACTCTTAAGATTTTGAATTCATTGTAAAATTATTATTGATCACTAAATTGTAGAACATGCTTTATGAAGTTGTTCGTCACTTGTTTTGTTTTTAGAATCCTATTGACATATTTGTAGGCATTGTGTTTTCTTCGAACATTCCTAATGGTTATAACGACTAGTGTTACAACTAGGATTGTAAATGAACTGAATGAACTGAATGAACATGAACCAAAATTTGTTCATTTTTGTGAACTTTTTTCTATATTTGTTTATTAATAATTGTTTATCTTTGTTTTCTTATAGGTTCATTTATATCAATTTATGTCGGTTTATGCTTGTTTATGTTCATTATATTCATTAAAGTCCGCTTCTTTATGTTCGTAAATTAATTATGGATTTTTGAATGGTATATATCGTACCATTCAGTATAATGCTCTTATATATAAGTGGTTCTTCAATTGAATATTTTTTTCCATTTATATATTTTTTAAAATATATCTATTGAACTTTGTAACATTCAATAAATTTTAGGAATTAGACAAAAATGCAAGAATGGTCCCTGTGGTTTGTTATTTTTTTGTGGATATGGTCCAAACCTTTTAAAAATTGGATTTTTGGTCCTTATTGAGAGGTTTCTGTGTGGAACAGGTCCTAGAGTTAATCACCGTTTGTTTTTTGCTGTTAAACCCCTCACGTGCATTGCACACAAGGGCATAAGTGTCTTTTTACTTGAGGGACCATTTTTGCAATTCCTGAAGTAAATCCAGTTGTGACCATATTAGCGTCATATTACACAAAAAATATTTTATTGTTTTTCACTTATCCTCTGTTTACAAAATTTTCTTGGGGTTCTTGATGATCTGAAGAACAAAGTCAAAAATACAAACATCTAACAATTATGTATTTAATGTTTTTTTTTGTATCTTGTAGAGAATGTAGTAACATTGTATAAAGCTACACCACGGTGGAAGTTTTACCAAGCTTCCAAACACGAAATATGTTAAAGGTGAAGTGCGATATATTAATTTAGTAGACATTAATGAGTTCTCAGTTCATGAACTAGACACAATGATGCCAGAAATAGGTTACTCTCTACCCCCAGTAATATATTACCATTTTAGGATTCCTCATGAAGACTTGGATTTTGGTCGTAGAGCTTTAGGGAATGATAATGATATCTTAAATTTGGCTCAATATATTGGAGATAAAAAAGTCATTAAAGTGTATACAGAACATGGACAAACTAATTTGCTGACCTATTTTATGTCTCCTAAACGAAAGCAAAAAGTTATTATTAAGGAGCTCTGTGATGGTGATCTTACAAAAGAAGCGTGATGGTGATCTTACAAAAGAAGCAAACGTACCTCAAGTACCAGCAAAGGATAAAACCCCAACAATAGTTTAAGTTAATGGTCAAGTACAGTTGGCATGATATATGTCCTTGATACTCTTTGACAGAGTCCCTCCATAAGTTTCACCCAAGTGTAGAAGAAATAAAAGGGCAAACTCAACAATTGGTCAAAGTTCTTGTGACAAGAAGCTTCGTTTAGTTGAATTGGATGATGTAGTACAAGATCAAGGTGGTGATCATGCTAAATTGGATGATATAGGACAAGATCAGGGTGTTGATCATGCTAATTTAGATGATGTAGTACAAGATCAAGGTAGTGATCATGCTAAATTACATGATGTAGTACAAGATTAGGGTTGTGAGAATTCTAACTCCGATGATGTGGTACAAGATCAATGTGGTGAGCATGCTAACATGGATGATGTGGTACATGATCAAGGTGATGAGCATACTAACTTTGATTATGATGACTTTCATTATGAAAACTTTGATCATGACCACTTTGATCCTTTTGATGGATATCATTATCAACCACCAGAAGATGAGAATGTTGAAGACTAACATTCTCAACATGAAAAGTCCACAGACAATGATGATCTTGGGCAATAATCAGAAGAACAATATGACGAACTTGTTGATGATGAAAACAATGTATCAGAAATGGAGGTGGATATGACTGACTTTAATCTCAATCTTGATAGGGAAGATGGTTTTGTTCAAATGGATGGGTTTCATAGTGGGATTAGGACAAATTATGAACATGAGGACATATAAGTCATTGACATTGATAGATGGGATTCTTTGGATGAAGGGTCAGATGATGAGAGGAAAAGAACATGTGTTCTTAAGAATTTGGCTAAGGAGAAAAAATGCAGTCTTGGGAATGTCCATAAGGCCAGTTTTTATGTTGGGAAAAACTAAATCAAAGAAATATTTGAAAGAAAAAACTGACATCCACGCATTAGAAACTGGGAGGAATTTGTATTATAAAAAGAATGACAAACTTAGACTTTGGGAATTGTATAAATGAGTAGTTCCTGTCATAAATGCAAGCGGGGTGGTGTGGTTTAATACCAAAAGTAAAAGCAAAGGAAAAGAGGTAAATTTAGATAAAGTAAATTGTAGTTGGTTCCTTCATGCTTCTAGGTCAAACACAGAATCTCCTTGGTTTGTACGGACATTAAATTACAACAATACTTGCCTTCAAAGCAGGAAGATTAGACCTTGCACTACTACTTTTATATCCAAGAAGACCATGGACCAAATTGACATGAATATAGGGATTCCTCATCGAGCATTGTGAGAATAACTTCAAAAGAACTTTGAGGATGGTGTTTCTATTGACAAAGTATTAAGGGCCAAGGCCAGGCCTGACCCAATACATGGGCGAGTTGGGCTTAGGCCCAAGGCATCAAACTAAGGGGGGCATAAATTAAGTCCATTGAGTTATTGTATGTATATTATTTTGGCCTAAAAATTTAGTCCAAGAAGCCAAAAAGGCAGTCACGTCTTGCAAGAGTGAGACTTCTTGAACGCCAAATAAGTGAAATTGAAGAACCTTGAGAATTGGAATCACCAAATCGGGAATCGCCCCAAGAAAAACGGTAAAGATTGAGAGATCAAGAAGCCCTCTACATCCGATTTCTACTCATTATTCTCATTCTATTTCTCTCTAAACCTGTGTTGCAGTAAATTGATCATCCAAAATTCTCAACAATCTCATAGTAATGCGACTTCAGATTTGCAAGTTGGAGTTCAATCTATGATTGTTCGATTTTCTTAACCAGTTAAGTGTTAGCTTGAGCAAAACTGGCAACGAAATTAGAAATCCAGAAATGTATTATTGGATTTTTTTGACCTGATTTCTCTTGAACTAATTTCAATGAGTTTTATTTTTCTTAATCTTTTTCTAATTTGTTTCTAAGCCTGTTGCCATCAATCTTCACCTCTTAATATGTTTTTGTGGACCTTGGTTTGTGTTGTGTCAGGAGTTTGATTTTTACATGTTTGATTTCATTTATAGTAGATATCTCGATTTCTGATTTCTTTTCAACTGATTTGGTTCAGTTTGATTTGTATTAATATGATTTTAATTTCTCTTATGCCTGCAGCCAGAGGTCTGATTTCTGACTTTTGTGGTTTTTTTCAGGAGTGTGGTTTGTATATGTTGGAGTTTGATTACAATAGAATAGACATGGGAGTTTGATCAACTTTGAAGGTTCGATTTCTCATTTGTTTGTGTTCGAATTTTTTGGTTTATTTCTGATTTATGAGATATGCTTCAGGTAAGACTTTGGCTTTCTGAGGTTTGCTTTAGTTACAATTTCTACTGATTTCGATTTTACTTTCTGTTTGAGCTTGAAATCTGCTTCCATGAATCTATCTTTTATTAATATGATTTTTATGGTTTGTTTTAGGAGTTGAATTATTTATTTTTGCATTGTGGAGTTTGATTACCGTAAAAAAGTGTCTTTCTCCTTTGCTTGAGCTTGGATTTCTCCCCTGTTTAAGCTCGAAATCTTGTATCTGATATTTGTGGTTTGTTTCAGGTAAATTTCTTACTACTATGGTTTGCTTCTGCTATAAATTTCTAAAGTTAGTTTCTTAACTTTTTTGTTCTTGTTTCTCGTTTCTGTGATGTGAATCAGGAGGCTGATTGAACTTCTGATTTATGTATTTGGTTTTTTGTTGGATGCTTCCAAATTAGTTCTTTTAGTTGATGATGAACTAAAAAACATTGTTTAAATCTTGTGTCCAATTTTACAAATGGCGAAGAATATGATTTTGAATGAATTGCTTTATTTATTGAATTACAAATTTTGCCACAAAACATACAAACGTGAAAGTCCTTTGACATATATTCAATAAATGGAGTGTGCAAGAAAAATAGATCAGGTTCTCAATGTGTTGGTTGCATATAACATATATTTGAAGGTATTGTTTTAGGTGATTTTTGTAGGTTTTTGTATGTATTCTTTGTTTGATTATAAAATTTATTGCACTTTTGATTTTTCATCTTTTTTATGTATAAGGGCATAAAATTCTTAACTTGTCTCGGGTAGTAAAAAACAACGGACCGGACCTGACCAAGGCTATTGCAACTAAGATTGTGGAAGGTGACTATATGAAACAGTACTAGATCTTGAGGGACTATGTTCTTGAATTGCAAGCAACTAATGTTGACACAACTATCAAGATTGATGTTTATATTGAACATAACCCATCAAACCCGACTAGGAAGTTTAAAAGAATCTACATTGGCTTGGGTCCTCTGAAAAATGTTTTAAGGCTGACCCCATGGATCTTTTCGTTGGATTAGGTGTCTAAGCCCATAACTATAATTGATATAAACTTGAATTGATAGTAGCACAATCATTTTAGTGTAGCACCTGGTTCCTGGTATGTATTTTATTTAAGTATTTTGCATTTTGGCCTGGGACTCGGCGAGTTGAAGGCCCAACTCGTCGAGTAGAAGCGGATTTGATACGTGATTTAAATGACAGACTCGTCGAGTCGGCCTCCAGACTCGACGAGTAGACCCTGACTGGACAAAACCCTAATCTAAGCGTTTGCACCCTTTTTAAGCATCTCATCCAGCCACCCTTCGTCCCTATTGCTTCCAGAAACCCCCTATAGCTAACCCTAACTGTGTGTGTGAAGATCTAAAGGCATTTGTGCTGATTTTTGGTGATTTTGATCACAAGGAGGAAGGAAGAGCCTAGAGGAATCAAGAGAAGACCAAGGGAGTTCATGTTTGTGCATCATTTGTAGTCCACAGAAGGTATAAAGTCGATACCTTTCTTGTTCATTTGCTAGATCCCTTTTTTGGAGAGATTTAGGGCTTTTATAAGCCATTCTTGGTAACCAACCATGATTGCAAGCATGGTTGGGGGTTGAGGCTTCGGATCTAGGTCCATGAAGGAGTTATAAGGCAGAAAAGGGTTGTTTTTTCACCCATGGAAGCCCTCATGCAACTTAAGAGACTCTTTTAGAGCCTTTTAGGCTCAAAGTTCCTTGCATGCACGTAAAGTTGGTAACTTTACGTGCTAGATCGAGTTTAGGGACCTAGATCTATTATTTGGATAGGAGTTGTACACCAGAAATCGAAGGAATAGACTTGGACAATATCGACTCGGCGAGTCGTTGTTGGGACTCGGTGAGTCCGAGGTTAGACTCCTCTTTTCTGTTATGGGTCAAAGAGACCCAGTGGAGCGTCAAAAAGGTTTTAGAGGGTCTAGGGAAGTGATCCAAATGTATTGGGATAAGCCATAGTCCTGGAGTTCATAGGACTCGGCGAGTCCAAGGCAATCTCCTAACTCTTGAAGATGAACCCGACGAGTTGTTCATACAACTCGGTGAGTCGAGGACAGGATTGTTCATAGGATAAGGATGAACCCGACGAGTTGTTCATATAACTCGACGAGTCGGATGAAGGTTCATTCGATGATCGTATAGAAGGAGAACTCATCGATTCATTTCTGAACTCGACGAGTAGAGGCGTGGATGAGGTCAATTAAAGTGATAGGGACTCGACGAGTTGGCGGCCCAACTCGGCGAGTCAGGTCAACTGGAAGTTGAATTTGACTTGGACTTGGTCAGGGGTAAAATGGTCATTTTACCCTAAGAATAGATATCAGACTCTGACTAAGTGTTTTGTGGGGATTATAGCCGGAGGATTTCTGGAGTAGCAGTAGACAGAGATTTCCCTCGCAGATTATCAGCAGCTACTCGTTCGAGGTGAGTTACCTTCCAGTAGCGGTGGGTCTACGGCCATAATGCTGGCCCATTAGTAGGAATTGTATGTTAGGTGATCATCTTTGTGATATCATCTAGGTTTGCTACTACATGATATGTTATATGTTGGCATGATATGTTATATGTGATAGTAGTAGAGTTCGGTTGTTACGACCGAAGGGTAGGTCAGGCACCCAGATATGTCTGACAGTATGTGATGATATGTTTATATGCTGGCATGATATGTTATATGTGATAGTGGTAGTAGGAGGGGAATAGTCCCTAAGTTTAGTTGGTAGGGTCGAAGGGTAGTTCGAACACCCCAGATATGTCTGATAATATGTGTATGTTATGATATATGTGATAATAGCAGTAGGGGTGGAATAGTCCCCGAGGGTCAGTTGTTAGGACCGACGGGTAGGTTAGCACCACATAATAGCTTGACACGGGTAGGTCAGCATCCCAGAATGCCTTGACACCGGTGGGTCAGCACCCCATAATGGCTTGACATGGGTAGGTCAGCACCCCAGAATGACTTGACATGGGTGGATTAGCTCCCCATAATGACTTGACACGGGTAGGTTGGCACCCTAGAATGGTCGTACCGGGTAGGCCAGGCACCTCAAAATTGCTCGGCGGTATGTATGCTATATGATTGTATGGTATGTGGTACGATGGGGGAACTTACTAAGCTTCGTGCTTACAGTTTACAGTTTTGGTTTCAGGTACCTCTTCAGCGAAGGGGAAGGAGCTGGCGTGGTAGCATCACATCATACACACACGCATTGATTTTCTGCACTTGAGACATTCTGGGATTGTACTCTGACATGTTACTATTTTATGATTTGGGTTTTCAGACATGATATATTGATCTACGAAATGATATAATTTTACGTAGTTTTCTTATGAATGTTTTTATAACCAGTTAATTAAAATGAAATTTTTGGACTCAAAATTTGGGATGTTACATTTAGGTTGCCCTCAAACCTAGCAACTGAATAAGATAACTTTTAGAGAGAGATACGAGTTTATTAATTTATTATATGGTTAATAAATTAATTTAATCAAAATAAATGAATTGTTAATATATTATGAGAATAATATATTAATTAGAAATAGTAATTAAGCATTAGTCAGAAATTAATTAGAATTAATTTTGGGATTAATTGGATTGATTAAAAATATAGGGGTTAAAGTTTAATTGTTCAATAGTTGAGCAAGAGGTATTCTAGAACCATCCTAAAGACTCGGGCGGTTTTAGAAGTTATTTAGGGATTCTAGAATTAAGCTTGGAGGATAATTAGGAAGTTGGATAATTACCCAAAGAAAATAATATTATATTATTTCTTTAAGGGTTATCTAGGGTTTCCATGTTACATTATAGGGTGAATTACACCATTCATCCCTCGTGCGGGTGCCAAAAAACACGTTTAGTCCATATTTTCAAAAATTAACTCAGACCGTCCCTATGATTGTTTTTTCTTGCATGCGTAGTCCTATTAACATAAAATGACTATTTTACCCTTAATAATTTCTTTTTTCATTTTTTTTATTTCTTTATGTAACGACCCGTCTCCGGTATGACGATTCCTTGGTATTTATTTTGAAGTTTTGCAAGAGGGACTCGACGAGTTCATAGCCTGACTCGCCGAGTAGGGACGGGATTTCGAGCACGTGTTAGCTGGCGACTCGGCGAGTCCATATTCTGGACTCGGCGAGTCTGTCCGTCTGGGAGAAACCCTAAATCCCCGGGTTGCCCACTATTTAAGCCACCTTATGGCCTCCATTCTCGCCTCCTTCACCCTCAGAAGCTGTGAGAAAACCCTAATCCGTTCTTGAGTGATTTTAAGTGATCTTGTGTGCATTTGTGAAGGCTTGAAGAAGAAGAAGAAGAAGAAAGGAGCAAGGAGAAGGATTGTAGAGCAGAGATTCAAGGGAAAGAAAGAGCTATTTGAGGTATTCTTCAGATTTCCTTCCCTTTTATGCTTTAAAACCCCCTCTAGATCTAGTTGATGCTTTTCTCAAGCCTTATGTTGATATGGAAACCCTATTACGCCGAGATATCCTTAGATCTGTTTATTTAGGAGTTGTAGCACCCAGATCTATTGCCTTTGTGGAGCTATTTTGCATATTAACCCTATATCTACCCCTTTTAAGCATCTTTTAGCCTTTATTCCCTTGTTCATGTGTTTGTACACGTAAAGTTGGAAACTTTACGTGGTAAATCAGCTTATTGGACTCAGATCTATCTTGTGTATGTATTGGATTCGAGCATAATCGAGTGTAGAATAGTTGCATGGCGGTGACTCGGCGAGTCGGAAGAACGACTCGGCGAGTCAAGTCGCGAGTCCCCGATTTCTTCCTTTTGAGCGGTGTCGAGTGGGTCCAGTGAGTAGTGGAGTGGACTCAGCGAGTTTGAGGGTAGACTCAGTAATGGAGGGACTCGGCGAGTTGTTCATACAACTCGGCGAGTCCAAGGCAATCTTCTTAAGCTCAAGAACAACTCGTCGAGTTGTTCATATGACTCGGCGAGTCGGATGAAGATTGTCTGAGTTCTTGGATCGAGAGGGTACTCGTCGAGTCGATGTCCTACTCGACGAGTAGCCACGAGTAGGATTGAGAAGTGAGATTAGAGACTCGGCGAGTTGGCGGCCCAACTCGGCGAGTCAGGTCAACTGTGGGTTGACTTTGACCAAGAGTTGACCTTGACCTAGAGTTGACTTTGACCAAGGGTAAAAGAGTCATTTTACCCAGTGCAATGTTTAGTATTTGATTGAGTGTGTTTATGGACTTGTAGCCGGGGAGATACCGGAGCAGCAGCAGTTAGCCCTCAGAGCCATTCACTCAGCAGCCCATTCACGAGGTGAGTTTCCTTCCAGTAGGAACGGGTCTAAGGCCACAATGCCGACCCGTTTAGCGAGTAGTTGTAACCGGACTTTGATCCGATGCAGTAGTTAGCATGTTTGATGCCTTCGTGGCTCAGACAGGATTTATGTGTGTTCATGCTAGTGATATGTTTATGCTATGTTCAGTCAGCTTCGGACTTCGGTCCGATGTCAGCTTCGGACTTCGGTTCGATGTAGGGGACAAGATCCCAGTCAGCTTCGGATTTCGGTCCTATGTCAGCTTCGGACTTCGGTTCGATGTCGGGGACAAGGTCCTAGTCAGCTTCGGATTTCGGTCCGATGTCAGCTTCGGACTTCGGTTCGATGTAGGGGACAAGGTCCCAGTCAGCTTCGGATTTTGGTCCGATGTCAGCTCGGACTTCGGTCCGATGGAGGGGGCAAGGCCCCAGTCAGTTAGCTTCGGACTTCGGTCCGATGTAGGGGACAAGGTCCCAGTCAGTCAGCTTCGGACTTCGATCCGATGGAGGGGGCAAGGCCCCAGTATGTGCTTGATATGTTATTGTATGGTATGTGGTAGTTTGGGGGAGCTCACTAAGCTTCGTGCTTACAGTTTCAGTTTTGGTTTCAGGTACTTCTGCAAGCAGAGGGAAGAGCTCGGGATGATGGCATCGCACACACCACAACTTCAGCTTTTATCCTGGGAGTTGATTTAGTTTTTGATTTTGATATGACATAGATATGATACAGTTTTCCGCACAGTGTTTTTATTATGTTTGGGATACATCACGTATGGTTTTATGATATGACACTCAGATTATGGTTTTTGGTTATATTGAAAAATGAAATTTTTGGGTCGTATTTTTGGGTTGTTTCAAGTTGGTATCAGAGCCCTGGTTTGAGGGATTCGGATACACTTCCGGGTGTATCTGAACTCAAACTAAGGGGAAATAAAAAGATTGTTAAAAAAGGAAAATGTTTTCTAAAGAATTTTGAAAGCACTTAGAAAGAAAGAAATTTTTAAACGAGATAAGGGTGTGGTGCATGCGATCAGCCGAGCTCAAGTAAGTACTTCCAAATTACCCATACAAGTTATTTGTTCAGTTTCAGTTTCAGTAGAACAACATGCTAGTATATGACTAAGGATCTAGGAGGATGCCTTATGTGCCTGCTTTATGTGTTACACCGTTATAGGGACGAGTCTTTTACTTGAAGGATTATCTGATCCTCTTCACATGTGATGGTGTTCAGGTGGTGGCTAATTAGCATTATAAGGAGACCTTCAGCAGCTGAGGACTAGTTAAGTTGAGTCTGAGGTTTCCCTAGGGCAAGCCTAGGATGAGAGTAGCAGAGATCAGTAGTAGTAGAAGTGACTTGGTGGAGTCAAGGCAGTTCTTGAAGAAAGTACGGATAGATGTGGAAGGTAGTATGGGCCCGTACTACTGAAAGCAGAGGATCCGTACTCGAATCAAGAAAGGCTGAGACAAGACTAGGGAGCTAGTTGTAGTATCAATGATCCCTTGAGATATTTCAGTTTTCTGATGTAGTTGTGATGTGTTTCAGAATGGTGGTTTTACGTTCGAGACCAGCAGCCGACAGTGGAGGTGCCGGGGAGGGATCAGGTTCAGGCTCGGGGGATGAGCGCATGGATGAGTAGACCCGAGAGTTTCTTTCTTCGGAGATTACGCGCATCATTATAGAGCAGACTCCTGTGATCTTCGGTTCGATCAAGGAGGGGATTCTAGAGCTGATGGATGAGAGATTGGGCACCTTCCGTGCCGAGGTGGCGGCCATGATGGGGTCGCGCACCCTTACTTTCAGGGAGTTCAGGGCATGTGGAGCTCCGAACTATCATGGGGCACGAGACCCCATAGCGAGTACCAGATGGTTGGCGGATGTGGCCAACGCTTTCCGCACTAGCAGGTGTCCCGAGGGGGACAAGGTCAGATTGGCGTCCTGTCTTCTGAAGGACAGGGCACGAGATTGGTGGGAGGAGGTCGGACATGCCATTGGGGATGATGCAGCATTGGACGCCATGACCTGGGCTGATTTCTCTACCAGCTTCAGGGCGGAGTTTGCACCGGTCATTGAGGTGCAACAGTTAGCTAGGGAGTTTCAGGACCTCACCCAGACTACAGAGACAGTGGCGGAGATCACCGCCAAGTTCAGGGAGAGGGCTCTTCTCGTTCCTCAGTACGTAGCTGATGAGGAAATGAAGAAGGCCCGTTATCATGAGATGTTGCGGAGCGATATCCGCCAGTTTGTGAGCCGGTCCAGCTGCAAAACGCTGGAAGATATGATTGCTAGGGCTCGGGAGAGGGAGATTGATCTCGAGATGGAGAAGAAGAGGAAACTGGAGGCGGTTTCGGGTTCAGGCGGTTCGGGCAAAAAGCCCAGGGTTTCAGATCACAGGTCCAGGGGACAGCCGAGCCACGGTCGATGTGGTAGGTGTGGGAAGATGCACGATGGAGCGTGCAAGGCAGGGAGTTCCGGCTGCTACAAGTGCGGTCGGATTGGGCATTTGAGTAGGGATTGTACGGCCCCTGCTACTGCCGTTGCAGCATCAGATCTGATTTGCTTTTAGTGCAATCAGAAGGGACATAAAAAGTCCCAGTGTCCGAGCTTAGCCGCAGCAGGGAAGGTGGCTGCACCTGCCCCTGCTATTTTGAGGATTACAGATGGCCGGTAGGGCCGAGCTGATGCGCCAGTGGCGAAGAGTAGGGCGTTTCAGATGACAGCAAAGGAGGCGCGAGCGACTCCTGATGTGGTGACGGGTATGTATCTTCCCTTCATCTCTTTATTATTATTATTATCGTTTGAATATTGCTTATGATTGTATGTTTTATTTAGGGTCGTTCTCTGTGAACGGCATTTCTGCTATGGTATTGTTCGATTCGGGGGCTACCCGATCATTCGTATCGCTTGCGCTTAGCAAGAGATTTAGTAGAGCTCCTGGGGAGCTGGATTGTCCATTAGAGGTTGAGATAGCAGATGATAGGACCGTGAGGGTCGGCAGAGTGCATAGAGGGTGTTCCCTTCAGTTGTTTGATGAGCAGTTTTCAGTGGACCTGGTACCTATTCCCCTGCGAGGGAATAAGGTTATTGTGGGCATGGATTGGCTAAGCCCCAATGGGGCAGTGATTGATTGTGAGCTTCAACTAGTGAGGGTTCGCACTCCCAGTGGGGGAGAGTTAGTGATTCAGGGCGAGAGGCCACAGCATGGACCGACCTTTTGTTCCGCCGCAAGGGCGAGGCGCTATGTTCAGCAGGGTTGCGCCGGTTTTGTAGCTTACGTATTGGATGCTCGGGAGAAGGGCAAGACGACAGTTGATGATGTTCCTATTGTACGAGACTAACCGGATGTGTTTCCCGAGGATTTGCCGGGGATACCTCCTGAGAGACAGGTTGAGTTCAGGATCGACCTAATTCCTGGTGCGGCTCCGATAGCCAAAGCACCGTATCGACTAGCTCCCCCTGAGTGCAGGAGTTGTCTACACAGCTGCAGGAGCTGTTAGACAAGGGTTTCATTCGGCCGAGCAGTTCTCCTTGGGGAGCGCCGATCCTGTTTGTGAGGAAGAAGGATGGGTCGCATCGTATGTGTATAGATTATCGGGAGTTGAATAAGGTAACGGTGAAGAACCGTTACCCACTTCCGAGGATAGATGATTTGTTTGATCAGCTTCAGGGAGAGTCTTGGTTCTCCAAGATCGGTCTACGCTCCGGTTATCATCGGATGCGGGTTAGAGATGAGGATGTACAGAAGACTGCTTTCAGGACCAGGTATGGTCATTATGAGTTTGTGGTGATGCCATTTGGGCTCACCAATGCTCCAGTCGCGTTCATGGATCTCATGAACCGCGTGTGCAGGCCGATGCTGGATCGGTCAGTGATAGTATTCATAGATGATATCTTGGTATATTCCAAGACGCAGGAGCAGCACGAGGAGCACCTGCGGGAGGTGCTGGAGGCTTTGAGGAGGGAGAGACTTTTCGCAAAGTTCTCCAAATGTGAGTTCTGGTTGCGCGAGGTGCAGTTCCTTGGTCACCTCGTCAACCAGAAGGGTATTTTGGTAGATCCGGCCAAGATAGAGGCCGTGATGCAGTGGGAGGTCCCGAAGTCTCCATCTGAGATTCGGAGCTTCCTAGGGTTGGCAGGGTATTATCGGAGATTTATTCAGGACTTCTCCAAGATAGCAGTGCCGCTCACCCGACTGACCAAGAAGTCGGTGGTATTTCGTTGGGGGCCTGAGCAGCAGGCAGCGTTCGAGACCCTCAGACAGAGATTGTGCGAGGCCCCAATTCTTACCTTGCCAGAGGGAGTAGAGGACTTCGTAGTCTACTGTGATGCCTCGATCACAGGTATGGGAGCAGTATTGATGCAGAGAGGCCATGTGATAGCTTATGCCTCGAGACAGTTGACGCCTCACGAGGCTAATTATCCTACCCATGATTTGGAGCTGGGGGCAGTTGTGTTTGCCCTCAAGATTTGGAGGCATTACCTTTATGGGGTCCGTTGTACTATTTACACAGATCACAAGAGTTTGAGGTACCTTATGGATCAGCCGAGTCTGAACATGAGGCAGAGGAGGTGGTTGGATGTGCTAAAGGATTACGATTGTGAGATCCTTTACCATCCAGGGAAGGCCAACGTGGTGGCCGACGCCCTAAACCGCAAAGTGTCGGCGGCCCCTATCAGAGATCTGTGTTTGAGGATGACAGTGATCACTCCGTTGTTGGAGCGGATCAAGGAGGCTCAGGTGGAGGGCCTCAAGGAGGAGAGACAGAAGTGTGAGAGGATCGTGGGCCGAGTAGCCTCGTTTGATTATGATAGTCGGGGATTGCTGACGCTTCACGGGAGGGTGTGGGTACCGTACTGGGGTGGAGTACGGCAAGTGTTGATGGATGAGGCTCATAAGTCTCGGTTTTCTATCCACCCAGGGGCGACGAAGATGTATCGAGATCTTCGACCTGATTATTGGTGGCCCTGCATGAAGCGGGACGTCGCCTGGTACGTTGAGAGATGCCTGACCTGCCGGAAGGTCAAGGCGGAGCACCAGAGACCTCACGGCAAGATGCAACCGTTAGACATTCCCGTGTGGAAATGGGAGGACATCACCATGGATTTTGTCACCAAGCTCCCCAGGACCGCATGAGGAGTGGATTCGATATGGGTAGTAGTGGATCGGTTGACAAAGAGTGCCCATTTTATCCCGATCCAGGAGAGTATATCGGCGGAGAAGTTAGCCGATATCTATGTGCGAGAGATTGTGGCACGTCATGGAGTGCCGGTATCGGTGGTGTCAGACCGAGATGTCCGTTTCACATCCAGATTCTGGAAGCGGTTCCACGACGAGAGGGGTACTCGTCTCCATTTCAGCACCGCTTTCCACCCTCAGACGGACGGGCAGAGCGAGAGGACGATTCAGACTCTCGAGGACATGCTTAGGGCATGTGTTCTAGATTTCGGTGGCAGTTGGGATACGTATCTTCCGTTGGCGGAATTTTCGTATAACAACAGTTATCATGCGAGCATTGATCGACCTCCCTTTTAAGATGCTGTATGGGAGTAAGTGTAGGACCCCGATTTGTTGGGGCGAGGTCAGTCAGCGGGTCATCGAGAGCACACAGGTGGTGCTCAAGACGACCGAGTTGATCCAGCAGGTCCGTAGTAGACTGCAGACTGCGCAGAGTCGGCAGAAGAGCTACGCCGACAGGAGGCATTCGGACTTGGAGTTCCAGGTGGGGGATATGGTCCTTCTGAAGGTCTCACCTTGGAAGGGTGTCATCAGATTCCGGAAGAAGGGCAAGTTGGGCCCCAGATTTATTGGTCCTTTCAGGGTTTTGGCCCAGGTGGGTCGGGTTGCTTATCGATTAGATCTTCCTGAGGAGCTTAGTCAGATCCACAACACTTTCCATGTGTCTCAGTTGAGGAAGTGTTTGGTAGATGAGTCGGAAATCGTTCCCCTAGAGGATATTCAGGTTGATAGCAGCCTGAATTATATTGAGAGGCCGGTCGCGATTCTAGACCGGAAGACCAAGACCTTGAGGAACAAGGAAATTCAGTTAGTGAAGGTGCAGTGGAAGCACCGAAAGGGATCGGAATGGACGTGGGAGGCTGAGGAGGAGATGAGAGAGCACTACCCAAAGATATTTGCAGATTCAGCCGTAGCAGACTTCGAGGACGAAGTCTGAGATAAGTGGGGGAGAATTGTAACGACCCGTCTCCGGTATGATGATTCCTTGGTATTTATTTTGAAGTTTTGCAAGAGGGACTCGGCGAGTTCATAGCCTGACTCGCCGAGTAGGGACGGGATTTCGAGCACGTGTTAGCTGGCGACTCGGCGAGTCTGTCCGTCTGGGAGAAACCCTAAATCCCCGGGTTGCCCACTATTTAAGCCACCTTATGGCCTCCATTCTCGCCTCCTTCACCCTCAGAAGCTGTGAGAAAACCCTAATCCGTTCTTGAGTGATTTTAAGTGATCTTGTGTGCATTTGTGAAGGCTTGAAGAAGAAGAAGAAGAAAGGAGCAAGGAGAAGGATTGTAGAGCAGAGATTCAAGGGAAAGAAAGAGCTCTTTGAGGTATTCTTCAGATTTCCTTCCCTTTTATGCTTTAAAACCCCCTCTAGATCTAGTTGATGCTTTTCTCAAGCCTTATGTTGATATGGAAACCCTATTATGCCGAGATATCCTTAGATCTGTTTATTTAGGAGTTGTAGCACCCAGATCTATGGCCTTTATGGAGCTATTTTGCATATTAACCCTAGATCTACCCCTTTTAAGCATCTTTTAGCCTTTATTCCCTTGTTCATGTGTTTGTACACGTAAAGTTGGAAACTTTACGTGGTAAATCAGCTTAATGGACTCAGATCTATCTTGTGTATGTATTGGATTCGAGCAGAATCGAGTGTAGAATAGTTTCATGGCGGTGACTCGGCGAGTCGGAAGAACGACTCGGCGAGTCGAGTCGCGAGTCCCCGATTTCTTCCTTTTGAGCGGTGTCGAGTGGGTCCAGTGAGTAGTGGAGTGGACTCAGCGAGTTTGAGGGTAGACTCAGTAATGGAGGGACTCGGCGAGTTGTTCATACAACTCGGCGAGTCCAAGGCAATCTTCTTAAGCTCAAGAACAACTCGTCGAGTTGTTCATATGACTCGGCGAGTCGGATGAAGATTGTCTGAGTTCTTGGATCGAGAGGGTACTCGTCGAGTCGATGTCCTACTCGACGAGTAGCCACGAGTAGGATTGAGAAGTGAGATTAGAGACTCGGCGAGTTGGCGGCCCAACTCGGCGAGTCAGGTCAACTGTGGGTTGACTTTGACCAAGAGTTGACCTTGACCTAGAGTTGACTTTGACCAAGGGTAAAAGAGTCATTTTACCCAGTGCAGTGTTTAGTATTTGATTGAGTGTGTTTATGGACTTGTAGCCGGGGAGATACCGGAGCAGCATCAGTTAGCCCTCAGAGCCATTCACTCAGCAGCCAGTTCACGAGGTGAGTTTCCTTCCAGTAGGAACGGGTCTAAGGCCACAATGCCGACCCGTTTAGCTAATAGTAGTAACCGGACTTTGATCCGATGCAGTAGTTAGCATGTTTGATGCCTTCGTGGCTCAGACAGGATTTATGTGTGTTCATGCTAGTGATATGTTTATGCTATGTTCAGTCAGCTTCGGACTTCGGTCCGATGTCAGCTTCGGACTTCGGTTCAATGTAGGGGACAAGATCCCAGTCAGCTTCGGATTTCGGTCCTATGTCAGCTTCGGACTTCGGTCCGATGTAGGGGACAAGGTCCTAGTCAGCTTCGGATTTCGGTCTGATGTCAGCTTCGGACTTCGGTTCGATGTAGGGGACAAGGTCCCAGTCAGCTTCGGATTTTGGTCCGATGTCAGCTCGGACTTCGGTCCGATGGAGGGGGCAAGGCCCCAGTCAGTTAGCTTCGGACTTCGGTCCGATGTAGGGGACAAGGTCCCAGTCAGTCAGCTTCGGACTTCGGTCCGATGGAGGGGGCAAGGCCCCAGTATGTGCTTGATATGTTATTGTATGGTATGTGGTAGTTTGGGGGAGCTCACTAAGCTTCGTGCTTACAGTTTCAGTTTTGGTTTCAGGTACTTCTGCAAGCAGAGGGAAGAACTCGGGATGATGGCATCGCACACACCACAGCTTCAGCTTTTATCCTGGGAGTTGATTTAGTTTTTGATTTTGATATGACATAGATATGATACAGTTTTCCGCACAGTGTTTTTATTATGTTTGGGATACATCACGTATGGTTTTATGATATGACACTCAGATTATGGTTTTTGGTTATATTGAAAAATGAAATTTTTGGGTCGTATTTTTGGGTTGTTTCACTTTATCAGTTTTTAGATTTTTTTAATAATTAGACTTAATATCAGAGCTTCTACCGTCGCAACACCTCTTCCTTTTTCTCAACTTCTGATGCTCCACTGGAACAAACCTAAATTGTATGGAATAAACCCAAAGCAAACCTTAAATTGCAGCTACATCACCTGGATTAAACCCTGAAACCGGTTTTAGGTTAAATCCCCTTGAACAAACCATCCACATCGATGCTCAATTTGTGTATGCCGGTGCGGGAAAAATAGAGTCGTCGATGGCGACAATCACCCCCATGAAGGCGACAAATAGTTAGTGTCGATCCCCTTAGGTCTATTTTGTGGTTTGGAACTCAGTCTCTCTGATCTCTCCTCTTCTTAGTTCGATTTGTGGTTTGGAAATTTACAATGCTTCAATCATTGTCACTGTGAATAACAAAGCTTAAGGCTATGGCCTTGGAGATTTGGTTCAAAAGAGAGAAGGATAAATAAAAGGGGTGAGACAAGAGATGATAATGTCGGTGGTGATGAAGATGTTATCTCCGGAAAGGGAGAGAGGAGGTTGTTTCTGATGGAGATGGATTTTGTTTCCAACGACTTCTACAACCACCCAAACCCACCGATGGGGTGGTGGGGTTTGTCTGTAGCTTTAAGTTATGGGGTTTGATTTTGGGAGATAGGATGGTGGATCAGAGAGATTTTAGGAGGTGACGACGATGTGAGTTGTTTAGCGAAGTTGAGAGAGATTGAGAGTCTGTGTGTATGAGTTGGTATCGATCTTTCAGAGAAGAGAGAAGAGTTTCTTGATGCACACCGGAGGAAGATGAGGTCAGTGAGGTGATGTTCGCCGGAGGAAGATGAAGTCTGAGGGTGTTGGTGGCATTTCGGTGTTCCGATTTTAATCTTTTTTCTTCTATGGGACATGTGGGTTCTCGATCATCTTCTCTGGCGACGTTTAGAGCGGTGGTGGTTGGAGGTAAATAGAGCGGTGATGGTTGGAACCTTGGAGGTGAAAAGAGTGGTCGTGGTCCGGTGAATTGTGATTTAAAGGGAATGTAGAAGGAAAAGGGGAAAGGGAAAGGGAAGGGGTGGGGTATTTTATTTTATTTTCTTTTTATTTTAATACAAATTTAATTATAATTTAATTAAAATTAAAATAGTGAGGGCAAAATAGTCTTTTTATGTCTTCCAAAGGATACAACATGCAAATTCAAACTAATGAGGGATGAAGCGTGCAATTTTTAGATATATGAGGGACGGTTCGAGTTAATTTTTGAAAATAGGGACTAAACATGCTTTTTGGCACCAGCACGAGGGACGAATGGTGTAATTTACCCCACACTATAAAAAGGAGCTTTGGGATACAAGTTTCATGTCACACCCCATCACCTGAACGGCAGAAACGTTCGGGGGCGGAGGACGTTATGGACAGTATCACAACAATTCATAATAATAAAACAAGCAACAACATCATCCATTGCATTAATAATATAATTTAATACAAGTGTGTTTTGTATAGTTTATAAGATACCAAGAATATGAATCAAAATAAGAGATGAGTCTTGAACGTGCTCCATCTTCTCAAAACATGGCATCGGTACCTATCTAATGATGACCTGAGAATACAAGTTATTTTGAAAGTGTAGATTAGCATTAAAGTTGGTGAGTTCATAAGTATTTTAGTGTCGTTTCTTGTATGAAAATGTTTGTAGTAAATGCTTGTATCTCCTAGAAAATCCTATATTTTCTACTATAAGTAGCCTTCTACCAAGGCCCAAATGTTCTGTATGTTGTCTGTTTGTAAAAGTGTGTAATTTTCCCCAAAGATAGACTATCATTTATCAGAAATATAGTTTACATAACCGTTTATGTGAGAAGATCACAATTTGAATGTAATGGGAAAATAATAATGATATGCTTGTAGTAATAGTATATAGCTACTACCATTGTACTAACTACCTTAAAACAATTGTTTTAAATCGACTAGTTAAAACACGATGCTCTAAGGCATCGAAATGGTATGACATTAGTCACCCGTAGACCTGCAGGTCCCACTGTAGCTAGCAGCAGGGTGTAGGATAGTCAATCCCGTATAGATTTATACACCAACTAACGCTTTCCCTCCAGGAGACTCTGGTTGTAAAACGTGACACAACAAATGATTACCATGCCATGAAGTAGTGGCTCACATTAATGTTATAGTGTTCTAGTGTTTGTATAGTATGTTCTAGTGTAGTGTATGTTATCTCTGTACTAGTGTAGTGTATGTTCTCTTAGTTTCTCATCATAGATGTTCTCTTGTATAGTGTAGTGTATTGTACGTTCTCTTAGTTTCTCATCATAATATGTTCTTACTGTATAGTGTAGTGTATTGTATGTTCTCTTAGTTTCTTATCATAGTATGTTTGTATTGACTCATGAATGAACTGACTCTTGTATGTTTCATTGTACTAGAAATAGTGAGTAGCGACTTCCTAAACTATACCTATTATAGTTTACATGTAATGTTGTTTGTATAAATGAGCATGTTTGCACACCTATGCTACATAAAGGTTTTGAACTGAATGTAGAGCTTTAATATCCATATACATACATATAATATATAACTAAGATTCAAACAACCTTCGAACAAACAACTGATACCCTAAGTCCACAACCAAACAAGGAAAAGGAAATACGGCGAGTTATCAGTCCTAAGTCCTTTTAATCCTACTTATATAACTATATTTATATAGACATGATTTTGACAATATCTATGTTTGAAAGAGTGTAACATCCGGATTTCCAGGTATAATATTTTATTCCTTTCATTTTGGAAGTTGAGAGGGGACTCGGCGAGTTGGAGTTTAAACTCGCCGAGTATGGTCGCGGATTCTTATCCGAGTTCACAGCTGGACTCGGCGAGTTCATGAGTGGACTCGGCGAGTCCACGCTGTTTAATGAAACCCTAATATCCTGGGTTTAGGACCTATTTAAAGACCCTTAGGGCCGTCATTTGCGGCTACCAAACCCCAGAGAGAAAACCTAAGAGATCTAGAGCGTTTGTGAGGAAGGAGAGGCCATTTGTGATCATTTTGTTGGTGTAATTGCAAGGAGGAGGAAAAAAAGGCAAGAGGAGGCTGAAGGAGGTGTCATTTTGGTGATTTCAGAGCTCATAGACTTCATCTTGAGGTATTTTTCGGACCTTCTTCAGATTTGGTGTTAATTCCTAGAGTTAGGGTTTTCTAACCCCTTTGGAGAATGGATTTGTGGAGCAATTGGTCCCTTCTCAAGCTCATGCTTTGGATCTGGACTCAAAGAGGTCCAGAGACCTTAACCCTTGGGGCTTTTTGGAGTTATTTTGGGAGTCATGAACTTAGGATGCTATTTTGGGACTAAATCACCAAGTAAGATCATCTAGATGCTATGTGAGTGTCAAGGTCTGAACTTTATGTGATTATCATGCTTGGGAAGGTTAGATCTATGGATTAATGGAACAGATCTGACCTCAGGAGGTCTATCGAGTTTGTGCATGGCATGAACTCGCCGAGTCCAAAGATCAGACTCGGCGAGTAGGGTTAGGGTTTCCCGTAAACCACTCAGTGGGTAGACTTGCCAAGTTGGGGAAATAACTCAGTGAGTCGGAGGGGGATTAGAGGACTCGAGTTCAAGGCGGAACTCGCCGAGTTGTTCTTGAGACTCAGCGAGTTAAGTCGGGGTGGCCCCACGATGCCAGGTGTGACTCATCGAGCAAGGGGAGGAACTCGACGTGCCAAGCGGGACTAAAGAATTAGCGGACACGTGTAGACTCGCCGAGTCGCCCAAGTGCACTCGACGAGTCGGGTCAAAGTTTAACCGTTGACTTTTGTTGACTTTTAGGGTTTGGTCAACAATGAGGCCTTTTAGCCAAGAGAGGGGTAAAATGGTCTTTTACCCTTCTGAGGGTGTTAAGAAAGGTTTGAGTATAGTTATATTTATGAGAGTAATTACTTTATGTGATTAGGCGGAGGCTAGATCATATTTCTACCGAGTCAGAGACTTACCGAGACACCTGAGGTGAGTCTTCTCACTATACGTACCTAGAATGGTATTATATGTTGACCAGAGGGTCTTGTGTGTTATTATGTGCTATGTGTATGTCGTATGATGTTAAAGACCAGACCGAAGGGTCCAACGATACAGACCGGGCCGGAGGGCCCAACGAGCTATGACCGGACCAGAGGGTCCAACGAGCTACAGGACAGGAGGGTCCCACTGAGATACATCGAACAGAGGGTCGTATTATAGCCTTAAGTGGTGCATGTGTTGTATACGGTATTTTGGGGAACTCACTAAGCCTTTTTGCTTACAGTTGTTGTGTTATGTGTTTCAGGTACTAGCGAGGACCGTGGAAAGGCGCCGGCGTGACTCGTACACAGAGAGAGTTTGATTTTTATGATCTTGGGATATGTTATGTTTCAAAGACTACTATTGGAAATATTTGAGAATATTTGTATATGAACTTGGTTGATGAAAAATGAAAATTTTGTTTTAAAAATTACGTTGTTACAAAGAGTTTAATAAGGAGTTTTGCATATAAAGAGTTTGTAAAACGATTTGAAGCAGTTTGTTTGATAACACAGTTTGAAGTATAGTAAATCCGTCTGTTTGATAGTTATTAATCACATGTGATTGATATAATAACTATGATGTTTCAATTTGTATTCCCCCCATAAAAGCATTTAAAATCATTTAAAAGGTAAGTTAAGGGGTATGAACTCACCTACAGTGAGTGATACGAATGAAAGATCGGTTTGTAGGATGTTAAGTGCCAAGTGAAGAATTGATCACGACGGATCCTAATAAGCATATAATGACACATATATGTATATAATTAGTGTTTAAATAAGTAATTATGCAAGGAAAGACGCCCTTGTATATAGGAAACACTTAGTTTCAAGTGCTAGAAGTATAAAGGGTTGCATATAATGGGTGTATGGCCACACCTTGGAGTGTATGGCCAGAATGGTATGTTTCATGTGTGTGTGCGGCCAGAGTGTACGACCTAAGTGGGTGTGCGGCCGCGCACTCATGGTGAAACATGCCATTGAGTGATTTAAATTCCTATTAAGCATCTAGGAAGTGTGTTTTGACCAATGCGTAGCCTTAATGGAACTTTAATGCCATTTTGGACTTCAAAAAGGGTGTGTACGGCCACACAAGGAGTGTACGGCCGTACACCCTTGAGGATCATGTAAAAATGGTCAAAAGTGTATTCCAAGTCTCTAACTTGCATCCCCTAAGTGTTCTTGATCATGTGCTAGCATAGAACTTGAGTTTGAGTCCATTATGCACTAAATAAAGGGGTGTACGGCCACATGGGGTGTGTACGGCCATACACTCCTTAATGATCATGGTTTGGACGATTTCTAAGGAGCATAACTAGTAAGTAACAAGCATAAGGAGTGGTACTTACGATATAGAAGCCTTTAGGGGTGTTTGAGGTCCAAAAACTTAGTAGGTGTTCTTGGAGAACACTTGAAGATCTAAACAAAAGGAGTAATTTCATGGATGAAATCATAGATCCTTACTAGATAGTGTAATGAATCATCAAAACAAAGGAAGAAACACTTACAACTTGAGGATCTAGATAAACAATCGGATGATACTTGAGAGAGAAGTTGATTTCTTGGCTTAGGAGTATGAAAAGAGGTAAATGAAGGCTAAGACTCTCATTTATACATGAGAGTGTACAACTAGGATGGGTGTACGGTCTTACACCCATGTGTGCGGCCGCACACACCTCATGAAGGGGTGTTTGGCTCATTTGAAAGGTTTTGAACTCAAATACACTCATCCCTAGCCCCATACCTTGATTATAATAAGCTTAGAACACTCAAATTGACTCTAGACAATGCTAGAAGATAGCAAAAACGAGTCTGACCTTGATTGATTTGAATAAGTGTACAAGATATAAATTTTGGGTTGTCACATTTCGTCCATGACTTCTATGGGATAGTTAGGTCAAAATTCTCACCTCTTTCTCTCTCTCTCTCTCTCTCTCTATTTATCTCTTCAAGCTCCTTGGTTGCAAGGGTTTCAGTGTGAACCATTAGAGGCACGACACTTGTGGTGCTTGCTTCCAAGAGTTTTTCAAGAAGGTTTTTGATTAGTTATATTAATACAATAACAAAAAGGTATGTAAACCCTATTTTTGTTTTGTTATATTCGAAATTACCTAGAGTTTATAGTTTTTGTTGTTCAATACAATATTACATCTATAGAGTTATTAGATAGATCCTTAGGTTGCATGTACCCTTAAGAGTTAAGGATTTATCCGCGTTAGTGCATGTAAAACCCATCAGTGGTATCAAAGCGTAGGTTGTCTAACAATTGAATGTATATTACTTGAACATGAAAAAAATTCATTTTTTTTTTCTGAAAATCAAATCTCACGACATGAGATTTGTAGATCACGACGTGAGCACAAGTTAATCCGGAAATCTGTTTCAGCCAGACTGTACTCACGACTTGGGCAATCCATGCTCACGACGTGAGCACACTATATTATGAATTTTCGGATTTTCTTGCCTAATTTGATTTATTTGGTTGTTATCTTTTATATAATATGCCATAATCCGAATTTTGGTCATATTAGATAATTAAAGAAAACCCTAATATTAGGAGATGATTATAGATAAGATAATGATAAATTTATACGATTAAAATTATCTTTATGGATATTATTATTAATTTAATTAAATTATTAATTAAAAGATAATTAATAAATCCATAAAATGGTTTAAATTTAATTAAATTAACAGTTTAATTTATTAAAAAAATTAAACTCTTACAATTTTAAAATGTTTTAAAATACACCTTATACTATGTATATATAATTAAAAGTTTAGTATATGTTATACGTATAAGAAAAGTCCGTCAAATCACTAGTACTCCTCATTCACGAAACCATGCTATAAAGAGGGTATATGGAAGCGTCCTATAAAATGGCCGTTAAATGAGTGTCCGCTCTTACCCACCGCTCTCCTGTATGGTGGAGGGTCGTTAACCAAACATATTTGATAGGACATAATCTCATTGATGAGTATAATGACATAAAGTAACTAAACTATTTTCTAAAATCCCACTCTTAGTTACTTTAAGGAAAATGTGAATTTGTATGTTAATCCATGAAATTGCACATTACACTTTATAAGTCGTTATGGAGCATGTGTGGTTAACCGGCACACTATTGGGGGACTAATAAAGAGTGGTAGTGGGTGTCTCTAAAATTATCGTTGATTAATGAAGCGCGTAAGGCTAACCGACACATTAAAACGAAATGATAACTGACATCGAGATCATAATCCGAGATTAAACATGTCATTGATTAGATTCAATGAATATCAAAAGATCCAGGGGTTTCATATGATTGAAATTGGTAAAAGCCTTACCTACCTAAAATAGTTTCGAATTTGAATACGACATCCCTCTTCAAAGTCCGAATCGAAAATATGGATCCTAGCCTTAATTTAAAATTTATGGGTTAATAATTAAGGATTAAAATCAACTAACTTGAATTCTCTTTTCTCCCTTTTATAGATGTCAAGACAAGACAACAATGATCTTCCTTATTCTTGTGGAAATGTTTTTCCTCTTTCTTCTAAAGATGATCTTCCACTTTCTAATCAAGGTGAAAATGTTTTCTCTTCTTCGGGAACTGGTGGAGCTGGATGTCATGCTTCTACAACTCTTCCTCCTCCTTCAGTGACTCTCCATACGTCACATTTTCCTCAAATTGAAAGATATGAAACTACTTAAGTCCTATTAGTATATAACATCAAGATGGAAATTCTATGTGTACACATGTTTTGAAAATGAAATCATACATTGACAAATTGAATTTCATGTGATTTTATTTCAGAAATCCACGATATAGGTTGAAATTAATAATTGATTGTTATATTATTTACCTTAATTGAAAATATTGTTGATCATGATGTTCCAAGCCTTGATTTTGGTTCGTGTAGATGTGACATTTTTTTTTATAAAGGAGAAGAACATGAATCTAGGGTTAATTTTCTTTTAGGAATACGTTTTGGTTGAACAGTTTTAAATGGACTTAAACTTCGATCTGGCTTTATGGGTCTAGCAACCAACCATCTTTTTTAGGCTTTTATCCAGGGAATGATTTGTAAGGAATTTTGAAAGATTTTTTTTAATTTTAACAATTTTTGCAAGCACTAACATACCAACAAGAGATTTACATATATTTACATATTTATAAATACAACAAATAAGCATTATTGTATTTTAGGTTAGTATATAAAGCCGTTTAAGACTACAATGATATAATAAATTGTTGTGATAATAAAACATTAAATAGTATTTATTTTTATCTTTTAATGAAAAAAAGACAAACAAATAATTGACTTACTGAAGTACAATGTTATTTGTTCCAAACACATACAACAACCGAAAGTAACACATTAATATATTTTAGGGTAAAATGTCCAATAGGTGGAAAATATGTCAATTTGAATATTTAAGGGTAATTATGTTCAATAAGTGGAAAATATGTAATATTACTAGGCATGTCGGATATGGAAAATAGAACGGGAAGGGCAAATATGTCAACTTGACTGTGTAAGAGAAGATATGTCCAATAGTGGATAAAATGAGCACTGTTTTTATTTCAATGGTATCTACACTCAATAACGCCAACAAACCTTCAATACCCACATAAAAACAGAAATGTACATCCTAGTCAGAAGTAGATTGTTGTCGTGGAGTATGTATTGAAAGTTCGTTGCCATTTTTGAAATTCAATTTGTGTTGACATTTTCCTGAAAATATTATTAAAGTTGAACAAAAAGTAAGTTAATCTAACAGAAAGAATATTATGTTAATAATATGATTAATTAAGTAGTTTTGGAGCAATATATATATATATATATATATATATATATATATATATATATATATATAAAAGTAGTTTTTGAGGAGGGAAAAACAATCACATTTGTTGGCATTTATTAGATTTTAATCCCCTAGTAGAATGAATTCATGTTTATTATATCTTTGTTTCAAAAACAACAAATTCATGTTTTTCTTAAAAGCAGTTTTCGAGCAGGGGTAAAATAGTCAAATTCGTTGCCATTTTCTATTTGTATTCTCATGGTACATTGAAGTCCAAGTTTGTTAATCCTAAATGCTTTAAACTGATATAGTTGTCAGCAAAAACTTTCAAGGGCAACTATATTGGAAGTATATTGCAAGGCTGTGTATAATCTGGTAATATCGGCAACACAAGCACCTTCAAAGCAGAGAAAATGTATTAAAATAAATCGATAAATAAATATGGAACAAAAAATCTACCGGAATGTCAAAAAATTAAAAAAAAATCGGATTGTAGAGAGATTACATGAAAGCTTCATAGTTCTAACCTGTCATCATCTTAAACCTTCTTAATCTATCAAAGAAATGCAAGAGAGAGAGACAGAGAGAGAGATAGAGAGAGATAGATAATGGCAAAGGTAATGGTAATGAAAGAAATATATAGACCTGAGTGATAAGAGACGGAAAATAGGGTTAAGAACCAAAAGGACAAAGAAAAATCATAGGAGATTACGAAATCACTTGACAGAACTCGATATAACTGATTTGTGCATACCATCGTGGCTAAATCCTTTGTAGGAGGGTTTACATCTTCACAAACAGAGGACAATTGGCGATTTGATTCCTTGGATATATATTTCATAATTGATATATATGCGATTTTAAGAGAAAATTGATTGAAGGAAAACACTGTAAAAAAAAAAAAGAAAACGGATCAAAATTATCATTTCAATGCCTAATCTAAAACCCGATTTTATGGGATTTGGTTACATTTTATTCCTATATGGAGAAGTTACACGTTGTTCAAAAGAAACGGTCTTTGAATTAGTCATGATGATGTCAATAAAATAATCTAAGGGTGGAAAAGTTATAAATGAAATGCAATCAAGGGTTCTGATTGTTTAAGATGATGTCATAAGGTTTCTCTGTTAATAATATTTAGAGATTAGTTTTAGGTGTTCCCACTAGCTCCTTTCTAATGTGATTTTTTTATAATGAGCCGTTAAAAAAATACTAGTAATTTTTTTCCAGTGATTTAGTATGATGTTTTAAATTTTGAAAATAATTAACAAATCTTTGTTGATATGAACTTTATTATTTCCAAGCTTTACTTTTGAACCATGTGATGTTAAATTACAAAACTGGGCACACTTTCTTTCTTAGAATTGACCTTACCTCTAGCGAGTAAGGGGGTGTTTGGATTAACTTATTAGCATATTGCTTATTAGCTTATTTGTGGTGGGAATAAGCAATAATCATTAAGCATGGGGAGAGATGCTTCTTAAAATTAGCTTATTTAGCTTAATAAGCTGGATTTTATCCAAAGACTCAAAGTTAGCTTATTGTGGGAATAAGCAATAAGCACCTCTTTTTTTCCTATCCAAACACCCCCCTAAATAAGAAAATAGTAAGAAAAACCGATACCTCAAGATAAGGAGTCCCAAAAAGTAGAAAAAAATATGATTCACGTGGTTGCCTAATTTATCCGAAACTAGGTGAATGCCCCCGCGTTGCGTGGGATATAAAAAAATCTTTTATATTAAAAATAACTAAATCATTGTTATTAACAATTAAATAATAATTTCATAAAAAATAAAAAAATGATTTTTAGTATTGTTATTATGTTGAACTATATTATAAGAGATAAGATTGAAACTTGAAGTTGTTTTGCATACACAAAGTTATATGATTAAAATAGAAAAAAAAAATTAATTTTTAAAAATAAATAAATCGTTTTTGTTATCTATTAAATAATAATTTCATATTAAATTAAAACGTTTATATTAAATATTATCATTATGTAGAAAATACGATAATAGAGACATCTTTTTATCTATCTTAAATTTTATCATTCTGTACAACATATGATAATAGAGACAACTTTTTATCTTAAATAGTAAAAAAAATGTTTTATATATCATAAATATTACCATAATTATGTAGAACATATGATAATGGTGACGTCTTTTATAAGGTTAAAACTTAAACTTGTATTACATATAGGGTTCTAAAACTTGACTAACACAACCAAATACTAGGCATGTTACTTAAACTCGGCCTCTAATGAAAGTGAGTTTGCCTAACTCAGCCAGAAGACACTCGAATCCTTATTAAACTCGATCCAATCTAAAAGATACGGTCCAAAATCATTTTCGAAATTCTAAAATTTAATTGGTCACTTATCGACAAAGACAATCTCACCAAAGAATACACTCAACGTCCTACAAAGTTAGATGCAAGGAAGATCTCATGGCTTAGTCCCTTTAAAATATTTCACAATCTTTCCTATTTGTAGAGGAGAATATATTCTCTTGTTTACTCTCACGATCAATGTGGGATGATGGCATTTTAATTAAACTAATTTCTTTATTTGCCAATAATTTCATTTTGTTAAATAAAATATTAAATAATAAAAATAAAATGTTATTCAGAATATTTATTGTTCAATAGTTTCATTTTTCAGTAATCTCGTAAGTTGCTATAAAAAATCAAGTTTTTATTGAATAAATTTTTGTTAAATCCTAAAATCATAAATTCAGTTAGGTGCTTAATATAGAAAGTTTGTTTATATGTATTTTCATGATTCAAAATGTCATTATAAAATGAATTCATTTATAAAATATAATCGATTATATATTTCTTGTTTTTGAATCAAAGTGATTTTTCAAACAATTATAATTTTATGTTTAGGTAGATTTTTTTATACTTATATTACATTATGTAACTTATAATATTATTATAAACAATTTGAATAATCGTGGGAGTTTCAAATGTATATGGTGATAGGAAAATACTTCATTTATCGGTCCAAATTGATCAAACTTGGACCGATTCAGCTTAATATACCAAATTACATAACATTTTTTTCTATTGAAACCCGGTTTGTATATATTTTGTGTTTTTGAATCAAATTTATTTTTCAAACAATTATAATTTTATGTTTAGGTAACTTATTTATAATATTATTAGAAACAATTTGAAAAATCATGGGAGTTTCAAATGTATGTGCTGAACGGAAAATGCTTCCTTTATCGGTCCAAATTGATCAAACTCAGACCGATTCAACTCACTATACCAAACTACATAACGGTTTTTCAACCTAAACTCTGTTTGAAACTAAAAAAAATCTTGTTCAAAACCATTTTCGGGATTCTAAAACTTAAATGGACAGTTGCCAATAAAGACAATCTCACCAAAGAATACCCTCAAGATCCTAAAAAGGTAGGAATAAGGAAGTTCTCATGGTTTGGTCCCTTTGAAACATTTCACAACCTTTCCTATTTATAGAAGAGGAAACATTTTCTTGTTTACTCTCACCATCGATGTGGGATGAAGACATTGTAATAAAACACGCTTTCTTGTTAATAAAACATTATTCAACTTATTTAGTAAAACACTCTTTCTCTTGTTTACCCTTTCTTTATTGTTCAATAGTTCCATTTTTCTATAATCTCCTAAGTTGTTATTCAAAAAAGTAAGTTCTTATTGAATAATTTTTTGTTCAATTCTAAAATCATAAATTCAGTTAGGTACTTAATTTAGAAAGCTTGTTTATATGTATTTTCAAGATTCAAAAGTTCATTATAAAAAGAATTCATTTATAAAATATAATATGCGTATATATTTCGTGCTTTTGATCAAATCGAATTTTCAAACAATTATAATTTTATTTTTAGGTAGATGTTTTTTTATATTTATATAACATTATGTAACTTTTTTAAAATATCATTGGAAACAATTTGAAAAATCCTGGGAGTTTCAAATATATGTAGTGAAAGGAAAATGCTTTTTTTATGGTCCAAATAGATCAAACTCGGACCGATTCAACTAAATATGCCAAACTACATATTTTTTCTTTCTAGTGAAACCCGGTTTGTATATATTTCTTGCTTTTGAATCAAAGTGATTTTTCAAACAGTTATAATTTTAGGTTTAGGTAGATGCTTTTTTATATTTATATAAAATTATGTATCTTATTTATAATATTATTAGAAATAATTTGAAAAATCATGGGAGTTTCAAATTTTTGTTGTGAAAGGAAAATGATTCCTTTATCGGTCCAAATTGATCCAACTCCGGTTCAACTCAATATACCCAACTACATAATTTTTTTTTCTAACTGAAACACGGTTTAAACCTGAAAAAATTCAGTTCAAAACCAATTTTGGAATTCTAAAAGTTAACTGGACACTTGCCAATATAAACAATCTCACCAAATAATACCTTCAAAATCCTAAAAAAGTAGGCATGAGGAAGTTCTCATGGTTTGGTCCCTTTGAAGCATTTCACAACATTTTCTATTTATAGAAGAGGAAATGTTCTCTTGTTACTCTCACCATCGATGTGGGATGAAGACATCGTAATAAAACACCCTTTCTTGTTTATAAAACATTATTTAACTTATTTATAATATTATTGTAAAGAAATTGAAAACTCATGGGAGTTTCAAATGAATGTGGTGAAAGGAAGTTAAAAAAGAGGGTTTCAAATGCATGAGATTCAAGAAAAATTGCTAGTTTTATAAGTATGTGTAACAGCCCGGATTTCCAGGTATCTTTTATGTTTCTAATTTTGATGTTTTGTGAGTGGACTCGGCGAGTTGGAGCTCAGAATCGCCGAGTAGGGTCGCGATTCTGGACGCGGGTTCGCGTCTGGACTCGGCGAGTCCATGCTGTTTAATGAAACCCTAATTGCTCGGGTTTGGGACCTATTTAAAGGGCCTTATGGCCGTCATTTGTGCTCACCAGTCCCTTGAGTGAAACCCTAATCGAGTGTGAGCGTTTGGAGCAGAGAAGGAGGCCATTATTGATCTTGGAAGTGTCATCTTGCAAGGGAAAGGGAGGATCAGCTAAGGGGAAAGCAAGAGGAGCCATTTTTGAGGGTTTGGAGTCCAGAGTATCGTTATTGTTGTAATATCTTCGAGCTATCCTCTTCTATGTTGATGTTTTCATTGATTTATGGCTTATTGAGGCCTCATGTGGCTAGATCTAGTGCTCCCTTGGTCCCTTAAGCATTTTAGACCATAGATCTGGACCCTTGGGGGTCCAGAGTGTCCCTTTGACCAAGCTTTCTGTGAATCAATGGAGTTTTTGGATTGGAATCCTTATGCCTTGGGCCAAAATGCCATTTATGAGACATGGAGTGTATTGTGAACACCAAGATAAGGGCTTTACGTGATGAATCAGTCTAGGAAGGCCAGATCTATGAATTGTTGGAGCAGATCTGACCTTAGAAGCGAGTTTGAGTGATTGCATGGCATGGACTCGCCGAGTCCAATGAGCAGACTCGGCGAGTAGCTTGAAGATTGCCTTAGATTGTCTAGTGAGTGGTCCAGTCGAGTCGTGGGTTGACTCAGTGAGTCAGGGCGAGTTAGAGAGGGTTGTCAGGTGGAATGAGTCGAACTGGGACTCGCCGAGTTGTTCTTGAGACTCGGCGAGTTGAGTCGGGGTGGCCCCGCGATTCTTCCAGATGGAACTCGTCGAGTCAGGGGGAGTACTCGACGTGTCAAAAGGGAATCCTAGAGAGTTGGTGAGAACGTCTAGACTCGCCGAGTCGCCCTAGTGCACTCGCCGAGTCCGGTCAAAGTTGACCGTTGACCAAGAGTTGACTAGTGTTGACTTAAAAAGGGTAGTCAACCTTAGTGGTAAAAGTGTTAATAAGAGATGTATGATGATATAGGGAGATTGTAGCTCGGAGGATCGAGCACGAGTGATTTCGGGATTTGCTAGCTATCGATATTCACGAGGTGAGTCTTCTCACTATATTGTACCCGGAAGGGTTTGACTGTGTGACCGGAAGGTCGGGTATGATATGAGACATATGTGCTATATGTGATAAGTTAATTGTTATATGTGCTATGTATGATATGCTTAATGTGGGCCGGAAGGCATTATGTTATGGGCCGGAAGGCGAATACGTTATGGGCCGGAAGGCGTTGTAATGTGGACCGAAGGGTTGGCGTGGGTAGGACCGGAAGGTTTACCCAGCAGGGACGGAAGTCCCCTGAGACACATGGACCGGAAGGTCAGGGCCTGGAAAGGCGTATGTGCGTAAGTTGTATTTTGGGGAACTCACTAAGCATTTATGCTTACAGTTGTTGTGTATGTGTTTCAGGTACTAGCGAGGATCGTGGGAAGGCGCTGGCGTGATCTATACACACTGATAGATGATTTATGATCTTAGGATTCATATGTTTTGTATTATGACATGATACGTTGGATATTTATGCCTTGTTTTGGATGAAAATACATTTTTAGAAATGAAAATTTTGTTCAAAAATTTCCGTTGTTACAAATTGGTATCAGAGCCTTGGTTTGAGGGATTCGGGTACACCTTCGGGCGTAACTGAACTCAAACCGAGGATTTGAGGAAAGCTTTTAAAAACAAAGGCATAAAATTTTTATAAAGGATTTTGTGGTAAACAAGAATGAAGCAGTGTGTACGATCAGTCAGCGCCCGAACGGTAAAGATCCCCAAAATACCCTTACAATGTTGTGTTAAGAGAAATGATATGATATGAATTGTTATGCATGCTAGAAGACTAGGTATTCATGATAGGACTAGAGTGGCCTGATTTGTGATGCCTTAGTCTAGGGAAGTCTGTTGCTATGAGATGCTTTAAGAGCGAGCGGGTAGTTAGTGCATAACAAGAGTAGAGTACTCACGATCCGGGGTTTGGGGAGGAGGACTTGGGATGAATGCTGATGCGGTGTGGTCGGTAGTATTGGGCCCGTACTACCGAAGACACCGGGTCAGTGGGCGACCCAAGTAAGAATCCCTTGGTATCGGAGACTGAGTAGGGTTGCGTTATCGAGTACGATTATGCTCGATAGAGTCTCTGATAGTTCTATGTTGTATTTCAGAGGCATCATGGTTTTACCACGCCACAGACCGAGTACGAGCAGTGTGAGTGACGAGGAGATTCGTCAGTTGGTTCATGAGGAGGTGGCTGCAGCGATCCGGGCTGAGATTCCGGAGATGTTTGGGTCTATTAAGACCACTTTGATGGAGACCTTTGATGAGCGGCACGCCGCGTTGACTGAGGCTGCAGCCGCTGCAGCTACCGCAGCTGTGGCCACTGCCAGACCATAGGGAGGTGACTCGTTGCTGTTTCGGGAGTTCAGCAACACGAAGCCACCTGAGTTTGACGGGACGCAGGATCCGATCGCTGCGATGAGGTGGATTGCTGATATCGAGGGATGCTTCTACACTTGTTCATGTCCGGAGCATCTGAGAGTACGGTTCGCCTTGAACCAGCTCCGTCTGGGAGCGAAGGATTGGTGGAAGTTCGTGACGGCGAACTTCACTTTGGCAGAGATTTCAGCTGTGACGTGGGAGAGGTTTACCTTTATGTTCAGAGACGAGTACGTTCCCCCGGTGGAGAGGGAACGGTTGGTTCAGGAGTTCTTGACCCTCAAGCAGGGTACTGATTCGGTTACGGTGATCACGCGGAAGTTTCATGAGAGGGCGATGTTCTGCCCCGAGCAGGTGTCCACAGAGCAGGCTCGGATGAGCCGGTATTTGGGTGTGTTGAGGAGGGATATCCGGGAGTTCGTGTCGAACTCCACATATCATACCTTTGCTGAGCTTCAGGCGAATGCCAGGAAGCGCGAGATCGAGTTGGAGACCCAGGCCAGGGAGGAGGCCGAGTCTCAACGGGTGGATCGGCGGCCGGCTCAGTCTCAGCCGGCAGCCAAGCGGACTAAGTCCGCCGATTCGAGGACGGGAGGTCCGAAGGGCCGCACTTGCGGAAAGTGCGGCAAGGGTCACGAGGGGACATGTCGATCAGGTGCTTGCTACAAGTGTGGCAAGGAGGGGCACATCGCTAGGGATTGCCCCAAGGGGTTTATGGTTTGCTTTCATTGCAACCAGACCGGCCATCGGAAGGCCGAGTGCCCTCAACTTCATCAGGGATCTGCACCTGCTGCCAGGGCTACTAAGACTCGACCAGTGAAGGCCGAGGCCCCGAGGGCTCGTGGGAGAGCCTTCAGCTGACTGCGGAGGAGGTCCACGCTGCGCCTGATGTTGTGGCAGGTATGCTTTATTTCATGTATTTATTTTGATGTTGAGATATTATGCTTATGTTATGCTATGCGTAGGTACTTTCCTTGTGAACTTTGTACCTGCTTTAGTGTTATTTGACTCGGGTGCGAGTCGGTCTTTTGTATCTTTGGCCTTTAGTCAGCATATCAATGTTAGTCGTGAGCCGTTGAGTCGGCCTCTGAGAGTTTCTATAGCTGACGAGAGAGTGATTTGTGCCACGGAGGTTCTCCGGGGATGTGTGTTAGAGATTTTTGGGGTTGAGTTTCCGATTGATCTGATTCCTATTGCGATGGGTGATGTCTGTGTCATTGTGGGCATGGACTGGTTGAGCTGATTCGGCGCAGTCATCGACTGTGAGCGTCAGCTGGTGACTATATGAGACCCTAGTGGGGGAGTTCTTTCGGTGTACGACGAGGGTACACGTTCGGGATCAGCTTTTTGTTCGGCCGCTAGGGCGAGGCAGTGTCTACAGCAGGGCTGTAAGGGTTTTGTGGCGTATGTGATGGATACGCGAGCGACTTCCGAGAGACCGAGTTCAGTTGAGGAGGTACTGGTGGTGCGTGAGTTTCCAGATGTCTTTCCCGAGGAATTGCCGGGAGTGCCTCCTGTGAGGCAAGTGGAGTTTGGTATGGATTTGATTCTGGGGGCCGCGCCTATCGCTAAGGTGCCTTATCGCCTTGCACCTCCAGAGATGCAAGAGTTGTCCTCGCAGCTCCAGGAGTTGCTGGGGAAGGGATTTATTCGGCCGAGCAGCTCGCCGTGGGGAGCACCTATCTTGTTCGTCAAGAAGAAGGATGGTTCACACCGGATGTGCATTGACTACCGGGAGTTGAACAAGCTGACGGTCAAGAACCGTTACCCGTTACCGAGGATTGACGATTTATTCGATCAGTTGCAGGGAGCATCTTGGTTCTCCAAGATCGATTTGAGGTCGGGATATCATCAGGTGAGAGTGCGGGATGAGGACGTCCAGAAGACAGCGTTTAGGACGCGATATGGGCATTATGAGTTTGTGGTGATGCCTTTTGGGCTCACCAATGCCCCGACTGTGTTCATGGATCTCATGAACAGGGTATGCAGGCCGATGTTGGATCGGTCGGTGATTGTATTTATCGATGATATTCTGGTATATTCGAGGTCTAGAGAGCAGCATGAGGAGCATTTAAGGGAGGTCCTTGGGGTATTGAGATCGGAGAAGCTTTATGCAAAGTTCTCCAAGTGTGATTTCTGGTTGCAGGAGGTCTAGTTCCTAGGACATCTTGTTAATCAGGAAGGGATATTGGTCGATCCGGCCAAGGTTGAGGCGGTGATGAGTTGGGAGGTGCCGAAGTCACCCTCTGAGATCAGGAGTTTCCTTGGGTTGGCAGGGTACTATCGGAGATTTATCAAGGATTTCTCCAAGATCGCTGTGCCACTCACCAGATTGACCCGGAAGGGTGTTGCTTTCTCATGGGGTCCCGAGCAGCAGACCTCCTTTGAGACACTTCGCCAAAGGTTGTGCGAAGCCCCGGTATTAGCTCTCCCGGAAGGGATGGAGGATTTTGTAGTATATTGTGATGCATCGATTTTGGGGCTGGGTGCGGTGCTGATGCAGAGGGGGCATGTGATAGCATATGCATCGAGGCAGCTGAAGCCTCATGAGACGAGATATCCCACGCATGATCTAGAGTTGGGGGCAGTAGTGTTCGCCCTCAAGATTTGGCGTCACTACTTGTATGGGGTTCGGTGTACGATATACACGGACCATAAGAGTTTGAGGTACTTGATGGATCAACCCAACCTAAATATGCGGCAGAGGAGGTGGTTGGATGTGGTCAAGGATTATGATTGTGAGATCCTGTACCACCCAGGCAAGGCTAATGTGGTAGCCGATGCGTTGAGCCGCAAGGCGGAGAGCACTCCACTGCGGGATGTATGTTTGAGATTGACCGTGATAGCTCCGGTAATGGATGCCATTCGTGGGGCACAGGCCGAGGCTGTGCAACCGGAGATGCAGAAGAAGGAGCGGGTCGTTGGGTTGGTTTCGGAGTTCGTTACGGATGGACGAGGGCTTATGACTTTTCAGGGTCGGATTTGGGTACCGTTTGTGGGCGGTACATGTATTACTTTGATGGAAGAGGCTCATCGGTCGAAATTTTCGATCCATCCGGGGGCTACGAAGATGTATTTGGATTTGAGGAAAGAGTATTGGTGGCCCTATATGAAGAGGGACGTCGCATGGTTTGTTGAGAGGTGCTTGACCTGCCGTAGGGTTAAGGCCGAGCACCAGAGACCGCATGGCAAGTTGCAGCCATTGGAGGTTCCCGAGTGGAAGTGGGAACAAATCACCATGGATTTCATCACCAAATTGCCGAGGACTGCCAGAGGAGTTGATGCAATTTGGGTGATTGTGGACAGGTTGACGAAGAGCGCTCACTTCCTTGCCATCAGTGAGAGTTCTTTAGCGGAAAAGTTAGCAGAGGTGTATGTTAGGGAAGTGGTATCTCGGGATGGGGTGCCGATCTCGATTGTTTCGGACCGTGATGTGCGTTTCACTTCCAGATTCTGGAAGAAATTTCATGAGGAGTTGGGTACTAAACTGCATTTTAGTACCGCATATCATCCCCAGACGGACGGTCAGAGTGAGCGCACGATTCAGACGCTTGAGGACATGCTCCGCGCATGTGTGTTGGACTTCGGGGGTAGTTGGGATACGTATTTATCCTTGGCAGAGTTTTCCTACAACAACAACCATCATTCGAGCATTGGTATGCCACCCTTTGAGCTGTTGTATGGGAGGAGGTGTCGGACCCCCATTTGCTGGGGAGAGGTTGGGCAGAGAGTGATGGGCAGTACAGAGATCATACTTCAGACGACAGAGCAGATTCAGCAGGTCAGACAGAGGTTATTGACCGCCCAGAGTCGACAGAAGAGTTATGCAGACAGACGCCGGTCCGAGCTTGAGTTTCAGGTCGGCGACTTCGTTCTCCTGAAGGTCTCTCCTTGGAAAGGAGTGATTCGATTCAGGAAGAGGGGCAAGTTGGGGCCCCAGTATATTGGACCATTTCGTGTGATTGCGAGGGTAGGCCGGGTAGCCTATCGTTTGGAGTTGCCAGCAGAGTTGGGGCAGATCCACGACACTTTTCATGTGTCGCAGTTGAGGAAGTGTATAGCCGATGAGTCGGCAGTGGTTCCATTAGAGGATATTCAGGTGGATGCGAGCCTGAATTATGCCGAGAGACCAGTGGCCATCAGAGATCGGAAGATCAAGGTTCTGAGGAACAAGGAGGTACCTCTGGTGTTGGTTTAGTGGCAACACCGGAAGGGATCAGAGATGACCTGGGAGCCGGAGCGTGAGATGCGTGAGCAGCATCCGGAGCTATTTTCAGAGCGAGACTTCAAGGGCGAAGTCTAGTTCTAGTGGGGGAGAGTTGTAACAGCCCGGATTTCCAGGTATCTTTTATGTTTCTAATTTTGATCTTTTGTGAGTGGACTCGGTGAGTTGGAGCTCAGACTCGCCGAGTAGGGTCGCGATTCTGGACGCGAGTTCGCGTCTGGACTCAGCGAGTCTAAGGTGTGGACTCGGCGAGTCCATGCTGTTTAATGAAACCCTAATTGCTCGGGTTTGGGACCTATTTAAAGGGCCTTATGGCCGTCATTTGTGCTCACCAGTCCCTTGAGTGAAACCCTAATCGAGTGTGAGGGTTTGGAGCAGAGAAGGAGGCCATTATTGATCTTGGAAGTGTCATCTTGCAAGGGAAAGGGAGGATCAGCTAAGGGGAAAGCAAGAGGAGCCATTTCTGAGGGTTTGGAGTCCAGAGTATCGTTATTGTGGTAATATCTTCGAGCTATCCTCTTCTATGTTGATGTTTTCATTGATTTAGGGCTTATTGAGGCCTCATGTGGCTAGATCTAGTGCTCCCGTGGTCCCTTAAGCGTTTTAGACCATAGATCTGGACCCTTGGGGGTCCAGAGTGTCCCTTTGACCAAGCTTTCTGTGAATCAATGAAGGTTTTGGATTGGAATCCTTATGCCTTGGGCCAAAATGCCATTTATGAGACATGGAGTGTATTGTGAACACCAAGATAAGGGCTTTACGTGATGAATCAGTCTAGGAAGGCCAGATCTATGAATTGTTGGAGCAGATCTGACCTTAGAAGCGAGTTTGAGTGATTGCATGGCATGGACTCGCCGAGTCCGATGAGCAGACTCGACGAGTAGCTTGAAGATTGCCTTAGATTGTCCAGTGAGTGGTCCAGTCGAGTCGTGGGTTGACTCAGTGAGTCAGGGCGAGTTAGAGAGGGTTGTCAGGTGGACTGAGTCGAACTGGGACTCGCCAAGTTGTTCTTGAGACTCGGCGAGTTGAGTCGGGGTGGCCCCGCGATTCTTCCAGATGGAACTCGTCGAGTCAGGGGGAGTACTCGACGTGTCAAAAGGGAATCCTAGAGAGTTGGTGAGAACGTCTAGACTCGTCGAGTCGCCCTAGTGCACTCGCCGAGTCCGGTCAAAGTTGACCGTTGACCGTTGACCAAGAGTTGACTAGTGTTGACTTAAAAAGGGTAGTCAACCTTAGTGGTAAAAGTGTTAATAAGAGATGTATGATGATATAGGGAGATTGTAGCTCGGAGGATCGAGCACGAGTGATTTCGGGATTTGCTAGCTATCGATATTCACGAGGTGAGTCTTCTCACTATATTGTACCCGGAAGGGTTTGACTGTGTGACCGGAAGGTCGGGTATGATATGAGACATATGTGCTATATGTGATAAGTTAATTGTTATATGTGCTATGTATGATATGCTTAATGTGGGCCGGAAGGCATTATGTTATGGGCCGGAAGGCGAATACGTTATGGGCCGGAAGGCGTTGTAATTTGGACCGAAGGGTTGGCGTGGGTAGGACCGGAAGGTTTACCCAGCAGGGACGGAAGTCCCCTGAGACACATGGACCGGAAGGTCAGGGCCTGGAAAGGCATATGTGCGTAAGTTGTATTTTGGGGAACTCACTAAGCATTTATGCTTACAGTTGTTGTGTATGTGTTTCAAGTACTAGCAAGGACCGTGGGAAGGCGCCGGCGTGATCTGTACACACTGATAGATGATTTATGATCTTGGGATTCATATGTTTTGTATTATGACATGATACGTTGGATATTTATGCCTTGTTTTGGATGAAAATACATTTTTAGAAATGAAAAATTTGTTCAAAAATTTCCGTTGTTACAGTATGTATGAAGGACTGCTGCTAATGCGAGAGATGAAGGCGGAGAGGAGTAGAGGACGATACGACAACGACGGATAGTAGAGCGGCATCCTCTGATGCACATATAGGAGCTTGGAAATTATGTTTTTTTTAATAAATATTTTCCACATCTTACCTATGTTCTCTTATATTTTAAAATTTTAAAATGGTCAAAAGTGTATGATAATATATATAAAAAAGATTTATTTTAGTTAAATTTCCTCCTAACGTCTCTACATTGGATTTTAATGTATTAAAAGATTCCATGTCTGTTAATAATTTTCGATTAGGTATTTCTAATAGGCGTCCATTGAAATTTCACTCATATACTTTATATAAAAATAATTCAAATTTAGGGGTGTGCATAGACACTGTTGATATACATGTACGTTCGCTTTTGTTTTGGTAGGATATTTCAATTCCGATCCTAAAATACCATATCAAGTCATATTTCGATATTGACAACTATGATAGAAGACACTTGTGAAATGGGGTGGGCTTTTTTAGCCGCCCCTATAAAATTCCTATTAAGATTTTGGGAAAATGACTCTTGAGGGTAATTAACTTTTGCGTTTGTACGCATGGTCCCTTTCCTTTTTTTGTATTCAATATACCATCGAACTTATTGTTTGTGTTCACCATAACCCTTTTGACCGGCTTTTGACCTGTGATAGCCGGTCAAAGGGTTATGGTGAACACAAACAACAAGTTCGATGGTATATTGAGTACAAAAAAAGGGACCAAATGAGAACAAATGCAACAGTTGGTTACCCTCCTGATTCATTTTCCCTTTACTCATTTACAGAAAATCTCACGTCATATCCTACTGATATTAAGGACTTTATGAGATTCATTCTTGCTTCTCTTCAAAACATAACCCACGAAAGAATATTATTCATACATGTACAACTTTGTAATACACTTGGATATTTATTAGGGGAATCTTGACTAAGCAGGCGCATTTCATTACTACATTTACATTTCCAATCAAATTATTTATCATATCATGGATTCTAGACAAGTCTACAAACGAGTGGAATCACCAGTGCTGTGATTTTTGAGTTTACTTAGCTTTAAGATCGAATTCATGGGATAAGATACAACATCAATATGTACAATATCATGATGCTTTTGTAGACACATCACCAAAATATATCTTGAGGTAAATGTTTATGCTGATAAATATACCTCTCGTACACAGTCATATCATTTTGCAGAGAGGTGTTGACAGCTAACCACAGTAAGCATAACATAGACCATGTTTTAACAAGGTTACCCCTTTGAAACGCTCTTCATATACGTTATAGCCAAAGAAGGTTGCAGTCTTTGATAATTTTGCAACTTTAATTTCATTTAACTTTTCGGGAAAAATGTCTCAGGAGGGTAACCAACTGTTGAGTTCGTTCTTATTTGGTCCCTTTCCTTTTTTTTGTACTCAATATTTCATCGAACTTGTTGTTTGTGTTCACCATAACCCTTTGACCGACTATCACAGGTCAAAAGTCGGTCAAAAGGATTATGGTGAACGCAAACAACAAGTTTGATGGTATATTGAATACAAAAAAAAAATTGGACCAAATGAGTATAAACGCAAAAGTTAATTACTCTCAAGAGTCATTTTCCCTAAGATTTTTTAGAGTTCTAAAGAAATGTTTGCTTTAAAAACGGTTAGACAGGCGGCAGGTCCATTAAAGTAATCCATAGTGATTAGCATCTTTTTAATAGGTTGGAGACAAAACAAATCAAATTTATTACTTGTAAAGTAATATATTATGATTTCAAAACTCGACTAAATATAGATAAACGACAAACTTTTTGTTATCCATGTTACCATAAAATTGACAAAACCCAAAAACAATACGACGTACTTAAATTTAATAACACTTGATGACTTGAAAAGTTGGCATCTTCTTATGCCTTCAAAGAAAAGATAGATGGATTTACATCCTTTTAAAACAAACAACGACATAAACATAGAAAACTAACGTCAGCAAAATCTTGGAAGAAAGCTTTCAGTTCTTGGTTACCAGCATTCATAGAACTTAATATCAACACGAAGCCTAAAGTAAACCTCCCCCTCAAATGCATCTGTCATGAGAGTAGCCACACCTCTAGTCATGAAGAAATCACCCGTTCCACCAATTACCGAAATGTCTCTTGTTTTGTTCATCAATGGATCAGCACCTGCAAAGTTAATGCTACCCTTATGGGCAGTCGAGTTAAACACAAACGAGAATGCAAGCCATGATGTAAAGATTTCTTTTTTGTCATAGATATAAAGCCCTTGTGCTCTCCCAACAGGGGGTGAGTGCAAGTTGTTATCCAATGTTATAGGATCATCGAATACAACCACGTTCCCAAAATGGTTATTATTTGCTAGAATGGTGTGATTTCCCCAAGCTGGAGCACCTACAATGGCTGAAGTTGCATTCTTGAAGTTCTTGCCATTGTAAATAATGTCGTGGAAATAGAACACCAATTCTTTACAAGGACGATGAGAGCGGGTATTCTTCCTAGGTGAAGCACAACATCCTAAAATGAACAAGAAGAAGGCTATAAGGAAAAGAGTGGAAATTTGATGCTTAGATCTCATTTTCCAAAACAGAAAACTAGAATGGTTTGAAGAAATTTTTGTGAAGATAAGCGTTATTTAGTTGTCCTTATATAAGGTTTTTGGATATGTTTTTTTAATGATAGAACCTAAAGACTTGTATACCTTCAAGTCCAAGATTACTCATCATGATTGGTTGCACTAAACAATGGGGACCATTTATATATATATCAAGAATTAATTAGGTGTTCTCTATTAGTAAGATATATAATATCTTCTCTCCTTTATTGTTTGTGTTCTAATTTATTCAATTTAAAATGCAATGTATTTAGATCTTATACCATCTTAAAACAACAGTGATTAGTATCAAAGATTCAATTATATATATATTCTTGTTGAGTTAATCCAATTGTGATAATGAAATTCACCTTCCATCGAAGAGTTACTAAAATTATGTGAACCCTTTAATTTGTCATGAAATACATTTGAATATTATTATGAAAATTTCATACATTTAAAGTAATATCATTTTCTTTTACGCATGTTCTGGTTTCACTACTCAGGTAAAGATGATAAATTTACAACCAATTACTACTTTTTGGCTTAGATTAACAACTCATGTCACTTGTGCATTAGGTCAACCCACTTTATGTGTTTGGTATGATTACTTCCTAATTTTGTTAATTGGTTCAAAATAATTTCACGAAACAGAAGTAATGCTACAGTTCTGTCCGAACGTAATGTATTGCTTATAAAGAGAACTTGTCTTCAAATGTTGAGTAGGTTTATAACACATACTAAAACAAGTTTCTTTTTTTTTTTCAAATACTATAAATAATTATTATCAAAACTGATCATTTGTATACAATAAGTTAGTTAGACACAAATATTTTAAAACATCCATCATGAATGACGATTGTCAATGTTCAAAAATGTGAAACTTGTCGATTAGAGGTTGGGTTCATGCCTACATATGGTAAGACCAGTTCACCTGTGCAAAACCAATATTATATATATATATATATATATATATATATATATATATATATATATATATATATATATATATATATATATATATATATATGAAAAGACCAACAAGTTGGAAACGTTGAATAAGAAAATGATCCAAAAGTTGCTGAACTAACACATTTGAAATGCGTGCCTGGTTGTTTTAACACGTCCCTTCAAACGCACACAAACTAAAGAGCATCACAATGTTCCAGGATTTTTATTCCATGTTCTAAAGTAATTTCTTTATAATAATAAATGTCTGTAAATATAAAAATAAAACGGGTATAGTATATTTATATTTTACTATAATCTTAAATAATTTATTGTTAGTTATTTGTAATATATATATATATATATATATATATATATATATATATATATATATATATATATATATATATATATAGAGAGAGAGAGAGAGAGAGAGAGAGAGACCCCATAGAGGTTGTATCTAGGCGTGTTCATTTGGATAGATCGGTTTGATCCGATCCAATCAAGTGAATCTAAATTGATTTCAATTTTCAAAACATAGATCCGAATAGTCCAAACCAAAATCAAATCCGATTCGATCCGATCCAATTACAATTCGGTTTGATCGGTTTTTATAATTTGGTTTTCAAAAACCGAAACATTTTAAAACAACATACAATTATAATATTACTCAACTTTACACAATAAGCGAAAACAAATTATTTAGTTGTGATTTGAAATTTATAAACAACTAATAAGATGATATATTATAGTTAAATATTTTACATATATAAAGCTTTTTAGAGAAAATACATATTAATGTTTTTTTATCAAGTGAAATGTTTTGAACCTATTTGAAAAAATAAATTACAAAATTAATAAATAACTCTAGATATATATTATAAATAAATAGATATTAAATGTTTATTCGGTTTTTTTGGACTATTCAGTTCTTATTTTATAAACCAAACCAATCCAAAATAATAATTCGGTTTTGTTGAAAATCAATCCAAAGATCCGATTATCCGAACCAAATTGTCCAATCCAAATTGACCAATTGGACAGTTCGGTTTTATCCAAATAATGAACAGTCCTATTTGTATCAAAGTGGGATTAGGTGTTTGTAGAAAGTTGTGCTAAAGCCAAAGGTTGAGAGTTTAAGTTTTGTTAGAGACGAAATGAGTTGTAGAGAGTATCTTGTTTGCTATATATATATATATATATATATATATATATATATATATATAGAGAGAGAGAGAGAGAGAGAGAGAGAGAGAGTTAGGTTCATATATAGGGCGTGTTTGGCACGGAGCTTTTGGAAGCGTTTGGGAGCTTCTAGCTTTTAGCTTTTGACAAAATGCTCTAGTTTAAACAAAAAGCTTCGTTTGGCAGTACGAGCATTTAACTTTTAGTTTTAACAAAACACACTGATTCTAAAAGCTACTTCATGTAGCTTTTAACAAAACGCTCCGGAGCTTTTGAAATCAATTTCCATAATTACCCTTAAAAATATATTTATATATTTTTTTATTTTTAATCGATTGTCCTTTTATGTAATTTTATATATTTCAAAAGCTTCCAGCTACTTTTGCCAAACATTCATATAACAAATAAAAGCTACAGCTTCCCGCTACCAGCTACCAGCTACACGCTACCAGCTACCCGCTACCAGCTAACCGCTACACGCTTGCAGCTAACAGCTACTTTTGCCAAACACGCCCATAACCTATAAGTATTGTGTGAATGTATAACCAAATATGGTCCAATCATTTAATAAAAACATTAAAGTAATTTGGCTAATTAAATTAATTATTATAAAAAATTAAATACCTATAATTTTGGAAACTTAATCAATAGATTTGAGTTAAAATCCACAATTTTAGGCATTATTCCTTATTAATCTATACACCATCACCGATCATCGACAATATCCCTCTTTTTCATCATCAGGAACGCAAAATCAGGTTCATAAGGGAAGAGGTTGTTCTCGTTTCTTCTTCTTCATCGCATCTTCTTCATGAATCATGATCATAATTCAGAAAGAAAATCGTTCCAATGAAAGTAGTATTCCAAAGTCCACATACATGGCAAAGTATCTTTAAATTTAATGGACTATTGGAACCGAATAGTTCTTAAATGACGCTCAACTTCATCATACCGATTAATCATGTAAGTTGTTAATTAAGAAAATCAAGATGAATTTTTTGTTTTGGAATTTGTTAGATTGTTTAATACCGATGAGAAATTAGTTTGAAAGTATATATTATTTAATAATTGTCTTTTATTTGCAACAATATTTTTGTTGGTTTCGTTATAAGGACAATTTATGGTTGAAACTTAGAATTAAACATTAATGATTTTTAAATGTTTTGCTTGTTAATTAGATAGAAGACATAAACAATGATGTTATTTTACTGTTGAAACTTAAAAATGTTGATGAGTGTTACTTGTTATTTTGCATCTACTTATTAGTTTTTTATATTTCAATTGTTGATTTTTTTTTATTCAGAAAAATGAGATTGTACATATGCTGAATGTTGGATCATCCTCAAACGATTTTTTCAAAAATTTAATACTATTACAACAGATTTTACTTTATATTAAATTTACTTTTTTTTATAACTAATTCTTGATTTCATGGTGCAATAGTCTAAAATTATATATATATATATTTTTAATTCATTTACAATAAAATCTTCAAATTTATTTTGCAGTTGTTTGAAGTTGAACCAGAGGATCTACAATTCATTAATCAAAAGGAAAGACTACTAATGATATTGCTTAAGAATACATACTACAATATTCTTTAAGAAGAATATATATTCTTTTAGAATGTTTCTCAATTTTTTTTTACCGGCCTTGCTTAAGCTATTCAAAGAAAGAGAGAAAAGTTATGAATTTTTTTTCTTAATCTTTATTGCTGCAATATTCTTTTATATTGCACATTACAAATAATGTAGTATATATAAAAAAAAATCTTAAAAAAATGTATTATAGAAGGTTGTGTATAATGTATATATTCTTGTTTTACCTTACAAATTTTGTTATGTTATAGAAAGGGTTCGTCATCATGTTTTACATATATTCTTTCAGAATGGTTATTGTATAATTTCATAATGCAGTTTACTCTTAAAAAATATCTCATATTACTTTCTAGAATATGTCTAATTCATTTTCAAAAATGTATTTTAGTCTTCCAAGAGTATTACTAGCATCCATTATTTTTAAATTTTTTCCATAATAAACTTGTATCATAATTTAAGAATGTATGTAATTTAGTTTTATTCTTTAAGAATACATATGATTTATGAAATTATATATCATTCTAAAAAAATCTCTCTTTCATTCTTACATGTTCTTATCACATTTTTAAAAGAATCGTTCAAGTTTAAAAGACAATGAATGCAATTCATATTTATTCTTTAAGAATGCCTATTATGATATTTTTAATTTGTAATATGAATTATTTTTTATGTAAATTTTTATTCTTAAGAGTATTCATTCGTATTCTTTAAGAATGTTGATTCTAAAAAGATCTTTAAGAATATTGATTCTAAAAAAATATCTTAGGCGAAGAAGAAAATATGTGAGAATGAATTGGAAAAACAATTTAAACCTATTAATAGAAGTCATATTACAAAAAATCACATTTAATTTGAATACATTGAATAAAATATAATATATCATTTGAATTTATTAACTAATTAATATAAAGTAGTTGCCTAAAATGTAGATATTATTACATTTTTCTCTTTTAATTAACTGTAAAAATTACTCTTATAACTAATTAAGTCAAATTATATAGTAAATGATGTTCCATGATAATAATATGTACCTTAAGATTATAACCCTTAATTTATTCTAATCTAATGATCACAATTTGGTCATACATTCACACAATAATTGTGATTCATATTTAATCCTAACCATATGTTCATATATAACATATATATATATATATATATATATATATATATATATATATATATATATATATATATAAGTTCAAATGGAACAATTTTAAACCAACAAAACAAATCTTATCCATAAATTTTCATCATTTAAGATGGACGTAGATGCATCAGATCATAATAAAAGAACTCATTTTTTTTTTCATTTTTTATGACTATTTTTTTCATAAAGAAAACCAAATATACCTAAATTTATAATTTTTTTTATCTTCTTTCAATATACATCGATATTGATATATAAAAACGTATTTTTTTTTTCAAAAAAAACCATTTTATTTTGTTAGTTTTTTCTTATATTTAAGCATGTTTTTTTTTATAAAAAATCAAAAATTTAGCTTAGATTCACGTTGTGAATGATGAAAACTGAAATATATATAGTGTAGATCACAATGTGAATAATAGTAAATCAGATTCACATTATGAATGTTGAAAACTGAAATATATATAGTGCAGATCACCGTGTGAATAATATAGTAAGTCAGATTCACATTATAAATGTTGAAAACTGAATAATATATAGATTAGATTCACAGCGTGAACAAAATCATTTCCAAATTTTTCAAAACTACTTTTCAAAAAATATCACTTCATTTTGAAAAATCTTTAATCTCTAGGTTTATTTTTTATTGGAAAAACAAAATACATATATTAGATATCATAGTTTTGTGTACTCTTTAAATAGATATTCATGTTGATGCATAAAAAACGTCGTCTTTTTTTCCGAAAGTTTAGCTCATGTTAATGTTGCGAATGTTGAAAATTAAATTATATTTAGTTTAGATTTAAAGTATGAATAATAGTAAGGTAGATTCATATTGTTAATCTTGAAAATTGAATTATATACAATTCATATTCATTGTGTAAATAAATTGACTTATGAATGTTACAAACTAATTTATGAATAATCAAAACATTAAAATATTATAAATTTACAAAGAAATATATTTCGATTCACATGTTAATTTCATAAAATTAATTTGTGAATTATCAAAGTGTAGGAAGTTAGATCAAGATTGTGAATGTTAATAATAAAATTATATGTAGTTTAGATTTACAGTGTGAATCCGATTCGCAGTGTGAATCTGACCAATAAAGTGAATTTTTTTTTATATTGATAGTGTACCAAAATTTATGAATTTTGAGATATTTATTATATTTTTTTTCGATAAAAAATAGCCTAAATATTAAAAAAAAACAAAAAAAAAAACAAAGTAAGTTTTTTTTGAAAATTAAAACAGTTTTTTTTATCAATATGAATATCTTTGGAAAGAGTATAAAAATTATGGATTTTGGTTTATTCAGTTTTTTTTATAAAAGAATAGTCTTATGACTATTCTTTTATGGTGCGTATGCGTCAAACCTCTTAATATGCATCCGTTTTTGGTCATCCCTTTTTGGCCATTGATCATTTTTTTTCTAACGGCCATGATTGGTTTCTTGGTTCAAACAGTTTAAAATGAGCTCCTAAATAATACTTTTTATATAAGCAAAGTTATTTAAGAGGGTGAGTTGTGATGTAGGAAATGTAAAAATAGATTAAATTAATTAAAAAGAGATAAAATGAAAATTAATAAAAACTATAGTGATAAATACTTAACTTATGGATACACTAAAAGAAATTGGAGATGAGATATATTGTAAGCAAGAAGCATAAACAAAGGGTGTAACGTCTCATTTTATAGTGGTGAGTTAAACACAGATCCATAGAATCACAAGAAAATTATCAATGTTTATCTAGGGAACATATGTATGTTCAGTTACATATGTTGATACTTGTAACGTCTCATTTTATTTTTCTAAACAATAATAGTTTTATTTATTTGTTTGTTTGGTGCAATATACTTGGAATTATAGGATTATAAATTTTTAGGATTAAAAATGTTAGAGTAAATTACACGAATGGTCCCTATGGTTTGGGGTAATTTGCGCGTTTGGTCCCTAACTTATTTTTTAACTCGGAAAGTCCTTAATGTTTGTTTTTGTTACACGTTTGGTCCTTACTATTTGTTTTTGTTACGCGATTGGTCTCTCTCTTATCTAAAAAAAACTATTATTTAAAGAGAAAAAAATTATAGGATAGGTAGGGTAAAATGAGGGGATTAGGGTTGAGGTGTGTTTATTTAAATATTTTAAAAAGTCAAGGTCAAAATAGTTTTTTAGGTAAGACAGGGACCAAGCGTGTAACAAAAACAAACAGTATGGACCTTCCGAGTTACAAAAATAAGTTAGGGACCAAACGCGCAAATTATCCTAAACCATAGGGACCATTCTTGTAATTTACTCAAAATGTTAATTATAATGATAGAAAGGCTAGAAAGGACAAATACAAAACTCCAAGGTTTAAAGTGACAACCCTAGAAATAAAAATAAAAATAGTCGTAGAAACTAAAAATAAAAATGAAGAAAACAAATATGTTTTTCTTTATGATCCGGTGCGTATGCGTCAAACCTCTTAATTTGCATTCATTTTTGGCCATTGGTCATTTTCTTTCTAACGACCAATATTGGTTTCTTGGTTCAACAGTTTAAAATGTGCTCCTAAATAATATTTTTTATATAAGAAATCATTTAAGAGGGTGAGTTGTGATGTATGAAAACTAAAAATTGATTAAATTAATTAAGAAGAGATAAAATGAAAATTAATAAAAAAAAAAACTATAGTGCTAAATATGTAACTTATGGATACACTAAAAGAAATCGGAGATGGGATATATTGTAAGCAAGATGCATAAACGAGGGGTGTAACGTCTCATTTTATAGGGGTGAGTTCAATACAGATCCATAGAATCACACGAAAATTACCAATGTTTATCTACGAACATTTGTATGTTCAGTAACATATGTCGATACTTGTAACGTCTCATTTTATTTTTCTAAATAATAATAGTTTTATTTATTCATTTGTTTGGTGCAATATACTTGGAGTTATAGGATTATAAATTTTTAGGATTAAAAATGTTAATTATAATGATAGAAAGGCTAGAAAGGACAAATACAAAACTCCAAGGTTTAATGTGACAGCCCTAGAAAACCTTTACCCTAACCTCCCTCTCTATTTAGCCTAGGCGGATGCCCCTCTCTGCCTCTTCCATTTCTCCGACCAAGGGTCACAAGAAGAAGAAAGGAAATCACAAAGTGGTCCTACGGTCTTGCAAAAGAGCTCTCAATCGTTCAAGATTAAGTAAGTTTCATCATCCTCGTGTATTCGTGGGGCCGAGCCACACATCAAACCTCTGAAATATGTTGTGAGTTTGAGGTGTCGAGATTTTGGTGGGGAGGGATTACAAACCCAAACCCTAACCGTATGTGTTTGAGTATATGTAAAGCTATTATTGTTTTATTTAAGTGTGTGACAAACCGGAATTTTCATTTGTTCAAACTTTAAAGTCAAGCACTTAAATTAAAAGTCAATTACATTCCTAATAATTTTTAGCCAATTTAAAGTTCGTTTGAGTGTTTTTAGTATTTATTCTTCAAACGAACGAATGAAAGGAAGTACCGTCCCGAGTCTTGGAGTTGCAAAACCGCACATACCACCTTAATAAGGAGTTCACGGCCAAACTTTTAGAGTTTGGGTCGTAAACTCCCTAGTGGCCGTGAACTCATGCCTTAGGCATGAGTTTACTCCCCAAACTCCTCACTTTTCACTTCCATTCTCAAGAACACCCTCTATTCTCTCTCAACTATCATCCCGTCTTTCACCCGATCTCCCGAAAATGTAAGTGTTTCTTGACTTGATTTGTTGTTATAACATAACACCTAGTGTTTATACATCATTTAATCCATTCAATTTTGTGTTTTACTTAGATCTTCAAAACACCAAGAACACCAAGAACACACACTAGTGTTCTTGGACCTTAAACACCAAATCAAGCTTCTATCTTGTAAGTACAATTTCCCTAGCTTCTTCGGCGCATAATATGAACTTGATAACACTTGAAAATCATCAAATAACACAAGAACAAAGGAGTTTACGGCCAAGGATGCTCTTGGGCCGTAAACCCCTTTTTAAGTGGTAAAATGGACATTAGTCCCTTCCTAAGCCTTGGATGCCAACCTTGAACGTTCCTAGAAGTGTTTAAGACCTTAAACAACAATCAAAACATGTACCTAAGAGAGTTTACAACCGTGAACACATAAGAATATGGTCATTTGGCCGTAAACTCCACAAGGTGGTCTTATTATGCCCCTAATGCTTTCCGTAAGGCTTGGACTTGATCATTTGATGCCCAATCATGACTTGTAAGACCTCAAAACACAATTTGGAACCTAGTACCATGATTTTACGGCCCTAAACTCATGGGGAAATGGTCATGGGCCGTAAACTCCATAAAGGGGTGGTTCATGGTCCATAAACTCCAATGTCATGTCATACAACCCTTAGGTGCAACCCTTTAGTACCTGTAGCACTTGAATCAAAGTGTTTCCATGACCTAGGGTGTCTTAAATTGATTAATTAGTTATTAATTGACTAATTAGATTACATATATGTTTATTATATGATAACTAGGACCATTGCGTGTGTTCAAGTCCTCACTTGACACCTAGCACCTTGTCCGACACTTCCGAACAAACCACTCACTACGGGTGAGTTCATACCCCTTAATTAACCTTTTAAATGTTTATAAATGCTTTATAGGGGAGGGGGGGAATACAAGTTGAATCATGTTTAGTTATTATATCAATCACATGTGATTAATAACTAGCCTGCAAATGGATTTACTGTATGTTAACTGTTTTACCAAACAGATTTCTTCAAATGACTTTCTTAAACGTTTTTATATGTTTAAAACTCTTTATTAAACTGTCTTACATACTGTATGTTTCTTGTTAAACTCTTTTACAACCGAGTTTCAAACAAAGGTCTTCCTTATACTTAAACTGTCTTAAACAAAATATTTTCAAAGGTTTTACAAAACTTCTTTTATACTTTTATATTATCAAATGCATGCCCATATATGTATAGTTATATAAGTAATGTTTAAAGAACTTAGGAAGGCTAATTCACTTTATTTCATTTTCCTCGTTGGGATGTGGCTTTAGGGTACCGGTTAGTCGTCTGAATGTCGTCTAAATATTAGTTATATACCATGTATACATATATAGACATAAAAGTTTCCTCAGTCAGTTCAATACCTTTGGGTAGCAAATGCATACTTTCGGTTATACACGTACATTATTAGTAACTATTATAGGTATAGTTAGGAGATACTACTTACCATTCCAAGTACAAGGAATCACACAAGAGTCAGTTCATTCATGAGTCTATACTAGTACATTACATGTTACATGAGTACGTTTACATAGATACCCTTACATGGATACTTTTACATGGATACTGTTACGTAGATACTATATGTTGAGATACTATTACATATTATATGTGTAGATACTATTATATATAATTCTCCTTCTTACCTTTATTTTGTGATATATTCACATAATCGATGAGATAGATTGGACTTAATATCCTAGTACCAAAGGATACTTTAAGGGACTAACCATTCCTACACCCAGCTGTTAGCCACAGAGGTAAATGCACACCTACGGATGTCTAAGGTTGATACCATTATAGGTATACTTTAAGGGACTAACCATTCCTACACCCAGCTGTTAGCTACAGAGGTAAATGTACGTATACAGATGTCTACAATTAATACTATTAGTTATCCTATTACAAAAGGATAATACTTAAGTTATTTATATTATTACCTTTATCTTGTGACACATTCACATAACCGATGAGGTAAATTATATTTGAGTATCCTAGTACCAAAGGATACAATTTCTTATATTAATAATAATAGTTGTACAGACGGGTCTTGGTAGAAGGCTACTTTCAAAACAGTCAGAACAGTCGGGTCTTGGTAGAAGGCTACTTTCAAAACAGTCGGGTCTTGGTAGAAGACTACTTTTTATACTAGTAGAAATCATAGGGATTTTCTAGGGTTTTCAAACGTTATTCGACTACTTACAAACATTTTCATACTTATACAAACTTCTCTCCAAATGTTTACAAGTCTTTACATTCCAGTTTTACAAATCAAAGACACATTAATACTTATGAATTCACCACCTTTTTGGCTGATACTCGCTTTCAAAATAACTTGTATTCTCAGGTCACAAATAGACAGGTACGACGACTAGGTTTTGTGAAGACGGAGCAGTCAAGACTCCTCTTTTATTTTGATTATTCATTATGTTGTCTTATACTATGAAAGAACACACTTGTAATTAAAATTATATTATTAATGAAATGGATGATGTTGTTGCTTATTTACTACTTTACATTGTTGTGATACATTACATGACGTCCTCTGCCCCAGAACGTTTTCGTCGTTCTCGGTTTTGGGGTGTGACAAAGTGTTTGTTACTATTTTGTAAAATTCATATAAAATCATAGACAAATATTTCGTTTGAGGTGAGGTTAGACCCATTGGAAAAGTAAGAATGTCCATTTTCCTTCATATTTAGACATCGTAATTAGATTCCAATCCTTACACGTTTTTGGTCCAAATCTATTAAAATAAAAATACTGAATTATACAGCTTGCAACTGCTACCTTATAAAATTTGTATAAAATCACAGAAAAATCATAAAAATGAGAGGTCACTGGTGTTGTAAAGATAAGAGGGAATACTTCATTTTATCTTTTGGAGTTAATGTATAATTTCGAACTTAAAAAGGTCGAAGTTCTTAACACATTCTTAAACGTATAAATACACAATCTCAATATAATGTTGAAAACGATCAGAGTTCATTCCACGTCTTGAGTAATGACATAGAATTCTCAAATTTATTGCCAAACCTTCTTCTACGTTAACCTCCCTATGATCTTGCAATAAATCCATCATCTATATATAACCCAAATTCATTGAAAACCAAACAGATTAAAACAATTTTAAATTTAAGCTATGTAATCGGGGACCAAGGACGAGCTATTATGATCTCATAATCAAGAAAACCTCTAGTTTAAAATAAAATAAAAAATGCATATTATAGTGTGTAACTAACTGACACTAGAAAATGAATAAAGTTTATTTAAGATTAAATCTATGAACATAAACAATATACATGTATAGTTGGACGATAGTACCAAATCATCAAATCTATTTGACATTTACGGAATCATTCTCTAAGGTTGTTCAGTGTGGACTCTGGAAAGAGCTCGGCGACCTCGACGAACACCGGTTCGAGGCCTCGGCATGCCGAACTCGGCTCGGCAACTCGACGATGGTTTACCGATGAGAGAGAATGAAGCGTTGGTATTGTTATTTGTTTTACCCATTTATTACTCAAATTTATTTTTTCGAAAATTACATTCTTTCCAAAAAAACTCAATTTCAAAAATTTAACCGTTTTTTTAATTTTAAATTTTAAACGCTCAATATTTAACTATAAATATCATCATCTTTATTCATTCTTCACCTCATTCAAATCTTTTTAATTCAATTCTCTTACCTTTCTTATTTGTCATGTTCTTCTAAACCTCATCACTAAAAATAACTCATGTTTGGTCTTTTGTAGAAGAGATGTTACTTGCTCGTTCATGGGTTGATGTAACAGAAGATTCAATCCATAATGACACCCCCTCCGACTACTTTTTGGAGGCGAGTCACCGACATATACAACCGCCAAGCCTCTGTACCTCGACGTAAAGAAGAAAAGTATGCCAATTAGAGGCGAGCAAACACACTTGCAACTTGTTTTAACGTGTTTCGTAGGGTGATGCATGAAGCCGAAATTGGTGAAAATGAAAATACTTTGTTATAGAATTCTCTTCAGCCTTATCGTGTTGAAAATAACAACGATTTTCGGTTTGTTGAGTTTTGGTAAATTGTTAGCCAATGTTGAAAATTTGTTCAAATTTGAACTTCTTGTCTTCTAATTTTTAGTGAGTTGTATGTTTAAGTCTCCAGTGTAATTGTTTTTGAATTTTTAGTGGTCTTGTGATATTTTTAATTTCTAGTCTTGTGTTTTTAAAATAAATACTATGTTTTATTATTTGTTGTATGTTTATTTTACTTTTTAATGAATCTTTAGGTTTTATAAAAATAATATGTTTGAAATTTTAAAATATAATTTTAAATAATTTTTGAAAAAAATGAATATGACAAGAATGACAACCCATGCCTTGCAAATGGCAAAAAACTAAGACAATGTTATAAATCCTAATTAGTGTTTAGGTGAACTGTGACAAATGTAGTACCACTCATACTAACCTAAACATGCTAATAAAACAACATAATTGTTAAAAGTCAACCTTAGATTACTTTCATTGATGACTAAAAGGCTGGCTGGTTGTCCGTTATAATTAAAAAGAAATTGAAAAACCACAAAAAACCCACTAACCTGTTTGGTCCACCAAACATGTAGTTGACATTTCTCTCTCTGCCACTTGTCTATTTCTCAATTTTTTTTTTAATTTAGTTTTTTAATATATTTATTTTATCAATATTTAAATGATATATTTGTAAAATAAATAAATAAAATATTCTAAAATATGTAGAAAACAATTATCTACAAAATGATATCACTATTGATATATTTTTTGATATTTTTTTATATCTTTTTATATAAAATTTTAGATTTGGTTTGGTTGGATAAAGTTGTTAATGGATGTAAAAATTTAAAGTTAATTAGTTGTATACGTGGAAGAAAAAGAAATTAATATTTTAATTAATAGTTAGATTGGATTTGGTTGCAAATAAAAATAGTCTTGTTACATTACATTACATGCTAGTTCATACAAACTACACTTGGATTTGGATATGTAAGGATTCTAGACATACAGGACATTTATGGTAATAGTGATTAAAAAGTAAATTTGGATGTTGATGTTAAAGGGCCAAAAGGCCCAGGACATTTATGGTAATAGTGATTAAAAAGTACACTTGGAAGTTGATGTTAAAGGGCCAAAAGGCCCAAAACAGCTAGCACTTTGGTAAGTATTTCTTAGGAATAAAATTACCCTGCTCACAAAATTAGACTAGAGCTAGAAGATGATTAGAAGCTCAAGATTAGCATGTAATTCCAAGATTTTAATGAAGATTCAAGATCAGTTCGACGAATTTGAAAAAGTACAAAAAGAAAATATTAAATCTAAAATCATATCACCTTTAAGTCATTTCACCAAACACGACATACTCAACCTTTGTACAAAAACTTGAAGCAGATAAAAAAAAATTATACATAATACAACCAGGGTTGTAAAAATTGCATACAGATTCAGATACAAATAGTAGGTTTAATTTCAGCTGAGTTTTTTTTTTTTTTTTTTTTTTTTCGAGAAAACAAGCTTAGAGAAGGAGAGCGAAAGAGGGGAGCAAACGTGAGACACGAGATCCATATGAAGCTGTGGAAGAGATCAATAGTTGAGAAAACATGAGACGACGAGAAAAAATATTAAGCTATGGAGTAGATCGATAACTGTTGTGGACGAGATCAATTCGAAGCTACAATGGAGCCATGGAAGCAGCGAATGGTGTAGATGTGCGACACTAGACACAGACATGGACACTTTATCTTGTTGGGCTAACAAATTGGATTGCAGATATGGACTAATAGCGTGGGTTGCAAATTTGGACCAGATATCGACTTGATGGGGGTGAGGAGTGGGCATATGTGTATTGTAGAAAAAAACCTAGAGTTGAAAAATTATGAAACAACAATATTTATTGGTTTTAATTTTATTTTATTTATTTTTTTTTTTTTGTATCTTTAGAAGATAGGCAAATCATGGTGTAGAATAACATGTTCTACAACAGTTTTGGCAGAGATGGTAACACTAATATACCATATCATTTGTTTTTTTTTCTTTTTGGAACAACAAAACGTGTTACTAATAAAAAAAAACCTAGGTAGAGGTTATTAAACATTTAAACTATATCATTCTAATAGTCTAGTCTTCTTTTTAAAAAAAAAAAAAAAAATTGAACGGCCAAAATATCTATATTTCTAATAGTAGAACGTTCTACTAGGAAAGTCTCCAAAAAATTTGGGAAGCACTGCCACTTTATGTTTGTGGGGTTGATGACTTGATGCTCTATCAAAAAGATTTGTTCGCTCAAAACATGGGAGGGGTGTCAAATGCAGCTTGGCGTGTGCATTTGCCTCGACGGAGTAGCAAATGGATTTGATTGGTTGCCTCTTGACTAGAATTCAAACCTTTTTAGCCAATTTTTCTTTAAAAATCTTTCCTTTTTAATAAAAAATAGCCGTTTTTTACTAAAAAAATTCAAATTTTAGAATTTTATTCCAACCATTATAAATAAATACTTAAAGCTCAACATTTCACCACACAGAATACCATTTTTTCTCTCAAAAAACTTATCAATGCACCAAACACAATGTATTCACCTAGCCAAACAAAATCCCAAAAATAAAAAAAATATATTCAAACCTTCCATCACCAACTTGATATTGAACTTCACTCGACTAACTCATTCATTCACCTGCTAGTTACTATTATCCTACTATGGCTCCATAATTGTATCCACTTAATCAATATTCTTCTTAATTCCAATCTAAACCCATGCCATTTTACCAACCCCAACCCCAAATTAATTTCACAACCCATACCCGATCCAAATCTCAAACTTGATCTGTTTGAGTCCATTGAAGAAACCCAATTCTTTCCCCATCCCAGCCTCAACCCCAACCCCAAACCCAAACTAATTTTCCACTAAACCACACCGCCTAGTCGATGAGTCTACTGATTCATCCGATGAAGGACATGTTCAAGAGCCCAAAGTTGGCCAAAAGGAAAAAAGCAAAGAAAAAGCAAAGACAAAATGCCAAGGATGGACGAATAAAGAAGATATGGGATTGGGACAAGCATGACTAGATGTATTGGAGGATCCAGTGACGGGGGACGACCAAAATGGGCAAATGTTTAAATTTAGAGTTTTGAAAGGTTTGTGTGCCTGAATGAATAAGGAGTACCGCTCTACTAGTCAAATATACTCGAAATAGAGGGCCTCCAACAAAAGTTTAATGGCATCTACATGAACGCGACCCGTAACCCGCACAACGGTGCAAATGAGGTGGATGTTCTAGCTAAAGTTTGTCAAATTTATAAGGAAAAAGTCAGTAAAACTTTTGCAAATGAGACGTTTTGGGGAGTTGTGAAGAACAAACCAAAATGGCTTGCTCTAAAAAGTGCTGATGATTTTACGGGTATATCCAAACGAACCAGAACTTCCGAGCCAACCCACAATCAATCTTCTGATGCGTATATCGTGATTGACCTCAACAACGAAGATCCATATAAAGTTCCAACTCGTCATATGGGACAAGATAAAGTAAAAAGAAAACTAAAAGGTGCTCCAAGTTCATGAGTAAAGTGGATAAGATGAGAACGAAATTCGAGGGTTGGATCATGAAAAATATTTGGAAGTGAGAAAGAAAATAGAAAGGAACCGTGCGCTAAAGTTTTTTTTTTTTTTAAAAGTGACTTGAAGTTGTCCGAAAGGATCGTCAGAATTTTGCAAACGCAAAGGCGGAGATTGCGAAACAATATTGATTACGATATGTAGTAGGATTTATGTCTTAAATCTAGTTTTAAATTATGTTTTAAGTTGAGTATTAAGTCATGCTTTAAGGTTTAGGTATTAAGTCATGCTTTTAGATATTAAGTCATGTTTTAATTTATTAAGTCGTATTTTAAGCTTTAGTTTATTCCAACTTTTTTTATTTAATATTAATGTTTGTGTTTTAAAAAAAATATATATAATTTATTTAAGTTTGAAAAAGAAAATAAAAAAAAATCAAAGAATGTTAGGAGTGCTACCATTAGTTATGAAATGTCAAAAAAATGCTAGCAAGGGGGAAGCAAAAAAATGACATGTTAGCAAAAAAAAAAAAAACTGAAGTTGTGTGCTAGGACTGTTACCACTTCCTTTATTCTTAATGGAATTCCTCTATTCATATTTTTTTATGTAATACTTAATATGTTCGATGCTTACTTGGTTGCTACATCTTTGTCACTTATAACTTTCATATGTGTTTTTTTTTTCCTAGTGGGGACAGTGGAGGGCGTCCACCATTTCCAACTCATTTAACTCATTGTCATATAATCTTTTCTTTCTAATCTCTTTTTCATCTTTCTCAACCCACAACACATGAAAACCAAATTTTTTCCAACCCACTTAATTTTTAATTTTAAAACGAACAAAAACTAATAACGGTCATACAAAATTAATTTACAAAATATTAAAAATATATAAAACTAAATCACAAACTAATTTAAAAACATGTAAAAATGTTTTAGTACAAATTTAGAAGCATAATGTACAATTAATTATTGCATGGATTGAAAATGGTGGAATTAGGTTACGGAAGCTGCATATCAAACCCACTCCCCCTCCCTTCCCCCCTAAAAAAAACTATGACTCCAAGCACCCTAAGGCTATCCGGATTGGGTTTACACTCACACGTGAGTTTCCTATGTGGCACACCAACTCACCGGTAAACACTGTCCCATGGATCGGTGGTCTGGCTGTGAAGTGGGTTGTGAAGACAGGCATTTTTATTGGTTCTTTAATATTCCCTTCACATTTTCTCTTATTCTCTCTCTTCTTTTTTGCCTCTTCACTACCACCAACCCACCAGTGAACACCATTTCCACAACCTGGTGGGTTGGTTGTGGAATGGTTAAATATTTACGTGACGCTGAGTTGACTCGTGGTTTGGCTGTGACCACTCCCCACAGCCTGAGTGGATGTAGATCATTTGGGTGTTCCATGTATTTGCTTTGTTTCCTTAACGACATTGTGTTTTGTTAGTTCTTTGCTAGTCTATTTTTAATTGTTAGTTGTATGACTATATATATATACGATAAGAATTTTTTTTTTGATAGAAAGGTAAAATGTTTTTTTTCTACATATTTTTTTGGCGAACAAAACAAACGAATAAATAAATGAATAAAAAATAAACAAATTCCCAAAAAAAACATATAGATAATTCATTTTTACAATAAGTTCATATGGTTTAAGGTAAATAATTATATTTTTTAATTATATTTTTTATTCATTAACTCCTACAAATTAATATAACACCTCTAAATTACCTAATATTCTTATTTCTTTAAATATAATACTAAAATAATAATATATTACCAATTTTAGAAAGAAAAAAAATAGAAGTTGTTAAACATTATTTGTTATTTAAGTGTTAAAAGTAAAAGACATATATTTGGCACACAATAACATTAAAACTAAATATCATAGTCTAAAATTGTGTTGGTTAGATAGATTTTTAAACATTGGCGTCCACTTATCATTAGTGGCAGAGAGTTAAAAATTTTGATACAATGATATAAATATTGTCAAGATTCAAGATATTAATGCAAAAAGATTCTTAATATTTAAAGGCATAAATTTAAAAAAAAACATATAAATTAAGCAAAAATTACAACTGAATCATCCTAATCGTCATGTTTTGAAATCGATCAATGATATCGTCATCAAGAACTTGTAGACAAATCATTCTCAATGAAAAGTGACTAAAAAATCATTTAAAACATGATCATTTATGTGATTCCGCAATTTATTCTCTCTACATTTGTTGTAGCAACCGGAAAAGATATATTTTACATAGTTTTTCTATCTCAATCATTAAAACATAGCACAATCTCTTTGTCTGGAGATACAATAATATAACACATGTTTACAAATAATTATATATAAAACATGTTTTTGGAGATTATGTAATACCCCACCGTCTCATCTAGCTTCGTCACTGCTCATCATTCGACATAAAGCATGGAATAATGGAACCCACCTTGTTGAATTGCTTTGCATAACATCTTTAATCAGTATGGGATGAAGCACCCATAGCTAATTGCTTTTGCTATCAAGGGCTTGAAGGTTTTAGTTATTTTTGTTACCGGGCTTTTATAACTGAAATAATATATGTTGCACTAAACTCTTTGTGCCTATGGGGACATGTCAATGTTTCCACTTGCATACTAATAAGTGGTTCCATTCAAATTCCACAAAGAGCCGGGTTTAAATTGTATAAGTTTTGGCTAGCTATCTTGGTAAATAATACCGTTTACTCTTGAATGTCTTATTATTTAAAGCCAAAAATCCAAAATATTAAGAAGGTCGATATATTGTAGCAATTAATCTTGAATAACGTGCATACAAACAAAATTATGTATGTAATTCAAACATCTTACACGACCATTTTAAACTCATGAAAAAAAAAGAGACTGTTTTATTGCAGCACGCTTTGATAAACCCAGACTTTTATTACAGTCGGCAGATAATTTACTCTCTATGATGAGTGTGATCACCAACATTCATAAAACTTGATATCAACACGAAGCCTGAAGTACACTTCTCCTTCGTAAGAATCAGTCATAATAGTTGCAATTCCCCGATGCATGAAGAAATCTCCAGTCCCACCAACCACCGATATATCCCTACTCTTCACCATAATCGGATCAGCCCCAATGAAGTTTATGGTTCCTTTATGTTGTGCACTATTCAACACAAAGGAAAACCCTAGCCAAGCAGTAAATGTGTTCTTGGTGTCATAAAAATACATCCCTTGAGCCCGACCTACTGGAACAGAATGAAAATTGTTATCTAATGTGATTGGATCGTCAAAAACTGCTATATTCCCAAAATGAAACTTGTCTGCTAATATTGTGAGGTTTCCCCATTGGGGTGCGCCTACAATAGCAGAAGTTGCATTAGCAGCATTCTGGCCATTATAGATAACGTCATGAAAATATAAAACTAAGTTTTTGCATGGATAGTGTTGTCTTTTTATGCCTGGATATGCTGATATTCCTAAAAAGAAGAAGAAGAAGAAAACAAAAAAGTACGGTGTTTTCATCTATAATTGAGGTCTTGAAATTCAACTAGCTAGACAGAAAAATGAGAGATATAGAAGAGGTTTGTGGGTTCTCGATCTATAAGTTCGCCTCCTTATATAGGGTGTTTCATGGATAATCTAGTAGTGGATTATATATCTCACCAATTGCAATATAAATGATTAAATTCCAAGTATTAAGTCATTATATCATGTTATTATATTCTGTGCATATGGTAAAATAAAGTTATTAAATCTGTATAGCAAGTTGACATAACATCATTGACAATGATTGTACTTTATCTATTCCATCACGTGAGTAAAGTAATATAATCTCATAGTGTTCCGTATAGTATGTCCAATAGTTGAAAAGTGGAATTAAATGAAGCCCCTGAAATGAAATGTTTTTTAATAGCCGGTTTGAACCGGCCGGTCGAACCGGTTGCACCGGAAACTTGGAAAAAGAACAGTTCAATTATCACCGGTTTTATGTCGATTTCTGAACCGAATTGAACCAGCTGATTTTTAGAAAAACCTGGTTGGACCGGTCAAAATACATCGGTTGAACCAGTTAAATCAAATAAAAACGCATGGAAAAGAACCATTTTCATAATAAACTTTGGTAAATTTTGTAAAATCTATATAGTTTTCTTTAAATAAAAATATATGAAGACCTAAAGTTCGAACATAAAATAAGATATCAATCCCTCAGCTTTGTGCAGAATAAATTTAGTTAGGCCGGTCCAAACGTATACGGGGTCCGGGGCGAAAAGCAAAAAATGGTCCTCAAAGACAAATATATTAAAGATTTAAAATATCATTTATTTTTCACTATAGACATGTTCAATTAGCAATAACAAACAAGCAAATTTGTTTATCTTTTGAGCTAGTTTGAGTTTAAACTAGCTTTATGTCCTAAAAATCATTTAGGTAATATGTATTTTTTTTTATATACATACACTACATAGCCTATAAATTTTGATCCCCAGGAGACGTGGACCTTGAGCGGTCGCTTGGGTTGTCCACCGTCTGGACTGACCCTGAATTTGGTAGGCACCGTGTTTAGACGCGATCTCCACCCAATGTTTTAAAAACCGGTTTGAACCGGCCGGTCGAACCCGTTGGACCGGGAACCGGGGGAGGAAGCGGTTCAACTATCACCGGTTTTACATTGATTTTTAAACCAGATTGAATCGGCCGGTTTTTAGAAAAACCCGGTTGAACCGATCAAAATAAACCAGTTAAACCGAATAAGAAAACATGAAAAAGAACCATTTACATAATAAACATTGGTGATTTTTTTCATATCTATTTAGTTTTTTCAAAATAAAAATATATGCTAAATGTTATAAAGTTTTTTGATGTGTTTTTATTCGTCCAAAACCATATTTAGTTTCGGTATTATACTTTATTTTCTTATTGACGTATATGGATTGATATAAAACACTAAAACTTATGGTTATATGTTATTTTAATGTATTTGGATTTATTTACAATTTATTTTTATATGTATTTTTAATGTTTGAACTTGTAAACATCAAATTTATGATTTATATATGTATGTATGTGTAGAAAAATAGAAAAAAATATAAAAAATATATAAACCGGTTTACTTGGCGGTCGAACCGGTTAAATCGATTGAACCGGGAACCGGTCACCATACTCATTTAATTAAAAAACCGGTTTTTAAAACATTTTCTCCACCCAAAACATTTAAGTTGATTGTAACTAAATAATTTCATCTAGTAGGATTATCCCTCGCAAATACGTCTATCATTTTGCTCAAAAATACCAACCGAATGCGAAATCTCTTTCAACTCAGTGCATTAATGTTCACCTAAACACCCTGTCCGGATTTGGAATGGAAGTCGGTCATCAACTGCATATTGAACTCCGAACGAAAAAATCTTGGGAATTGATCCTTAAAATGACTTTAAATTGTGGCGAGATGTGACAATATTGAATCATTAATTAAGTTTGTATAATGTCTGTTTTATATTCATTGAACAAACATTTTAGATATTTAATGAAGATTTTCATAAATTTTATTAAAATTGGTATTTTTTACATGAGTAATTAAAGAAGTTAACTAGAAAATTCATTTTTGGAACAATGGAAAACAACCAAACTTACAAGTTGCTAAAAGACAGAATATTAAACAACACAAAGTTGGATCCTTTTGGGGACAATTAGAAAGCAAAATTCCATTTTATATGTTCCTCATCTCTTAATCCTGGCCTACCCATTATCATTTACTTATATCATCTTACAATAAGAAATATTAATTAATCTTTAATATGGATCGTGTTTAATTTTTATGGAAAAAAAAATTCTGGATCCATTACGGATACATGAAAATAGTTAATAAAAAAATCAAATACCATATTTATACGTTTTAATGGACATTATGAAGACCTAAAGTTCGAACATTAAATAAGATATCAGTGGAAAAATTAGTGTTGTATACTCTAATGAATGCCAAACAAACCAATCATTTTTAATTTAATATTTGATACGAATATACTTAACTTTTTTTTATAAACAACTAATAATTATAATAAAATGTTCACTAATTATCAATTAACATGAAAAGTATAAAAATAACTTTTGTTATCGTGGTTGGTAATTAGTAGGGTTAAATCTAGGGAAATTGAATAATCTAATCACTTTTTTAGGTTTTTTTTTAGTATATATATATATATATATATATATATATATATATATATATATATATATATATATATATATATATATATATATATATATATATATATAATGCAAAATAATTGAAAATTTTTGAAATTTTTTTTTCCAATATTATTTTCGGAATATATATTTTCCAAAAAAAAAAAACAATAAAAAAAATACCAAAAAAATAAAAATAAATACAAAAAATATATTTTTTTTTACATATTTTAGTAGAATATTTAGTATATTCTACATATCTGGAAAATCTAGTAGAATATTCTAAACATTCTAAAAATCATATTAGAAATGTATAGTGTAATATTCTATTAGAATATTTCACGTATTTTAAAAAAAAAATGGTAATTTTATTTATTTATTTTTATTTTTTTAAATAATTTTTAGGTAAATAAAGTTCCAAAAATAATAATTAAAACAAAGAATTTTTGGATTTTCCTTTTATTTTGCATCTTAAAATTATTTTTAGATTTGGTCTCACGGTCTCACAAAATTAGCATGGTTTCAAATTAACCTAAACATATATATATATATATATATATATATATATATATATATATATATATATATATATATATATATATATATATAGGTTGTAAAAATCGTTCGACGGTAACTTGGCGGTCAACAGGGGTCAAACGAGTAATCGGTTTGGCGGGAATTAATCGGAGACCATAAATTACTAATAAAACTATTTTAAAACTTAATATATCTTAAGTAAAAATAGTATTTGAAAATTTAAAATTTTGAAAAATTGAAATATTTGGTATAATATTTGAAAATTTGATTATTTAAAAATTTAAAAGTTTGAAGTTTTGAAAAATTTGGTGTAATATTTGAAAATTTCAAATTTCAAATTTTTTAAAATCTTCCCGCCAAAGACCGTCGAGGACCGCCAAAGACCGCGGAGGACCGCCTAGTCTGAGTTTTACCGATATTGACCAATTTCCGCCAAGCACCCCTAATCGTAATCAGTTGCAGACCGCCTAGCGCCTAGGCGTCGCCAAAGCGGCCGCCTAGGCTGATATTTACAACACTGTCAAGGACCAAGTATTTTTAGATTTTGACTCAACCCTTGGACAGCTTGAGAGGTGTCAACGTCTGTAACACCCGCAGATTTGGCTAGTCAATTGAAATATAATAAGCGTTATAGTCAACAATTTTAATCTATTTGATTTAATAAAAAAGAATTATGTGAATATTATGTATTTCATGATTATTATAATATAATAAAATTGGAAAAATCAGTCAAATCGTCCATAAATCGTAAAAATACGTTCGCCAGAACATATATATATATATATATATATATATATATATATATATATATATATATATATATATATATATATATATATATAGAAAGTACACGTCTTGCCGATCCTGAAAATATAAATTTCATAGAAATCCGACTCCGTATGAATTAGATATGATTTTTTTAAGATATAAAATTCAGCCGCGCACAATGAATGTATGACGTAAAAAGCTACGAATGGAATGGTTGACTTTTAGCTAAATCCACCAAAAAGAAAATCATAGTACTCTTTAAAGTAAAAATTTTGAGAAAAATAATGCCAAAAACGGAGTCCGTACGAGAGAGTTATGATTTATAAAAATCATTTAATGTTATAAAAATATGGACAAAAATAAAGCCAAAATTAGCCGACGGAGTCTAAACAAAAGTTGTAAATTGCATCGATAGCTAAGTGTGGATATAAAGAACGACAAAACGGATTTTTTATGAACGAGTTATAATTTATAATAGCATATTTACGTATTAAAATAAAGTATAAATCATATATATATATATATATATATATATATATATATATATATACACACACACACACACACACACACACACACACATATATGTATATATCATTAGAAAGGTATTGACGATGTGGTGGTTATAAGACTAGTATTGAGTACTTTCGACATTAGTTTAGTCCAAATATCGTTAAATCCATTTAAAATAGTATTATAAATGGGTGTTTAGTCATTTAAGTAACTATAGAAGGTGGTTTTTAAAAATTTAATTTCTATAAATAAGAGCCTCTAGGCTCTCATATATTTTGCACCATTCTCTTGATTCAAGACCATAGCCATGAGGCTATGATAATGTGAACACGTGAAAAAGCATTTCTCCACGTTAGGTAGCCACCTCATGGCTATGGTCGGGTCCTAAACTCCGTCGAAAGTCAGGGGCTTCATGTTATCGAAGTCCCGATACTGAAAAGTCGGACGAGCCCCGCTATTTGTAGCCGCCACGACTGCAGATGCTGCAGGAGAAGCAGTCTCAGCAATGGTTGCGTATATGTCATCAAAATACTCCATCATCGCGGTCTTGATAGACCCGAACATCTTTGAAATCTGACCTCGGACAATCTCAACCACCTCCTCACGGATGATTTCCCTGACGCAATCCTCTGTCAATTCTGGCCTATCCTGACTGCCAGCTCTTGATCCTGGTCTGGTTTCAAATCGCCTCATAGTGACCATACTAAAAATATACCAGGAAGATATCAGACATTCCATATAATAACGGGGAACCAACTCCCAGCAAAACCCTAGGGGTTGTGACTTCCTTGCTACGCGTATGGGTCCTTTGCTTTCAGTAGTACAGACCCATACTACCTTCCACACCTACCCATATTTGTCTCAAGGATCATCACAATGCCCTAACAATATACATAAGCATAGGCGAACGCCCAATCCTCGCTCCTAGAGGAAGGCTAAACATCTCACAACTGGCCGACTAACCCCGCACAACTCATCCATGAAACTCCCACCAACCCTGAAACACTTGAATATGCTAGCCATACATAACGTTGGACCCTATAGACATTCGAATATCTGATCCTATTCTAAGCCCTTCATCAAACAAGAACAGGAAATAAGGCCAAACCGAACATTCTTAGGCTATAAGATCTTAGTTATGTACAACTATGATGCATAAGGAAAACCCTAGGCTATCAGGCATCATATAATCAAGCAATTTTATGATGCCATTCCTGAAGATCCCTAGCCTATCACTAGCATGTTGTTCTAACATATCACAATATCAAATAATAATACGGTATTTTGGGGTCTACTTACTGGTTCCGGCTAATCGTACACATCGCATCCTTTTTTACTACTTGAAAACCATTTGAAAATCATTTTGAAAATTTTTTCCTTAGTTTGAGACTGGATTCACATGAGTGTTCCTCCAATTCACTCAAATAAAGGCTCTGATACCAACTTGTCACATCCATAAAGTTCATGTAAAATTTAAACTTTTCAAACATTTCAAAACCATCCATTATTTACAAATTATTTTCAGAATAATTCAATATCAGAGTTTTCCCAAAAATCACAAAATGAAAAATGAGGAGGTGCACAATCAAGCCTTCGCCTTCCCGCGATCATCCGAAGTACCTTAAACAAAATCCACAACTATAAGCACGAAGCTTAGTGAGTTCCCCCAAAATACCCGCATAACAATGACACACATATAATAACAACATACTATGGGCCCAATCAACCATCAGGTTGGGATTCCCTAGGCCCTTAACCATCGGGTTGGAATGCCAACATGCTATGGGTCCAATCATCCTCGGGATGGTATACCCTCGGCCCATAACCATCGGGTTGGAATGCTCACATACTATGAGTGCAATCATCCTTGGGATGGAATACTCTAAGCCCACAACCATCGGGTTGGAATGCCCCGGTCTGTTGGCTCATGCACAAAGCAGAAAAGCCTCAACCACCGATCAAACATATGCACATATATCAGATAATCACATAACAGTCTACATGCAATCAAACCGATCTACAGATCACTAAGCATAGCAACATCCTATCTACTAGGATACCGATCTTACCAATCATAACCACATAGAAACATCTTATCTACCTGGATACCGATCTAACATATCACAACAATAATAAAGAAGGATAACAATCCAAAGGGCTGACCTTGGTGCCTTCGACCCTTGAGTATAGTGAGGAAAACTCACATCACAAGTAGTGATAAATCAAGAAGATCAAACCCCAACTCTCAGCTCTATTCTCGATTGCCTACAACCACCATGTGACTTACTTCATTAAAATCCTGAATTACCAAAATACCCCTTAAAGTCAAAATTGGCCAACCATGGTCAAAGTCAACAGTCAACAGTCCCTGTTAACCCAACTCGTCAAGTGCATCTAGCAACTCATCGAGTTCCTTCAGTGTTCAAAAAACCGGGAAAAATCCTCGCCAACTCGCCGAGTTCTTCAACATCCAGAAAGCGGGAAAACCCGAACCAACTCGTCTAGTTGGCAGAGCAACTCGTCGAGTTTTCTAGTCTTAATACATTCATACACTTCTAAGCGAAACCAAAGCCCCAAACTACACATTTGGTCCCCTAGGACCGAGATACCACGTAAAGTTGCTAACTTTATGTCCATGCATGGCATCAAAGGGGCTAAATCACTCAAATAAGGCTTATCAAGGGATTTAGGGAATGAATGAGGGCCAATAATTGATAAAGTGTGGAACTTTAGGCTCAAAGAGTCATAACACATCCAGATCTGAAGTGGCAACTTCAAACAATGCATCATTCCAAGAATGACTCCAATATGGATCAAGAATAACAATATCTTTTCACAGAAGAAGATCTAAGAAATAAGAGTCCAAGGTATAGACTTTATACCTCAAAACGGTTGCCACAACAGAGTAAATACCAGATTTACAACCTCCCCTTTCAGCCAACTTCTTCAAGCTTCTTGTTCCTTCCAAAAGAGCACCAAAACTCACTATTTAAGCTCACACACACAATAAGAGAAAAAGCATGAACTAGGGTTTTTCTCTGGACAAGGAGGCGATGAAGGAGGCCAAGAATGAGAGTTAAGTCCTTTAAATAGGGTGCAAAACTTAAAAATTAGGGTTTTCATGTCCAACCTTCAACTCATCGAGTTGGGGCCTTCCAACTCGTCGAGCAGACATTGAAATATACGTAGGCATTAAACATTCTACACGACGAGTTGGAGCCTTCCAACTCGTCAAGTTTCCCTGAAAATACATATAGAAGCTTTTAAATTCATACCTGAAAATTGGGATGTTACACCCCGATTGAGGTTGTTGATGGTAGTGGCTTGAACTTCCATAGTGCCTTCATAAGCCAATGTTAGTGTATCCATCATCTCTTAAGCCAAATCATAATTCTATACAAAATGATACACGTGATAGGGAAGAGAGTTTCCTATTACTAATCTAGATTTCACATCAAGACTAATCAATTTCTTGTCATCGTCGTCATAACTAGTCTCTAGTTTTTGCTTCAAATGACCAACGAGAGCATTGTTGACCATAGGTTGATACATAGGAATGTGAGGACCTTTTTCAATAATTTTAAGCATCTCATAGTCCATGGTTTCAAGAACAACAATGGCCTTAGTTTTCCACATGGCGAAGTTGTGCTCATCAAAAGGAGGAATTTTGTTGAGACCAAAGGATTTGGGATTATAGGAAGTCAACATGATAACTTGAGTGTATCAAAAACCTAATGTGATATTAATTGAAGGTTTGTATCGATCAGATACACTTCAAGTATAATAAACAATAACAAAATAGCTAATCAATATAAATAACAGAAAAAGTATAGAACACTAACTAATCACAAAGATATCTTTCACCAAGAAAGGGGTTGTTCTCACCAAGAGAGCAGTTGTCACAAAGATAGTCACCAAGATGTTAACATTAGGGTTTCACCCTAATGTTGAATATATACTAAACTATAGTAGTATATCCCTTCAATCAAGGGATTGTATCTAATATATACTAAGAACTAATCCTTATCACCCAAATATCGGATCTACTATCTATTCTATACAAATCCATATAATTATCTAATATACAAAGATTACAAAAGATCACTATCTTCACGTTGACGCTGATAAGGTATTGAGGCGTTGGCGTTGGTGCTGATGTTGGCACTGGCGCTGGAAGTCAGCGTATAGAGTACTTGACTCATTAGATCATAAGGTGTGATCTTACATTAAGCATTGTCCTCAATGCTTAGGATGATAGTAAGGAAGGATCATATCGAGATCTAGGTGGTGGAGGTCGCGGTGAGGAGTAAGGATACAACATTGAGGTGCCACACTGATGCATGGGTGGAAAGTGTGAGTCGTAAAACATTATGCGGGTGGAGGATCAGGTCTCGCAAGTTTGCATAGGTACCCTCACAAACTTGAAGGTCTTAGCCGTGCAAAGTTGCAAGGGTGGGAGAGCTGGCCACGTAAATTTATGCAGGTGAGGGGGTCGGCCACATGCATACATCAGTTAACACCCTGATTTTGAGGCATTGTTAGCTGTAACTTGAACAGGCAAGACCTGGATCGTGCAATCTTGCGTGGGTGGACACTGCGGCCGCGCAAATGGCTGAAATGTGATATTTTTCGCTATTTTTTCTCTCCATAAATCCCAGTTTTCACCCAAAATTCACGAAAATCAATGCTATTCCACTTGAATGTTTATTTATTTATTTTTTTTTACCATTTTGAAGCCTACAAAAATCCAAACTTCAAGCGTAGTTTATTTTTAACAATGCATTTTTATTAACGTCTTTGCCAAGACATGGTCCCGTGTAACATCCCCCTCTGGAACATATCACAATATTGTCCGCTTTAGGCTCCTAGCATGAAAACTTCCTAGGGGGGTCACCCATCCCTAAATTGCTCTCACTCGGGCACGCTAAACTACATAGTTCTTATGGGATCTATTGCCCTCACGAATTTAAAACGTGTTGTGAAAAGGAAGGTATCCACACCCCTTATAAGGAAATGTTTCGTTCTCCTTCCAAGCCAATGTGGGATCTGGTGTAACCCATTGTCGCACACCATTATAAGGAGGATTATGCATCTAAACTGAAACATTCTATATCATTTGAGACCTTATCATAGGAGTGAAGGTGGAACCCTCCGATGTGAGATCAGGTGCAACCCACATTCACCGCCATTATACGAGGCTTATGGTGTTAGTTTCCATTACCTTTTCCTAATCAACTTTGTGTTCTTACCATAACAATCTGTACACCCAACTATCATTCAGGGTATGCGAGTTTATTATGAAAGATAAGGTTTTAGTTTAGAAGCATAATCCTCCTTATCAATCCCAAAAGTTATATGCTAGTTCTGACCATTCGGGTTGTATGTTAGCCGGAATAAAGACCTTATCATGGGTTAAGTCTATTCTAGAAGGATTAGGAGTTTTCGATGAAGACCGAGTTTGTAAATTGAAGGTTGGGACCGAAGATCCGGCAAGGAATGAAGAGCGGGTGCAAGGTTGAACACCGCCAGTAGCTAAAGAGTCCAAGAGTTTGAAGGCAAAGGAGTTACAATTATTACCTAGGATGGTAAGGTGACATGGGATCATCATCCAACCCTATTTTGTTGATGATTCTGGGACGTAATCATCCTAAATGAGAGATAATTGTAACACCCACAAGATAGGGCTAGACGATTAATGAATAATAGGATAATTTTTTGTCACAACAATAAATAGATGTTTTCAATAGAAGATTATTTAGGGAAAATAATCTAAACGAAAGTCATAATAGTCGTTAAACTAAGAGTGTGAATATAAAGAATGTTCAAATCTTACTTCATATGAGGAAGTTTTGATTTTTCGAAGTTTCAGCGCAACAGTGCGAGACACAGAAACCGAAATAGAAATCACTTGATTGTTAGCCGAAACAATATAAATGAGAGTTGAAGATCTCATAGATACAGTTTCATCGATTTAAAGATAGATAAGAACATATGTCAAATGGAAGAGTTATGATTTTTATACAGACTTTAATAGTCTAATCCTATAAAAATATAACTTTAAAAATAAATGAGACCTAGATGACGGAGTCTAAATGAAAGTTGTAGATCTCGTCGATAGCTATGCGTGGATATAAAAAACGTCGAAACGGAGCTCGTATGAAAAAGGTACGGAATTTACAAAATATGCATTTTGCATGACACACGCTTCCAGAAGGTGGAAACACGCACCACATTGAAGCTTACACGAAAATTATTGGAGAAACATTAGCCTAAGTGCACGACGCACACCTTTATAGTCACGACGCACATATCAAAAATCCGCATATAAAAGGGTCAACAACCCCTCATTCGTCTCCACACCTTTCTCAACTTCCTCTCAACCTCTAAACTTGGTTTTGGGGTTTTTCTTATGGATTTCAGAGTATTTTAGTTTAGCAAAGCTATGGGTATCTAGGATCGACTAGTAGAAGCTCTTAGGTCGGAGTTCTGCTGACACAATTTCCCAATTTTGATAAAACTTCTGTAAGTCAAAATGAAGAAAATAATATCTAATTCATATCCTTTAAAATCATTCATGTAGAAAGATCAAAAACCACATTATATAATCACTTAGATTGATACTTATATCTATACTTAATAGCTATTAAGTAATACTACACTTTAATTCAAGTGTAACTTGTATTTATATTCATAGTTTTTATTATGAATCTATAAATAAGATTTATCAGTGACTCCATGTCATGATTGATCTACTTACAGGGTGATGTCTAGGCTACATTTAGTGAGGTGCTTAAAGTGGGATTCCCAAACAGTATACTCTGTATACCAAACTAACCATACCTCTGATATGATCATGGTTCTAAAAAGTGCGTCATGGCGCGCCTCAAGGCGTGCCATGGCCTGAGGCGTGGTGTAGCCGTTACGAAAACATCCAAGGAGGGTTTGTGAAGTGTGGCACCCAAATAACGTGTCAAGGCGCGCCTTATCGCGTTATGGCGCGAGTTTTTTTCAAGGCGCGGGTTTTTTTGTTTTTTTTATCGTGCCCAAAATAAATGAGTTTTTGTTAACTTTTTTCTATTAGATATTAATATAACACTTCTAAAAACTTTATATATTTGATAAAATTCAATAATTATATGATTTATATCTCTTAATGTATATAATATAGTCACGCCTTGAAAAATGCCATGACTCGCCAAGGCTTGTCATGGCTTAACTTTTATCTTGCCGCCAAGTCACGCCTTACATTATTTAGAACCTTGGATATGATCTTACCTAGTTTCTCCTTATCAACTATAGATCAGTAGACATTAGGATTATTGAGGAAACTAGACTATTATTAGTCACAATGAATATAATACTAAGACTTAGTGACTAGGGATGGAAATTTCACCCGACCTGATGGGAAACCCGGTTGACCCGCCCTAATAGAGGACGGGTATTCCCTGCCAAAATGGGTACCGGTTACGGGGCTGGGGATCCCCATTATGCTAAAACCAGGGATGGGGTTGGGGCCGAGTATAACACTCCCCACCTTGGCCCGCCCCGCTTTGATGACTATATATATATATATATATATATATATATATATATATATATATATATATATATATATATATATATAGTATTAGTGTAACGATCATTTATTGAATTTGAATTAAGTCCACTAAGATGAATTGATCTATATTAGACCATCAGAGATATAGTCCATATACCAAATTATGTTCCCAATTCCAAGAGTTCATCAATCATCACTTTTTGTTTTGATGTTTGTTAAAATTTATGATTGATGTAAACAGAATCTGATTATGGCATATGGTTTTGATCACTTATTAAACTTGGTTTTTTTTGTAAGTTGAGTTTATTATGTTGCAAGTTTAGGGATGGGTTCGGGATGGGCCGGGGATGGGCTGGGGAAAAGCCCAAAATACAAAGGGGAGGGGATTTGATTCGCCACATCCGTCGGGTATAAGGACGAGGTTAGACACTCGGGGATGGTGACAGGATGGTCAACCTCACCCTGAACCCGCCCCATTTCCATCCCTATTAGTGACATTCGTACCTAGGTCACATCAAATGAAAGCCAAAGTGTTAGGCAGAGCGTTTCCGAAATCACCATTCATCCACGTTTAATAGGTGAGTGCATAGTTACCTCCAACTTACACATAAATACATGTATTCTAAATGCTTAAATGTTATGTATGATATTTATTTGTGCTTAATATATCTATGTAACATGATATGTCTATTACTTCATTAAGATGTATATTAATCATACTTAAAATGTGATTGGGTAGTGAAGGGTTGTGTGGAATAATAGATGAGAGGTTGTGATAGGTTAGTAAATGGATGTGCAAAATAATAAATTGTGACCTGTTGTGCTATGACCAAAGTACTATCATACTATTGTGCTCACCTAAAGTATTATTATACTGCTATGCCTAGTCATCTAGGAAAATATTAGTTAGTAAAAGGTTGTGCGAAATAATAAGTTGTGAACTGTTGTGTTATGACCAAAGTACTATCGTACTTTTGTGTTTACTCAAAGTACTATCCTACTGCTGTGTTGTGGCTAAAGTACTATTGTACTGCTGTGCCTAGATGTTTAAAGAAGAATAGATGACGATCGCTGCTGATAAAAGATCCTTTAGCAGAGACACCTCAAGATCATTATTTAAGGATTATGAAGTGATGATAACAAGAATGGCTAACTATGTTATTTGTTTGCTGAAAAATATATAATTAAAGATTATAATATTGTGGGTTGAAAACCCTATATACTCCTCAGGTTTCCTAAACTAACCCACTCAGTTTTCTTTGTATCACATGTAGTAGTACGAAGGAATATGATGTTTGAATATTAGGAGAGTCTCGAGGAAATATTTGGCAATTAGATGTTTGAAGGCCAATAGTGACTATGTTTATGCTTATGTTTCTTGTATCATTTATGACATCCCAAGTTTTTAATAATCAATAAAAAATCATTTCTTTGGAAATACTTTTATTGGAAAAAATTCCACAATATAAATAAATAATACTCTGTTTTAAAATAAGGATAAACAAAAAGGTCTTTATGACCGTGAAAATGGGGATGTCACATCCCGCTTCTTTTAGTCTTGATAAACTGGGGTTTCCAATGTTACATTGACGAGTTTCCCCATGTTAAATCCCTCATAAGGTGTCCATTCACTTTGAAGATTTGATATGTGTCCAAACTCTTGATTTCAACTGCACCATGATCAAATACTTTTACAACTATAAAAGGTTCATGCCATCGAGAGCGCAATTTTCCTGGGAATAGATTTAAGCGTTTATGATAAAGAATAACCTTTTAAATCGAAACAAAGTGCTTTTGAGTTATGTGCTTGTCATGAAATGCCATTGTTTTCTCTTTGTACCTTTTGAACCTTTTGATTATCTTCTTCTTGACCATTACTGTCATTAGAGGATTCAATCTTCTTTAAGCCTCTATCTTAGGTTTGCAATCATCTTCCATAAGAATTTTGTACGTGCATATATTAGTGTTGGGTCGTGTTTTGTATTAAGTGTTGCGTCTATTGGGCTCGTTAGCTAGTCCACTTTTGTATCTCCGGTATGGGCCTGTCCATTCGTGAGTTTAGTAAGGTTGTATATAAGTATAGGTGCTTGCATGCATCTTAGGTTAACGATAGTAACGATAGAATAGATTGATCAGAGAAGTTTTAATTATCATTCTTGTAACCCTAAATCCTCTACAGCGGAAGTTCATAGTCGAGCTCTGCTGAGGATTATTCGATCTAATCATTCGACATATTTTGATCCATACTTGTCTTATTTACTGTTTTGTGTTCATCGTAATACCTGTTACAAAGATCTAATCGATCTTCAAGTTTGTTTAATAACTTATCAATTGGTATCAGAGCAGGAGGCTGTGTAATTCATACACTTCTTTTCTGTGAAAAAGGTTGCGATTAGGGTTATTCCGCATTTACTGATATTTATTGAGCCGTCATCCCATAATTGACGTAACTCAACATTTATTTGTGTTGCCCTAATTTAATATATTACAAGTCTGATCTTTTAAACAGGTTTTTCGATCAAGCATGGACGAGTCACAATCTAATCCCATTAACATCTCAAACAGCATTGGATCAACGACAAAGATTCCCATCCTTTACACCCAGGATTACGAAGTCTGGGCACATCACTTTGAAGATTATGTCATCGGATCTGAGGATAATGGATATCTCATCTGGGAAGCAATCGTATCTGGACCATTCGCTCATTCAGCAACTTCAAGAATTATTAAAACTCAGAAGGAGTATAATGATCTTTTGAAAGATGTTAAAGATATTGCTCAAGACGAAAAAGCTAAATTTCAGTGCAATATTAAAGCATTGAGACTAATCAGATTCGCTCTTCAATCTGACACTTTCAGGCTGGTGAGTTCATGCAGCAGTGCCAAAGAAATATGGGATAGGCTGCGAGAGTTATATTCTACGGACGAAGATCTCGAGCATTCCATTCAAACCTTGCTTTTGTCCGAATTTGGTGAATTCAAGCAGAGTCCTGAAGAAACTGTAACTCAGACGTTCGATCGCTTCAATCATCTTCTTAGTAAGATGATTAAACATGATATTGAAAGGAAGTTTATTGAACAAAAGGTTACATTTTTAAATGGTCTCGGATCTGAGTGGAGAGCGGTTGTGTCCACTGTTAAAGAGCATGAGCAATTCAAATCTTACTCTTTGGCGAAACTGGTAGGGATTTTGAAATCCCAAGAAAAGATTGTGTTACAGGAGAAAAATGTGGTTTCAAGCTTGGGATCATTGGCCCTTCTGTCCAAAAGCAAAGCTGTGATGGAAGATGAAGATCTCAACCTAGAGGACTATGACCTTACCTCTGAAGACTATGCAATGATGGTGTCAAACCCAAAGAGGTTCATCAAGAAAAGGTTCCCTACAAATAAGAACCGAAATTGGCAGGGAAGTTACAGTTCTGAAAAGGTTAGGGAAGAACCGAAGGCAGAAGAACCAAAGAAGGAACTGAAAGCTGAAAGAGATTCGGGTGTGAGCTGCTATTATTGTGGAGTAAAGAACCACTATGCCAAAGATTGTGTTCTCAAGAAAATGGCAGAAAAGGATGAGGAGAAAGACGAAGAAACTGTGCTGTTGAAAAAGCTGGAAGAGATCAAAAGAAAGAAATCCACTGCTAACCCCTCTATGAATGCTTTAATTGTGCAGGGTTCGGTAGCGGATGATGAGTTCGGTGGCATGGAGGTCTGGTCAACCGATTCTAAGGACGATGAAACCAGGAAGCCATCTCATGGAAAGGCCTATGTTGCAAAAGGTGAAGGGAGCGGTGGAAAGTGTTTAATGGTGTCAGACGTGTCTCAGATGAGGGGATACAACACAGATGGTGGGAATGAAGACACAAAGGAGCGAGAGGACTTGTGCTTCACAGCAAAACCTCTCAGCGTGCAGTTTAACGAGCTTGATGAATTAATCAAGAAGGTACAATCAGTTTTTGTTTCATTCAAAGTCCCACAAAGTTCATATGAAAAGGGATTAAAAAATGTTAATTCAAGAATCTCTCATCTAGACAGCAGTTTAACTCAAACACGGGTCACCAATTCTAACCTAACTGGCCAAATAAGCAGGGTATCTTCAAAGAGTGAGGAACGGAGGATGTGGATCGAGCTAAAGGAGTCGGAGTTAATCAAATCCAAGGATGAAAACATCTATTTACAAAGAGACAATTTAAAACTTTTAAAACAGAGAAATGTCTTTTGTTTAATTGCTAAGCGTCTTTACACTAATATCACTCAACTTCATTTAAACTGTGAAATAGGGCAGAAAATTCATCGCATGATTTTGCCCTTCCTTGAGTTTAAGGAGGATGAAATTGACGCTGAAGCATATAACTGTGAAAGTGTTGTTTCGTCTGAGGATGTTAATCCGACATATATGTATGGTCTAGACAAAATCGAATCTTTCATAAAGTCCAAGAACCATAAAGACATGCTGAAAAATCTTTTTAGATGAAAATGATAAACTTAAACTAGGAACCGAAACCATACAAAAGTTTGACTCATTGAATGCCAACCTGAGCTCAGAAAATAAAATTGATGTTGAAAATGCATCTGAGCTCAATGAGGACGATGATATGAGTGAAATTTCTGTTGAAGACATAGTTGACTGTTCAGAGTTTGTCAAGAGCGAACCCAAACACCACAAAAATCTTATTTCAGAAAATTCTGTGGAGTTTGCTCGTCTGTCCCAACAAAAGTCCCCGATCCTTGAAGAAAATGTTGTTGTATACCAAAAGGTAAGAAGAACTCCAAATCAGGTGTATAAAGTCACAGGCGTAACAGAACATTAGACAGCCGAACTCACAGCTATTGTAAACGAAGATAATGCTGATGGTTGCGATGAGTTCTTCTGGTCTGCTCCTATCGACAATGCTGACGAAACAGTTGGTCTGTCAGAAAGGACTTCATGGAAAACTAAGGGCAGATATGTGCCAAAACCTTTGAACAAACCTGATAGCTTCGATGTGCCAAGTACTAGTGGTACAAAAGATGTTCCTGAAGAAAAAGGAGTTTCTGCAAAAGAAGTCACTCCTTCAAGCGACACATCATCGGTTCAAAGTGAACCTGCTGACAGAAAGCAAAAACAAAAAGCGAATATCCATCGTCAGCCGAAGCAGGTGAGAAATCAAAAACAACAAAGGAATCAGAGATACAAGAAGAATCTCTCTGAAAGAAAACAGTTCTGGCAATCTCAAAATGCGCATTTCTCTTGTCATGACAAAAATTTAAAGTCAGAGAAAAACACTGTTAGGTCACAAGAAAGTCATAACAACCGAAGAGAGAGGTTCGGTTATGAAGGTCAAAACAACCGAAAGGATACGTTCGGTTCTGAAAAATTTGACAACCGAAAGCAAAGGTTCGGTTCAGAAAACACTATCTACCGAAAGTAGAGGTTCGGTTCCGAGAGAAAAAGAGACCAAAGATCTAGGTTCGGTCCCACTAATGATCAAAAACAAAAGGGTCACTTAGAATCTCAAGCCAAGAAATCATCTCAGTCTAACTTCTCTTGTTCTTCTTCTTCTAATTCTTCTAATTCCTCTCAACCTCTTTCTAAATTCAACTCTGTTCGCACTCAAAAACCTAAATCATCAACAGATATGAAAGGAAAATCAAAGTTTTCATCAGTTGAAACAAATCAAAATAATCCCAGAGTCCAAATACCTAAACCAGAATCCAAACCGAAAGAAACAATTCCCAATAAAATTAAGGTTTTCACCATTAAAAAGAAAGGTGAAACAACGTTAATAAAAAGAACATATCTTGTTGACATCTCTATTACTATTCCTGTTCCTATGAAAGGATCACGTGGACCCAAGAAACTTTGGGTTCCTAAATCTGCTTGATTTTTGTAGGTTATCAGTGATGAGCAGTTTGACGAAGAATGGTACATTGACAGTGGCTGCTCGCGTCACATGATAGGAAGGAAGGAAGAGCTGAGGGAGTTTAGGTCTCTTTCAAACGGTGGAAATGTCAAGTTCGGGAACAACTCCTTCGGCACCATAAAAGGCTATGGAATGATTACAAATGATGATTTTACGATTAGGAAGGTTGCATACGTTGAAGGACTACAGCACAACCTCATCAGTGTATCTCATCTTGTTGGAGGTACCGGTCTCAAGGTCTCATTTGATGATGAGGGTTCGGAAATAATTGAAAAGAAAACGAAAAGAGTAATTCTCAAATCGGAGCGCAAAGGCGAAATGTTTCCCCTAAACCTCAAACCCATCAAAGGGAATCCAACTATCTGCCTGTTATCCAAAGCACAATCTGACGAAAGCTGGCTGTGGCACCGAAGGCTCTCTCATCTCAAATTTAAGGACATCAACAAACTTGTCACTGGAGGTCATGTTCGAGGTCTTCCATTGCTCAAATTCGATCGAGAACATTTATGTGCTGCGTGTGAAATGGGGAAGCAGAGTCGTCAAAGTCACCCATCGATTGTAAACACTAAAGTTGTTGAACCATTAGAGTTAATTCACATTGACTTGTGTGGTCCATCATCTATCGAAAGCATCGGCGGTAGGAAGTATATTCTTGTCATCGTTGATGATTTCTCACGTTTTACATGGGTGTTCTTTCTAAAGCATAAATATGAAGCGACTCTCAAGCTAAAGGTGTTCATCAAGCAGGTTGAAGTACAGCTGAAGAAAGTCGTTCGCAACATCAGGAGCGACAATGGACTGGAGTTCAAAAATAAAGAATTCGAAGAATTCTTGGCCAACAAAGGAACCAGTCACAACTTCTCAGCTCCCTACACCCCTCAACAAAACGGGATTGTCGAAAGACGAAACCGATCTTTGTGTGAGGCGGCCCGAACCATGCTAAGTTTTGCTTCTTTACCTTTATATTTTTGGGCTAATGCTATTGCTGCAGCTTGTTTTATGCAGAACAGGTCATATCTCAATAAGCGATTCACTCTCACTCCTTATGAGATCATCAACAACAGAAAGCCAAATGTCAAATCTTTCCATGTGTTCGGCTCACGGTGTTTCATCTTCAATTCTAAAGAACACCGTAACAAGTTCGATGTCAAAGCCGATGAAGGGATATTTCTGGGCTATTCTCTCACTTCTAAAGCGTACAGGGTATTAAACAAGCGATCAAGAAAAATAGAAGAGACTTATTACGTGACTTTTGATGATAGCTATGTTAAAAAGCTAAAAGCCAACGAAGACGCAGTTGGAGAAATCTTTCCTCAAACAGGCCAAGTCACAGCCTCGATCACAAATCTATTTGAGAAGTTTGTCGAGTTATTTGATGAACCAAAAAAGGCTACTCTCTCGGAAGTCAGTGCAACAGACAATAAAGTAGATCATTTGAAGCAACTCATCGAAGATGCTGCCAAACAAATGAATGAAGGAGGATCTTGTTCTAATGAACCTCTACAACACAATGCTTCAATCGAGGGGGAGGATCCATCTTCTTCATTACAGAAGAGTTTACATGTTGAGGGGGAGGACAGTTCTCAAGCTACTCCCGAACGATCAGCAGTACCCGAAGGTGCTACAATACCCGAAAGTGCTACAACACCCGAAGGTGCTACAACACCCAAAAGTGCTACATCAACCGAAGGTGCGTCAACACCCGAAAGCTCGATACCGCCCGAAACCCCTGTAGCTCAAGAAACTCAAGACATATCTGAAAGCTTATCTGTTGAGGGGGAGAATGTTGATATGCTTTATGACAATGACAGTCAACCTGAACTAGAAGAGATGGTAAACGCTGAATTGGATCCATCTTATGATCCAAATTACCCTCCTCTTATCAAATGGACCAGAGATCATCCTGTTTCTCAGGTTGTCGGTAATGTCTCTGAAAAGGTCCTGACCCGATCACAACTAAAGGCAAAACAAACTTCCTTATTTTCAAAAGTAGAATTCTGTATGTTTAACTCCTTCGTCTCAAAAGTTGAACCAAAGACAGTTAACAGTGCTCTTGATCACTCCGATTGGGTTCAAGCTATGCAAGATGAACTGAATGAATTCGAAAGGAATAAAGTTTGGCGTCTAATTCCAACTCCTCCAGATGCCTCAGTTGTTGGTCTCAAATGGGTCTTTAGAAATAAGATGGACAAGGAAGGCAACGTGATACGAAACAAAGCCCGTCTGGTAGTGAAAGGATACTGTCAGGAGGAAGGAATCGACTATGAAGAAACTTTCGCTCCTGTAGCTAGGCTGGAATCCGTTAGAATATTTTTTGTCTATGCTGCACACAAAAACTTTGAGGTCTACCAAATGGATGTCAAGTGCGCATTTCTAAATGGAGAACTTGAAGAAACGGTGTACGTGGAGCAACCTCCTGGATTCGTCAATGAAAGGTACCCCAATCACTGTTACATTTTGGACAAAGCCGTATATGGACTGAAACAAGCTCCGAGGTCCTGGTATGAAACGCTAACCAAATTTTTAAAGATGTCAAAATTCAAACAAGGTTCGGTTGACCCAACCTTCTTTCGTAAGAAGGAAGGTAACCACCTTATGATTGTTCAAATTTATGTCGATGATATCATCTTCGGCTCAACGAATCCTGGCTTAACAGTTGAATTCAGAAAGCTGATGGAGACTAAATTTGAAATGAGCTCAATGGGTCTAATTAACTTTTTCCTTGGTTTAAACATTAGACAGGGACCTGAAGGCATCTTTATTAATCAGGAAGCTTACACGAAGACTCTCCTTGCAAAATTTGGCATGATGGGAGATTCAAAGGTTAAAGTTCCAATGGCGTTCGGCACCAAGCTTACTCCATCATTGGATAAGCCAGCAGTTGATATTACGCTATATCGCCAGATGATCGGTTCACTAATGTATCTCACTGCTAGCAGGCCTGATATCATGTTCTCTGTTTGTTACTGTGCTAGATTTCAGGCGAATCCACGTGAACCTCATATGCTTTCCGTGAAGAACATACTTCGTTATCTCAAGCGAACTACCTCTTTAGGCCTATGGTATCCATCCAACTCAGGCTTCTTCGTTCAAGCCTACTCAGACGCAGACCTTGGAGGTTGTGGACTAGACAGGAAAAGCACCACGGGAGGCTGCCAATTCCTAGACGGGAAGTTGGTTTGTTGGCAATCAAAGAAACAGACATGTGTATCTCTGTCTACCGCTGAAGCAGAATATATCGCAGCTGCCTCCTATACCTCTCAAGTGATTTGGATCCAAAGTCAACTCCGGGATTATGGACTCAATATGAAAAAGGTCCCACTATATTGCGACTCAGAAAGTTCAATTAGGATCTGTCATAACCCAGTGCAACACTCGAAGACTAAGCACATAGCACTGAGGTATCACTTCATTAAAGATCATGTGGAAGATGGGAACGTCGAAATTCATTTTGCTCGAACCACTGATCAACTGGCTGACATCTTCACCAAAGCTCTTCCTGAAGCATCATTCAACAAAATTCTACAAGGGCTAGGTATGATGGAATCGGAGTCAGTACCAAACATTACCTCTCAAACTCAAAAGTAAGAAGCGAAATAGACCGAACGTTCGGGTTCGGGTCTTATACTAATGTACCGAAATGAACCGAACGCTCGGGTTCGGTTGAATAATCTGCTTTTCGCTCATCAATCAAAGGTAGTTTTCTTGGTTGTAGATCTTGTGTATAATTGCTCCAATTGCATTTATTTTATTATCAAAGTTATTCTCTTTTTAAAACCTATTTTCTTTGACAACCGAAATATACGGAACGTTCGGGTTCGGTTCCAAAAATTTTCTTACCCGAAATAGACCGAACGCTCGGGTTCGGTTCCAAAGTTTTTCACAACCGAAATAAACCGAACGCTCGGGTTCGGTTCCAAATTTTTTTTTCTCTCTGTAATTTTTTTTTCTTTTGTCTTATTTTTTATTTCATCTTTTATTTATTCATAAAAACTCCAAAAATATTTTTTTTATAAATTCAAAAACTCCAAAAATATTTTGTTCTTTATTTTCTTTTTGGCTTTAATTTTATGTGTGTGTTAGTTTATGGGGAAATTATTGAATTAGCTAAGTGTCCCTAGAAGCATGCTGCTGTATGTGTCCAAAGCCTCACCTGATTCTGAATAATAGGCCTTACTGACTTGGTATAAACAAACCTTGTCTTCCCAATTAGGCTTCCTTATTTATTCTAATCATGAGCTACCTAACTCTCTTCTCACATGAGATAAGAGTTTTCTGCTTGGTCCAATTTTTCACAGCAGAGGTACTTTGTTTTCTTACACCATCTAAATTGCATTTCTCCATCACTTTCGTTTCACAAAAGTAACCCTTGAGAGTCTCAGAAATTACCACTGAGGTTTATGGTTACACAATTTCTGTGTTTATGATCTTAGTTTCGTGTCACTACGATCTAAGTGAAACCCAAAATTCAATTCCCAATACGAATTGACGGTGAACAATTAATTTGCTCTAGTTTTCACTAATGAATTGACGTACGTACCTCCTTGAAATCTCAAAATTTTCTTTTGTGTGATTCCTATGAAATTGTTAACACCCATAACATTTTTTCCCTTGGGATCCAGTTTTAAATTTTTGTTGAGATTTTTTTAAAATGTCCTAGCCAAATTAAATTATCTCCAACCTACTTGTTCAATAGACTACACCGGTCTCACAAGTACTTCGTTCGATTTCTGTCTTATATCAAGACTAGGAATTTTGAATCGAAGCGATAGCCACCCTAATAAGCCTAGTTAAAAGAAGCCTTTCAACACTTCTTAATAAGTGTTTGATCGTTATTCAACGGGAAACCACACAAACACTTTAAGGTCTCTCTTGACTTTGAAGGAAGAGATTCGTGCCCGGGATCATTTGTTTCGTGTCTTAATTGACATCACATATTTTCCCAAAAGTTTTGCTTTATTTCTTTTCTTTTACACCCTATGCACGAAAATCTTTGATTTTCCAACATTCAGGTTCTATTAATTATAAGGCATTTTACTTGGATTGGCAGTCGATTAAAGGCTGTGGTTGATTTTAATACACGTGGCGGTATTTTTCAAAAGATGTCATTACAATTTAAAGGGATAAGATGAAGACTTGCTGACTTAGGCGGGAGTCTAATCGATTTGATTTCAAACGACGCAAAAGGGAAAGCGTGCGAATTGGAACCGTCTCATCTCCAAATGGCACAGAAGGGGCGCGTGTGAATCTGAAACGGTTCATATCCAAACGGCGCTTGATGGGAGGCGTGTTCTTAGGGGTCTGACACTCTCTCTCATGCGTGATCATCGGCAACCCCAACTGTCACGCATCAGTCAACTCCGGGAAAACCCTTCGTTTTTCGATAGAAGATTTGGGAAGATCTTTCTCTCTCCTTACCCCACAGTATAAAAGGCAACATCCTCCACCGTTTACTTCTTTACTGCAATTAAAATTCCCAGAGCGCAAGAAATCCCTGAATCTTCATTGTTCATCATCTTCTCCACTTTCTTCAAGCAATGGCATATTCATCTTCTTTTCACGCAACATCCCACATACTGCCCATTCGCCCAGAACAAAGCCTAATCATCGATTTATCCCCTCATGTTTACGATGCCTTCATGTTCCCCATTATCGAGTGTTTGAAGTTTTCGCCGATTGCTCCTGCACTTACAAGAGCTGAATCCGTTCTGATGGAGTTCTTGTCGCAGATCTTTGCGACTGCTCACTACGACAAGGTCGTTGACAGAATCTTCTTTGATATTTTTCAGCACAAGGCCTCAATTTCAAAGCAAAGATTTTGCTCGTTGTTAGGGTTTGAACCTGATTCCTCGAGGGTTAACCCTGAAACGATTCCAATGGGGCATTTGTTCAACATGTTTTACAACATGGGTTATACGGAGGTGCTTACTACGGTCACGAAGTTCAAGAAGTCGTTCCTACCGCCACAGTGGAACGGGATGTTCACTGTTCTATTCAAAGGGTTATCTGAAAGAAGTGCTGGATCTGATGGTGCCAGTCGATTGTTTTTGTCCATAATGTATGGTGTCTACAATGGCATCAACATGGATTATGGGTCTGTTCTGTGGCAACAACTCATCCAGAGTCTCTCCTCTACATCCAGGCATTCTGAAATTTCATACGCTAGGTTCTAGACTCTGATCACGAAATGGGTGATGGACAAGTACCACGTTCCCATTGTTGTTGGTGCTCCAATGTATTCGATTGGTACCTTTATACCACGAAGATCATTGTATCGGACGCTTCAAAGTTTCCATTCAACGGTTCAATTCCAGAAACTATGTATGGCGATGTTCCTGCTGATAGCCGGATTATCCAGACGTACAAAGGATTCAAGCGTTCTGGTCCGAGGGATCTCACTCCGGAGATGTTGAAGTCCATTCATGACGCCGACAAGCCTGCTCCAAGAGGCAAGAAGGCTGATAAAGGGAAACAGGTGGCGAAAGGGGCTAAAGGCCCTTCTCCAAAGAAGAGGAAACCAACCAAGGTTGCTCGGTCTCCGCAGCAAAAGCGCCGAAAAACTCAGCCGAAGCGAAAGCTGATCATCGCTTCCTCCTCAAGCGAGTCTGAGGGTGAGAGTTCAGATTCTGACGATTCTCCACGAGGCAACACTCCACCCAGATCTCCTACCCCAGAAGTTCATGCCTCTACTTCTCCATTAACTCTCCACCTAAAACCATTCCTATTTCTATTCCCCCCATAACTTCCACTACTTCAATACCACCCACTTCCATCCTAATACCAACACCAATATTCACCGAAGCAACCACAACATCCACTGCAGATGTTCGAGCCAACGTATCTGATACAGGGGTTCATACTGATGCACCCGAAACCACCCCAGCACCCGAAACCACAAAAGCATCCGAACATACACCTATACCCGAAACAACCCAACCTGAACCTACCTATACTACTACTCCACCAGCTTCACCACCCCCACCTTCTCCTGGTCATGTTTCAGAGGGTGAAGAACCATTCCTTGGCGGGGAAGATATGACGTTTGACTCGGTCTACTATAGTCCGTTTCAAATCCAAAGTGATGACGATGACGACGCTCCTGTCACAAAACGACATCTCAAGGAGCTCCATGACAAAGTTGATTTACTCATCGCCTCCTCTTCCACTTCTCAGTCATCCCTTTCTGAAGATGCAGTTCAGAAGATTGTTGATGCTTTCTCAAAGGCTCAGCAAGATTCCATTGCTTCTGCAACCTCCGCCATCGACGCCTCAACAAAAGCTTGTCAGGATGCGACCGAAAAAGTCGATAAACTATTTTCTGATGCCTCTGTCCTGTTACAGTCTTTACAGGAGAGTGCAAATGTTGCTAAGACTACGTTGGAACCAATTGTTCAACAGTTGACAACGTCTGTCTCAACTGAGTTGAAGTCATTCGCTTCTTTTCGTCAACTGCTTTCAGACGATAACTCAGCCTCTCGCACAACCATTGACGAGCGTCTCTCGAAGCTCCAAGAAGATTTGGCTGCTGAGAACTCTCTTATGGATGTTCTTGCCAAAAGACGACTGCTCTGAAGTTCAAGAGTGTTCAACTCTCCCACTCTCAACAGGAGATTGACTCTCTTCGGTCCGAAAGGGAGGTGATAAAGACGTGTGTTTCGGATGTCCACTCTGCCATCTCAAACATCCTCGAAGCACATGATCCTATCCTTAACTATTCTATGAGGCGTACCCTTACAGAGAAGCTCGCTCTCGCCCTTGCCCTGCTAAGCAAAATCGAAGGGCTACTTGATTTCGTGTCCATTCCGAAACAAGGGGGAGAGAAGGAATCTGTATCCCAACCACCTCATTCCTCAAAGGCAACTCACACTACCGAACCTCCTCCAGTAGGCCAAGCCTCCAGTTCGGGTGTGAAAGACAAAGGCAAAAATATTGCTGAGGAAGAAGAGGAAGAAGACAAAGAAACAATTGCCGACTTGTTGAAGCGTAGAAGTCGACGCAATGAGGCTGATGTCAGTGCTCGTGTGGCAAAAGAGGCTGAAGAAGCTGAACGAAAACAGAAGGAAGCCCACGACCTTCTTGAGAGTAGGAAAACTCTTTTTCCTGCCTGGACTCTCGAGAGGATGATTAAAGAAGTCATTGACACACGGAGTATCTTGTGGCTGGAACCTGTAATCTCTTTTGATTGTTCCAATACTGTCGACTCTCAGTTTGACATGCCACTGACCCGAAAGGCGTTCATATTTCATGCCTTCTCCAACGTTGCAGAGTTCCCTCATCCTCATCCACAGGTTGATCGGGACTTAATTGATTTCTATCTGAAGGCTGCTTAACCTCAGTATCAGACTTGGAGCGCTCAGAAGATTATCAACGTTCGAGTCTTGAAGCCGTATATTGAAGGGAACTTCATTAACATTCGGTTCAAGGTACTTCGGGGATCTGCCAAAACTGAACATGCCATTTCCCTTGCAGATCTTCCGAACCTCAATCCCCATGATTGGATAATCTTGCACAACATCCTTCTAACCAACGAAGCTGAATATGGTCCGATCATCGACCATCTCAAGAGGATGTTGGTGTGCTACATCATGGAAGTTGCGCTGATGGATCAGGAGATAGCAAGCGTATTTAAGAAGAAACCAACAATATCTCCTGTTGGCTCTGCCAGTGATCTGAACCAAATGCAGATGGGCAAAATTGACTCAAGAAGGAATTCAGTCATGTTCACCAGAAACGAAGGACAGAAATGTCTTTTCGCCTTGGCTGACAAACACCTTTACACCACTGCCTGCTTAGAGCATGTTTTGGGGATCATCCACAGATGCAAGCAAAACTCAATGGATGATGTCAAGTACTTCGATGACATGATAGAATGGTACATTCGGTTCAGACAGACTATTCTCGCTCTTATCACACGTTTGTTTGATACTGTAAAGAAGACACCCACTGCTGGCCCGAAGAAGAAGTAGTCTCGCTCCAATTTGACGCAAAGGGGGAGATTGTTGGGTCTTGTTTTGTATTAAGTGTTGCGTCTATTGGGCTCGTTGGCTAGTCCATTTTTGTATCTCCAGTATGGGCCTGTCCATTTGTGAGTTTAGTAAGGTTGTATATAAATATAGGTGCTTGCATGCATCTTAGGTTATCGATAGTAACGATAGAATAGATTGATCAGAGAAGTTTTAATTATCGTTCTTGTAACCCTAAATCCTCTACAGCGGAAGTTCTTAGTCGATCTCTGCTGAGGATTATTCGATCTAATCATTCGACATATTTTGATCCATACTTGTCTTATTTACTGTTTTGTGTTCATCGTAATACCTGTTACAAAGATCTAATCGATCTTCAAGTTTGTTTAATAACTTATCAATTAGGGCTTGTTGTAGGATCCCATGGAAATGACATTGAGGAATTAAGAACAATGAACATGAGTCAAACGATAAGAAAATCAACACAAGGTGTAAATAATTATGTTTCAGCTCAATCAGTCTGGAAGGTAATCTCAATAGTACAAATATGGAAATGTAAGAACTCTCTCTTTCTAACACTTAAGGCTAAAACACTATATATAGTAGCTCCCTTAGCATACTCAAAATACATAGTGACTAATGCCTAAAGTACAACTTCAATGTTCACACTAAAATAGATAGATATATCAAAGGTTCTTCACCTTCGATATAGACAAATCAACTTCTCTATCTATTTCTCCTAGCTCTTCTAAATAAGAAATGCCACATCATCAGATTCAATGTTTCTTGACTCAACACTTATTTCCTTTATGTTCTCTATTGTCCACCCATAGCCTCTTTGTGATCTTCCAAGACTTTAATCAATTGGTCTTCTTCAAAATCTTTCAATTGAGAGGAAATGATCACCGAAACAGTCTCGTCTTTACCTAGATAAGAAGACTTCAAGTGGCTAGGTAAGACTTTCAATTCAAGTGCGGGTGGGTGGATAATGGAAAGGGGTTTCTTGTTCGATGAATGTGGCAAGGCAACTTGAGATACATCTTTCTTTGTTGACTTTCAAAATTCCAAAGTGTTCACAATCTCTTCAACTTTGGATTCCAATGTGTACATGTCCAACTTTTCCTTCAAACGCTCACAAACAAGGCTCATTTTGAGTACTATCTTCAAAATATATCCATGAGAGATATCAAACACTTCTTGGGTTAGTGGCTCAATCACATAACTCGATACCTTGCTGATACCATTAGAAAACCAAACCTCTAAGCATTCATTGCTGTTGAACCCTCCACTTGAAAACAAAGGCGACTCCCAACATGAGTCTCAGCTAAATAACCGTAGTAGTGGAACATGAACAATGTCAACATATTCCACAAACACCCCTTTAACAAGTTCGAAATCATGGCATCTTATAAAGAAAAATCGATAGACTGCTTGGAAACCCACAACTATCGACAAACAACCCAATAACTTTAGAATACTCAATTGCAATGAATATATTTCTCTCCCTAACTGTAAGACCCAACTTCCAGTGAGAACCGTGCAACTGGGAACACTCAAAACTCCAACCGCAGACCAACTCCTTCAATATACTTTCCAGAACCGGGAACCCATCAGTTCTAAACTTCAGAAACCATACTCTAATACTGATGATCATCCACTTGCTATACCTACCTCTAGTATCTGACTAGGAACACCACCAAAACATGCAAAGAGAATACTCAAAATATACCGATCGCGAATTTCGCCCAATCCCAAATCCGAAAATTGTGCCTAAAAAACTTAAATAAACACTTGACTTCCTGACTAGTCATTACCAACCTATTGCCCCCCACGAGCATAATGATGACCCATTCAAGAATTTCACGTTGCACCCGAATCCCTTATCAGCTCAGGTCTACCTCCACCTGACAAATCACTCGAGACATTCACAACGAACTTCATAACTCAAGATTCCATAACCAATACCCAACATTGGTAACCGAACTCCTAATAAATAACCCACGAATAAACAAGGTTCTTAAGGCAAAGACTTCGCAAGAGACTTTTGATGCAAAACTATTACTTCCCAAAAAGCTTTCTTCCCACATGATCCAAACCAGCTGGTCACTGAGTCTCCCGACTCTCACAATGCACTAACACCCAAACATGACAAGAAAAATAACGATCCAAGACTGAAGAGTATAAATAGAATGACTACCAGATCTCCCATATGAATCATATGGCCACTGGTTCACGATATATCGTGACACCTTCTAAACATTAAACGATAAGTTCACGGTATTATGCCGCTCTTGCTGTCACCCCATCATTTGCCTGAAGACTCATGACTGGCACCACAGGGGCATAAATATACCTAACCATCAATCCAACAATTTGAAGGAACCCAATCAGCATCCCTCTCAATGCCAACCGAACACAATACAAGCCATACCCTTATATCACACACAATTCCTTTAACAGTACAGGCTGCTACCAATACAAAATAAAGCGAAGACATGGTCGCATACAACTATAGCATGAGATAGGCGATTGCACTTTTGTTCCAATTCAAGGGCTACAAACCAATTAAGTACCATTCCAATTGTTGGATTGGGTGTCTAAACCCATAACTATAATTGGTATGTACTTGACCCAAGAGTAGCATGGTCCATTTGGGTTGCATTCACCAGAACAATCTGATAGGATGGATATTTGAGAAAGAGGTTATTTATGATTTACTAATATATTATAAGTATAATATATTAATTGAGAAATCATATTATTTGATTAGTATTGATAAAGAATTAATTTGGAATTAATTTAGTGATCAAAAGAGACTAATTAAATTAACGGGGACTGATTATGTAAATTAGTGATAGATATGGTTTGGGCTATTGATCCATGATGGAATAAGTTTATGTGAGAGTCCATGAAGAGTTATTCCATATGAGTTATGGATCATAAGCCTAAGTGTAAGAATTAGGGTTACATATGACTCTTGGAATTCTAACACTATATATGTAACCCCTTAGACCCAAAATCGGATACATAAGTGATATAGCAAGAATATAACCAATTTTAGGGTGTTCCTAACCTCTCTCTCAAGTTCTCAAATTGTTGGTGGTGTTTTGTGAAGCATTTGAGGCATCATGCTTGAGGTGCTAATCTCTTAAAGGCCAAGTAATACAGGCTACATTAAGAGGTAATCATCTAACTAGTTTTTTATTATTCATATCAAGTTGTATGCTAGATAGGATTCATGCTTTGGAATTTGCATGTATAACTAGAGAAAACTTAGATCTAAAGCATTAGTGTTGTATGTGCACCATAGGGATGTTATAGTGCTCTAAACCCTTCACCAATGACTCGAGCCAAGTGTTTTCATGCTATCTTACTAAGCCTACATATATCCCCAAGGGAAACACATAACCAACCCAAAATCTACTCCTTCCTCACAACCTTACCCATAGGGTTTGGTACCAGTAGATCTATCCAAAATGACGAATCTCAACTACTAACAGAAATATCCTCATGAATGGCTGAAAGAAAGTTCCCACACCATGATTGAAATCGAATAGATCCTACCAATACGTTTCTAACTCGATAAAAATTTTAAAGCTATCAAAAATGTTGGAAAACCCTATTTGGGTTAATCCAAATACCAAACCTACCGACGCGACATGCCAAAAATGGATTATGCACAGATCCCAAGCCACGCCTAAAAAAACTAAACAATATTGTCTTAACATCCGAACTTCCAATAACCAAGGACATCATCCAAACTCGAACCTGCTATGAACAATAGTTTCACAACAAACCATTGAGGGTACCTATATAAAAGTGCCAAAATGTACCATGTACATATTTTGGAAATAGGTCGATGCATCCATTGAACTCCAACTGATACAACTCGAAGCTTTCGAAGAACCCCTACTACTGATGATGACAAAAATGCCAATGATTGAGAGTGCATTGACAACTAATCCATTGATCCAATACTCTACTGGAGAAAGCCCATGATGGACTAAACATAACAAACTCTGAACTGATTGACCGATCAACAACTGCCCATACAAACCTATAGATAACAATCTATACAAAAAGTTGACAAATCCCTCTACAATCGATACTCAATATGAGGGACCCAAGCGCCTCTTGACCTATTCATTGACATTCCCGAAAAGAATCATTGGCTACAAAGAGTTCCTTGTCCAACAACTTCTTGCCTTAAGGACGACTCTTGTATTCCTGAACACATATATCTGATGGCATCTTGCATTGCACCCCCTTCTTAACCAAATCTTGAACAAATGTTTCGCATACCTGAATCGCAAATCCCTATGACTCATTCTGCTGAAACCATAACTCAAACAAATCGATGATTCTCTAAGTCGAATATCCCACTCTCCCTCAGTTAAGGTTCAAGCTACCACCAACTGACATTGAAAACATATCAAAACTCAAACTGGCTCACCCAGATACATAGCATCCCTGACACTTGGAATATACAACACTACACAAGATGATCGTCTAGATAAAGACCAAGCAAACATAAAGATATTATGAATCTTATATGGAGACCTCGAGAACTCTCTAATCGTCAATTCATCGTGAGAATCATTCATAAATACAAAAGGTATCATTCTTATAGTCAGGATACATCAGAGATAACATAAGTTGTCATTCCCGATTCACTTCCCTAATCACCTGAAACCATCAGCTAACACTTGACCTGGCTATATCCAAAGAAAGCATACCCTTTATCTTATCACAAGGAAACCATACCACAAGAATCCTCTTGTGCATTTCCACACTTCCATACTACTACCAAAAACTGCAGCAATTTAGTCCCAAGCTGGGTCTTCAACCCAACTCTGAAAATCACATGTCTGCTCTCTCTCTCTCTCTCTCTCTCTCTCTCTCTCTCTCTCCTACGAACACAGAAATATAGAAGAACATAGCCCTTTTCATGGATAGTGACATTTCAATCCATCTGTCAATCATTTAGCCTCTGGCTGCAATCCTCGAGTTAGTCATAACAATCGCTTCTTTCTTGAGTCCCACGACTCAACTGACACTACCTCGAGCAAGGCCCTCGAGACCTCAAAATCAACTAACTCACCTAGGTCTACATCATTCAAACCCAACCTGACATGGCCACTAAGGCCCAAACAATCCCCAGACCCATCCTCGGCATGAACAACCATAACCAATAGATCTATAGATACGAAAACATTGCCACGAATCATGGTTATCAAACCATGCTATCTACCCGCAACCAACTCCTTATAATCATTGCGACTTCCCTTTATTCGAGTATGGATCTTATGCTTCCAGTAGTACGACCCCAATACTACCTTCCACCTTTCCATAATTTCCTCAAGAAGCATCTTGAGTCCTCTAAATCACCTACTCATAATAATACTCCCAATACTCGCTAAACAGCATAGTAACTGCACTAAAGTACTTCCAAGCTCTCCTAGGATCCCCACCTCACCCTGCAATTAGCTGTTGAAAAAACCCTATTAATGTCTGCTAACCACTTCATGAGTACAATTACATGCAACAAAGCTTAAATAATCTTTTGACTAAAAGACCCAACCCTACAATAGTTAGACTTAAACGAGAGTTGTGCAATAGGTTCGAATCAATTATTCTAAAATTATTTAACCTTTTCAGCATGTAACTTAACATATTCATTTGATAGTTAATTCACATCAATATGAGTTCCACAAAGCACAAAGCAAGCAATATTCGAGTATTTAAACTGTCTAGCACTAAGACACCATAATATTAGGCATATCCTTACATGAAAATTCCGGACCTTTAGGCCTAAGAATCAAATACATCTTTTATCTACTCTCTCAAGAGTGGCTAATCATCACTCATGTTGGTCTGCTACGAACTAGACTTACTCATCGAATTTCCACCAACCCTACAGTCACTTGTACATGCTAATCATACATAATGTTGGATTATATAGACAGTCGGATACTTGATTCTGCCATAAGTCCACAACCAGACGAGGAACTAGAAATAAGGGTAAATAAACCTTTCTTAGGGTAAAAAATCTTAGTTATGTACAAATATGATGCTCACACTAAGAAACTATAGTAATGATGACATTTCCATCTAACATACACGAAATTTTCCTAGGTTATCAGGCATGATACATCAGGCAATTATATCATGCAATTCCCTTGGATCCCTAGCCTACAAACTAGCATGAAATTCTATCATAATTATCATAAGAAAATAATAGCATGGATATTTTAGGGTTCACTTTCTTGCTCCGGTTGATCGTACACATCTCATTCTTCTTTGGTTACCTTTGAAAACAATTTTTGAAAGCAATTTTGAAAATTATTTTTTGAAAATAATTTTGAAACCTTTTACAAGTCCTTAGTTTGAGTCTGGATTCACACGAATGCTTATCCAATTCGCTCACACCAGGGCTATAATACCAACCTGTAACATCTCAAAAATCAAGGTAAATTTTCATTTTCGAAACCAAACCATAAACCATAAATGTTTACAAAAGTCAGTTTCTAGAAGTCAAAATCATAAATAAGAGTATCCCAAAATCAAATCTCATAAAAACTGAAGGATGTGCACAGTCAAGTGTTTGCCTCGTCCTAATCATCAGAAGTACCTAAAACATAAAACTTAAACGGTAAACCAAAGCTTAGTGAGTTCCCCTAAATACTACACACAACCAAAAAAAAATATACATAGTGCATGCTGGGTCCACAGACTCCCAACTGGAGTACCCTGGTCCACAACCTCCCGATTGGATTGCCACTCTGGCCCATAATCACCCGATTGGATTGATTGGCCCACAATCTCCTGATTGGATTGCCTGGGTTTATTGGACGACAACATAAAGCATTACAGCCTCAACCCACCCACACTATGTTGACGTATGTAACAAATAAACATATAACTAGCAGATACAGGTAATCATACAGATGTACCAATCTAACATATAATTATATACTAGGATACATAACCTAGTCGCCGACATTGGTTCCTTTGACGCATGAGTACAGTGAGGAGAAACACACCTCACCATCTAAAATATAGTAGAAAATAACATTCCTCCAAATGACAACTCTATAGATTACCTATACAACAAACATCGAGCTAAACTCAAAATACAGCTCAAAATACCCAAAATGCCTCTAAGTCAAACTTGGTGAAACCCTTGGTCAAAATTCAAAGTCAAGTCAAGTCAAAGTAGGTTGAGTACGCCCCGCATACTCGGCTACTATGTTGGGCATAGTCGCAATCCTTCTAAACCACGGGGCCTCAGCTCCGTACACGTAACATACCTCTTGGTATGTGCATCATACTCTGTCTAGATCCAATTCTTCTCATTAAGTTCTTATTCCTTAAAGACTTTTCATCCAAACTTAGATCTAGAACCAAAACATCTTTCTTTTGGATTAGTGTCTAAGGCTGTAACTATATTTGGTAAGTACTTGACCCGATTATGCATGGTCCTTTTGGGTTGCCTTCACCATAGCAACTTGACAGGGTGATTTAGAGAGAAGAGATATTATTATTAATGTATTATAAGAATAATATGTTAGAGAAATAATAATATTATTTGATTAATATAAGTCATAAAATTAATTAGGAATTAATTTGGTGACTTAAAGAGATTAACTGAATAAAGGGGCATAAACTGTCAAATGTGTGAAAGTTGTATTTTGAGCTAATAACCCTTATGGATATGGGTTGGACGATTTGAGGGATGTGGATCACCTAGAAATCGTCCAAGGCATATCAAGAAGGGATATTAGATTGCTTTGAGGCTAAGTTATCCAATTAGGGTTTTAAGGTGAAACCCTAGAAGCTCACAAGTATAAATAGACCCTTGGGGTTGTGGAAATCGACACCCTTGTTATTGGAGTAACCCTAGAGCCGATTTCCCTCTTCCTCATCTCTCTCAAATCATCTTCTTGCTAGTTGGTGTTTGTAAGCCATTAGAGGAGTGACATTTGTGACTCTAAGCTCCAAGAAGAAAAAGGTTTTCAAGCAAGTAACTCAAGGTATTATTCTAGATCTATTTTCATATGTATTGATTGTTAGTTTACATTAGATCTAGCCATAAAAGTCTTGGATATGTTGCATGTTTAATTAGAGAAAGCTAGATCCAAGCTATAGGGTTGTATGTGCACATAGGGAAAGTTCTTATGTCTAAAACCCATCAGTGGTATCAGAACCATGATTGGTTTCAATTGAATGTGATGCTTAAATGTTTTGCTTGCTGGAAATCGTTTTTCTTCACCTCTGTTCGACCCAACTCGGTGAGTCAGTATTTGGACTCGGCGAGTTGACCCTACTCGGCGAGTCCAAAGCTTGACTCGGCGAGTCCGAGCGTCAAACAGAGGATAATTCGGGATTTTATTGTTGTTTTGTCTTGGATTGATACCTAAATCGTTTTATTATGTAAAAATCCGAATTTTAACTTAAATTAATGATTATCTTTGACATAAATATAAATAATTTCAAATCTGTTAAATATTGATTATTTATGTGATAAATATGGACTATTTAAGATTATTTGGTAATTATCTAATGACTAAAATTGGATTAGGTCAAATATAGATAATTATGAAATTAATTGTTTAATTTGAATTATTTGTTATTTGATCCCTATTGTTTTGAAAAGTTCAATTTCTATCCCGAAGTTTTGAAATTTGAATTTTGTGATTAATAGTTTAATTTAGAGGAATTTAAATTTCAACCCCTAGAGTTTTACAAGTTTAAAATTCAACCCTATACTATTATATTATTAAAGGCTTGATATATATATAAGTAAAATTAAAATGCTAGTCTTACCGTTAGTAGGCCTCATTCACGAAGTCGGTCTATAAGGTCGGTATAAGGTTGCTGCCTATAAAATGGCGCTTAATGGGTGTACACTCACACCCACCGCTTGCTTGACCGGTAGAGGGTCGTTAGCCGAACGGGTAGGATAGGGCAACTCTCTCTCCTCATTAATAAGTATAATGAATCTATAAAGTAACTAAATGTTTTTTACAAATTCCGAATCCTAGTTACTTTAGGCAAAAGTGAATTAATGCAATCCCATGAAATTGCACTTTGCACCCTTGCTAAGAAGTTAGTGGAGTGTGTGTGGTTTACCGGCACACTAATTGGTTCTAAGCAAAGGTGGCAAAGGGTGATTCATTGTTTATCATAGTTCGATGGAGTGTGTGTGGTTTACCGACACATCGAATAGATGATTGTAACAATGAAGGCACCATGTAGATTTGCATGGTAATTCACACCCACTTTGTGATCCTCGGCATCCCAGTCACAAACGAGAGGGGCATATCGAGATTTAAACATGCCATTGAAAGGTTCAATGAATCTCAAAGAACATCTAGGAATTCTCAATGCGTTTAAAACTTAAAGTTATGTTTTCAAGGTGAAGAATTAGTGAATCGTCATTCACTTACCTCCAAATTATTTGCATGTTGGATTACGGCATCCCTTTTCTAATATGTAGATAATGTTGTTGGGTCCTAGCCCTAATTTTTCATTTTGGGTGTTTAATTAGGGATTCAATTCTAATCAAACTTTGTCCTTTCTATTTGTAGATGTCGAACGCAAACAACGCTGCTGCTAACTCATTCACGTTAATGAGTCTTTTCCAAAAGGTGACCTTTGATGGTACAAACTTTAGTGAATGGATAAGATACATTCGCACCATTGCACGCTACGAGGACAAAGAGTATGTCCTCGAAGAAAAGCTCGAGAAGGTCAACCCGGAAATCACTACTTCCGAAGAGATGGTTGTCTTTGAGACACACGAACGTGATGCAACGAAAGTCCATTGCATCATGATAGCCACTATGAACCAAGAATTCCAAAAGTCCTATCAGGACATGTATCCCTATGAAATGCATCAAGACTTGATGGAGAGGTACTACTAAAGCACGAGGCAAGAGCACTACGAGATCATCACCAACATGATCACCGCCAAGATGGGAAGTGGAAAATCGTTAACTGTGCACTTGCAAAAGATGCAACGATATGTTGATCGTCTTCGCAAGTTAAATGTTAACTTTGGGGAAGATTTGCCTATTGCCATTGTTCTTCACTCCTTGCCTTCATGCTACAATCAATTTAGGATGACCTACCACATGAACAAGGAAGAGGTCACCCTAAGCAAACTCCAAGGACTCCTTAGGACTGTTGAGAGCAACCTAAAGGACAAGTCTGTTGCACCAACTCCAGCACCAACCGTTGCTCCTGTTTTGGCTATAGGGCAAGGAAGGGGCAAGAAGAGGAAGGCTCCATCAAAGAGTTCCCGCAAGGGAAAGTCCCAAGATGGTTCCTCTTCTAATGGGACCAAGGTTGATCCTGCTAAGCCCAAACCTAACCCGAAGGAGGCAGAGTGCCATCATTTCCACAAAATAGGGCATTGGAAGAGAAGCTGCCTGGAATATCTGCAAGCCATCAAGGATGGAAAGATCAAGCCATCTTTTGCAGGTATATACACTATTAAATCTAATAATTCACCTCATACTATTTCTTGGGTTCTTGACACAGGATGTGGTTACGACATTTGTTCCGATTTGTAGGGACTAAGAAGAGATAGAGATGTGGAGCAAGGAAGAATAAATCTAATCATGGGAAACAGAAGATCGTCGCCTGTCACCAAGATTGGAGTGTATTCTTTAGTGCTTAGTAATGGATTAGGTTTAGATTTAAATAATTGTTGCTACTCACCAGATATGGCAAGAAACATCATTTCATTTCATGGTTTGTTTAGACAAGGATTTAGATATTCGTTTAATAATATGAAGGGTTCTATTTATGCTTATTTAAATGGTGTTTTATACTTTGAAGCAATGCCTTGAATGGAATTTATGAAACTGTTATGGTTGTAGATAACCTAGGAAATGATGTGTTGTGTATGGATTCTTCCAATTGTATGGATAAAGCATCTTTGTGGCATTGTCGTCTTGGACATGTCAACAAGAAGCGCATAGCCCAACTCCAAAAGGATGGAGTGTTGGAGTCATTCGAACTTAGGGAAGATGACACGTGTGAATCTTGTTTACTTGGAAAGATGACCAAGTCACCCTTCACTAGCACTTGTGAGAGGGGTGAGGGTTTATTGGATCTCATACATACCAATGTATGTGGGCCCTTTAGATCTACCACAAAGGATGGGAACCGCTTCTACATGACTTTTACCGATGATTATAGTAGATATGGGTATATTTACTTAATCAAGCACAAGCCTGAAACATTTGAAAAGTTCAAAGAATTCAAGAATGAAGTGGAGGATCAATTGGGCAGGAAGATCAAGATGATTCGATCCGATTGAGGAGGAGAGTATCTAAGTCTTGAATTCCACGAGTATCTCAAGGAATGTGGAATAGTTTCGCAATTGAAGCCACCTAGGACACCGCATGCAGTTAAATGGTGTGGCAGAAAGGCGCAATCGAACCTTGTTAGACATGGTTCGTTCTATGATGAGTCGTGCTTCACTACCTATCTCATTTTGGGGGTATGCCTTAGAGACTGCCGCCCATATCCTTAACCGAGTCCCTACAAAGAAGGTTGCCAAAACACCTCATGAGATGTGGACAGGGAAAGCTCCCTCGTTGGCACATATCAAGGTTTGGGGTTGTGAAGTTTTCGTAAGACGAGAAACTCATAACAAGCTAGAACCTCGTAGTGAGCGGTGTATTTTCATCGGCTATCCGCAGAAATCCTTTGGATATCTCTTCTATAGACCGAGTGACAATGTTGTCTTCGTTGCAAGGAGAGGGGTTTTCCGAGACCGAGAACTCATAAACCAAGGAGACAGTAGGAGGCAGATCGATCTTGAAGAAATTCAAGAGTCAAGTAATGAAGGAACCTCTACCGCTGGCACTCAACCCGAGGAGGAAACTCCGGTTGAACCAATTGACGAGTCATTACCTCTTAGACGTTCCGAAAGAGTTAGAGTTCAACCCTAGTTTTATGGTTTTCATATTACTACTGAAGGGGACACGTATATTAGTGATGGTACACTAATAAATCTAGATGAACCTAATTGCTATAAGGAAGCCATGGCAGGCCCAGAGTCTGCAAAATGGAAAGAGGCAATGGACAACGAGATTCAGTCCATGTATGACAACCAAGTTTGGAATTTGGTTGACAATGTGCCCGGACGTAAGACGGTCGGGTGCAAATGGATCTTCAAGAAGAAGACCGATGTGGATGGGAATGTACACACGTATAAAGCGCGATTGGTGGCGAAGGGATTTACTCAAACTCCCGGAGTTGACTATGATGAGACCTTCTCACCAGTTGCTAAGATAAAATCTATTAGGGTGATGCTAGCTATTGCCGCATTTCATGATTATGAAATATGGCAAATGGATGTCAAGACCGCTTTCCTTAATGGGAAGTTGGCTGAGGATGTTTACATGGCTCAGCCAGAGGGTTTTGTCGATCCTAAGCATCCAAATAGAGTGTGAAAGCTTGAGAAGTCCATTTATGGACTTAAGCAAGCATCTCGCAAATGGAATCTTTGCTTTGATGAGAAAGTCAAAGAGTTTGGATTTGTAGGAAGCGAAGATGAATCATGTGTATATGTCAAAGCCAGTGGGAGCATAGTTAGCTTTCTCGTTTTGTATGTCGATGACATACTGCTCATGGGAAACGACATCCCGACTCTGCAGGAAGTTAAGTCCTGGCTCGGGAAGTGTTTCGCTATGAAGGACCTCGGAGAGGCTTCCTATATTTTGGGAATAAGGATAGTGAGAGAAAGAAGTAAGAGACTAATAGGACTTAGTCAGAATACTTACTTAGATAAGGTACTAAAACGTTTTAGTATGGAAAACTCAAAGAAGGGAGAACTACCGATACAAAGTAATACCAAGTTGAGTAAGACTCAAAGTCCGAGTACCGAAGCCAAGATAGCTGAGATGAGCCGAGTACCTTACGCTTCCGCAGTTGGCTCGATCATGTATGCTATGACTTGTACTCGACCTGATGTGGCCTTTGCTTTGAGCATGGTCAGTAGATATCAAGCGTATCCTGGAAGAGAGCATTGGATTGTGGTGAAGAACATCCTTAAGTACCTTCGGAGGACCAAGGAATGGTTTCTAGTCCTCGGAGGGAGTGATGAATTAAAGGTGCGAGGGTATAGTGACGCCAGTTTCCAAACCGACAGGGAAAACTACCGTTCGCAGTCGGGATGGGTCTTTACCCTTAATGGAGGAGCGGTAACTTGGAAAAGTTCCAAACAGGAAACTGTAGTTGATTCAACGTGCGAATCAGAGTACATTGCAGCGAGCGAAGCGTCATAGGAGGCAATATGGTTGAAGAACTTCATTGGCGATCTTGGAGTTGTGCCTGCTATAAAGGAGCCCATGGAAATTTTCTGTGATAATGAAGGAGCGGTTGCCTTGACCAAGGAACCGAGGGATCATGGTAGATCTCGGCATATCGACAAAAAATATCACTTTATTAGACATCGAGTATAAGAAGGACACCTCGTGGTTAAGAGGATATCATCAGAAGATAACCCAGCAGATCCGCTTACGAAGGGACTGAGCAGGGTTAAGCACTTGCAGCATGCTAGGAGTATTGGGCTGAAGGATGATATTAGTTTAGATTAGATAGTATTAGAAATGTGTAATAGACAAATGTAATTGGCATTTGATGATTAAATAAAGGAGTATTATTTATAAGTAAAGTTACTGTCTTATGTTAATTGTTTAGCTATTGTTTCACTTTGCATGTTTTGACTTCCAGAATAATTGAGTTTATTAAGAATAATCGAATTATTCAAACAGTCCACAATCGTTCATATGTTGGAAGTAGGTATGAATGAAGATTGTCATGAATTAGTGTGTAGATTGTCTAAATGGTATTAGACATAGCAAAGGTTTGCTGCAACATTCATGAGTGCTTATGAACAAGTTTTGAGCATTGGAATAAACTCGCGCTTGCTTGAATCACTTTGGAATGATCGCAAGACGATAATATCATATGGTCTTAAAACCTAGATATATGGTTTATTATTTATTAATTGGTTGTACATTGATAATGCGAAACCGCATCAGTAAATTGATGTCATAAAATGCATTGTTGTGTATAGTTGATTAGTCGATAAGTAAATGCATATAAGTCGATGTTTATCTGTTACTTTTATCCTAAAAGGGTAAAAGCGATATCACAGCCGCTCGATGATTTTATTTGACTTATGTGTCGGGCCCAGTCAGGACTAAATTGATGTGTTCAATTAAGTTCTATGTCAAATAAATCTGAGATAGAGAAAATAGTTGCTGGACAATAAGTATGACAATCGTCTGCATGATATCAAAACAGAGGACTGTACGATCCCTTATCTAAAGGACAGGTTACAGATAAGATCAGAGTTGACAGCGTCTTCCAGAGCTACGATTGCTAATCGAATTGTGTTTGCGTTTATAGTTACTAGACTTATCCAAGTGGGAGACTGTTGGATTAGTGTCTAAGGCTGTAACTATATTTGGTAAGTATTTGACCCAATTATGCATGGTCCTTTTGGGTTGCCTTCACCATAACAATTTGACAGGGTGATTTAGAGAGAAGAGATATTATTATTAATGTATTATAAGAATACTATGTTAGAGAAATAATAATATTATTTGATTAATATAAGTCATAAAATTAATTAGGAATTAATTTGGTGACTTAAAGAGATTAATTGAATAAAGGGGCATAAACTGTCAAATGTGTGAAAGTTGTATTTTGAGCTGATAACCCTTATGGATATGGTTTGGACGATTTTAGGGATGTGGATCACCTAGAAATCGTCCAAGGCCTATCAAGAAGGGATATTGGATTGCTTTGAGGCTAAGTTATCCAATTAGGGTTTTAAGGTGAAACCCTAGAAGCTCACAAGTATAACTAGACCCTTGGGGTTGTGGAAATCGACACCCTTGTTATTGGAGTAACCCTAGAGCTGATTTCCCTCTTCCTCATCTCTCTCAAATCATCTTCTTGCTAGTTTGTGTTTGTAAGCCATTAGAGGAGTGACATTTGTGACTCTAAGCTCCAAGAAGAAGAAGGTTTTCAAGCAAGTAACTCAAGGTATTATTCTAGATCTATTTTCATATGTATTGATTGTTAGTTTACATTAGATCTAGACATGAAAGTCTTGGATATGTTGCATGTTCAATTAGAGAAACCTAGATCCAAGCTATACGATTGTATGTGCACATAGGGAAAGTTCTTATGTCTAAAACCCATCACTTTCTAAGTCATAAAGTTTCCACCTTTATGATTTTTTATGGCTAGAAATGGTCAGAAAACTAAAACCCTAACTTAATATTCCATTAATACATCATAAATCTTGGATGGAAGGGATAGAAGGACCAAGATCACATTTTTATGGTTCCTAGCACCTAAAAACGTCTGAAAGTATATCTCTTCTGGTTAGAGTAAGCCATACTCATGATCACCAAGCTTATGGGACCAAAATTGAACATAAATTCTAGGCTAGCAAGATCTAAGCAAATTACTCATCAAGTTTCAAACTTTATACCTTCAAAGGAAGCTTAAGGGTGAAACACTTACAGATCCAAGATTCCTTGAGCCTCCAAGATGATTCCACTTCCTTCTTCTTCCTTTAAGAACGCCAAAAAATGCACTTGCAAGCTCAAAAATGCTCACATAATGGATTAGGGTTTGCAAGGGATGATTTGAGAGATGGAATCTGATGAGGGAAAAGGTCTTGAGGAGATAATTATGTTTATATATTTATCAAACCCTAAAAATTAGGGTTTGGACACTAGCCACGTATGCCCGATGTACGTAAGGGTACGCCCAACATACATATAAAAACAAGCGACTCCCATAATGGGGTTTTGGGACCAATTTTGGAATTAAGTTTCATACTGAGGGGTTGAATTGGAAAATACATGAACAATGATTGCTACAAAATTTTCATAACTTGGGAATCTTTTTAATGGCATCCAATTATGGAATGTTGATTTAGACCTTGCGGAAAATTTCAAAGAATTCCTTTTCTTCTTCTTTCTTCTTCGAGATGGCTAACTGAGAAGGAAAGGGTGGTGGTATGACCAATGGCATGATGAGCTTTTTGGATAATTCAAGTTGATCAATGCTTGACACAATCCGTTCCTTTAGAGGAACTACCATCTTTGAAGTTTACCCCATTGTTCCATCTTGTTGAGAGCAGTGGCCAAGTCTCCAATTTGAGCTTGAATGTTAAATAAGGTGTTCTTTGTCTCTTGTTGAAATTGTGTTTGGATTTGGTCAATGGAAGTAACAAGTTCTTGAAGACTCATTTGATGGTTACCACTTGATAGGACTTGTTGTTGTGGTTATTGGTAATGTTGAAGGGGATGAGATGTTTTTAGTGTATTGTGGTTGGGTATGTTGTGGAAAGGGAGGCTTTGTGATGAATATTGTGGATATCGGGTTGTCATAAAAGTATGTGGTTGGTTTTTCTTTTGTGGGAATTGGTTTTTTGGGTTATTCCTCCAATTTTAATTGTATGTGTTTTGAAATATCATGGGACTTTGTTGTCCTTGATATCCACCCATGGAATTAACATCTTCTGGATAACTTCCGATTGTGGGACACTTATCCGTATCCAAAACCATCAATTGTTGACCACTTCCCGCCACCATTTGACTCAACACATTAGTCAAATCCAAGAGCTTTGATTCCAAATGTTGGGAATTTCTAACTTCACCAACAACTTGTGGAGAAATTCTCCTCATGTCATTTCGAGTCTTGAAGTTTCTTAGATTTAATGAAAGGGTACAAAAAGTGATCTTATTTCTTTAGGTGTCTTGTTGAATATGTCACCACCACTTGAAGCTCATCCTTCGATATTTTTCATTCATAACCTAATAAAAGTGTTGAAGAAGTAGTTGTTTAGGTATATTGTATTAAGGACAACTTGTACACAAGTTGTTGAATGGCACCCAAAAATCATGAAATGTCTCATTCTCCCCTTGATGAATCCCTAAAGATGTCACTCATTTGACATGAAATTTGGTAGGTGGGATAAAACTTGCTATTGAAGGATTTTAGTAATTCTTTCCATGTGTGAATGAATCTTGATGGTAAGTTGAATAACCACTCTCTAGCTTTATCTTACAAGGTGAGTGGAAAGGCGGATAACTTGAAATCATCCAATGTTACATGTTCGAGTAACATAATAACACAAATCATATGAAAATACTTCAAGTGCCTTCGAGGAACTTCTCTATATAAACCATGGAGCTCTGTGAGTTGATGTATGAAACATGACTTCAATTCAATCCATCGATAGTTTTTGGGATAAACAATACCAAGAGGTATGTGAGTAACATCTTTTTCCATTATTTATCTAAGTGTCAACTCTTGAGGGGGATTGAGTGGATTGGGGTTTCGTTACATGTAATTAGGAGGTTGTTGGTAAGGTAGGTATGTGTATTGCTGGTGATTAAACATTTGTGGTGGATATGGTTGATGGTAAATGGGTTGTTGTGGGTACATAGGATATTGGTACATTTGCGGTTGTTGGTAAATAGGTTGTTGTTGCCGATGGACATGTTATTTTTAAACTGAAAGAGCATTGTTTTGAGGTTTTTTGTTTTGGTTTTGTTGCTGTGGTTTTTGATAATTAGGTTGGTTTGGGTGAGGAGGGGTTGATTCCAAGGTGACATATCTATGAGAGGTTATTGGTATTATTGTTGTATTGGTTGTGGGGGTGGGGTATTGACATCTTGATTTTTTGGGTTTGGGTTGGGATTGTGAGGTGGAGTTTGATTCATGTCTATGTAGTTTTCAAATGGAACGTCTTCAAAGAAGTTATCAATTATTGGAGAACTCGACTCGGTTTCGGTATCACTTGAAGTATGAACTTGGTTTTCTTTGTTGATTAATGGAGAAGAAGAAGCTTGAACGAGTTGTTATTTTGCTTGTTTAGGTAACTTTTTAAATCTTTTTCCTCTTTTTCAATCTTGAGATTGTAGAGTAGCTCACCAGTTCTTATAGATCTAGGCATAAACAATCAAATAACAATAAACGAATTTCCCCGGAAACGACGCCAAAACTTGGTGGTATGTCAAGTCCACCAAGCAAATTACACAATTTTGCTTGAAAATAAAATGTAATATAGTAGTAAAAAGGGGACCGATCCATGGGGAAATTGTTGTATTCAATCACCAATGCAATTCAATAGAACAATTGTAATAAAACTAACAAACTACAATTAAACTACAAGGGAGGGGGTGATTGTTTGAAAACTAAAAGACTTGAAGAACTAATATACTTGCAATTAAGCAAGATTGTGAAATGCTCAAATATTGGAGAGATTTGGTCAACTAAGGCAATTCAACATAATGAACATTTGTGTGTTTATCATTAGGATTCAATATGTAAGCTTATCATTCATACGAAATTGGTTTTAGAAATAATAAAGCATGATATGTCAAAATTCCTCAAAGGTAGTATGGAGGTTGGGGAAGCCCAAAACACACCTTATTAATCAAAATCAAAGATTCGGTTGATGCAATTGAACCCAAGAAAATTGATTAGCTTTAAGAATGAAGGAATTCCTAATTCCTGGATGATGTCAATGTTTACACATCCATAAAGGAGTTATGATCCATAACCTAGAGATGATTTCTACCATCATAAAGCTCTTGTTCTAAGCAAATAAAATGATTCATTGCTAAATCAAAGAAATAAACCTACAATTGTTCATTCAAATACCAAGCTCATGATCAAAGTATTAAACAAGCATAAGAATTATGAACCAAGGATGAATAACATGAGATAAATGACGCTCAAACATGAACCCTTTAAAACCTACAAATATACAAAGGTTTTAGCCCAATTAAACAAAAATATAGAGATTAGCCACTCATTGTAACAAGACAATAATCGTAAAAGTGTTTTAACATCAAGAAATTAGCAATTACTAGAAGAATGAAAAGATGATAGATCTAGCTCTCCAAAAATTCCTCCAATATTCTCTAATGGTTGAAAATTCAAAGTGATGGCTGCTAAACCTAACCCCCAAGGTAAATGATGAACCAAATGAAAAAAATAGCTCTAACTATGCGGTTGCGTGGGTGGTCACGCAAATTTACGCGGGTGAGACCCCACCCTCGCAAATCATGCTAAAATACTACTGGCTCATTTTTCCACTACTCCATCCCATTTTCAAGAGTCCATGACCCATCTTCATAAGCCCACTTCATCAAAATCTTCAACAACTCAAGACAAATTCTTTTAAAATGGATATGGAAAGCCTAATAACTTCTTGAAAGCCCACCAATCCCAGTAATAAGCTAATCCGCAACTGCAACAAGACTCCAAAAACCTACAAAACACCTTATGCAAAAGAGAAAGTACCCAATACAATCTAAGATAAAGAGGGATTGAATATGCAATGCAATAACAACAAAAAGGCTAAAAATGCGAAAATAAACTATATAAAAGAAGTAAATAATACAAACTACATATATATATATATATATATATATATACACTTGATTTTAATGAAAAATATTTAACATGTTTTTATTCTTTTAGATTAGGTTAATGTCACTGTTTCCCGTCGAAGTATTTGGAATTGGTTTAAGAGGTCCCTCAAGTATTTTTATTTATTTATTATTTTCTAAGGTTATAATGTCATATTTATGGGGTTTAAATGGTCACTCTGACTCATTTAATAAGATTTGAAATTCCATATCATTTAAGAAAAGCCACGTATATTAATCTGGTCCACGTTGCCAATGACTATATATATATATATATATATATATATATATATATTCTCTCTCTCTCTCTCTCTCTCTCTCTCTCTATATATATATATATATATATATATATATATATATATTCTCTTTTTAAATTACTTATAATTACAAATTAAATAATTTAATAAATAATAGGAATAAGAAGTCAAACCCTAACTCCTTCAACATTCACATTAATCAGGTTCTCTTTGAAATCACAACTTCATCTTTGATGGTTTCTCCCTCTATCCCTCCATCCCATCGACAACCCCTATTACTCCGACTACATGCTCCCAGTCTTTATTTCTCTCACAATGCAATCCGTGTATGGACATCTCTCCGGTTTTCATCAAAAAATGCATCAAGAAGATGATGAAGTGCGTGGGAAGCACCGACAATGATATTGGTGGTTGGTGGTGGGGAGGGGATATGTCGACAGTTATCGAAGTACTTTGAGGGAAACCAGAGAAGACGATCGTTTCAAATGGCTAACCAGAGAAGACGACAGTTTCAGATGCGTGACTGATGGGTATCCGAAGAAGACGACCAGATTTTCCCAATGAAATATCCCAAAAATTAAGACAAAAAATTTCATTTTTAACTGAGTAATTATAAAATCCATTGTGTCATCACATATCAAAACCAAAATGTCAATAATACATAAAATGTCATAATAAAACATCATCAGGGTATCACTCCCAAAGATCTCGTTTGCAGAAAACATAGTGTGATGCGATGCGATCATCCTGACTCCTTCCCTTTCGAAGAAGAAGTACCTGAAACCAAAACTGAAAACCGTAAGTACAAAGCTTAGTGAGTTCCCCCATCATACCACGTACCATACTATACACATACTGCCTAGCATATTCGGGTGCTGGCCTACCCCTTCGGTCTCTTTCAACCGGTAACCGCCTAGCATATCAGGGTGATGGCCTACCTCTTCGGTCTCTTTCAACTGGTAACCGCCTAGAATATCTAGGTGCTGGCCTACCCCTTCGGTCTCTTTCAACCGGTTACGAGGAATATTTCACCCCTACCATACCACATAATAACCTAGCACATATACATAAATCACATACTGCCTAGTATATCTGGGTGCTGGCCTACCCCTTCGGTCCTTTCGACCAGTTACGGGGACTATTTCACCCCTCCTACCACTATCACATAATATCATAACATACTAGCACATAAAGCATAACAGATAGTGACATACCATAAAATTATACCAAGACAATCATCTCTACTATATTCAACAACTAGTGGTCGTCGTTGGTGCCTTCGACCCACTTCTACAAGAAGGTAACTCACCTTACACTGCTGAAGTCCCGTGGACAAAACTCTAGTTGTTGGATGACAGGTTCCCGAACTGTCAACATCAAAACAACACCTAGTTAATAAGTTGGTTCTGATACATAACCATAAGTCCATACTTGGGGTAAAAACGCAACTTTAGCCCCAACCTATCTTATTCAAATCCAAAGCCCAAATTAACACTCCAAAGGGCCAAAAGTCAAACAATGAAGCAAAGCCCAACATATGGCCCAATTTTCCAAATTGGGACCAAACCCTTCACGTGGGCCTTACCCTAAAGCCCATCCAAATTCCTTAGTCCATATACTTGTTATTAGTTGTCCCATCAAGAATCGAAACATCTACGCCCAACAGAAAGGCCAAACTCAAAACCCAACACAATTAGGGTTTTCATATAAAATGATGATTAGTGTTAATTAGAAACACTTAACCCATTAAAGACTTAATCCATTAAGTCCATCATTCTACTAGGTCAATCATACAATGTGATCAGGCTTAATTCATAATTTCAATCCAATGGTCCAAATGCGGGTCTCGATAATTCCAAGTCTAACAAATCCAAAATTAGGGTTTTCAAAACCCTAATTAGGGTTTCCAACCCTATCGTGTGCCAATCAGTCCATTGGTTAAGTTTTTAGGTTAAGTAACGCTAATTAAGTCGGGACCACCCACTACCACCTCGGGTAGTGGTGGTCAACGGTGGGGCCACCACCTTGTGGTGGTGGTTATGATTTTAGACTAAAATATGTTAAAGCATCCTAAATAACAATCACATACACAAATGCACACAGCTACCCAATGTGGCAACTGGTGGTAGCAGAATGGCGGCGTGAGGTGGCTGCAACCACCTTACGGTGGTGGTGACGGGTTGTTTCCTTGAATAACCTGGCCAAAACAATACACTGTACAACATTTTATCTAAAAGAAACACACAATATAACACATGCACACACACACACACACAAACACCCTTGTGGCAGCAGGCGGTGGTCGGAGTTGATAGCCACCACCTCACGGTGGTGGTGGCGGCTTCTCTTGTTAGGTTCGGCCAAGCACAATACACCCACGACATGAACCAAAGCAGCAGAAACACACACACACACATACACACATCTTGCTCGGAATATAGACACAACCATGAAGAAAGCAACATATAACATCCCTGCAATATCGTCTGCTGGAATCCTGACCTCCTCTGTCTGTCATGGAAAAGCCCTATTCCTTTCTTATGGGCTCCTTCCCTACCCACTTCGTCCATCCGTGATCCTCAAAGTAGTCGGAGTAGGTACGCTCACTGTTCCTCCCCTCAACATCGGACAGTCGGCCTCCTTGTGGGCCGCCTGGTCGTAGAGGAAACATAACGGGCTTGCCCCCCTGAGGACAATCCCTGCTAACATGACGAAACCTGCCACACTTGTAGCAGCCCAAACCTCTGGAACAACAAGTCCCCTCGTGTAGTTTCCCTCATGTGCTGCACAGGTTCTGACCCTGATGGCCTTTCATGTGCTAGTCAGAAATCTTGGGTCTCTTCCCGGGACCCTCCGATGTCTATACCTGATCTGACCCCCTCTTACCAATGTGCTCCAAATCTATCTCCCACTTACGGTCTCTAGAAGTCATCATTTAGGGTCTCGCATCCTGTTAGATGCATTTTATATGCATCTTTTAGCACAATTTCCTTGGTATTTCATTATAAAAAGCTAACTAACTGCCAATTATTCTTATGTATTTCGTGTTTCATGATTATTTTGTAGAATTCCTGCACTGCTCACTTTGATTATCACTTTTCAGGGCAATTTGGAGCATATGGATGATTATGCGAGTTCGAGACACATTAGTGGATGCTTTGGGGCGTATTTGGAGTCTAGACTAAGGAAGGATGCCGAGGAATGATCAAGAACAGCTTGGAAGGTGGAACGACGATCGAAAAGAGACAAAATTGAGGACTTGCAATCGCATACCCTATACTTGTGATTGTAGCTCTATCCATACGATCGTATGTTTGGTTGCAACTTCGATTCGTAGTTTTTTCGTGCAAAAAATTCACCAGGAAGAGAAAAGTACCTTTATGCGATCGCAACAACTGTCCATGAGATCGCAACCTAACTTTATTCGATCGCAACTTGGCTAAAATGCATCAAAATGGTAACGTACTTCATTTAAAAGGCATGAGATGCGTTTTTGGTAATACATGCGATCGCAACTTGTTTACATGCGATTGCATGCACGACGTTTTTAATTCTGGACATATAAATGGAGGCCCAAACTTATCTAGTAACCCTAATTGGTGATTCTAAGGCGATTTTTAAAGGGTTTCAAGTGAAGAACGCAGATCTAAAGGAGACGATTCAATTTCTTTTCATTGTTTAGTAAGATTTATCGTTTAGACTCTATTTTCTACTGTTTGTAATATGTTTTTAGCCATGTCAGGCTAAAAACTCAGATTTCAGTTTTGTAAGACATAACCTTTTCGTATGATTAATTATTAGGCACTATGTTTGACTGTGAATACTGTTTAGTTTGATCAATTCTGTGTTTAATTAAGTGTTTGATTTTGATTTCAATTTCTGTTGACCACTTGAATTGTTTGTGAATAATTCTAGTTGTCTAATTGTTTAGATCCGTAATTGTCTAGAATAATTGGTAACAAGTAAGATATATTAGATTAATTATGTGTTTAGGGTTAACTCTAATATGAATAGATCAAACAAGTTTTAATGCCTCCGAGCGTATGAGAGGTATTGTACTTTACTGGGAAATTACATTGTGTCTAATGCAACTTTTCTTTGTTACTCAAGAGCTTGTTTGGTTAATTTGGTAAAAAGTTAGATTTAATTCAAAGAACTTATTTTGATAAAATGATTTTTGTAATAGAGGCCATTAGATCTTTTTAATGAACTTTAGTACCAGTTTAAACAAGTGCATAGTCAAATAATGTGTTGAAGGTTAATTATATGATCAGGGGAGTCACCTTGAAACTGGAATTGCTTTCTCTTAGTTGAATTTTCACCACTTTTAAATTCAGTTAATCTTTTATCCTTTTTTATTTTTATTAGTTTAAATTTTCTGAAATAACCCCCCCCCCCCCTATGTTTTATTCGTTTGTCAAGAATTAGTTCGTGCCTTACGCAAAGAGGTTAAGACTTTAGGAGGTGTCCCTGAGGATCCGACCCTGCTTACCTGTACTACCTGTTAGGGCAAAAGAGTAGTCTATTTATACTTTTGTTTGTTTAAATCGTGCACGACAACAGCTTTAACACACCCCGAAATACTAACGAACTCCTTGATATCATCTGCAACATATCATGATTCCTCATTTTCTTCATCTACTCATCTGCTGCATACTGTGGTACCAACAAAGCCCTCTCTCGAGACTTGGCAGTGACCTCTGCCACAGTCTTGGTAGTCTAGCGGAGACCCAGAAACTCTTGCGCCAATTGTTGCACCTCAATTGTTGGAGAAAACTCCGCTAGAAACTCGGTCGAAGAGTCATCCTATAACACAACATCAACTACATCATCACCCAATTCACTACCAATCTCTTCCCACCAAACATATGTCTAGTCCTTCAACATGTAGGAAACATATCTGACCTTTTCCTCCTTGGGGCAGAAACTCGTCCTGAACACGTTAGCCATATCCGCTAACCACCTCCTGCTGAGAATGGGGTCCCCAACCCCAGGATAGTCTGGAGCTCCACAAGCTTTGAACTCCCGAAATGTCATCACGCGTGTCCCTAGCATAGTCATCACCTCAGAGCGAAATGCGCTCATCCTCTCATCAAGGACCTCTAAAATGCCCTACTTGACCGTACCGAAGATCACATGTGTCTGGTCAATGATATTGCACGTAATCTCAGCTAGAATAAACTCCCTCATCTGATCATCGAGCTGCCCGACTCCAAATTCTGAGTCGGATCCCTTGTCGGCACCCGAAATGTGATTTGCTCTACCACGTAGTGTCACCATGCTGGAAACATACCATAACAACCATTCAAATACTCATCCAATATCGAGGGATCACACATGCGCTACAAGTTTCCTAGTCTTATCGCAGCCCTTCTTGAATTGAGTACGGATCCTCTACTTTCAATAGTATGGGCCCATATTACCTTCCACATCTATCCATACTTTCCTCAAGAATTACCTTGATTTCACCAAGTCCCTTTCACTATTACCGCTCCCAACACTAATCTCATCCTAGGCTTACACTAGGATAATCTCCGACCCACTCTCCGCCATCATATGCATAAGAAGTCCTTACTATCTCTCTTTAGCTAGCTCGTGAATACCATTACATATTACTAACACCAAATAATTCTTCGAATGAGAGGTCCTACCCTACAACGGTTGGACTCAGATGAGAGCTGCGAAATAAGGCTAGACCTAACCTTCTAAAATTATTTAGTCCTTACAGTATGTAACTTAACATATTCGTTTACTAGTTAATTAAAGATAACAAGAACTCCTAAAAGCACAAAGCAAGCAGCATTCGAGCATTGAGTAACCAAACCAGGTATATCCTAAACAGGTCATCATATAACTAACTAATCAGTACTAGCATGCAGTTCAATAAGCACATACAGTAGGCATACAAGGCATTCTTCCTAGATCCTTAGCCCCAATCTAACATGCCGTTCACATATTCACACTTCATATCATAATATAACCTGTATGGGTATCTTGGGGAAAACTTACTTGATCCCAACCAATTGCACGCATCACACTCCTTGGGGAAAACTTACTTGATCCCAACCGATTGCATGCATCACACTCATTGTAAAAAACTCTCAGACCCTCGATATGAGTCCAGGCACACGCGAAGGTGTGTCTGAATCCCTCAAACCAAGGCTCTGATACCAACTTGTAACATCCCAAAACATTAAGAACAAAAATTCCATTTTTAATTGAGTAATTATAAAACCATTAGTATAAAAACATTCATCGTGTCATCACATATCAAAACCAAAATGTCAATAATCCAAAACATGTCATAATAAAACATCACCAGAGTATCACTCCCAAAGATGTTTGGAAAACATAGTGTGATGAGCCACGATCATGCCAACTCCTTTCCTTTCGAAGAAGAAGTACATGAAACCAAAACTGAAAACCATAAGCATAAAGCTTAGTGAGTTCCCCCATCATACCACATACCATACAATACACATACTGCCTAGCATATCCGGGTGTTGGCCTACCCCTTCGGTCTCTTTCAACCGGTAACAGCCTAGCATATCAGGGTGTTGGCCTACCCCTTCGGTCTCTTTCAACTGGTAACCGCCTAGAATATCTGGGTGCTGGCCTACCACTTCGGTCTCTTTCAACTAATTACGAGGACTATTTCACTCCTACCACTACCACATAATACCCTAGCACATATACATAAATCACATACTGCCTAGCATATCTGGGTGCTAGCCTACCCCTTCGTTCATTTCGACTACTTATGGGGACTATTTCACCCTCCTACCACTATCACATAATATCATAACATACTAGCACATAAATCATAACAGATGGTGACATACCATAAAATTATCACAAAGACAATCATCTCTATTACATTCAGCTACTAGTGGGCCGACGTTGGTGCCTTCGACCCACTTCTACAGGAAGGTAACTCACCTCACACTGCTGAAGTCCCACGGACAAAAATCTAGTTGCTGGATGACAGATTCCCGAACTGTCAACATCAAAACAACACCCAATTAATAACTGGGTTCCAATACATAACCATAAGTCCATACTTGGGGTAAAAAGGCTACTTTTCCCCCAACATATATTGATTCAAATCCAAAGCCCAAAAGTCAAACAATGAACCAAATCCCAATGTATGGCCCGATTTTCCAAATTGGGCCCCAAACCCTTCACATGGGCCTTACCCTAAAGCCCATCCAAATTCCTTAGTCTATATACTTGTAATTAGTTGGCCCATTAAGAATCCAAACATCTAGGCCTAACTTAAAACCCAAGACAATTAGGGTTTTCACATAAAATGATGATTAATGTTAATTAGAAACACTTAACCCACTAATGACTTAATCCATTAAGTCCTTCATTATACTAGGTCAATCATACAATGTGATTGGGCTTAATTCATAATTCCAATCAAATGGTCCAAAATGTGGGTCCCGACAATTCCAAGACTAACAAATCCAAAATTAGGGTTTTCTAAACCCTAATTAGGGTTTCCAACCCAATTGTGTGCCAATCAGTCCATTGCTTAAGTTTTTAGGTTAATTAATGTTAATTAAGCCGGGCACCACCCACTACCACGTCGGGTAGTGGTGGTCAACGACGGCCCACGACGGCGGCCACCACCTCGTGGTGGTGGTTAAGATTTTAGACTAAAATATGTTCAAGCATACCAAATAACAATCACACACACAAATTCACACAACCACCCAATGCGGCGGTTGGTGGCGGCAGAATAGTGGCGTGAGGTGGTAGCCACCACCTCACGGTGGTGGTGACGGGTTGTTTCCTTGAATAATCCGACCAAAACAGTACATTGTACATCATTTTATCTAAAAGAAACACACAATATAACACACGCACACACACAACCACCCTTGTTGTGGCAGGCGGTGGCCATAGATGATAGCCACCACCTCACGGTGGTGGTGGTGGCTTCTCTTGTGAGGTTCGACCAAGCACAATACACCCACGACATGCACCCAAGCAGCAGAAACACACACACATACACATCTTGCTCGGTATATGGACACAACCACCCACCTGGTGGCGTACGACGACGACAACGAATTGGAATAGCAGGCAACAAAAACGCTAACGTCGGTTGCGTAGTCCTTTGTTTCGCCTGCAACAAAACAACGACACTCGACTGGTGGTTCTTGGAATCAACAACGGCAGAGGCTGTTGAAGAGCTTCTAGGTTTAGGGTTTCACCCTTGAGAACGAAAGGGAAAGAAGGCAGAAGAAGAAGAAAACAACAGAGGAATGGTGGCAGCGGACGTCCATAGCTTCGTCAGTGGTCCTCGTTGTCGCCGACAACAGGGGCACAATGGTGGTGTTTCAGCAACGAGGATGGCGGCGCGGTAGGTGGTTGAAGTTAGGGTGGCGGCTGAATAGTGGGTAGTAGGGTGAGGGTTTCTTCGAGCTCATGGGAAGGAAGGAGTGTCGGGTTTTAATCTTGTGCCTTCTTTCAAATCCTTAGCCATTATTCGAAGTTTAGTCCCTCCTCCACAAAACCTTTTCAACTTAAGTCCATAATTTACCCTTTAGCCCTTGACTTCTGAAATCCTTTTCAAATTAAATCCATAATCTACCAAACAGCCCTCAACCTCCAAATTTCTTTACAAACTAGCCCGTAAATTATACTCTTAGCCCCAAAAGTCCAAATTATATCATTTAACCCCCAAAACCAACGGCTTGCCAAATGATTCCGACTTTAGGGCTACTATTCATTTATTATTTTTTATCTATTTATTTAATTTAAACGAAATGTTACATACCCAACACTCTCTCTCTCTCTCTCTAACTCTCTTTCTCTCCCCCTCTCTCACTATAGCAGATGATGAGATCTCCCTCACCTCCTCACCTAGCTAATCAGTGATTTCTTTTCTCTCAGGCCTCCCCTCTCTTATACCGATCTATCCTGATGTCATCTGTAAATTGAATCAATAAATGGTTGTTCCATCACTCTAAATCGGGAAAGAATGAAAAAGGGTATAAAATTACATGTTCTTTATGATGAATTAATTGAAGAGTTTTTTGTGGGTTTTTAAAGTTCACCTGGCTTCTTTTTTTCGCATAATTGATTTGGGTTTAATCCATATGTTATGTGATTCCACTTTGTATTTGATTTATGAGTTTAATTCATATGTTAATGTAATTGGTTTTATAGTTTTTTTCCTGGTTTTGATTCATGTTATTGTAATTAGTTTTTTTTCTGGGTTTGATAAGAGTGTCTTCGTTTAGTCAATTTTGACTTACATGTTTGTGTCTAAATTTGTGTCGCCATCATCACCAACGTGGACTAAATCAGTACATGTAGCTTGCATGTGGCTTTTCTTAAATATTGTGAAATTTTAAATCTTATTAAATGAGCCAAAGTGACCTTTTAAACCCCATAAATCCTTCCTAATAAATAAAAAACTTTTTGTCATATGTTATCTTCTTCTTCATTTGGACATATGACATTTTCTAGAATTTTTGAATTTTCTATTTTCCACTTGTCATTTTATTTTATTTTTTATTTTATTAAATTAAAATTTCACATTTAATATGTAAGGTAATATATATGTAAGATATTTATTAGAAAATGTTTATATATGTAATGTATTCAATACATTAAAGCCTCATTCATTTTAATAATTCAATTTTTTTTTCATTTTTCTTATAAATTCAAACTTTTCAAATTGTTAAAATTTCATATATATTTTTTTAATAAATCCATGTAATACATGGGTCTCTTACCTAGTATGACATTATACCTTTAGAAAACCAAAAAAAAAAAAAATTGAGGGACCTATTAAACCAATTTCAAATATTTTGATGAACAAGAGTGCCATTAACCTCTTTAGATTTAACAAGAAAATAATGGATTTATTTGAGAAAAAAGAGCTTACTCAATATTAAATATGTTAAGTCTTCTTTATTACAACTTTATAAACGTAAATATAAAATTGGTATTTAGGGTATCAAAATTCGATTATATTCGAACCGGATTTTATCGTATCTTTGCATGAGATATGAATTTAAAATAAAAATGATGAATCTCACTATTTAAACGGCCCACATCAACCCGCCACAAGGCTCACATGGAACACTAGAAATATGTTGGATGAGCCAAAATTTGAAGCATGAACCTCTTCCGTGAAATTTCACTTTTAAACCACAAGACTCTCATTGTAGGGGCTAAGATATGACTTTATAATTTAACCATTTACGAGTTTCGCTAATCCGGATTTTTAAAAATTAACCTATATGAAATCTTATTTTTGTTTTCTTCAAGAAATCTAATTATTCCAACTAATGAAATAATTGTAAAAAAAAAAATAGAAAACGGAAAGAAAAAAAAAGAAAAATTCTTATTTTATTAATTGGAAACATAATCTAAATTATAATATAAGAAATTCAAACCAAAGAAATAATTGCGAAAATCGTTAAAGAAAATGGAAAAAGAAATAATAATTATAAATCAATCTATAAAAACAATAATCAAAATCAAAATCAAAATAAATGAATATAACGATTGAAATGTGACCAACGTTTTTTGAGAAAAGTGGAGGGTTTATAGGGTCCTATAAGTATAGAGACTTTTTGTTTTTTTACCCTTTTTCTTAGAATTGTCATTTTCGCAAATTACAATTTTCTAATAATTTTTTCAAATAAATAAATATTTGTTTTAATATTTTTGTTGGTGCTAAGATAATATTTTGTAGGGCAAACCAAAGGAATACAAGTTGTGGATGAGTGGCAAAAATCTTCAACAACCCCAACTAACAAATCCACTATATTCTTTTTAGATAATCCACATGATTTTATATTTTTGTAATATATTGAAAAAATAAAAACCAAATTTTCTTAGTTTTGCACTTTATATTCCACATCTGTCATTCACAAAATATTTGAATATTGAATTAGAGGTATACCGATATCAATTTGAACTTTGAAGGATGTTCTTCTAGACAATCTTGAGCATTGCATGCAGCTCCGAGATGGATTTCTTCCGGTCGTTCATATTATAATTCATGATGAATTAGTCATATGACTTTCACAACCTCTTCATAATTAGCATGCATGCCAACTCTATGCAAAGCTCCCTCTTTCTATCCGTACTCCCTGTTGAATCAAATTTTGGGTGATCTTTGAAAAGCCGTAGAATGATATATCACATGAAAGTCAATTGTAAAGAAAAATAAATCCTTTTTTTCGATAAGGAAACATGCAAACGCTCTACATGATATATCATATGGCTGATAATTTTCGGCATGACTCACGATACCATCCACGACACGACACAAAATAAATGAGTTTATGTTGAATTTTTCAACTCGTCAACCCGCCAACCCGCCAACTCGCCAACCAATTTATTAAACAAGTCATATATGAGTTTCTCAAAAAATAAATGGGTTGACCCGCAAACCCGTTTATATTTTTAATAAAAAATTATTTTATTTTTAAATGCATTTATGTATCAGATATTAATATTTAATAAGTATTATATAATATATACCATTGATTCATAGACCATTTGACTGTTTTGACATTTTGACTCGCGGTGGATGGCTTAAGGCCGTAAGACTAAGTCTGTAAACATTTTGCCCATTTTCCCTAAATAATAATCTAAAAATCAAATGGTGTATGAGCGTATCTCCCTCTTCCAGACTTTCAGTCTCCCGGAATCCCACAGTCTCACTCTCCCCTCTGTTACTCCTGTGATCGAAATCAGATATCGAAATGGTGTTGGAGAATTGACTTTGTTTTTTGGGAGAAAAAAAATGGAAATTGTGGCTATTACTTTAGCACTTGAATTATCTATGTTTGTATTAATGTTTAGTTTGAACATGCTTCTATGAATGTTTTTAATTTTCATTTGAATGTTTAAGACTTAAGTGTCTAACATTCGGATATGTTTGCATCAACCATCAAGAATTTATTCATGTTTAATTGTCAATTTATTTATGAAATTTGACCCATGAACCTAAATATGACCCACAAACCCGCCAACCTGTGAACCCGTAAAAATAAATGGGTTGGCGGGTCATATATGAGTTTATGTTCCAAACCCGTCAACCCGCGACCCGCCAACCCATGACCTGTATATTTAAATGGGTCATATTTGAGTTGTCATATTTTGACCCGCAAACCCGCGACACGTCAACCTGAACACGACACGATTGGCAGGCCTAATATATCACTTCTTTGATAAATTGTTACTAGACGTGAAAATGCAAAACTGAAATAACAAAAGTTTACACAAAAGTATAAAACTAGTCCCATGTAAAGTCTTCTTAAATAGATTATAATGGGATGCAAACCCAACTACAAACACACACACACACACACACACATATATATATATATATATATATATATATATATATATATATATATATATATATATATATATATATATATAGGAATAGGATCAAATGAGAACACCTAAAAGGTTGAGAACGCGAGAACAGATCTGGGCCATTTAAATATTTTGATCTATGGTTATTATTAAACGGGCGATTTATGAAAAATTCTAAAATTACGGACATTAAAGTGTAACTTTTAAATTGCCAGAATGACATAATAGGAACTACAAATTTACCTATTTCCTACAATTTTTCACCCTCCCTCCTCTTTCCTTTCATAATCCCGTATCTTTATCTCCCTCGCTCCCTCTCTCTAGGGTTTCAAAATAAACGCCTCTCTCAATGAATTCGGTTCTCTTTTCTTCCCTCTCTTCCCATCGATCGATCCACTGCCGTCTTACCCCAACTTCATGTTTGAATCCACGTATCAAATCAGCGACATTGGATTCTAGTACCACCACAATCATCGACGATCCGACATCGGCTTCCGCTTCAGAAGAAGAAAGTCCAGGGAAGATCAGTGCTATGGTTAGGGTAAAGGTGTCGTTGATGTCCCTCTTCAGATTAACCAATCACTTCGTTGCTTCTATTCGGCTACCAGAGGCATGTTGATGGTGATGTGATTGTGTTACGACGTTATTAGGGCCACGCAAGGATCCAAGGGAAAATATGGTGGTCGAAATTTTTGTTGTGTCTCTTCTGGATCGTTACACCCTAACCCTCAACACATAAACAACACAGATACATAACACGTTTGTATCTGGGGAACTTTGATTACTGTATGGTACATTTCTGCAACCTTTAAAATTGAATTCATTATTAGCAAAGAAGTTTTAATTAAGTATTCTGATTATTGTTTCTTTGGTGATTGATTTGTATGACATACAAATAATGTTTCTTATAATCATTTATGATTACTAAGTTATTGTTTTTGTGGTACAATTCCCTTTATGATGCAAGTTTACTGTTGAATAGTTGCTATTTTTGTTTATATGAGCCTTTTGCATTAATCGTTGTTATTTTTCTTTTCTACAATGACTAATAACATAGTTTAAATGAGCATTTCTTTATTAATTGTTGCTATTTTGTATTTGCAATTGAGCCTTCATATTTAATTATGATTACTTATCATAAGAAGCGATACATATTTCAAAGACCATAACTGTGTTTACATGATCATAATAACTGATACATGACCAAAATTGTGTTTACAACAGACAAATGAAAATTTTATTAAGTTATGATTACAAGATCGTTAATTTTAGTTTATAGTAGTATTTTGTAACTTTCTGTTGCTTTTTGTAAAATTTACTCGATACATGTATATTCATTTACGAATATAACTACAAGCGTAAGCATTTAGATGTAATATTTATTTTATTCATGTGAATTTTTATAAGATTAGACGCTTACTTTTCATTTATGATTAGAGGTCTATTCTATTCATGTTAATGTAATTTATTTTTTCCATTTTTGTTGATTTAGTTAATGGTATTGATATTTATTTTGAATTTAAAAATGTACACAGAAAATCAAGATCAGAATTTTGAATGCAATGTTGGAGTTCATCAGAATTTTGAATGCCATGTTAGAGTACGAATATGAAAGAAAACACTGCTTAGAGGAAATGATCACCGCTTCTTCATTTATGATTAGAATAATAGTAAATTATTGTATTCTATTTCTTTTTTTGTATTTATTTATGATTATAGGAAAATAGCAAAGTAATATATTGTATTTTTTTCTTCTTATGTTATTCCTTTATGAATAAGTTATTCCTTTATGAATAAAAGTGTATTCTAATTATTAATGTAATTTGCTTTTTATTTATATATGATTAGAATTTTATTGGTTTTTTATTTGTAAGTTATGTGTAATTCATTTAAAATTAGCAATGTGTTCATATTTGATTATAATAATGATTGAAATAAATATATACGAACAATTATTAGATTATTAATTTTCAAATTGTTGGTAAATTCATGTATCATAAAAAAATTAAAAACAATATTGCAAGATGAGGGTTTTCTTAATTTCTAATAAATTAATAAAATAAATCGATGCATTCCAAGTTTTTTGGTAACAAAAAGTCAATTAACATGATATTTTTGGTAACCGAATTCATAATCCCAAAATTTAGGAATCAATTCATTAGCCTTGACTTTTTCATATTTAATTATAATGTAAAATTTCATTTATACCCTTATATATTGATTGGTTTAGAATCGTTCTCGCGTTCTCAACCTTTTAGGTGTTCTCATTTGATCCTCACCATATATATATATATATATATATATATATATATATATATATATATATATATATATATATATATATATATATATATATATATATATATATATAGGAAGTGGTTCAAATGAGAACCAAAAAAGGTTAAAAACCGTAAGAACCTCTAACTTTATATGTTTATAAAGGGTTTAGGGTAACCCTAACCCCTAAACCCTAACCCTTAACCCCTAACCCCTTTATAAACACCCTAAACCCTTTATAAACACCCTAAACCCTAAACCCTTTATAAACATCTAAAATTAGAGGTTCTTACGGTTCTTAACCTTTTTTGGTTATCATTTGAACCTTTACCTCTCTCTCTCTCTCTCTCTCTTTATATATATATATATATATATATATATATATATATATATATATATATATATATATATATATATATATATATATATATATATATATATATATATATATATATATAAAAGACAATGGATAATGCTTCGTGTCACTAATTGGTTTTAGAAAATAAAAACTCATAATTCTTTCATATCAAGTATAGTTAGGCTAGTAATGATTGTAAGGGATTACTGGTTCCTTCATTCCCAATCAATTGTAACCCTATTTTCCTCTGTTGTAGTTTCCATGTGACCGTTTCATCCAACATATAATTTAGTAAAACAATTTGATTATTCATAAAATCTTCTATTTTACAACAAAGAAAAAACATTTGGATGAAAATCAAATTAATCAATTTCAAAGCATTAAAATTACGGACTTACTAAAAATCTTTTTAATTTTTTATTGGGAAATTACACGTGGAAAGAAAATACCAATTTAATTTCAACTTTATATAACCTACATTCAAGAATGTGTTGTATATTTAACGTCTAATCTGATTTTACCTATGTTTTAGATGAGAGTAGAATTATTGACCACAAAGAGGGAAGACAATACCTATACAATTTAGCTAAAAGCTCTTTGGTATTTATAATCAAATAAGAACAAATTATCAAATAATGACTTCTAATAAATCAATTTATCGCAACTAGTTATTTTATAACCAGGCCTTTTTTTATTTATTTAGTGTTAACTTATATATTAAGTTCTAAACACAATTTCTGATTGTATTCCTTAACTAAAGTTGCCTAAGAATATATTACTTTTATGTATATTTTCGTGTTCTAAACCACCCAAAATTTGTGTATAGTACTTTTAATTTTCTTAAATGAAGAAAGGATGAGCTGAACTCAATCAAGTTATTTCACATAAAGCCCACGAAGTAATTGGGTTTGAACCCACTTGGCAGTTGGCCTGGTTTGTTCCATGCTTGAATATTAATGGGAAAACATTTACATTTTCTTTTGTTTTTTTCTAAGTAATATTTTCTTTTTATTTTTTTAAACAACCCTTTATATTTATTGTTACATATTTAATTTATTTAATTTTATTGTTAGATACTATTTATTTTAAAAATATTATATATGCTTAAAAACAAAAGAAAAAAAAAATTATAAGAGGCTATATAAAATATTTCACAAAACAAAAACATATTTATTAATTAAAAAATAAAGTTTAAAATTGATCAATATTTAAGAAATTATGGATATTTTAAAAATAACGTTTGAAAAAAAAATACAAACAAATATGAAAAATAAAATCGCTATTAAAAGTGGGGAAAATTATTTATCATGGTAAATAAATTTTCGCTTTGTTCACATTTAAACAATTTCTTTTTTTTACACATTTAACCATTTAACTTGTTAATTTGTTCAGATATTACCAATGTCACCTGCTATAGCCGGTGACAATAGCAACATGTGAACGCATATAATAAGTTAAATGATCAAATATATAAAAAAGTAAAAAAAATAAAGAAGTTATCTAAATATTAAAAAAAACGACAACGATAATTACCCTGATAAGTCATTTTCTCAATATTAATTGTTGAAAAAAGAAAAGAAAATGGAACACACAAAATTTTTCGCAATACTTTGTTACATTAACAATTAACTTACATGAACTAAACATATTTTATATAATGACATATTTTATTGATATGGATAATAAGAAGTTAAAAAGATAATTGACATATATATATATATATATATATATATATATATATATATATATATATATATATATATATATATATATATATAGAGAGAGAGAGAGAGAGAAAAAGTAAAAATGAAAACCCTAAAATATAAAGAACCTCTAAGAACCCTTTCATTAATGGTATTTTTGACAATTTCCATTTTACATTATAAACATACAAAATAAAAACTAAAAATCAGTTACCATTACCAATTATTTAAACTCAAACATTCCCACCTCTCTCTTGTATCACTCATTCTCTCACTTACTGTTTCTTTCTCTCTCTCTTACCCTTGCCACCTCTTCCCACCAGTATCACCTTCGGCACCACCACCACCAGGAGAATATCGCCGATGGTAGACCATAATTTTCAGATCTGGTACTGCCGCCTTCAGATCTGGAGTTGACGCCTTTAGTTCTAGAACCACCGCCTTTAGATCTAGAACCATCGCCTTCAGATATGCAACTAACACTTCTAGATCTATGTCGAAGTCACTCTAATCTGAGCATATATGTTGTTTTTGGTGCGATTTCTTTAGATCTGATAACGTCACCATCACCGTCGACGACAGCTACACATCGACGGACGTTGCCGGCGGTCGCACAACGTCCCCCAGATCTGGAACCACCACTAAAAAACGACCTCATGAAGCTGTTTCAGCTTCAGATCTATCGTTGACCGCCACACCACCTACTCCGTCATCTCCTACCACTGATTAACCACTACCATTAGATGTACAAGCTTCTACCGGTTCCAGATCTTCAATTTCCGCCTTAGATCTACGATTTTCTACTGTAGATCTATGAACTTCTAGTGAGGATCCACTTTTCCTTTCAGATCTGTTTCGTCTCCACCTTTATCCAGATATGTGGTTTATGTTTCGTCAAGTTTTTCCGATAGTCGACTTCACTGGAGCAAATATGAAGCGAAAAAAGTGTTGTTGTGATCAGATCTGACAAGAAATGACAAAAAATCGTCTTCTTTGGGGACTAGTGGTTGTTCCATAGCTTTCTGCTGTTTTTTTTGGTAAGATCTAGTTATTTTTTTTAATAAGATCTCTCCTTCTACTGTTATCTGGTGGTGGTTCTACCACTACATCAGATCTATTCCGCCATCATCGATTCCACACCTCAGATCACCAAAAAAATCATCAAGAATCATTAGCTTTTTAGATCTAAAGTCAAAGACACTGATTTATCAAATCTGGTTAGATTTGATCAGATTTGATGTGTTTGGTGCAATTTCAGGTATATATCTGGTGTATATAAAGCATTTCATGTTGTCCAACGGTGGTTCTACAACCTTAGATCGTCGGAAAAGTCACAAATTACCATAAACCTTTCAGATCTAAAGTCAAAGACACACTAATTTCTCAGATCTGGTTACATCTTATGTGTTTGGTGTCATTCATGCATAGATCTAGTGTGTACAAAGCATCTCATGGTGGCTAGCAGTGGTTCCACCACTGAATCATATCTACATCAGATTTGATTTGTATGGTGCACAAAAGGTGTTTGACGAAAGTTTCAATAAAATCAGGTATGTTCTTAATTTGTGAATATTATGATTGAGAGTCCTGAACTGTGTTTATTAAACCGTGAATGAGAGTGAAGAAACACTCTATTAAATTGTGAATTTGTGTGGTGCATTCTCTAAATGAGATTCATAAACTATTTTATTAAATTGTAAATAAAATTCTTGAAATGTAAGTTTTAAGCTGATAATATTATTGTGAACATATATATTTTTTGTACTAAACTGTGAATTTTTTATATTAAACTGTGATTTTTGTGTATTAAATGTGAATTTACTGTATTAAGCTATGAATTGACTGTCTTAAGATGTGAATTTGCTATGTATTTTATGTTTGATTCTAAAATATGAGATGAAAGAAGCAATATACATAAATCTAGTCTTCCCCAAGTTTGAATAAAATACATACAATTTGAACTATAAATATTATGTAAGATAAACTTTAAAAAAACACTAGCCTCCAAATATTAAGGTATAAATATAAGTTTTAAGTTAAAAATATGGCTGAGAATGTATAATTTTTGTGTATTAAATTGTGAATTTATTGTATTAAATGTGAATTGATTGTATTTAAGCTGCAAATTGACTGTATTAAGCTGTGAATTGATTATATTAAGCTTTGAATTATTTTTATTTTTATTTTCTTTTATGAATTTTATGTTTGCTTCTAAACAATGAGATGAAATAAATATTATACACACATATGATTTTCTCTAATTTTTGAATAAAGTATATAATATTTAAATAGTGAATATTGTGTAAATTAAACTTTGAAAAAAACCGTTAGCCTCAATATATGAATATATTAATATAATTGTTCAGTTGAGAATATGGATGTGAATGAAAATTTTTGTTTATTAAACTCAAAATTTATTGTATTAAATTGTAAATTTTATATATTAAACTGTGAGCTGACTGTATTAAACTATGAATTTACTGTATTGAGTTGTGATTTTTTTTATAAATTTTGTATTAAAATATGAATTTTTTATGTATCAATGTTTGTATTAATTTTATTGTGAATATATTTATTATTTGTGTTGTATAAATATGTAAGAATGTAATGGTTTTTATTGTTTTGCATTAAAATCAAAATGAGTGAATATTAAATTGTGAATGTAGTATTTAACTTGTTAATGCATAACTGTATATGCAGATCTGATTTAAAAGGAATCATGGTTGCAACGATGACACAAGTGGTTGTTGGCAGCATGTGGTAATTGGCGGTGGTGGCGGTAAAGTTTGGGTTTGACTTTTCTAAATGACTGAATTAGTGCAAAATGTATTGTATTAAGTTGTGAGTTTTGTTTATTCAACTACAATGGACTGTATTAAATTGTGTATTATCTACATATTTTGTGTTAAAATAGGAATATAAATATTAGTGTAAGTCCCCAAAATGCCCGTGTATCAATCAGATCCGTTTGATGGTGTGGAATCCCAATCAAACGGATGATGTCAGATTAAATAGAAAAGAAGAAGAAGAAGAAGAATATGAATCTTCAATGTATTGAATAGATTGGAATGATGCTCATTTACTTGAGATTCACACACACACATAAGCTCATCTATTCTCTTCTGTTCATCAATCTACTCCTCACCCCTTACACCTATATTTATACATAAGAAACATGGGCTTGGTGAACATGGGCCGTGAATGGGTTTACGGCCGTAAACCTGTTCACGGCCGTAAACACAACCGTAAACACGTATATGGCCGTAAACACCAAGCTGTTTACGGTCAAAGACACAAAAATACATTTTCCTAGAAAAGTAAAGGATAAACCATATTTTTGACCGAACAATCTCCCCCTTGGTTTACAACTTTCGTTTCTAAATGACCCAACAAGCTCCCCCTAAAAAGTAGCTGCCTTTTCTTGTTAATCTTCAGTTGGAGATTGGCTTCAGCATTTATCTTCGATTTCTTCACAGCATCAGGATGAACACATGAATCTTCAATGAATGAATTCATCTTGAGCAGTTGGGCTTTTCTTCAAAAATTTGACTTTGAACGCACATTAGGTGAGGAGGCTTCTTGTAGAGATTCTTGAAAGATAGCGCTTTCAGCTTGAAAATCTTCAGAGAGAACATCAGAGAGAACAAATATTTTGGATCACTTCAGCAGGTTCAAGATAATAGCAGACTGATTGAGGAGGCTTTAATGCAATTTGTCACATAATCTTCAATTTCAGCTTCACCTTGCTTCTGGGGTTAAATGATTGAATGTTAAAAGAATAATCTTCATTTCTTGCTCCTTCGAATGAGAATTCTTCGATGATCACGGATGAAGCTTTGGCTCAGAAATTTTCGACACAAACTCCATGAGTTTCATCTACACCTGAAATCACTTTACAAGAAAAAACAAAACTAAAAGAAAACTTAAAACAAAAAAACAAAATAGAAATAACACTATTTTTGGATTTTTAATTTTCTGATTTTTGTTTGATTTTTGAAAAATTATGATTTTTCTTTGATTTTTGAATGATTTAATTAATTAATTATTTTTTTTAAATTCTCCCCCTAAATTTGTGCATATAGGAAAACGATGAACAAATTTAACAAAAGGAAAAATATTTGGGATCAAAGTTGTGAGACAGCCTGAACTTGTTTATCAGTACCTTCACTTTCATGAATAGATCTGGTCAATTTCCGGTATTGTGGTCCATTTAAACATAAAGGATATCGATAAAATTTTCTAAATAAATCATTTAGCTAATGACGACCACGGGTATTGTTGTCCACTTAAATTAAGCAACGAGATCTACAGACAACCTCTAAATGGTTCGATTTTAGTTGCACTTGAACATGTTCCCCACTTCCCGATATACCCTGGTTATCAAGAACTTCCAAAGAACTCCTTACTTTAGGTGAGTAAACAATTATTAAGGAGGAAGACAAATTTAGAGATAGATGCATATGTTGTGTCCCAGGTCGAATATATTTCAATCACGCAGAGGGGACAACATATGACTAACAGAGATAGAAGGATATAGAGATAGTAGGGTTCATATGTTGTGTTCCAGGTCGGATCTTCTGATTATGCAGAGGAGACAACATATGGCTCACAGATAGGAAGAATTGCAGAGATAAAGAAAATGCATAGAAATAGAGCTGCATATGTTGCAATCCAGGTCGGATCTCTTCCAATCATGCAGAGGAAGCAACATATGACTCACAGATAGAAAGAAAGAAAATAATTTTTAATGACCTACTTTATCAGAACCCTCCAGTCGCCCAGTCAGAACCATAATTAAGGACATAAGTCCGTACATCAAGGAAAAGTCGAACCACAGTTCTAGATGCGTATTAATTTAGTGTATCTCATGGGTTCCCATGTTTATCTCACTGCTCAATCTACTCGAGCATCGTATGGTCAGTCCAAACAATCCTATCTAAATCCACACTTTCAAATCCTTCGTGCCTACTAGCACATTGATCATAGAGTCTAGACAATTCAGATTTAGTCCTTTACACATGTTTTAGACTTCCCATATCACTTTATCTTTATATCATTTCCCAATAATAACTACTAAAGAAAAACTATAAAAGAAAATGAAAATTTGTCTTTAAAACGAATTAGAGTAAGATAAACTCAGGAGTATAGAGAAGAAAACGCAAACCGTAATTCACCGATTGAATTTTCATCCAGAAGGTCTGAGAACAACACGCATAATCTCAGAACAAATCAGAAAATTCTTCATATCATTAAGCCCTAACCCCATTTGTGATCTCTTCCTTTCCTCCTTTCCCACAAAGGACACATACTCTCAAACAAAGTTCTGAGTGTTGCACAGTTGAGAGATGTCCCATATCATGTGCCTGGAACAGCCACTACCAACAAATCGAAGTCGGATGATATGCCTCCATAGCTGCTCCAGCACAGAGCGGGATCCATTGGTCTTTGGAACCCAGTCCATTTTGAAACCGGGTCGACCATTTTCATCAATGCAGCGTACTCTCTCCCATGACATATCCTGCTTATCACAAACAAAAGATGTAGAAATATTAGAAGCATTAGAAGATTTGGGAGAGTGAGCCTTTGAAACCCATTTGTAGTTGGGTTTAACACATTTCTTTTTCAATCTGATGGGTGGCTCAGTGCTTGCTTTTGATCTTGATGTCGACCATTGAGATGACTTTGACCGAACCGATCTTTGTTTCACTGGAGCATCTCTTGGATTGGGCTTCTTGTCCGGCATTCCCTTCTTGCCTTTGGGATTCAGATTCTTGGCCTTGTGGGTTTGATTCTTGGCCTTCTACGCGTTCCAGTCACCATTGTCTGAACGTGACCTGGAAGGGTTTCTTTTAAAGTATCTCCCACTTGGCGTGTTTTTCCATCCTTGTGCGTAGTAGGGAACGTATGCGCGATTAGCACAATTTCTGGCAATGTGTCCAGGTGTTCCACAGTGAAAACATGTCTTTTTATTCACTAGGAAGTTGTCTCTTCCTACCCTTGGTGGCGTATCCATGCCTTGTCTCTTATTGATCCCACATGCACACTTGCAACAAGCACTCTGTTGCGCTGGAATTGGATGCCTGTATTTCTCAACGGCGGGTTTGTTAGGAGTAACAAAATTCAAAGGATCAGATTCTGAGTTCAAGGAGTCATTGGTTTTTTCAGTAGTGTTCTCCTTGTTCTCATCTTCTGCTACTTTACCTGCACTTGAAGTAGAAACATTAGTATTTTCAACCTGAATACCTCCTGACACAAATCTGGCTGGTTTGCCATATTGAATATGTGCCTCTCTGTCAATTTCTTCCTGAGTCATAGGGATGAATGTGTAGTTATGATTGAAAGGTGGTGGAACACTATCATACCCTAGACCCTTGTTTTGATTATCTTTGAATTTTAACTGGGTTTCAAATAAGGACTCGACTGTCTGACTTGACGCAGTATAATTTTTGAAACTAACATCTGTTTTTCCACACTTAATTTTCAAAGTGTCAAGTTCTTTAGTTACAGCATCAAGTTGTCTCTTAATATAGTCATAATTTTCACACTTGTTGCTATACTCTTCCTGAAGCTTCCTAAAGTCTTTGGTTTTTGCTTCTAATTCAGCCTTCAGGGGTTTCTGTCCTTTTATAAGTTGATATCCTTCGTATTTTAGGTCCTCGACTTCCCTTTTTAGCAAATCATTATGTTTACGAAGAATTTTAATCGTATCTTCACAAGATGGAGTACATGAAACTTCATTGGCCGGAATGTTTGTAGAACTCATTGTTTTCCACATTTCAAAGCATCAAGCTCTCCAGTTATAGCAGCAAGACTAAGTTGATTTAGATCTTTTGTCTTCTTGATGACAGCCACGTTCATATCCCACGATTTCGGAAGTGAATTTAGTAGCTTTTTGTTTATCTCGGACTTAGTCAAGAAGATCCCAGCTATATTCATCTCAGTAGTAAGTGTAGTAAATCGCTGCAACTGAGTTTCCAGGGTTTCTCCAGGGATATAATTGAACATGTTGAAATTTTGTCTTAACATCTCCTGACGGCTCTCTTTCATGTCTTCAATTCCCTCGTAGACCTCAAAATCCATTAAAAGCACAACTCGAAGCTAAAATAAAACTTAAACGGCAAACTAAAATTTAAAAATGCCCTTTGACTATGAACCTCAAAAGTCAAACTTAAAAAGTCAAACTTAAAAGTCAAACCGAAAAGCTAAATTTGAAAATTTAAAAATTAAACAAAAAAGTCAAAATTTAAAGTCAAAGGTCAAACTTGAAAGTCAAAGTCAAAATTTTAAGGTCAAAAGTAAAAAATAATAGTCAAAAATTAAAAGCTATTATTTATTTTTTTTATATTATTATAATTATTATTATTTATTTTTTTTATATTTTGGATGAAAAAGGAATTTAAAAATAAAAGAAATTGAGTTTTTGGGTTAAAAATATAAAAAATACGAATTTGGAACCGAAAAAGATGCTTTATGAATTAAATTCGGAAGGAGGATGTCATCTAGCAATGTAGTTGAGTTGGTAAGGGCTTGGCTTAGTTGGCAGGAGACCCGAGTTCGATCCCCGACACCTCTAAAATTCCGACTGCCCCTTTCTTTTTAATATGAGGCTACGAAGATGCCTGTTGGTCGAGACCGAGGCTGCTGAGCAAACACGTGCGAGGTGCGAGGCGAGGAGGCGATGCGAAGATGAGGTGCGAACCGGAAACCCTGAGCCGTACACATGCGAGCCGTAAACTCCGAGGGCCATAATCTCGGACCGTAAACCGCAGGCCGTACACGTGCGAGGACTCAGACCGTAAACCCTCTGACCGCGAACTCGTCGGACCGCAAACTCCTCGGAAACCCTAGCTGCTGGCCGTACACGCCGCCACCCCCTCGCTGGTTACGACCAAAAACAACGTTTTTTCGACTTTGAAGCTCCAAAACTCGATCAAAAACCCCCTTTTATCAAAAACACGAAGAACAACCCCCCTTATTTTGCCAAGATCTATCCAAAAAACGCAAGAATCCTTCAAAAATAAGATCAAATAAGCTCCAGATCTGACAAAATTGACTGATACAATCCAAGCTCTGATACCAATTGTAAGTCCCCAAAATGCCTGTGTATCAATCAGATCCGTTTGATGGTGCGGAATCCCAATCAAACGAATGATGTCAGATCAAATAGAAAAGAATAATAATAATAATATGAATCTTCAATGTATTGAATAGATTGGAATGATGCTCCTTTACATGAGATTCACACACACACATAAGCTCCTCTATTCTCTTCTGTTCATCAATCTACTCCTCACCCCTTACACCTATATTTATACATAAGAAACATGGGCTTGGTGAACATGGGCCGTGAATGGGTTTACGACTGTAAACCTGTTCATGGCCGTAAACACAACCGTAAACACGTGTACAGCCGTAAACACCAAACTGTTTACGATCCAAGACAGAAAAATACATTTTTCTAGAAAAGTAAAGTATAAATCATATTTTGACCCAACAATTAGATTATAATAATTACGATTTTGCCATTTTCTCACCAAAAAAGACAAAAAAAACCAGGATTTTTACATATTTAATAAGTATTCATATGTTTAATAACTATGAATTTGGAGTTCCACTACTAGAGAAACCACCTTTTATGACGCGCAATGCGTGTCATAAAATGCTCAGACGACACGCAAATGCGTGTCAAGGAAGGCCCTATCATAACGAAAGACGACACGCTTTTGCGCATTGTCTATTTATGACACGCATTTACGACGCTCATTTACGACACACGATGCGTATCACGGAAGACTCTGTCATAAAGGAAGACGACACACATTTGCATGTCGTTACCTTACAAAACGTGTTTAGGACACACATTGCGTATCGTTATAGCCCCTATCATAAATGAAGATGACATGCATTTGCGTGTCATAAACTTCAACAACCATTTATGATATGCATATACGACGTGCCTTTACGATACTCTTTTATGCATAATACAAAAATATAGAACCAAGTATATACCACAACAATCAATTTCATCCAATAACATCATGACAAAAAATTTTAATACATTGATATTAAAGGGATCTGATTGTACATTGTTATTAAGAGGTTTTTCTTAACTATATAACCTAATACTATATTGCTATAAAGGGGCACCTTCTTGTTTCAGACACCATGTCATAAAAATCCTCCGTATCATTAGTTTGGCACATGGTGTACTGGGCTGCTGTTCACCGGACATGGATGGCAAGTAATGACTTGAACATTAGTTGAAACAAAAAAAGCTATTATTGATCGCAGAATCAAGTTTAGCTACAAATGAAAATCCTACATTCATGGATTTCAAAATACATAATTGTTTTCAGTTGCAAGAACCTTTCCCCAGCTGCTCTAAAGGTGTGACGCACTTTAGCAAGATCAAAAGCATAACCACCATGTGACAATGACAATGAGGACCCAATTTCCTGAAAAGTAACATGTATAAATCATGAAAATGAAAATAAATATAAATATAAAAGATAGAAAAAGAAAAGCAGTTGTTGCCTTGCCTCGGTAACTCTTGAGATGCAGATGCATATTATTATTATTATTATTATTATTATCATCATCATCATCATCATCATCATCATCATCATCATGATCATCATGATCATGATCATCATTATCATTATCATTATTATTATCATTATCATTATCATTATCATTATTATTATTATTATTATTATTATTATTATTATTATTATTATTATTATTATTATTATTATTATTACCAACACATGAAATAGGCACCACTAGAGGTCTAAAGTAAATCAAGGCAAAAATCATTTGACTAAGGAACTAATACTAAGTATACATAACAGATGACATGTACAGGTGGAGAGCACATGAAATGAAATGCAATTATTTTGCATTCCATGCCATGCATTGCATGCATAAGCTAATGATCAGACATCACGAGTTACAAACCGGAAAATCTAACTGCTTAAGAAGCATTACAACCTCCGCTCTTGCTTGTATTGATACAAATTCAGAAGAAACCTTATCCTGAAAGACAATATGCACAATATTGTTTTCTATTTATTCTTGATAATAAGTATATGCCAAACGGTTATATAAGGACTTGAATAATATTATCAGAAATAAATTAATGATGAATGTACCCGAAGAGTGTTAATGATAACTTACATTACTTCTTTAGATGCTTTCTTACAATCTTGGAATGAGGAGTCCCCATATGCCTGGTGAAAGTTCAACGTACATATCAAAAAGATAAATGAATTGCATGGGTTCATAAGCATCTGATATGACAAAACACAAAAGAAAGAAAAGTTGATCAAATAACCTTAAATATTGTCATGGCTCCAGTGTAGAACCTCAATGCATCACCATATACGTCAGATTTGATGCATTTTCCAAGCGTAGTAGGAAGATCGTATATAAACTGCTCAACACAGGTAATGAGTAGTGAATCAATATGTGTATATATATATATATATATATATATATATATATATATATATATATATTATGTTATGTTTTGCTTTCCATGTCACTCTTCATTATTCAAAGTGGCTTAGAGATGTAAATAAGTAATAACATCCCCATGTTAGTAATTTCAGAGATGTAAATATAATTTCAATAACCTATGAATTCTTCAAGGAAATATAAAACCTTTTCTCATTTGTTGCTTCTTTCAGAATAGTAAACATGTAGATGCAATGTCTTCTACTGCTTGTAGCATTCATTTCCACATGAGTTCACAAGTTAATCAAACAACTTTCACAAGAGAGAGAGATAGAGAGAGAGAGAGGGCGGGAAAACAAGTCTCTCCAACAGATTTGTTAGCTATCCCACTCTGCATTACCAAGGTTAAGAAGTAAATGATAATTGAATATTTAGTTTTCTTAAATAGAAGTTTTGAATTAGGAAAACTTAAGGTAAAATTCTGATCTTACACATAGTACTTTTAATGCTTCTTCACCATCTAGTATTAGGATCTGTACAAGCTTAATTATCTTTCAAGCTGATAGGGAAATGAAACAAATTAGAAGATTCCATATGAAAGATATTGAAAATTACTTCTGTTACTCTAGACAAAAATATCCTATGTGATTTATGCTCTTTAATTTTTATGTTGTCCTTGGATAAATCAAAAGGTCCCTACAAGAAACACTCCTAGTTGCAATTATAAAACAGAGTTGAAGAGTAGAGATGAGAGACACAAAAGATAAGATCATTTGCTAACCATACTCTGTCCATATAAATTTCCACCTGCATGTATATCGGTATAATTAAATTGAATCTAGTTAAGGATTCTTGGAAACAATGTCTCATATTCTAGTTCTAACAACATGATAAAAATAGATTTATTATACCATTGAAAGTTTGATTTTGTAAGAAGTTGCTTCACCACAAAAGTTTGTAGCATCGAACAGTTCATCTACCACTCTTGGTAATAGTCCCTTCTTAAGGTTGTCAGCTTCTAAAATGTTGGCTCCCTGTTAAAAAAGTCAAATATGGACTTCATTTTAAACAAGTGTTATTGAAACATTGTATTTTACTCAAATGCACATCACCTCCATAGTAAAAGTCTTCCCTGCTCCTATCTGTTAAAGTGCATAAGAGAATTCATTAATATCATATTAAAGGTGAGGGATCTCTTTCAAATCTATTTGAACAATAGAGATAGCTAATGGAAAAGCATATAACTAGCAAAAAGGCTTCAATACAGTTCTTATTTAGCTTCTTTAATAGTGATACAATCACAGAACAAATTATTGGAGCTGATTGAATCGGTAATAGCAATAACCAGATAACACTAACACTCACAACATAGTTATAACAAAGTTCAACTTCAAACTATTGATAAGGTTAGGTACTCTCATTTGTCATGTGTCTCTTAAAATAAAGTTGAACCGTACATAGTTAACTCATAAGATTAGATGTGATACATACCTGTCCATATGTGAGCTCAGGTAGAAAAGAAAATTAGATACTAAAGTGAGCCAAATGAGCCTAAAAAATAAGATTCTTCTATCTTGGACATACAAGCTGAAAGTAGAGCTTATGTTAGCTGTGTGGTGGGGTACTCAAGCTGATGAAGCTTTCCCTGAAGCATGGCATTCAGATGCAGCTTTTGTTGGTGGAGCTAATGCTCTTTCTAATATCTGTTCAAAAGTGTATCATTCACCTAAGATATGAAAGAAAAAACAAAATCAGAAAAAAAGAATATTGGTGACAGCAGCGCAAGCCATGGTGACTGGTAGAATTGACAAACTACAATACCAATAATTAGGAAACACAAAAAAATTACTAAAAAAAAAATTGACAAAACCCTAACCCTTTGATTTCAATTTCTTGGCCCTGTGAGTGGATGACGATCATCGATTGACTTGCAAGCGATCCTCGTAGGCGCCATGGAGCTCTCAACGGACATCATCGATGTCATCCTTGTTAATCAGCTTCCGCATCGTGATTGACTTGCAAACGAACTGTTGGTGTGTGGTTTTATGAGTGACAAGATGCGTCACACTAAATTGAATTGCGCTAACATCTTCCATTGGTCGCCCGAGGATGGTGTTGGAGAGCTGCAAACGGTGATGGTGGATGAAGTGTTGGTCGATAAGGCATGTACATCGTCGTCGTGCGAGGCCTGAATAGTCGATGTGGTTCGGAGGTAGTGGATGTGGGTATCAAGCGGAGTTTTAGGGATTCTTTTGATTGAAGAGGGTTTTAAGAACTTCAAAAATATGAAATTATTGATCTTGTACACATCAAATACCAATTCGGAAAAATCGCATATCAGGAAGTCAAAAATATGATTTCAGGAACTTCACAACTAAAAATCACATATTAGGAACCCACACAATGCTTTTAGGGTTTCTTTTGATCGAAGAGTATTTCACAACATATGAAGAAGAAGGAGGAGAGGATTAGGCGGGGTTTTTAATTTTTTGGTATTTCATTCCCCCTTGGCAAATAAAAAATTGGAGAACGCGCCTTCATGAAAAAAATTATAAACCGACAGTTCTACATGACACACTCTTTTATGGTAGGTGCCCTTCGTGTTTTTAATTTTTTTTATTAGACACTAATTTTAGGGCTCGCATAAATGCGTGTCCTCTATCCTTCATATTCTGGAAAGATGACATTAGTTTTTAGGGCACGCACAAATGCGTGTCCTCTATCAATGTGTGTCATTGTTTGCACGTCATTAAAGGGCTATTTTCTAGTAGTGTTCTTAACTTTTCTTGTTCTCCTTTGAACCACTCCCTATATATATATATATATATATATATATATATATATATATATATATATATATATATATATAAAAGGGAGGATTCAGTTGAGAAAAAAAAAGTTGAGAACAAATGCATGAATCTGGGCCACTCAATTTCAATCTGTCGCTTAAGCGCTCCAGCGTACCGGGCCGATGGAAAAGATCATATTCATTTATAAATACACTTATATTTATATTCATATATGACCCCATCCTTCGTCGGCCCGGTACGCTGGAGCGTTTTGCAGCAAAAATAAATGATTGACCAATAATGACTCACCCATTTGATGGGTTTTGAGCATTCTAACACTCCTATGGTGTACATGCAACCCTATAAACCTTGGATCTATGTTTTCTCTATTACACATGCAAATATTCAATATTGCAAGGTTTCATCCTAACTAGCATAATATGAAGTATATATAATACAAGAATATAGTAGAATGACATATATTTTGATGGAGCTTGTGGTCTTGAACCTTTAAGAGTTTAGTGCCCAAAGTGTTGCACCTCAAATGGTTCACACAACACCAAGAACCCTTGGAATAACTTGAGAATAAGGATACTAGCACGAAAATCGGTTTTGCCCTCTTGTGTACATACACTATGTCACACGCTTGTAAAAAGTAGTTTTCCCTTTAACACTATCATTATCAAAATACAAAATTTGATTTTAAAGAAAGTAGGAGAATATCAGGGAAAATAACATATGCCTCAACAGTGAAGACTGCTGACTAAGGCGAAGGAATCATAGACTCCAGGAGAGTATCGAATGAACGACACGCCTGGGTCAGTCTATCAAAAGGAGACACAGACCCCAGACTGTATCAAATGAAAGACACAACTAGAAAGGTCTAAAACAGTGAATACAGACCCTAGACAGTATCAAATGAAAGATACAACTAGTACAGTCTAAAACAGTGAATACAGACCCTAGACAGTATCAAATGAAAGATACAGCTAGTACGGTCTAAAACAGTGAAGACAGACCCCAAACAATATCAAATGAAAGATACCACTAGCAAGGTCTAAAACAGTGGATACATACCCCAGACAATATCAATTTAATGATACGTCTAGTAAGGTCTAAAAAACAGTGTAATTCTAGGTGTGTATACTCGAGGTGTGTATTTTCTAGGTGTGTATATTCGAGGTATGTATTTCTCGGTGTGTATTTCCAGCATACAGTGTTAAACATCATTACCTTAAGGCCATGAATTATAAGGTAACATGGAGATACTCGTAACCATACTAATCGACACTAGAGTACTTGACGCCATGCAAGCGTCGATGTGAAAATGACATTTGTCACCCCTTGGCTTGGTAGGCCGTGGACTGTAGCTAGCAGTCAGGGTGCGGGGGTGTCAATCCCGTATAGATATATACACACAATGTACGCTCTCCTTACAAGAGACTCTGGTTACCAACTAGACAACGGAGAAGGCCGTGTCTTGAAGATGTATCCCAAATAGTGAATTCTGATGAAAGTGCTGGACTAGCAATAGAGACTCATAACTGAACCGACCGATGTGAAAACCGGTATGTCTATACATGTACTCATGTTATATAACTGATGATCAAACGACCTTCAGATGGATATCTGATCCCACCAGACCACATCTCAACGAAGAAAAGGAAATAGGGTGAACTAGCCTTCCTAAGTCCTTTAATCATTATTTATATAACTATACAAGTACAGGCATACCTTTAACTAAGTGGAAGCGTATCATGAAATAAAAACATATCATGAAGTAGAAGCGTATCGTGAAGTAGAAACATATCGTGAAGTAGAAGCGTATCGTGAAGTATAAGCGTTAACAAGTATAAGTGAAGTAGAAGCGTTATCAAGCAAAAGCGTATCGTGAAATGGAAGCGTTAACAAGAAAAAGCGTTAACAAGGTAGTAGCATTTAACTACGTAGAAGTATAACGAAGAAATAGTATTTAAAAAGTAGGAGTACAAAAACATGGAAGAAAACTTTGATGAAAACTTTGGAAAACATTTATATTTAAGAAAATCATGACTTGGTATTCTTTTGTGAAATATGTTTGAAAACCTTTCATAAACAAGTTTTGGAATGAAACTTTGATAAAACATTTTGAGTAAAGAAATCCTTTGTTTAAAATACTGCTGTAACAGGATCTGAAGTAAGACATACAACGTGGAAAGCGATTTGAGAATAGATTTGAACAAGTAAAGATGTTTTGGAAAACCATTTGCAGTATCATACTCGGTAAACAGTTGACAGTGTAAGAAATCCTTGTGCATGCGGGTTATCAATCACATGTTATTGATACGATAACTGGCATGTTTAACTTGTATTCCCCCCATAAAAACATGTAAAAACATTTATAACGGTTCATTCAGGGGTATGAACTCACCTGTTGTAAGTGGATCGAACGAAGGTGCCGGTTGGGTGCTCGGTGTCAAGTAAAGACTTGAACACACTTAGTGACCTATTAACATATGATAACATATGTTTACATACAATTAGTACATATAATACTAATTTAACAAGTATACGCATCCTAAAGTGCGGAAAACACATTAATTAAGTGCTAGGGGTGTCCCGGGTAACATTTGAGGGTGTGTATGGCTCGGATAAGGAGTTTACTCTCCTAAAACTCACTTTATGTGAGTTCACGGTTGGGAGGCCACATCCCCCATGAGTTTACAGTCGTAAACTCATGGGAGGAGTGTTTTTGATATCTTTCAAGTTCCATGTGGTTTTAGAAATGGTTTTAAGAAATTGTACAAGGCTATAGGGGTGTTTAACGGTCCAAGAGTTTACTCCCTTGGAGTTTACGGCCCAAAGGCCACTCCTTGGGAGTTTACGGCCGTAAACCCTATGGTTTATGGTAGTAAACTCTCATACACCCCATTCCTTGATTTCTAGGCCTTTGGTTTAATTCTAACAAATTCTAGTAAGGGTATAGGGCTCTTTAGGGGGCTTAAACTCCCATTTTGCATGGTTTAGGGGAGTTTATGGCCTAAGCACATGCTTGGGCCGTGAACTCTATTTCACCCCTCAAATGTTTGTGTTTAATTGTTCGAAACTCGAAATAGAAAGCCCCTAAGCCATATCTTAAGTCTAAATGTGATTTGGAAGTGATTTTGATGCTTGATTTGCATATTTTGAGGAGTTTACGGCCTAAGAATGCTCTTGGGCCGTAAACCCTCTTTCAAGCCCCTAAACTTGTTGGTTTGAGGTTCAAACACTTCTAGGCTTATTCCTAAATTAGTTTCCAAGATTAAAGGAAGGACATTTGGGACATTTGGCCTCATTTAAGGGGTTTACGGCTTAAGGAGGGTCTTAGGCTGTAAACTCCTCTCTCACAGCTTTCTTGAACGATTTTTGGGTTAAAACAACACTAAATAATGTCTAGAACAAGTTAGGGTAGAAGATCTTACGTTTTGGAGGCGGAAACTCGCGGAGTTGAGACGAAATCGAGCTTGATGAGAGAGAGTAGAGAGAGGAAATGGGTTTAGGGTGGTAAAAAGCTTCAATGGAGTGTCCAACTCCCTATATATATGCCCGAAGTGTTGTACCCGGTATACGACTACCCGATACTAGTGTTTAACGAGGTTTAAACTTTTTACCCGGTTAAATGGTCGTAATAAAAATTAACTTTTTCCAATTAAATGGAAATGTAAATTACGTGTTTTTATTTATTTTATCACGAAGATAACAACATAAAATATAAATAAATAAAACATTTATTTATTTAACGACCTCAAATTAACGGAACTTTTATAAAATAGAATATTCCGTTAACGGAAATGGGGTAATATAACGGAATAAACTTTGGGTTGTCACATCATCCCCCCGTTAGAGGGAATTTCGTCCCGAAATTCAGGTTTAGGCTAGGAAGTAGGTATGAATGACCGAGTAGAGGCAGGAGGGTACTTCCTATTCAGTTTGTCCTCGCACTCCCAAGTGAACTCTGGCCTGTGTTTGTCATTCTAACAAACCTTCACCTATGGGATGCGGATTCCGTCTCGTGCAGTTAGCGATTTCCTACAGGTATGTCTACGAAGTTAAGGTTCTCAATGGTTTCTATCAAGATGAGTGGGATACAAAGTGTGACGTCAGGCAAGCACTTGTCAAGTCTAAGTAGTGGGTCGATCTGGGGTGAAGCTTGTGGAATATCTGAAGTAGTAGTGGTCTGACGAGGGTTGGACCAATCTCCGTAAAGGATCTCGGATGGTCCAAAGCTCTCGGAAGGGTAGAGCTTTTCAGTACTTAGAACATAGTGTACTTCTATGGCAAGATCACCACTGGTGTGATCGCCATTCCGAAGTTCCTAACGTTCTTTCTCATACCGGAAGTGTAGTCCTTCAGGTTGGTTCTTAGGAAGCTCGGGTTGTCCTTGGTTTTGCGTTTCCTGTCAATTGGCTTTTAGAGACTTTCTAGATCATCGGATGGATTGCGTGTCTACGGGTACTTGTTTGCTGCAGAGTGGCTATCTCAATCTTGTGCAAAATGGTCCTACACTAACGAATCTTGAGATATTCCTAATGGAAACCCTCAGGGTCGGGGAGATAGGATTTCACCAGATGAGTGTTGGACTATCTCAGGAGGTGGTTCTACTATTTCTGCGCGAGATAGTATTCTTGGCTGCGGAGGTTATCCTGTGGTTCTCGGTATTCTAGTGTTCGCTTCAGAGAATGCAGTCTATCGTCTACAGGGCGACAGTGACTTCCTCCACGCGAGAGGGCGGAGGGTTCTAGGCGATACTCGTCGGTAACAGGGTGGACGAACTGCCTGAGTAGTGTGAGCATCTTCAGTAACTACTCTTCCGAAGGTTCTGAGTTTTCTCGGTCTAGGTCAAATCTAGTGAGTATAGGGTTCCATCACTCGGAACTTTAGTCTCCTCTTCCACTCTTCTCAGAATTTAACATCATCGCAGCTTTCAGATTTTTGGGATATCTGCCGAGATGCTTATTTCGGGGGATTATGTGTGAATGGATGGTCGTAGTCAATGTCCTTGACTCTTACGACTCAAATCTCTTTACTAACTGAGGGTGTTAGCTGCTATGTTGGCTTAACCGGGATGACAACAAATTTCGGATTTGTGGTCATTATAGTAGCTCAACCCGCAGTGGTTCTCTTGACTCTAGCTCCTATTCTATGGAATAGGATGAATGATTTTACTATGTGGTTCGTGGTAGAACTCATACTCGGCTTAACCACTAATACTTGGTGTATGCGAGCCGTACATAATTGAGGTCGGCAGGATGTTCAGTTGTGCGGCTCCACCCCAGACCCACAACCCAACGAGGAACAGGGAGTAGGGAGGAAGCACACATCTTAAATCTTTTTGATCTCAATTAAATACCACCTTTATGCATATACCCAGTTATAGTGGTCAGTCCCATGAGTTCTATCCTCTGGGTTCACGAACCTGATTGCGAGGTGCGAAGGGTCTTTCTGGGTTTCTACTGAGTATGCTTCGGGTGGTTATCGTCTTCTGGAATCTCTGTAGTGTCTTTCGCTTCAGTTTCTATCTGTCTAAAAAGGGTTGGTTAACAGCGTGCGGTACCCCTCTCCTGGGTACTTCGGAAGGTTTTGAGATAAGAGGGATGGCTGACTGATCGCATTAGGCTTTATTATTTTTATTTTGTTTAGGTTCGGAAGAACCTTAATTTGCCGAATGGCTATGGAGAGAGTTCTTTTTACACAACACTAAGGATTTACACATGGTTGCACGAAGTCAAACCATGATCAATAGAGGTGTCGAAGTTGTCATACATCGACATGACATAGAATGAGGATTGATAGGGTCATGCGCCGAACAGGCACACAAGTTCTAGGCGTCTCGGGTTTCGTCCTGTGTATCACTGCCGCAGATACTTGGACCGATAGAGTTGACGCGGAACTATAGAGAGTCCTAAGTATTTCTGAGTAAAGTACCTTTTTATGAATGGATTCTTACGAGGCATTTCTATAATTGCCTCACATATACTAGTCATGTATAATTAAGGTGGGGACGACTGTTAACTGAGCAACTCCGCCTTAAATCCACAACCAAACGAGGAACAGGAAATGAGGCGGCCTTCACTCACTCTAGGTCTATCCATCTCAATTATACATGGTCGTAACGTATATTTTTAGCCATTATAGTTTTACCTAATGAAATTTTAAATTTTATATCAGTGCTGCGACTTTTGCCTTAACGGGGAAATAATTACATTTAGAGTTAGCCTTTTAATGTTCTCGGTTAGTTATCTGAGATCGAGAGACGTACCAAAATCTACCGGTTTCCTTGATGCTTTTCCCTAAGCATTATAGTCAGACTCCTCCTATGTCCTTGTCTTTTCCTTCGGTTGGGCAATCCTTCTTGAAGTGTCCAATATCACCACATAGACGGCAAACTGGATTGGCCGCCACATTGGTGGTTGATGTAATAAACTCAACCGGGGTTCTGTAGACGCGAGCAGTATGCCCCATCATGTGGCACCTAGCACAATAGAGCTCCCGGCATACACCATGATGAGGGTAGCTACACTTGCTGCAGTGGGGAAGGTTTCCTAGGTATGGTCTCCTAGGTGTAGGGATGGAAGGGTTGGCAGGGATATTGACTGTCTCAGCTCGTTGCCCTTCGGAAGGCCCTTGAGCCGAGGTACTTCCCTCCTCGATCTTGAGTTTTCTCTTCAGTGGATTTGGTTGAGGTTCTTGGGTGGCTGGGTATGCAGGTGTTGGTTGCTGCTGTCCATTGCTAGGATCGGAATTCCCGATAGGGCCCTTGCTAACATTGGCGTTGTTAGCATTCAGGTGAGCCATGACAGCTGCTACGGCTGCCGAGACTGCAGCTTGGAACGTAGCTTCATCGAATAGGTGAGTAGGTTTCTTGCTTGCGGACTGGTTACGCTTCTTCGAAGGCATGGTTTTCCTACATGGAAAGGAACACAAGATAATGAGAGACGATGGCTAACCCTGGACATATATGTCCTGACTGTATTAGGCACAAATTTTTCCCGTGCATCGGATATTGGCTGTCTGAGTGTCAACCTACATCCCTATGATGTAGTCCTGGTATTCAAGGTAGGAGTATGAGTATCGGAAAAGCCATAAGATGGGAATCGTTCATACTAAGTTGCCTTTATACTGGGAAAGGTTCACTCTCCGGCTTGGAGAGTGAACCTTATGGCTAAACACTCTAAAATAGAGGTGTTAGGATCCGCTCTAAACGTGTTACTGGTGACGGGACAAGGCGATTTACCTAACACATAGCGTGAGTAGTGTAACCACTAACTCACTAAATTGTATTATTTTATGGGTATATTAGCGTGACGAACACGAGGAAAAGACACTTCTCAGGTTCCATGTACTGGTTCCCTCTGTCTCCCTCGTATCCCTGACTGGGACCGGCGTTGGTTTCCTTCGGGTAGTTACCTAGGGTTCTTTTCTCGTGAAGACATAGTGAATTTCTACTCCGCCTTACTTCCGAATCCGACTCTGGGTGTCATCGCTCCAGGATGGATGACTGGAAATCTCGGAAGTTTAGGCGAATCTCTCACTGATGTCCCTAAAAGATATAGGCACTTGGTGATTTCAATAGTCTCGACCTAGTTCATTTATTTTCGAACTGGAAATATTCTCAATGAACCTCTTCTGGGTCTGAATCAACTCTTCTGCCGAGTACTGAAGTGGATAGGGTTTTCTACAGGGTTCGTGTGAGAATGGAAATGTCTAAAGAATCCTAAGAGATTATTAACATTTCACTAGGTGATCCATATCGAGTCCTGCTACAATTACACAGGGTATACAAATCATATATAGCTTAGATCCGATAGGCCTTCGAATATGTAATACTACTCTATATCCACATCCCAACGAGGAAAAGGAAGTAGCGAGAAACCACACATTCTGAGCCTATGGGATCCTTATTATATATAACCTTGGGAGTATACTCTCTGTAATTGTAGGTATATCAATAAGGATCTTTTTAGTTCTTCACACAAGGTTGTCCATGGATCCTAAAATACCCCTATGGTATTTTAAATTTCTTGTTTGTTTCTTATCTTCTGAATATGATTTTGGGATTAGTGTGAGTCTTTTAGTATACTAAAATACTCCCATAGTATTTTAAACTTTATGTTTGGCTCTAGCATTCCTAGTTGGTAAGTTTCAGACCTGTTGAAACACCACTATCACTCCCAAGCACACGTTCATCGCATCTCGAATAAATGTAGTTGATCAGGTTACATTTATTCCAGCTTACGATTACATAACTGCCCAGGTTTGACGGTAATGCTCAACATCTGAAGACTTTTATTCTTGTTCGTCTTGTGATACTTGTGTTCGAGTGTTTAGATTTTGGATGTTCTTATACTTTGGTAAAATATGGTTAAATTTTAAAGTATAATTCTTGGTCAGAGTGTTTTATCCCTAAGTATTTATAGACTGTATATCTTTTATGAATTGATATACTTAGCTCACTATAAACAACGCTCTAATATCAATCTGTCACACCCCAAAACCGAAACGACGGAAACGTTCTGGGGTTGATGATGTCATGTCAAGTATCACAACATATGCAGTATAGTAATCAAAGTACAACAACCATTGCATTAATAGTAATAGTTTTACATGGTTTACAATACATAGAATGTCAAAGTAATACAAGTAATAGTATAAGTGCAGCTTGGTACAAAAAAGTCTTCATCAAAAGCTCCGGGGATGTACCTGTCTATTGCTGACCTGAGAATACAAGTTATTTGAAAGAGAGTATCAACATTTTTACAAATGCTGGTGAGTTCATAAGTATTTAGTGTCATTTTATCCAAATAACTTTATATATGTAGTAGTAGTTTAGAATCAAGGGTGCATTAGAGTCCTTTCCAGAAAATCCAATATTTTGTTAAATAAAAGTAGTCTTCTACCAAGACCTGTCAAAGTTATGTTGTAAAAAGTAGTTTTCCCTTTAATACTATCATTATCAAAATACGGAATTTGATTTTAAAGAAAGTAGGAGAATATCAGGAAAAATAACATATGCCTCAGCAGTGAACACTGCTGACTAAGGCAAAGGAATCATAGACCCCAGGAGAGTATCGAATGAACGACAGGCCTGGCTCAGTCTATCAAAAGGAGACACAGACCCCAGACTGTATCAAATGAAAGATACAACAAGCAAGGTCTAAAACGGTGAATACAGACCCTAGACAATATCAAATGAAAGATACAACTAGTACCGTCTAAAATAGTGAATATAGACCCTAGACAGTATCAAATGAAAGATATAGCTAGTACGGTCTAAAACAGTGAAGACAGACCCCAGACAGTATCAAATGAAAGATACCACTAGCAAGGTCTAAAACAATGGATACAGACCCCAGGCTGTATCAATTTAATGATACGTCTAGTAAGGTCTAAAAACAGTGTAATTCTAGGTGTGTATACTCGAGGTGTGTATTTTCTAGGTGTGTATATTCGAGGTATGTATTTCCAGGTGTGTATTTCCAGCATACAGTGTTAAACGTCATTACCTTAAGGCCATGAATTATAAGGTAACATGGAGATACTCCATACTAATCGACACTAGAGTACTTGACACCCTGCAAGCGTCGATGTGAAAATGACATTTGTCACCCCTTGGCTTGGTAGGTCGTGGACTGTAGCTAGAAGTCAGGGTGCGGGGGTGTCAATCCTGTATAGATCTATACACACAATGTCCGCTCTCCCTACAAAAGACTCTGGTTACCAACTAGACAACAGAGAAGGCCGTGTCCTGAAGATGTATCCCAAATAGTGAATTCTGATGAAAGTGCTGGACTAGCAATAGAGACTCATAACTGAACCGACCGATGTGAAAACCGGTATGTCTATACATGTACTCATGTTATATAACTGATGATCAATCGACCTTCGGATGTATATCCGATCCCACCAGACCACATCTCAACGAAGAAAAGGAAATAGGGTGAACTAGCCTTCCTAAGTCCTTTAATCATTATTTATATAACTATACAAGTACAGGCATACCTTTAACTAAGTGGAAGCGTATCGTGAAATAAAAACATATCGTGAAGTAGAAGCGTATCGTGAAGTAGAAACATATCGTGAAGTAGAAGCGTATCGTGAAGTATAAGCGTTAACAAGTATAAGTGAAGTAGAAGCGTTATCAAGCAAAAGCGTATCGTGAAATGGAAGCGTTAACAAGAAAAAGCGTTAACAAGGTAGTAGCATTTAACTACGTAGACGTATAACGAAGCAATAGTATTTAACAAGTAGGAGTATAAAAACATGGAAGAAAACATTGGAAAAACTTTATATTTAAGAAAATCATGACTTGGTATTCTTTTGTGAAATATGTTTGAAAACCTTTCATAAACAAGTTTTGGAATGAAACTTTGATAAAAAATTTTGAGTAAAGAAGTCCTTTGTTTAAAATACTGCTGTAACAGGATCTGAAGTAAGACACACAACGTGGAAAGCGATTTGAGAATAGCTTTGAACAAGTAAAGATGTTTTGGAAAACCATTTGCAGTATCATACTCGGTAAACAGTTGACAGTGTAAGAAATCCTTGTGCATGCGGGTTATCAATCACATGTGATTAATATGATAACTGGCATGTTTAACTTGTATTCCCCCCATAAAAACATGTAAAAACATTTAGAACGGTTCATTCAGGGGTATTAACTCACCTGTTGTAAGTGGATCGAACGAAGGTGCCGGTTGGGTGCTCGGTGTCAAGTAAAGACTTGAACACACTTAGTGACCTATTAACATATGATAACATATGTTTACATACAATTAGTACATATAATACTAATTTAACAAGTATACGCATCCTAAAGTGCGGAAAACACATTAATTAAGTGCTAGGGGTGTCCCGGGTAACATTTAAGGGTGTGTATGGCTCGGATAAGGAGTTTACTCTCCTAAAACTCACTTTATGTGAGTTCACGGTTGGGAGGCCACATCCCCCATGAGTTTACGGCCGTAAACTCATGGGAGGAGTGTTTTCGATATCTTTCAAGTCCCATGTGGTTCTAGAAAGAAATTGTACAAGGCTATAGGGGTGTTTAAGGGTCCAAGAGTTTACTCCCTTGGAGTTTACGGCCCAAAGGCCACTCCTTGGGAGTTTACAGCCGTAAACCCTATGGTTTATGGTAGTAAACTCTCATACATCCCATTCCTTGATTTCTACGCCTTTGGTTTAATTCTAACAAATTCTAGTAAGGGTATAAAGCTCTTTAGGGGGCTTAAACTCCCATTTTGCATGGTTTAGGGGAGTTTACGGCCTAAGAACATGCTTGGGTCGTGAACTCTATTTCACCCCTCAAATGTTTGTGTTTAATTATTCCAAACTCGAAATAGCAAGCCCCTAAGCCATATCTTAAGTCTAAATGTGATTTGGAAGTGATTTTGAGGCTTGATTTGCATATTTTGAGGAGTTTACGGCCTAAGAATGCTTTTGGGCCGTAAACCCTCTTTCAAGCCCCTAAACTTGTTGATTTGAGGTTCAAACACTTCTAGGCTTATTCCTAAATTAGTTTCCAAGATTAAAGGAAGGACATTTGGGACATTTGGCCTCATTTAAGGGGTTTACGGCTTAAGGAGGGTCTTAGGCTGTAAACTCCTCTCTCACAGCTTTCTTGAACGATTTTTGGGTTAAAACAACACTAAATATTGTCTAGAACAAGTTAGGGTAGAAGATCTTACGTTTTGGAGGCGGAAACTCGTGGATTTGAGACGAAATCGAGCTTGATGAGAGAGAGTAGAGAGAGGAAATGGGTTTAGGGTGGTAAAAAGCTTCAATGGAGTGTCCAACTCCCTATATATATGCCCTAAGTGTTGCACCCGGTATACGACTACCCGATACTAGTGTTTAACGAGGTTTAAACTTTTTACCCGGTTAAATGGTCGTAATAAAAATTAACTTTTTCCAATTAAATGGAAATGTAAATTACGTGTTTTTATTTATTTTATCACGACGATAACAACATAAAATATAAATAAATATAACATTTATTTATTTAACGACCTCAAATTAACAGAACTTTTATAAAATAGAATATTCCGTTAACGGAAACGGGGTAATGTAACAGAATAAACTTTGGGTTGTCACACACTAGTGCCCATTTCATGAACTAAAGACCTCTTTATATAGTGTGGAGGATTAGGGTTACGTTCATGTAAACCCTAATACCCATGACCTTTCATTTCCATAGGATCCATGTGTTAAACACTTCATGGACTATCCATGAAAGCTTAGCCCAACCTAAATGAATTTGGCCCATCCTATATATATATATATATATATATATATATATATATATATATATATATATATATATATATATATATATATATATATATATAAGAGTCCACATTTAATTAGTTCCCTTTTGATTACCAAATTAATTAATTCTTGATCAATACTAGTTAAATAATATGATTCCATATTAATATATTAGAACTTATAATATATTAATATAAATCATAAGTATCATTTTTCTCATTTTGTTTATCCAATTGTTCCGATGCCATGCAACCCAAATGGACCATGCCAAATCGGGTCAAGTACATACCCATTATAGTTATGGACATAGACACTAATCCAACGGTCTCCCACTTGGATAAGTCTAAAACTATTATTGCGTCTGACTCCAAAACCCGACTAGCAATCGTAGCTCTTAAAGCCGCTGTCGAACTCTGACCTAGTCAATGACTTGTCCATTAGATAAGGGATCATATATTCCTCCATTCTAGATATCATATGGATTGAGACATGGATTATAATCATTCTCTCTGTCTATTTGTTGTTTCCCGATTTCTGATTTATGACGACTGACTAATTGAACAAATCAAATCAATCTAGACTTGTCCAAGTACTTAGGGTGTCATCACTAAATCATCGAGGGGCCCACAGATATCACTTTTATCCCTCCAAGGGTAAAAACAATGGATAAACTTTGAATCATATGCTTGTTCTACTACTAGTTGAATCATACACAAAGGCACGTTTTATAACATCGAGCTACCAATGCGTTTTCGTACAATCAATGCATAACCAACTCATAGTTAACAACTCATATCTCTAGGTTTGAAGAATATAAGATATTATCGTCTCATGATCACTCGTGATAAAATCTATGAAGTGAGTCAAATGAGCGTGGGTTTAATCCAATACTCGAATCTCATTCCAGGAACACTCATGAATGTTATAACAACTCTTGCTATGTCCAACACCTTAGATATCTACAAACCTAATTCATGACAATCTTGCCTTAATACCTACTTCCAAAGTATTATCGACTATGGATGGTTTGAATAACTTAGTCATCCGGGAAGAATAACCTAGTTATTTTGGAAGTCATAACATGCAAAGTGAAACACAAGAATAATCGAATCCAATATGGTCTCAGAACTTATGAATATAAATAGAACACCTTTTATTTATCACCATATTGATTACACATTATTCATTGCATAATGTTTCAAATAATCAACTTAATACTTGAATTAAAACAATAGTCATGCCATGCAAGCATGCACACTATGTTTTTCCAAACAATAGTTATGCCGTACACCAAGTATGCACACTATGTTTGTATATGATCCTTACTTTTGTGGAATAGATCAATTGAACATAATTTCAATGATTCTCATTTCACAATCCCATATCCTTATCATAAATGTAAGAATTCCAAATTCCTGCCATTTACCGAAATTTGTTAGATTCTAAACTCAAATGCATTGATCATCTTGTAATGACTATGCACAAAGTCACAAAGAATTCGCAACAGATATTTCAAAGTACTCCAATGGAGATCAATTCCATGGAACCGATGTCTCAAATTCAAAGTACATTCCTTTGAACATCCTTCTTGCATTAAGTTTCTAACTTTCTCATAGATTCTTAATATCCAACTCCCAATATGGAAGACATTTCCACATTCCCATTTTAACTATCACTTCTGAACAAGAGTCGCCTCTTTTCAAAATATGTTAATATAGTCCTTTCCAAAATTTTACACCATACTTCCAACTGTCCATGACCAACCAATCTTTGGTAAAACCTCTGATTGTCCTCAACAATTGCTTAATCATTTTAGTCATATCCAATTCTAGACCTTTTCCCAACTTAATGCCCTAGGAATTTGGCAAATTTAGAAAGATTAAATATTATAACACATGTAATTGATCCTATATCCGAAGCATATGGGACATGATTCATGATGTCTCACATAAATACATGATCCCAAACCAGTCTTTTGCTATAATATTTTTAATTTGCCATGTTTTCATAGTTCGTTTATGAAGAGGGATGCCGTAATCATAATTGACTTAAGATGATTAAAATCTCAATCTAAGCTTTTAGAGTTGAAACTTTTGTTTTCTATAATTAACATTGCTAACTTGCAACACTTATCATAATTATCATGTTCCACTAACATGATAATTGTTAGCATAAAACTTATGCTCCTACTAGCTTTGACATGTATCCAGAAATCAGTTGGACTTCAAGAAATCAATACTTTATTGACTTTCTTACCGAAGTTCAGATTTATGATACGAGATGTTTTGATAAAACTTTATCAAAATCATACACCTTTCCTTAGATATCTCACATGTGTGTCTAAACAATTTTAGAACTATGAAAAGGGATGCCGTAATCATAGTCTCAATTGTTTAGACCTTTTCCATTTCTCACAAGTCCATGTTACTGTGCCGGTTAACCACACACGCTCCACTAACGACTTTGAGAATGCAAATATTACAATTGCTATCTACTTAAAATCTACTCAGGGAAAGCGTTTCCTCACCATCATTTTTCATGAATCGGAGAGAAACCTTATGACACTTAGATTTTTTGGAGTATGAGTTCCTATCCATGTGAATTTGTCATAACCATAATCACAAGACAAGGTTAGTGACAAATCCAAACTCATATGGACTGAACTTGTGTAATCTTAAATTCTTGCCACCTGGCAGCACAAGGGCCTGCCATTGCTTCCATGTAGTTATGCAAACAACTAAGAACTTGAAGAACTCAGATGCATAGCCAAGTATAACTGGAATGGGCACAAAAATAAGAATATATCAACATGATAGGTTATAAACCTCAAGTCGTGTGCTAGTGATAAACAACAAGTTGTATTCTTGATTAGTTCTAGAAACTTCTTCAAGATCTTTAAGACTCCCACCGACCTCTTGACATATAATATTCTCTTGTCAAGAATCATTCCTTGACAAAACAAATATTGAAGAGTTAGTACGGATTCTTATCAAGACAGACACTTCACACGATTGGCCTTAGTTGGTCTTTGTTTCTATCTAAAACATCACAACTTACCAATTTCAAATGTACAAGAGTAAGAAAACATTTTACTCTTACATTTGACAAGTGTTATAAACCTTTTTTAAGATATATCACTCAAGTTACAATCTTGGAGCATCTCTCTAAGAATTGTTTTGGAACGAAGTATGATTCATCTTCTTGATTTAACCCTTTCTACAATTCACGATTCCTCTTCTTAGCCAAACAAATGCACTAAGATGTCCTTAGAGAATCAATTGTGATATGGTTTCATAATCACCAAGATAATCATAAACAAGATACTCAAGTACTCTCCCATCTTTTCAGATTGGAGAAACTTTTATCTTTCTACCTAATTTGATTCTTCTTATTCGTTCTATCTTACATTCAAACTTTTCCAATGTACCAGAATTACACTTAAACCTGTAAGTATAACCATATTCACTAAACTTTAGCAAATCATGACGAATATCCTTATCAAACTTTGTGGTGGACCTGACTAGCGCACAACCAAGTGTACCCGATCTCCTAGTCCTTCACTTGACTCACATATGCATGTGCACAAGGAATTAGTCTTAATTTTCCAAAGATGAAAATTCTCATTCATCATACAATACAAGTTGCATGATTACAAGTTTCTATCCAACTAAAACTTGGGTGATGAGAATCTTTCCTTATTTGGTAAATTATGACACTACCACAAACAAAAGAATCAAATCCATATTTCCAATATTGCTAGAAACAGACAACCATTAATTTTTCATAAATGCCATCGCAAGGAGATATAATAAGATAAAACAAAATTTTATTTATTTATAAAATGCGGAGAATTTTTTTTCCTTACAATGCAACTTTAAATGAAAACTATGCTATTACATATTGCCTAGCAATCTATCATAACTCCTAAGCAGCAGCTCAAAAATCTGATCTTCAAATCATGTGATTGAAATCCATCTTCGTGATCAGATTCAACATACTCTTTCTTTAAGTTTTCTTCCCTGTGCTTGATCCTGCCATACATCAAAATGTAATCTAGTCACATTATGTATAAAGAATCAACAATTATAAACTTAATAGAGTTAGATAGTGGACTTACCTGAAGCAGAGTCAAACTTTTGATTCTTCCTTCTTTCAGATCTTTTAGGTAGTTAGGGCAGCTTCGCTTCCAATGTCCTTTCTCTTGACAATGAAGACATACAGACTCTTTGGGAATGGTACATGGGATTGTCATAGACTTAGCCTTTCTCTTTACCATTTGGTCAACCGGGTTGACCATAGACAATCCTTTTCCATTAGGAAGAGAAACCTTTTCCGGACTTCCAATGTTACCTTGAGAGGTAGACCTTCCAATCAAATTTGCTTGACCATTACACCAAATCATTGCGGATTCAGCAGCAACAAGCAAATAAGAAAGATCTATTAGGGTCATGTCGTGATCTTTCACATAATAGTCTTTAATGAACTCACTATATGACTAAGGAAGTGACTGAATAACCTAGTCAATAGCCAACTTCCTTGGGAAATCGACACCCAACACTCTCAGCCTGTCGATATGTGACTTCATCTCTAAGACGTGAGAACACATAGGCCTTCCATCTTTATGTTTCATTACAAGTAGGGCTTAAGTGTTCTTGAACTTTTCAAGTCTTCAAGCTTGTGGGTCAGGGAGAATAATTGGAGGAGGTGGATGAAGAGAAGTATGATTTCCAATATCCAATCGCGGGACATCATCTTCATTAGGAAAACTTGTTCCAAGAGATTTGGGAAGATCATATTTGTCTGATCTAGACATCTACAATGGGAGAAATTCAAGTTAGTTGATTTAAGTCCTTAATGTAACACCCAATCTGAAATATTAAGGCTAGGACCCAACACAATATTTTATAACTCAGAAGAGGGATACCGTAATCCAAGCTATAAAATATTTGAAGGTAGGCGAATGACGATTCACCAATTTCGACCATGAAAAATGAAATAAATTATTAGGTTTTAATTGGATTTGAAACTCCTAGATCTTTTGAGATTCATTGAACTTTTCAATGGCATGTTTAAATCTCGATTGTGCCCTCTCAAGTTTGTGATTGGGATGCTGAGGATCACAAACAAGGTGTGAATAACCATGCAAGTATACTTGGTACTCTTAATTTTTATCACCTAATCGATGTGTCGGTTAACCACATGCGCTCCATTGATCTATGGTAAACCTTAATCCACCCTTTGTCAACCTTGTTAAATCCAAGTTAGTGTTCCGGTTACCCACACACGCTCCACTAACTACTTAAGCAAGGTGCAAAGTGTAATTTTATGGGTTAGCACCAAATTTACATTTTCCTAAAGTAACTAATATTGGGAATTTATAAAAGGTTTAGTTACTTTATATTTATCATTATACTTATAATGAGAATTATAGTCCTTTTCCTACCCATTCGGCTAACGACCCTCCACCGGTCAAGGAAGCGGTGGGTGAGAGTGGACACCCATTAAACTGACATTTTATAGGCAGTAACCTTATACCCCCTTATAGACTCGCTTCGTGAATGAGGCCTACTAACGGTAAGACTGGCTTTGTTCTTATACATATATATAACTATTAACTATTAATATTATAATATTATAAGGGTTGAATTTTAACTTTTAAAATTCTAAGGGTATAACTTGGAATTAAAGTATTCATGAGGGGAAACTTTACAAATTCCAAAACTTGAGGGCAAGTTCTGAACAATTCAAAAAACTTTTCAACTCCATAACTTATGAGTTTAAAATAGTTTTAATGAAAAACTCTTCAAGTTCCATAACTTGATGACAAGTTATGGAAGGCTTTAACATATTTAAAAATGAGTCTCTTCATTTTCATAACTTATGGAAATTTTATGAGTTTTAAAAATTCATAAATGTGACTTTTCATATAACTTGATGACAAGTTACAAAAACATATATTATGAACAACATTTAGATCAATTTGGATCGAAAAAATATTATCACATAATTTTCTATTAATCTAGACTAACTCATAAGAACAAGATAATTCAAATCAAACAATTTTCATGAAATTATCCTAACCATTAAACTAATACATAACATGAATCTCTTGGCAATTATCTTTGAAATTGGATTTGAATGAACATTACCACATCAAAAACAGGTTTACAAGTTCAAAAACAGCTTAGGGTAATGTTCCTAGTCCAATTCCAGCCAAAAAACTCGAATATATGCTGTCAGGGGGTCCAACTCTTCGAGTGCATGAACTAACTTGACGAGTTGGATGAATTTGCACATGAGCTCATCGAGTCCCTCCATGGACTCGTCGAGTCCCCTGTCCAGACATCAAAATTTTCGATTTTTAAGCTTTTTTCAGCAAATTGCATCAAGTATAATTGAAAACAAGTCTAGGCTCTGATACCACCAATGGGTTTCATCATTCTAACACTCCTATGGTGTACATGCAACCCTATAAACCTTGGATCTATGTTCTCTCTATTATACATACAAATATTCAATATTCCCAGGTTTCATCCTAACTAGCATAATATGAAATATATACAATACAAGAATCTAGTAGAAGGACATACCTTTTGATGGAACTTGTGGTCTTGAACCTTTAAGATCTTAGTGCTCCAAGTGTTGCATCTCAAATGGTTCACACAACACCAATAACCCTTGGAATAACCTGAGAATAAGGATACTAGCACCAAAATCGGTTTTGCCCACTTGTGTACACACACTAGTGCTTATTTCATGAACTAGAGACCTCTTTATAGAGTGTGAAGGATTAGGGTTACATTCATGTAAACCCTAATACCATGACCTTTCATTTCCATAGGATCCATGGTTAAACACTCCATGGACTATCCATGAAAGCTTAGCCCAACCTAAATGAACTTGGCCCATCCTATATATATATATATATATATATATATATATATATATATATATATATATATATATATATATATATAAGAGTCTATATTTCATTAGTTCATTTTTGATCACTAAATTAATTTTAAATTAATTCTTGATCAACACTAATTAAATAATATGATTCTATATTAATATGTTAGAACTTATAATATATTAATATAAATCATAAGTATCCTTTTTCTCATTTTGTCTATCCAATTGTTCCGATGCCATGCAACCCAAATGGACCATGCCAAATCGGGTCAAGTACATACCAATTATAGTTATGGACTTAGACACTTATCCAACACCATTCTCAACCTTTTTTATGTTCTCAATTGAACTTACTTATCTCTCTCTCTCTCTCTCTATATATATATATATATATATATATATATATATATATATATATATATATAGAGAGAGAGAGAGAGAGAGAGAGAGAGTTAGGTTCAAATGTTTTTGACAACTATCGTGTGCATGAATGCACCAATCACAAATTAGCAAATAGTTAAATAATTAATAAATTGTTTAAGGGTATAATAGTAATCTATACCATATTTAATTACAGAAAATATTCAAAACATTTAATATCTCTTTAAATTAGGATAATCAATTTTGAAACCCTACAAAATCATCGGCCGACATCACAATTGTTTAGCATCATCGATACGTACTGCTTCTTTGTCTACTTCTTCGTCTTCCCTGGTCACAGTCGGTGCACATGATTTCATCGTTAGAATACATCCACACTTGCCTCCGTACACCGACACCACAACCTTCGGATAACAGATAAGGTGATCTCTTGCAAAATTCTTGACATGATCATCTTCACAATCGGTCACTGTCAAAAGTTTGGCCTTGATGAGTTAATCGGTAATACACAAGATGCCTACTACCGCGAAAATCACTCCCATGTTCATTCAGTTTATCTCAAGCTTGAGTTTAATGTTGAATATTTGTAATAGGCTACTGAAATTTTGTCAGCAACTAATGGAATCATGGATCTTGTTCTTAATTTGAGGTAACACACTAACATCTTTTTTTCTTTACCTAGATGATATTGTTATAAACTCAATTCTATCCTACTTTACATTAATTTAGACATCGAAACTTTCCAAAATCATTATTGATTTGGAATTTTTGTTTAAAAACAACAACATTTTGTCATGGCCTCCATGTGTTTGATAAAATGTCTCAATGAAAAAATAATTAATAATCTTTAATGTTTTACTTCGTTTTGTTCCTTATTCTTTTCAGGACTATATAACTTAATTTAGATTGGGTTGGATGCGCTTTTCATAACAACATGTTAATGCTAGCTGATTTGGATTAAGTTTGGATTTGCATTCGGTTTCTTCAATCCCATTTCACGCTCTTTTATTTTTGGTACGAAATTAGATTAGATAGATTTTTCATTTCTTGTTCCTACATGATTGAATACTGTTTGATTGAGTTTTGGAAAAGTGGATTTTTCTTGCAAATTGCAATGAATTTTGTATATGTGTGTTGTTTACTATTTTACTGGAATAAGAAAATAGTGGTATGCAATGGATTCTGTCAGAATGTATTCTATGTATTTTATCAGAATGTATTATATGTATTCTGCTTGAATATATTCTATGTATTTTGCTAGAATGTATAAATTGATAGGAATTGCAAGTAAAATGCTTTTAACCATTCTTAGTTTTTGTGGCATTTGTGATAGGAATGGTCGGAAGAATGGATTGAAGACCTGATAAGAATGAGTCAAAGATTGATAACACTCACAGTTTAAGAATGTTCTTATTTTTTATGAATTACACTTGTATTTATTCATTTAGAATATGTATAAATATATAAAAATGTATAAGGCTATTTGTATGTAAGAATATGTCTCAATTTGTATTTAAGTACGAATGTAAATGAAAATATTAAAATGTTCTTATTCTTCAACTGGGAGTTTAAGAATTATGTTGTTCTGCATTAATATTCTAATAGAATAAAAATCTGAAAGAACATTATTCTAACAAAAAAACATTATAACGGAATAAAATTGGTTATGTTTACAAATTATGTTTAGAATTAAATTGAATTCATTTGAAAAATTCAGATTTTTAAAATTAGGAGTTTTAATTATCCGTAACAATCCGAAAATTTCCTTTTTTAAATATAGTTAATTGTCCAAAATACCCTTATGCTAAAATTTGTTTGATTATATGGTACATGTTAACCTATTATAATATCATAGACTCTCAGATCATTGATCATTGATTTCTATTCCATCTATGGTGCAGATTTGTGCATTCTGGTACCCAATAGTTAGTAAGAACAATATAACCTTACCACACACACACACACACACACACACAAACACACACACACACACACACACACACACACATATATATATATATATATATATATATATATATATAAGGTTTTAAAAAGCTCGCCATGGCACGCCACGACTCCAAGGCTTGCACCTGCCTCCAAGTTTTGCCAAACGCCACCAAGTCACGCCTTACGTTATTTAGAACCTTGTATATATATATATATATATATATATATATATATATATATATATATATATATATATATATATATATATATATATATATATATATATATATATATATATATAAGATGAGGTTCAGTAGAGAAACATTATTAATAAGGAACCAAAGAACCAATCGTGAGTGTCGAAATTTAAAATGATTAACGGACAAGGTTATGGATGTACACTTGTATGTTGGATGCATATACATCGGATTATACCATAAAACCACATCTTTATCAAAAAATTCATCATCTTTTTTTTTCTTTTCTTTTTTTTTTTTTTTATCGTTTAAATTTTTTCTAAGCTACGTCTTTTATTGGAAAAATAAACCGAATATGCAGTTGTTCACGATTTTTCTGTCTCTTTCTATAGAGATCCATATTGATATATAAAAAATAAACTTATTTTTTGTACAAAAAAACCCACTTCGTATTTTTTTCAATATTTAAATTTATTTTTATCCAAAAAAACTAATTATACAAAAAATTTCAATTTTTTTTCCTTTTATTAGTTAACATTAACATCGATCAAAAAAATAATATCGATTAGTATTGTGAATCTGAACTATAAATATTTAAATTTTAACATTGATAATATGAATCTGACTTACTATTCACAATGGGCAGATTCACATTATGAATCTAAATTTAAATTTTATTTTTTTTATATCAATATAAATCTATGTTTAAAGAGTATCAAAAAATAAGAATTTTGATATATTTATGAAAAAATTTCGATAAAAAGTTTATCTTAAATTTTCAAAAAAGATAGAAATGAAGTGAGTTTGTTTGAAAAAAAAATTAATTTTTGTATATGAATATGGATATCTATGGAAAGAGGATGAAAAATCATGAATAATGATGTATTCGGTTTTATTTTGATAAAAAACATGGTATACAAAAATTAAAAAATAGGAAATGTGTTTTGTTATAATCCGGTAAATGTGTTTCCATCGTAAATGTTTACAATCCTTCGTTTTGACGTTGATTAATTTAAATTCTAACGTTTTAGATTGATTCCATAATCATTGATTAATAATGGCTCTCTCTCTCTCTCTCTCTCTCTCTCTCTCTATATATATATATATATATATATATATATATATATATATATATATATATATATATATATATATATATATATATATATATATATATATATATATAACAATCGTATTCAAGCTTTAACATTCAAGAAAACTCTCACATTCACAATAAAAGGACACTTATGTCAACCAAAATACAAAAGGAAATGACTTTAAATCCAAATCAGATGCACACGATGTGAGAAGAGCTTTGCAATTATATGATACTATGCTTACCAACATTCGTAGAACTTTATATCAACACGAAGCCTAAAATAAACTTCACCTTCAAAAGCATCGGTCATAATAGTCGCTACCCCCCTATGCATAAAGAAGTCACCAGTCCCACCAACCACTGATATATCCCGAGTCTTAATCATAATCGGATCAGCCCCAATAAACTGAATGCTTCCCTGATAATCCGTAGTATTAAGCACAAACGAAAATGCTAGCCATGCAGTGAAGGTGTTCTTGGTGTCATAAATGTATTGACCTTGAGCTCTACCAATAGAAGGGGAATGAAAGTTGTTGTCTAAAGTAATGGGGTCATCAAAAACCACGATATTTCCAAAATGAAAATCACTAGCCAAGATTGTCCGGTTGGCCCATTCAGGTGCACCCACAATAGCTGATGTTGCATTGGCTGCATTTTGCCCATTGTACACAACATCATGGAAGAACAAGACTAGGTTCTTGCATGGTTTGTAATTTTTCTTGTTTTTATATTTGTGGGATGAAGAAACCGTAAGAAACATGAACAAAAGAAGTATAATCGGGGTTCTTTTTGGACCCATTTTGTTTCAAAAGGGAAGAGTATGTAGGAATGGGTTCAGATGATGATCAGTTATAGTGTTAGATGATGAGCAAAGTTGTGAACTTTCTTCAAGACCCTCTTTCTCTATATATAAGACATCAAAAAGATTCTGTCCTTTCGTTCAAACTTGGAGTGCACATTGAGAAAAAAAAAATACATAAATGAATATAACTAAAGAAGCTAAACAGTATACGTTTCCAGTGGTTGGACTTATTGAAATGGAAAATCAATTTGTTAAGTTGCATGTTACTTCTAATAATTTTGATGGCAAAACAATAATAGGAGATGTCCTTTTCTATAAAAGCATCTTACCAAGAGCCTGATATATGGCCACAAGGTTATGCAAAATCCTTTAAACACACTCTCATAGAACACTTTATTAAATTATATAGTATTTAATAGCTTTAAAATTATAAATTAAACAAAGAATCGTAAAAGATATAGTACTAACAAGGTAACTGGGTACCAAGGTTTTACAAATTGAAAAAGAATTGATGTTATAAAAGTTCTGTAGATCATAGATTCATTTAGTTTACGAAGTATATTGTGACAAAAAGAATGAATTCTAATTAGCTTAGAAAAAATGCTGAAATGAAATTATTTTAGAAATAACATATAGAAAAGTAGTTAGTTACAGTAAAAATTTTACTTTATGCGCGATGATTAAAGTGAACAAAAACGAATTTCAATGCTTGCTTTATAAGACCGAGGGTGTGGTGTCAAGGTTGTTGGGAGCAGTAAGGTGATGGTGGAGAGCCGGATTTCCGATGGATCCTGTAAATTTTTTTTTTCCGAACTGATATTTCGATCCTATGTCTGAGTTACAGAAAATTCAATCTAGGATAATCCAAACTGATACTTGTGTATTTAGGCACAGAAATACAAGCCAATCGCCAAAGAATTCTGAATTTTATTCAAGAAGAAGAAGAACTAAGAAGGGTCATACACGACTCAAAATATGAGCCGTATATATAAATTAGGGGTGAGCGCGATGCGGTTCGGTACGGTTATTAGCGAAAACCTCACCACTAACCGCAAATGCGGTTAATAAATTTTCAAACCCGCTTGGTGCGATTATTTTTGCGGTGCGGTTAGGTGGTTATTTTTGCGGTGCGGTTTTGTTTTTTTTGTTGCGGTTATTAACCACATGGATTTGGTGCGGTTATTTTTTTGTATTTTTTAACCACAGTTTAGAGCTCAAACGGTTTTAAGAGTTTAAACATATTTACTTGTAATAATAAAAAAAACCATAAGTTATAAGACAATTAACTTAAATCACAAACAACTAATATCTTAAAAACGTCAAATCAATAGTTATTAACAATAAATATCTTAAAATGTTCTAATTTAACCATTTTTCAAAATTAAACATAACAAAAAACCAACATTTTTGTCTTCTAGTATTTTTTCATCTTTCATCCATGAAACTTGTTTTATTTTTAATATTTAATATATTAATAATTAATAAAAAAATGTATATAATATATGTGGTGCGGTGCGGTTTTTTTGCGGTTTTTGAAAACTAAAAACCACACCGCACCGCAAATTTGCGGTTTTTGAAAAACAATAAACCTCACCATCGATTTTTATTGCGGTTGCGGTTTATCGGTTGCGGTTTTTGCGGTTAATTTTAGTTGCGGTGCGGTTTTTGCTCACCCATTATAAATGACATTAGGGTTGTTATCTACTAAATTAGTTAGGTGAATCTGGAATTTAATGATATAATCAATAGTTTCCAAAACTGACAAGATTTGTCAAACTTACAATAATCACTCACTAGAATTCCGTTTTTCCATAATGAAACTAGTTTACCCATTGATATTTCCACCGTAAGGGGCTCTGCCCCTTGGACCCCACTAGGTACTACCCGTAGGACCCTTCAAGGGGGCGCCACCCCCTTGACCCCTATCATTTTGTCGTACCGACTTATAATTTGATCTTATATATGCATGGACTTCGAATTCGCCAAACATATAATATAGAGTACAAATAATTAGCTCCTTAATTCACATGTTAGTTCCAATTATCCAAAATGCCCGTTGACACTAAAATCGCCAACAATCCTCCCCCATTTTAGTGTTAATGATATATGGGGAACGACCCATACACCGGGGTCCACCCCACGGAAACCGCTTATCATGCAGAAAACCACTTATGACCTACGAATTAATGCAAGAGACAAATGGTAAAATTATGGATGGACTAGACTGCACCTATAAAAGAAGGTAAACTCTTCTCTCAACCCAGACAATTTTTAAGCAACATATTTATAGAATGTAAAAAACAAGGCATCAGAGAGCAATACCGGGGTCAACCATTCGGTTTGGCTTTCTAACCTAGTGTTTCCTCATTTCATGCATCATGATTTCCTAATGTTCATTAGGCGACATTCCGGAAGAGTAGCTCTCAATATTCCAAGAAAAATTACATAGGAACATTGGGGTCATCCATATAAGAAAAATGCAAGAAAAGCAACTTATCACATGCCCTCGTTCCAGTTCACCTTTCCATCGTATCAACTTGATCCCAACATTCATGCCAATTACTATAACGAGACCAATAACAAGGACGAAAATAGCCTCCTTATTACAACCACATGCACCACTACCTGCTCCACCAGATAGCCAACTAGAAAGAAGGGCTAAATGACCATACATCACGAAGGCGTAAGAAAGCATGACAAGCAATCTCAGTAAAAGTAGAGACAACTAGTAACATATCCAATAAACTAAGCAAGGTGACGACTAGGAACAATGAGCTGCCAATACAAGTCTTACCACCCTCACTAATTACAACAACAACGCTAACACAACCACACACATTGTTATACATAGCATTGCCACCACCATTCCCGTATACACACTATCAAGCATATTACCCCCTCAAAATTTGCAAACCTACACTTTGGAAACTACACAACAAGACTAAACAGTCCCACACACCCATCAAACGACACAGACGACAAATAAAAGTGGCAATAGGAACTTGCTCGGGAATGCTAATGACGGTTGGGTTTTAAGGTTGGACAACTAACCCTTGGTGAGAAACATACGAGAATACCAGTTACCTGCACGAACAACATACTAGAGATTTCAAAGTATGATGGAACGAGGGATCCTGATGATCATATGGAAAATTACAAGTGAACATTAAACGCCTATTATTTAGACGAAAAATATTGGTGCATGTTCTTCCTAACAACCTTATTAGGAGTAGCACTACTGTAGTGCAAAAGCTTACCAGCGAAAAGCTTACATGATTTTAATCAGTTTAGGGAAGATTTTGTCGAACACTTCGTTCAATAAAGAAGATACATGATAGACGCCCGAGCTATCCTGGGGTGTAGAAAACGAGAAGACAAGTCCTTAACTGCTTTTGTGTGCCACTTCAATAAAGCCACACTAAACACCTCGGAGAAAGCAGAATACATGGTAATCATTGCATTCACATAAGGATTACGACCAGTGGTACTATTCAAGAAATTGGTAGGAAAACAATCCATGTCCAAAAAAGATATGATGGAAATAGTCCATCGCTATATAAAGTAAAAAGATGCGGCAACAAAAAAGATGAAAACCAACCACAGTGAAAAACTTAATGATCAAAAGGATAACTGTGCACTATATGCAAGGGCCCAGGCTCCATAAAATGCGAGTTACCAAAACACAAGGCACCCTCGTCCGAACCGTTTCCCCTACCATAGTTGTAGTCCCACAATGACAAGGAGTAAGGATCGCAACGAGGTGGCAACAATTGGTGAGAACAAAGAGAACGAAAGGGGAAAGACAAGAGAAAAATCAATGAACAAGGACCAAGGAAGGTATTGCAAGCTCGATGATTCAAAAGGGAACGCCACCATCGAATGCACTATGCTGCGTCACAAATTAGAAAACCGGATGTAATTAGGACAATTGACTGACCTGATAAAGGGACTTCGGTCCAAACACCTAGAAAGTATAGCATATGTTGATCCAAAGGAAAAAGGACCAAAGAAGATAGAGATTTTCGTGTTCCAACAAGCAAATAAACATGAGGTCAACGGGGAATGGGAAGACTACACGTTCACATTCGACAAATGGGAATATAGTAATAAGAATCACAAAAGGGATGAACCCATTAAAATTGGGGGGGGGGGGGGGTTCATGGGCTAAAATTATGTAAACGACATTTATCTAGACAGTGGGAGCTCCACAGACATCACGTACAAGCATTTCTAAAAACAACTTCCAGGAAATGTGTAGAAAAAGGTTGAACCACCCGAGAACCATTTGATTAGTTTTGTTGTCCACAATATGTGGCCAAAAGGTACGATCAAGTTACCGCTAACCTTAATATATCACCACAACGGTAGAACACAACAACAAGCTCGTGCGTTTTGTCATCATAAACTCGTTATCACCATATGATGTAATAATCAAAAGGACATGAACGCATAAGTTGAAGGCCATAACATCAACTATCCATAGTGTGGTAAAATTGCACACAATATCGGGAGTACGAATGATCCTGACAAAGAGAAGGAGAGGAAAAATAGAGCAAGCCCAAAGTAAAAATAATACAAATAAAGGTTTCCATAATCTTAAATTTGAGAGGAAAAATAAAATGTCAATAGTAAAAGGAAATCGGACGGTTCCAAGTTTGACACCGACGGAAACCAAAAGGCCAACATCAATACTTTGAAAGGAAACAAGCATTTAATATACGCACTAACAACGTTGGTGGAACAAGCAACATGACATGCAAGAAGACACATTTATAATTGTAGAGGGGTTTAGATGGACCATAAGCATAAACTCAACTAGCAACAAGAAACTTTTGGAAATGGACAAGGGAGGCTAGACTAAAGTGGTAGAATTAAGAAATAAAGAAAAATCCTTGCCCAAATAAATAGATAAGGTACAAGACAACCAAATGGATGAAAATAAAGACAAGATAGAATTACCAGGTAAATAAGCAAGGCATAGGAAAGAAAGTCACAACGGAAAAGGAAAAAGACAAGGACGAATTTAGTAGAAGTATATAATGGGGAAATGAAGCAGATAGTTATAACCAAAGGAGATAACTGAGCATTGAAGAACCAGACCATTGAATTGCTATCTTAGGGGACTAAGAGGCAACGAAAAGAAAAGAAGGAAGTGATACCATTCAAACCTGTTAGGGAAGAGTAAGCGCAAGAGGAGTAAGGAGGTAAGATGTCGGTCATAGGCAAGAATGGCCAAGGAAGAAGCAACAAGTAAGGCCTACGAAGAGTAAGAGTGTAGGTAACAAGAGAGCAGTAATCACTCCATTTATGAGTAATGAAAGAAAAGCTATTTCTATAAAAACATCGAGTAATACACTCGTTCTTTATAGATAGCTCGGACAACCGACTAGTCTGATATAATGGCCAAGTACTACAACTTGGCCAATGCTACCTACTTAGCTAAAGAATATACTTATTCTTACAGGAAGCTCGGTCAGTTGACTAGTCTGATATAATGGTTAAGGACTACAACTTGACCAAGGCGACTTGCTTAGCCCAAGAACGCACTTAATCTATACAAACAACACGGCACTGGACTAATCTGATATAATGGTCAAGTACTACAACTTGACCAATGCTACATGTTTAGCCTAATAATACACTTATTCATTATAGACAACTTGGTCAACCGACTAGTCTGATATAATGGTCAAGTACTACAACTTGACCAAGGCTACTTGCTTAGCCCAACAATACACTTATTCTTTTGCAAACAGCTCGGTCAGCCGACTAGTGTGCTTTAATGGTTAAGTACTACAACTTGACCAAGCTACCTGCTTAGCACAAGAATACACTCAATCTTTATTGGCAACTCGGTCAACCGACTAGTCTGATATAGTGGCCAAGTACTACAACTTGAACAAGGCTATATGTTTAGCCCAAGAATATACTCATTCTTTACAGACAACTTGGTCAGTCGACTAATCTCGTATAATCGACAAGTACTGCAACTTGACCAAGGATACATGTTTATCCTAAAAATACACTTATTCTTTATAGATAGCTCAGCCAGTCGAATATCGTGATATAACAAACGAGTATCATAATTCAACTAGGGTTAGCCGCTTAGCCCATGAAAATAATTATTTACTACAAATGGCTAGGACAGTCGCCCATTCTAGCATTATCATAAAAGGCTACTTCTTGGCCATAACTACTCAGTTAACCAAAAATACTACTTGAATACGATCGCATTAGGATACTACACACCCATAAGAGGAACCTTCTTGATGAGGTACACAGTATCGATACATGAATTGAGGGATACGCAAAGCACTGCAAGTAAAATTATTATGAAAATAATAAAGGGAATGTACCTAGAAAAAGTATAATCATTCTCCAATAGCCAAAGCTAGGAAGCAATATTATAACAAATAGAAGGCCCTTGTATGAAAACAACGATATACAAGAAAAAACTACAATAAAAAGATAACTAATATCCAGGGGAACAAAGCAGAGTATCAACAACCCATTATCAAAAGAAAACTACAGGATGTCCATCATCTACATCATCATAAACACCAAACAAACATGTCCACATATACCCAAAGTATAAACGAAAGCAAATAGATTATCCTCATCACTCAGTTTTCATTATTAGCTCCACCACTACTAGATGCCCCATGACCACCATGATCAGAAAGCAAAACTTGCAAATGCTCCACATTGCTAAAAGGAATGCCTAACCCTATAAGGTAATCACCAAAAAACAAGGAAGAAAACACCTCTTCCATATATTGAAAGCATGCATGGTCATACAAAGGGAGCAGCTAACCCCATGTCATGTTAGGTATTCATCATTTCATATCCCTGCCTCCTACCATAATTAACAGAAATTGTCTGCAATTCTTAAATTAGCTTCATAAAAAAAGACTCCACTAACAACTTATCCACCACTTTTGCTATACCACTCAACATAATCCAATCTACATCTTCATTCAACTTATTAAACTAACCATCCAACCTTGTCATAATTGCCTGAAGATCCTTGTTCTTTAAAGAAGTCGCACTAAGATAACTTTTTGATGTGCCCAAAGGTACCTACTAGTTTTAAATTTATAACTTAACTAACTTAACTAATTTATGCACCTATAGGTAGTGTACCTAGTCGGTTTATAGAATAGCTTGGGTAAGTCGGGTGTCCAACACAGGGAACATAATTTAATTAATTAAGATAACTACTTCTAATTAAACTAAGAAAACAAACTTAAAGTGGGGGGTTTTTAATGATTTTGCAAGATCATAAGAACTTAATTCAAATTACTACCAAATTAACAACTAAACAAGCAAATAAAAACAAATCTACTTCAAGATTTATATAATACTTTTGTTAAGATATGATTTCCCCTTCTCATATGATTGAGTTCCAGTAGATAGAATATATTGATTACCAATTTATTAACTAGTTATTATGATCAAATACCTAAATGAATCACTTTATGAATTACCATGCAATGGTCAAGCATAGGTTAAACACAAAATCGATATAAGTAAAATTGGACTATGAAGGGTAAATCTAAAAATTATTTTCCTATGATCAAGTTAAGCAACCAAGCACAAATTAAGAATAATTATGCTCTCTAACTCAGTTCAAGTTTCTAGCTTTAATTACCTGATCTAACATGTGACTAACCCTAGCTCAAATTATTTAATGATCATAAATAATTAGGTATCAGTTTCATGCAACTAGATTGATCTTATGCCACACAAAACTTCATTATTAAGCAATATAAACTAGAACTTCAACATGTTAGGATTTTAATTATCAAATACAAGTAAAATCAACATATATCACCCATAAATCAAAGTCAACACGTACGAATTAGGTTCATCTTCACCAAACAGAAGTATAAGATTTTTTAGCCTCTCATAATAACAGAAAAAACACATAAATCAATGCAATTTAGACTACACATGAATAATGATTAGCAAAAAGAATAGATCTATGTAGAATTCTTCTAAATCTCTTCAACTCGTGAGTTCCAATTAATTCCTCATATTCTCCAAGGTTTCCGGAGGGTTTTAGTTGCAATTCCTCTCAAAAAATTGGCCAGACGTCCTCCCATTCGACCTAATGTTCGGATATATATAGTTTCCATAAAATTGATCACCACGAAGTGGTAAATAGACACCACGTCGTGGTCTTCTACTAAATCTCATATTCTCCACGACGTCTTTTAGGGCAACCATGTCGTGGGCTTTAGGATTTTGGTCCTCTTTTTTCCTTCAAATGTCTTGGGCCACATTTCCTGCTTCCAACTCCTTGTTTGCTTCATTTTCATACCGCGTATATCTTTGCTACTAACAAACAGATTTCAAACATAATAAGTATCTTATGTCCCAAAATAAGCATACATGTAGCTGAAAGAAGGAGTATAGCATATTGTAGAGAGAGAAAGTTAGAGAGAAGAATTGTGTGTGAGAGAGAATGTTGTGGAAGGAGCATCATTCATATCATCAATACATCATTAGATTCATCTTAATTCTTCTTCTCCTTCTCTTATATTTGATCTGACATCATCCAATTGATTGGGATTCCGCACCATCAATTGGATCTGATTGATACACAAGCAGATCGGGGACTTACAATTGGTATCAAATCCAATTCAGTGTCAAATTTGAAAAATCATAGAGTGTGCGGTTGAAGATAATTGTGGTTTTTGAAGTGCATTCATACTTTTTGATTGAGAAACTGCTTGCTGATCATTGTTTTTACTAGTTTGGAATTAGAATTCGTTCAAAAATCTAGTATTTTTTGAGTGTGCAGTTGGAGCTTTGAAGGTGTGTGGTTCGAACTTTGAAGGTGTGCGACTAAGACTTTGAAGGTGTGCGGTTGAGACTTTGAAGATATGCGACTGAGACTTTGAAGGTGTGCGGCTGAGACTTTGAAGGTGTGCGGTTGAGACTTTGAAGGTGTGCGGTTGGTGTGTGCTGTTGTTGTGTGCAGTTGAGTGTGCGGTTGGTGTGTGCGGTTGTGATCTGGTGCACGGTCGTACACGGGTGTACGTCCGTACACCCGTGTACAACCGTAATCAAGTGTACGGCTATAATCCCTTGTGCGGTCGTAAACCCTCTCAGTTGTTGGTCAACCCAGGCTTGTAATGACCTGGGTTCCCAAACCTAAATAATCCCACTTATTGTGCAGGAACAGCTGCGGAGGAATGTCGTCAGACCTTGGTACGTCGACAACGGTTGTTCCAGGCACATTGACAGGAGACATCTCCCAACTGCACGCCATTCAGACTTTTAATGGGGGCTATGTTTCCTTCGTGGGAGGAGATGGAGGGAAGATCACTCAAAAAGGAATAGTTATAAATGGAGTACTGAGTTTTGAGAACGTCATCTACGCTCCTGAGTTAAAGTGTAGCTTGTTGAGTGTCTCACAGATCAGCTTATGGACTACGGATAATGATATAAGGTTAAGCAGGGAAGACCTCGATGCTTTCTTTGACACTGTCCATGATATTGTGCAACCTAGACATAAGGAGTTAGTGGTGTTCTCAAAGTGACGTCTCCAACTTTTGATCAGATGGCCGACACCTTTCAACCGATATAGATACAACTTCAAGGATTCCTCCTCTTGATTCTTCTATTCCTACATCTGTGCCATCCACAAGTGATTCGACATCGACACAGATCTCCCTGCCTTCTGTAAAAAGAAGTCGACTTGATCCGAGGCATGGAGTGTTTATTCAAGATCAAGAACCACAATTCTAATAACCCTCCACAGCTGCTACACCAACTCAATCGACCCTAAAAGGACCAAGTAATGTTAGATCTTCATTTGAAGTCGGGAGTTCTTCTGCTCCTGGGGGTTTTTCTCCTCCACAACCTGCGCATGATGCTGCCTCTGTAAGGCTTTCCAGGTTTCTTGCTCAACATGATTTGGATCCTTTACCTCGTGGCAAATGAATATCAATAGGTGAAGGAAGTTTAGGGGGAGCAGACCCATCTATCTCAGAGCTTAAGGAGGAGATCACTACTCTTAAATTGAAGATCATCGAGAAAGACGTTTTGATCTAAAACCTCGATATTTGAGTTTCCGAGATTGAAGAAGAAAACTTTCAAAATTCGAAACAGATCTCCGATCTCCAGCTTAATCTTGGTGCCCTATCAGCAGGCTACTTTGAGTTGAAGAACAAAGTTATTGCAGAATTTGGTGACAAGTTCAAGACCAAAGTCGAAGAGCCTTGCGCAACTGCAGTGATCAAGTTTCAAGATAGCGATTGCGCTATTCATCTTGATTGATGCTATGGATCTTCTGCAGTTCAGGAAGCCAAACATACACACCTTTGTGACACTGATCAAGAAGACCTGAGTTCATGCTAGCCACAAACCAAGGGGGAGATTGTTAGGTCATAGTTATGTGGTTTGGGCTAGGCATCTATCTTATATAGGTGTTGGTGGGATGTTAGAGTGTGTTGTGGTGGTTGTGGTTTGTTAGTGGGTGTGTGCGGCCGCACAAGCTGTGTGCGGCTGCACACCTTTGTGCGGCCATACACGTGTGTGCGGCTGCACACCTGTGTGCTGCTAATTGTGGTATAAATAGGAAGTGTCAATATGTCAGGCATGTACATGAACAGTGACGTGTATGTGTGTGCTTTTCAAGGTGTACTTGACATTTATGAGTAATAGATGTGTGCATGCTTGATGTTATTCTTATTCTACTTCTTCTACACTCTGATTGATTGATTGCAATTCATTGACTACTGATTTGAATCCATAGATTCAGGGACTTACAATTGGTACTAGAGCTTGGATTGTATCAATCAATTTTGTCAGATCTAGAGCTTATTTGATCTTATTTTGAAAAGATTTTTACGTTTTTGGATAGATTGGGGCAAAATAAGGGGGGTTTCTTCTTTGCATTTTTCATAAAAACGAGTTTTTGATCGAGTTTCGGAGCAAAAAAGGGTGAAAAACATCGTTTTTCCGTGAATTTGTTGAAGGTGTGCGGCTCGGTGTGCATTCCTCGTCCTCACGTCGCAACCTCGACCTGCAGGAATCCTTGCAGTGTGCTTCTATTAAAAAAGGGGGAAGGATTTTGACGGTGCAAGGAATCGAACTCGAGACCTCTAGCTCAACAAACACGCGCCTTACCATCTGAGCTAGCTTGCTGGATGGTTTCCTCCTTCCCAATTTAATTCAAAAGGCTTCTCAATTTCGAACCTAATTTCGCAAATTTCACACTTTTAACCCAAAAATCAATTTTCTTTATTTTTAAATTACATTTTCAACTCAAAAATTTTATTTTTTAATTTTTGACTTTTAATTTTGACTTTTTACTTAAATTTTGACTTTGACTTTTAAAATTTGACCATTGACTTTAAACTTTGACTTTCTCGTTTAACTTTTAAAATTTCAAATTTAGCTTTTCGGTTTGACTTTTCAAGTTTGACTTTTGAGTTTGACTTTTTAAATTTTGACTTTTAAGGTTGACTTTTGAGTTTTTAGTCAAAGGGCATTTAAAAAAAATAAGTTCCTCATCCATTCCGGTAAATGAAGTTTCATGTACTCCATCTTGTGAAGCTACGATTAAATTTCTTCGTGAACAAATTGATTTGCTAAAAAGGGAAAATGAGGACCTAAAATACGAAGGATATCAACTTAGGAAAGGTCTGAAACCATTAAAAGCACAATTAGAAGCCAAAATCAAGGATTTCCGAAAGCTTCAAGAAGATTATAGCAACAAGTGTGAAAATTACGATCACATTAAAAACAAACTTGCTGCTGTAACTGAAGAACTTGACACCTTGAAAATTAAGTGTGGAAAAACAGATGTTAGTTTAAAAAATTATACTGCGTCAAGTAAGACAGTCGAGTCCTTAGTAGAAAAACAATTGACTTTTAAAGATAATCAAACCAAAGGTTTAGGGTATCATAGTGTGCCACCTCCTTTTAATCACAACTATAACCCACCCCTTGAGACCAATGAGGAAATGTCTGCTCAGTATGGCCAAACTACTGCTCCAGCTTCAGTTAAGACTGAACAATCAGGGCCAACTAAGGGTGTTGAGCTGAACGATACTAATGATTCTACTTCTTGTGCTGGTAAAGTAGTAGAGGATGAGATCAAGGAGAAAACTATTGAACAAACCAATGACTCCTTGAACTTTGAATTTGTTGCTTCTAATTCTGTTACTCCTAAAAAACTTTCTGTTGAGAAATACAGGCCACCAAAACAAGCAACACAAACTGCTTGCTGCATGTGTGCATGTGGGAACAACCAGAAACAAGGCAAGGGTACGCTACCAGGGGCAGGAAGAAACAACTTCACAGTGAAGAAAAATACATGTTTTCACTGTGGAACACCTGGAAACATTACCAGAAATTATCCTAATCGCGCATACGTTGCCTACTATGCAAAAGGCTGGCAAAACGCGCCAAGAGGGAGATACTTCAAAAGAAACCCCTCAAGGTCACGTTCAGACCATGGTGACTGGAATGCGCAGAAGGCCAAGAATCCAACTCCGAAGAACAAAAAGGGAACGTCGGCCAAGAAGCCCAATCCAAGAGATGCTCCAGCGAAACAAAGACCGACTAGGTCAAAGTCATCTCGAAGATCGGCTTCAAGTTCCAAATCAAGTGTCGAGGCACCCATCGGATCGAAAAAGAAATTGGTCAAACCTAACTACAAATGGGTTCCAAAGGTTCAATCTCCCAAATCACCTAATGACTCTAACGTTTCCACATCTTCTGTTTGTGATAAGCAGAATATGTCATGGGAGAGAGTACCCTGCAAAGATGACAAAGGTCAACACAGTTTCAAAATGGACTGGGTTCCAAAGACCAACTGATCCTGTTATGTGTCGGAGCAGCTATGGAGGCATATCATCAGACTTTGGTTTGTTGGTATTGGCTGTTCCAGGCACAAGATAGGAGGCATCTCTCAACTGTACAACACTCGGAATTTTATTTGAGAGTATATGTCCTTTGTGGGAAGGGAAGAAAGGAAGGGATGAAATGGGGTTTGTGATTAATGACAAGAAGAATTTTTAGATCTGTTCTGAGATTATGCGTGCTGTTCTCAGACCTTCTGAATGCAAATTCAATCGGTGAATTACGGTTTGCATTTTCTTCTCTATACTCCTGAGTTTATCTTACTATGATTCGTTTTAAAGACAGTTTTTCATTTACTTAATAGTTTTTCCTTAGTAGTTATTATTGGGAAGTGATATCAAGAAAGTGATAAACGGGCAGTCTAAAACCAGTGTAAGGGACTGAATCTGAATTGTCTAGACGTTGTGTTCAATGTGATGGTAGGCACGAAAGATTTGACAGTGTGGATTTAGATAGGATTGTTTAGACTGATCATACGACGCTCGGGTAGATTGAGCAGTGAGATAAACACGGGAACCTACAGGATACAATAAATTAATACGTATCTAGAAATGTGGTCCGACTTTTCCTTGATGTACGGACTTATGTACTTAATTCTGGTTCTGATTGGGCGAATGGGGGGTTCTGATAAAGTAGGTATGTACGAAATTATTTTCTTGCTTTCTATCCGTCAGTCATATGTTGTCTCCTCTGCGCGATCGAGAGACCCGACCTGGACTATAACATATGCAACTCTGTCTCTATGCATCTTCTATCTATGCAATTCTTTCTACCTATTAGCCATATACTATCTCCTTTACGTGACTAACAATTCGACCTGGTACACAGTATATGCATCATTCTACCTCTCAATCCCTCTATCTCTATTAGTCATATGTTGGCCCCTCTGCGTGATTGAAAGAGATCCAACCTGGGACACAACATATGCATCTTTCTCTAAATCTGATTTCCTCCTTAATAATTGTTTACTCACCTAAAGTAAGGAGTCCTTAGGAAGTTCTTGATAACCAGGGTATATCGGGAAGTGGGGAACACGTTCTAGTGCAACTAAAATCGAACCATTTAGAGGTTGCCTGTAGATCTCGCTGCTTAATTTAAGTGGACAACAATACTTGTGGTCGTCGTCAGCTAAATGGTTTATTTAGAAAAGTTTGTCAATTTTCTTCATGTTTAAGTGGATCTCAATACTGGCAATTGACCAGATCTATCCATAAAGGTGAAGGTACTGATAAACAAGTTAAGGCTGTCTCACAACTTTGATCCCAAATAATTTTGTTTTTGTTAAATTTGTTCATAGTTTTTCTATATGCACAAATTTAGACGGAGAATTAAAAAAAAATCAAAAATCAAACAAAAATCAGAAAATTCAAAAAAAATCAAACAAAAAAAATCAGAAAATTAAAAATCCAAAAATAGTGTTATTTTTGTTTTGTTTCTTTTTTAAGTTTTCTTTTAGTTTTGTTTTGTCTTAAAAAGTGAATTCAGGTGTAGATGAAACTCATGGAGACTTTATCGAGATTTCTGAACCGAAGCTTCAGCCATGAGCATTGAAAAATTCTCATTCGAAGGAGCAAGAAATGAAGATTATTCTTTAAACATTCAATCCTTCAACCCCATAAGCAAGGTCATGTTGTGCTTGAAGATTATGTGACAGATTGCATTTAAGCCTCCTCAATCAATTTGCTACTATCTTAAACCTGCTGAGGTGATCCAGTAGATTAGATCTTTTTGATATTTTCTCTCAAGATTCTCAAGCTGAAAGCACTATCTTTCAAGAATCAGTACAAGAAGCCTCCTCACCCAATGTGCGTTCAATGTCAAATTCTGAAGAAAAGTCCAACTGCTCAAGACGAATTCATTCGTTGAAGATTCATCAAGTTCATCTTGAAGTTGTGAAGAATTTGAAGATTAATGCTGAAGCCAAGCTCTCGATGAAGATTAACAAGAAAAGCCAACTACATTTTAGGGGGAGTTTGTTGGGTCAATTAGAAAAGAAAGCTATAAACCAAGGGGGAGATTTTTGGGTCAAAATTTTGGTTTATACTTTGCTTTTCTAGGAAAATATATTTTTCTGTAATTTTGTGGATGTGGACGGCTGCACATGTGTGTGCGGCCGACACCCTGTGTATGGCCGCACACGCGTGTGCAACTGTACACTAGTGTGCTGTTGGTGGCCCATGTCTCATATATATAGGGTGAGGAGTGTAAAGGCTCATAAGAGAGAGAACGATTAGAGCATATTGTAGAGAGAGAAAGTTAGAGAGAAGAATTATGTGTATGAGAGAATCTTGTGTAAGGAGCATCATTCATATCATCAATGCATCATTAGATTCATCTTAATTCTTCTTGTCCTTCTCTTTTATTTGATATGACATCATCCAATTGATTGGGATTCCGCACCATCAATTTGATCTGATTGATACACAAGCAGATCGGGGACTTATAGGTTCGGATGATGAGGAAATGCATAATCCTACACATGGAGCTATGTATGCAAAGTTTGAGGAGCAAAATGATGAAAAGTGGTGACTGGTTGCTGTTTTATGACCAAAGGTGGAGACAAATCACCAATGACAACAAAGGTATATTCCATTGTTCAATCTTTCAATATTTCATGGAATGCTTATGATTCAGAATTAATTGCTTTTTATGATATTGTTGCTTATTTCGATACATTGGTTATCTATGCTAGTAACGTGGCTAAGAAATCGACTTCACAGTTACTAAAAGTTCAGAAGTAGTTAGATTCCAAGAAACTAAAAGTTGAATATCTAGAGTTACAAATTACAAATTTAATGTGTGATAGGGATTCATTAAGTAGTGATGTAAAACTGTTATTAGCCCAAAGGAACATATTTTGTAATTCTGCAAAAAGACTTCATGCGAAATTAACTACATTGCATCATTCTTCTGATATTAGCAAGGAACAACATAGGAAGTTGTTACCTTTTCTAGTTTACGAAAAAGAGAACGTTGATAACATTTCTTATGATTGTGAGAAAACCATTGCAGAATTTGATAGAATTCCTGATGATAGATATACTTATGGAATTGTGGAAATCGATGAATATCATGATGCAAATGAATTCGTTGATATTGTGAATAATAACTTAACCAAAACTGAACAAATTAAAATTCTGAAAAGAACTGAGAATTCGACATCTGATTATCAATCTACTTTTTTTTTATATCGAAGATAATTCAGATTATATTAGCGAAATTTGTGATATTTAGGATGTTGGTTGTTCCCATTTGTCTATCATTAATGTTACATCTAAGTCTAATGGAGAAGAAAAGTGTAATGATTCTTTGGTTAAGATTGACACTGAGAAACCCTCAACTTCAAAAGTTTGTGATTTCGACCATGTGAGTGTCAGAGATAGTTAAACTGATATCAGTGATGACGAAGATGATGATGAAGTTTCGAAAAAACCAACATCAACAAAAACAGATTCGAAAGAAATAGAATTTCCACGAGTGGTTGTTGATCTGGTGTACGGAGATACGGAAAAATTCGAAAAAGTGATGACTGAAAAGGGTGCGCATTATCTTGAAATTAATTCCATTATGTATCCTATCTTCAAATGCACAGATGATGTTGTCTTTCCAAATCAGGTATTTGTAACAACAGGAAATGTCGATAACATCAAACCAGAAATTAACCAATTGGTTGAAGAAGATAATAAGCATACATCTGATGAAGGATTCTTTGCAAATCAAATTATTATAAAAAATAATCTCACGAAAAACACCTACATTTTTCAAAGACAAAAACCTCAAAGAAAATGGGTGGAAAAACAAAACGTTTTAAAAGAAATCCAAAAACAAACTAATGTGGATGTTGAAAAAGCTGTTAAAATCAATTCACAAGAATTTAAAGATAAAATTGAAAAGTTTTTGAAAGATAATGAAATTTCAAAAAGACAAGCACACTACTAGAAAAACAGCTTTTAAGGACGTGCAAACAATGACACACAGTGATAGAGGACGCACATTTGTGCGTGCCCTAAAAACTAATGTCAGTTCTCCAAAATTTTAAGGATAGAGGACACGCATTTATGTGTGCCCTAAAATTAGTGTCAGAAAAGAAAAAAAAAATAAATGCGGACGGTTACTTTCAAATCACATTAATTTTATTCTATGTTATGGTGTATGAATGTCATTTGAAAAGAAACAAACTGTGTTTTCAGTTACTGGAGAAAGCACTAGAAAGGAGTGGAAATGATTTAGATTCTTCCATCAAGAGTCTCAATGAACTCTGTCTTGGATATGTGGATGGGATCTCAGGTTTACCCATGCAATCAAATCCAGTAACTGAAAAAGGCAATTCTTTTCATTTCCATTGCCAAATAAATAGAGTTTGGAAATTATGTGTCCTTATTGTTATGAACTTTCTTTTTTGTTATATTTAATAAACAAGATTCATTTATTAATTAAAATTTAAAACCACATATTCTTCTACTGAGAGTGAAGGTGTTGCTTCTTTGGAGAACAACTCATCAGCTAATAATGACAACATCCCTAAAAGTGGTGCAAAATGGGTTGAAATGTTTCCAGTAAGAAACAGAGTTGTATGATTATTTGTTAGTTTTATAGGAATGTATAACCCATGTTAGCAATGTATTATTATTGTTTAAAATTTGAATGATTCTTTGTATGACATTATAATTTGTGCAATTTATTTTATTTTTGAGTATGAAATTTTATTTTATATTATGCAATGGATTGTATTTTTTGTATATGGTATTTTATTTCTATTATGAGAAATTAAATGCAAATTTAATTTAAAAATTAATTAATATATAAATTTTTTTAAACATTTAAATTTACGATACGCAAAAATATGTGTCATCTTCATTTATGACATGGCCTTTCTTGGCAGGGGTTTTAATGATACGCATTGCGTGTCGTAAATAAGAGTCGTAAATGCGTGTCATCTCTCGTTATGACAGGGCCTTCCTCGATGCGCATTTGCGCATCGTCTGAGCGTTTTACTACACGCATTGCGCGTCGTAAAAGGTTGTTCTTCTAGTAGTGGCACGAAAGAAAATTTTCTGGCAAACTATTGAGTATCGAAAGAAACAAAAAGGTTTGCAAATGAAATCTTTTGAAAAGACAAAGTCTAATTCAGTCCAGACTAAGTCATCAATACATTCAGAAAGTTCGAGGTCTAAATGTCAAACAACTACAATGCTTTCGAACAATATTAATCATTCATTACCATAAAATCAACATTCCACAAATCGATTTTCTTATTATCCAAAACAAAGAGTATCTCAAACTCTATACTATCAAAAAACTCGTCCACCACATCACACAAAGAATTTTCAAAATCAAATTTTTCACAAATCAAAGGTTGAAATCAATAGCAAAAGTCGACAATCTGAAAAATTTCGTACTAAATCAAATGTTGATTTCATTCATAAAGCTCAATTTTTCCAAATCCTTCTAGGAAACACGGTTTGAAAGTTTCATACACCAAGGGTTCATCTAGTGTAAAGAACGTCGACCATTGGCTTAAAGGCAAACGCAAGATGTTAGAATCACAAAAATTTTCACAACAACAAATTCAAGAAGCTTATGAGAAATATCTAAATAATTCTTCAAATGGAAGTATGTCTTCAAAAGAATCCAATATTTCTGTGAAAGCTTGGAAACCAATTTCGAAAGATAGGTCAATTGAGAAAAAAACTGAGAAGCTAAAGGCAAAGGTTAGTGTCAATACTAAACCTTCGACATCTTATGTTTCTGTTCCTTTACCTAATGATGTGGACTTAATTGATACTTTGAAATCCAAAGTTTGTGATTGGGTTTTAGGTTCTTCATTTCACTTTGTATTTATAACTAATTTCCAAGGACCCAAACAACCTTGGGTACCAAAATTATTTCATTAATTGCAAGTTTTAAATGATGAGCAATATGATGATAAATGGTACATTGATAGTGGTTGCTCTCATCACATGATTGACAAGAAGGAGAATTTGTGTGATTATCGAAGTTTGAATAATGCAGGAGTGGTTAAGTTTGGAAAGAATCACAAGTGTCAGGTGAAAGGATATGGCAAAGTCACGAATGGCAAGTTTACTGTTAATAGAGTGGCATATGTCGAAGGTCTTCAACGTAAATTGATAAGTGTTTCACAAGTTGTTGTGGGCACTGACAATCAAGTGGTGTTTAATGAAGAAGGTAGCATAATTTCGAATGTCAATTCAAACGAAGTGTTACTTAAATCCAAACAAAAAGGAGACATGTTTACCCTGGATATCAATCCTATTGTTGGCAAGCCATTAGTGTGCTTACTTTCGAAAGCTTCATCTGATATTAGCTGGCTTTGCGATCGAAGGCTTTCATATCTGAATTTTCAAAATTTGTACAAACTGGTGGTTCAAGATCTGGTAAGAGGTTTACCTGTTTTAAAGTTTGATAATGATACTTTATGTGCAGCTTGTGAACAAGGAAAGCAACATAAGCAAGGTCATCCAGTAACCATCGATTCAAAAATTGTCGAACCATTGGAATTACTTCACATTGATTTGTGTGAACCTTCGACAGTTTAAATTCTCAACAAGAAACGATACATTCTTGTTATTGTTGATGATTTTTCTCGATTTACTTGGGTTTATTTCCTCAGGTTAAAGTCCGAAGTTGCTCAATAATGATTGATTTTATCAAAAATATGGAAATATGCTTAAAGAAGAGAGTTCAAAAAATCAAAAGTGATCATGGTTCCGAATTTAAGAACAATGTTCTTGATTCATTTTTCGTTGACAAAGGAATTTCACATAATTTTTCGTCACCATACACACTGCAACAAAATGATGTTGTTGAAAGGCGAAATCGATCTCTTTGCGAAGCTGCACGAACAATGCTCATTTATGCGAATCTTCCTCAATATTTATGGGCTGAAGCAGTCTCAACTGCATGTTTTACTTAGAACAGATCTTTTATTCATTGACGTTTCAACATCACTCCTTATGAAATTTTCAATAACCAAAAACCTAATGTCAAATTCTTTCATGTTTTTGGTTGCAGGTGTTTTATCATGAACCTCAAGGGCAATCTTTCGAAATTTCACTCCAAAGCTGACGAATGAATTTTCTTGGGATATTCTCATAATCCGGTTGCATATCGAGTGTTGAATAGACAAAAAGGAAAATTGAAGAAATTTTCCATCTCATATTTGATGATTTTTATATCAAACAAGTTGACTAATGTTTCGAACAAAAACCAATTATTAATGAATCAAAAGATGCATATGATAGTCTAGATTCATGTGATTTTGATTATGATTTAATTTTTGGTATTCCTGACAAGGCTGCGGATGTTGAGATAAATGTTCAAGATAATCAAATTCTGGAATTGTCAAGACATTCTGATTTTTCGACATCTACTACAGTTGCCATTCATGAACAATTGCTATCATCTTCTTCAACAAATGGTGAAAGTATGCTTAATAATCACATGGAGGGAGAGCCCGTGCCATCGAATTCTAATTTTGAGGGGGAGCATTCTTTCGAGGGGGAGAATAGAAGATTGGATGATAATGTCGAGGGAGAGCAACATGATAATGAATTTGTCGAGGGGGAGCAAAATATGTCGAATAACAATCACGACGAAAATTTTCATGATCTAAATGATAATATTTCTGTTATAGGTTCTGAAAATGAAGAGATGTTCGAGGATGCATCTTTAGATTTTGATCCAACATATCCTCCAATGGACAGATGGGTTAAAAGTCATCCTAAAGAACTAGTGATTGGGAATCCACATGATGGAGTCTTAACAAGAGCTCAAAATCGTGCAAAGAATGAGTTACTCAATACTCATCAAGAGTTTTGCATGTTCAATGTTTTTATTTCAAAAATAGAACCAAAGTCAATTAAGGTTGCAATGGAACACTCTGATTGGGTTGTTGCAATGCAATCTGAATTGGCTGAATTTGAAAGAAACAAAGTTTGGAGATTAATTCCTAAACCAAAAGATGTTTCGATTGTTGGGTTAAAATGATTTTTCAAAAATAAAACTGATAAAGATGGAAATATTATACAAAATAAAGCTAGGGTTGTTGTACAAGGTTATTCTCAACAAGAAGGTATTGATTATGAAGAAACTTTGCCCCTGTCGCAAGACTCGAGATTGTTTGAATCTTTTTAGCCTATGCAACTCATAAAGATTTCGATGTTTATCAAATGGATGTCAAGTGAGTATTTTTAAATGGTGAACTCGAAGAGACTGTGTATGTAGAACAACCTCCAGGTTTCGTTACTGAAGAGTATCCTGATCAATGTTATATTCTAGATAATGTAGTTTGTGGGTTAAAACAAGCACCAAGAGCATGGTATGGAACTTTAACTTCATTCTTAAAACAATCGAAATTTAAACAAGGATCTTTTGATCCCACTCTCTTTCAAAAAAAAGTTGGTGATCATCTAATGCTTGTTCAAATTTATGTTGATGATATTATTTTTGGCTCTACTGACCTTGCTTTGTCGAGTTAATTTGAAAATCTGATGAAAAGCAAATTTGAGATGAGTATGATGGGAAAAATAAATAACTTTCTTGGGCCGAATATTCGTCAAAGCAGAGAAGGGATCTTTATAAATCAAGAAAAATACACAAAGAATCTGCTCGAAAAATTTGGCTTGACGAATAGCATGAAATTACGAGTACCAATGGCGGTTGGAACAAGGCTCACATATTCGTTAGATAAACCTGCTGTTGATCTTACTTTATACCAAAGCATGATAGGTTCGTTACTTTATCTTACGGCAAGTCGACCTGACATTATCTTTTCTGTTTGTAATTGCGCTAGATATCAATCAAATCGTTGAGAACCACACTTAACAATAGTGAAGAATATTTTTCGATATCTCAAAGGAACTACTTCGATAGGACTGTGGTATCCTTCGGAAACAAGATTTTTCATTTAAGCATTTTCAGATGCTGACTTAGGGGGATGTAATCTTGATCAAAAAAGCACAAGAGGCGGATGTCAATTACTTGATGGGAAACTGGTAAGCTGGCAATCGAAGAAGCAAACATGTGTTTCAATTTTGACAGCAGAAGCAAAATATCTAGCTGCTGCAACTTGCACTTCTCAAATTATTTGGATTCAATGTCAATTGCGAGATTATGCAATCAACATGAAGAAAATTCCATTATATTGTGATTCACAAAGTGCAATAAGGATTTGTCACAATTCTGTGCAATATTCGAAAACCGAGCATATTGCTCTTCGATATCACTTCATAAAAGATCATGTAGAGGATGGCAATATCGAAGTTCATTTTGTAAAAACCACAGATCAACTTGCTGATATTTTTACCAAACCTTTAGATGAAAAATCTTTTGTTTTAATTTTAGCAGGGTTAGGAATGATCGAAGGTGGTTCAGTTCAAAAGAATATTTCGAAAGAATAATATGGTGAAAAAGATGGACAACTATCAGAGTCAAAGGTTACTGTTCATAGTCAACGCTTCGACACGCTTCGATTTCGACATCTTGGTGAACTGCTCAAATAAACAATCTTTGCAAGTTTGGTATTTTTTTTTTGATAAAATCAAAAACAACAAAAAGATTTTACTTTTAGTCTTTAAATTTTCGGAAAATCAAAAACACCAAAAGGATTTTACTTTTGTTTAGTCTTTAAATTTTCGAAAAATCAAAAACACCAAAAAGATTTTACTTTTGTTTAGTCTTTAAATTTTCGAAAAATCAGAAACACCAAAAAGATTTTACTTTTGTTTAGTCTATTCATTTTTGAAAAATCGAAAACAACAAAAATATTTTATTGTTTGTTTTATATTGTTTTTCAAGTTGTCTGTTACAGATTTATATGAAGATCATTCATGGTTCATGCTTGCACTTCTGGGGTCAGGTGTATTTTCGAAAATCTTTGTACTAGTTACGTTGTCCCTAGAAGCATGTTGCAACATGTTGACTCAATCCTCTTTTGACTTAATGTGTGTTTTCAATGCCTTAATGAAATTTTCATCATGAAATTTTTTGCCCAATTATGCTATATCCACATTAGTCCATGAGCTACCATACTCTACTCAAATGAGTTTAGAGTAACCTGCTTAGTCCAACAAATAGCAGTGGTACATTCGAAATTCTTTAACCACTCTTTTTCATCGAAAAGTTCTAACACAATCACACACTATTACATATTTCCAAGAGATCTTTGATCAAACCAATCAAGATTTATACATATAAAAAATTGGTGTTCATGATCTAGATTCATGAGGTCGTGATGAAAGTGAAACCCATTTTTCAAACCTTTTAAGGAATTGACGGGGAACCATGTTCCAGATTTTCACAAAACATTTGTTTCAGTACCAATTTTTCGATACTCAAAATCATATTCTTTCGTTTTGAGTGATCTTGATCAAATGTTCGAAACCCACGACATTTGTTTCCCAACATGATCCAGCTAAACTTTTGTTTTATGAATATGATTTCTATGTGAGTATCCATTCTTCCCTTTTGTCATTTTAAAAGTTATCCAAAGCTACTTGTCACTTACTACACTGGTCAAACAAGTAATTTCTGGTACAATTACTCACATTTATGTTAAGTGTTGATATGTAACGGAATTTTAAACCACCCACGAAGCTTATTAAAAAGAGGCCCTTCAATACTTCTCTAAAAGTATTCGATTGTCATTCACGGGAAACCACACAACCAGTTGATCATCTCACTTGATGATTAATGAAGTAATCCATGCCCGAGATTTATCTGCCTTTATGTCGAATTCTTCGTTTTTCGACATCACAGATCCAAATAATTTCGATTATTTGCTTCTTATCTCATTTTTTGGCACACTACACTCACGAAATCCTTGACGTTCTGAGTATTACCAACTCAGGCTGATGATTTCGATAGTCTGGCATATGACTTCGCTTTTCATCCTAAAAGTGAAAGAGCCCTACTTCCATTCTGAAGGTTTATGAAGGTTTTTATTCTATTGGGGCATGTAAACAGGCTGTTTGACAAGACGTTTTGTATTTTGTCCGGGTTTCAAGGAGATATGATGTTCACTTTATCACATATGGCTAGTTTATCGGCATATGGGTGCGATTTTCAAGGTAACATGTTAGATCTCATTTAATGCTGATCCCGCTTCATATTCAAATTCATGGGTCACCTATAAAAGGGGTTTCAAGGGTTCTTTACTCGGTTACGCTTTCTAAATATTCCCAAATTAACAAAGAACTCTTTACTCATTCTTCAAGATTCAAACCCTAATCATTGCTAATCCTGCTACTGCTGATGTTCATCTCAAACTACTGAAGATATTTCTTCCCAACCCATCATGAAAATACAAAGCACCAAATATCAAGTAGAGGGTGATGTTTCTGTGTACCCTGAGGCACTACAAATGTTGATCGTAGCTCTAAAACACTCTGTTTATCTACTGCGATGTTCAATTCGTTTCATGTTCCGATATCTTGGCTATCACTCGTAGGATCAACAACAACTTACAGTAAAGCCATGGATGTGATTACATTCAATTTGGTGAATGACAAGAAGATTCGTCTTACTAAGAAGCTGTTCTGTCAAATTCTTGATATTCTAAATTCTCCACCGTACTATGTTCTTAAAAATGCTCAAGTTATCCATATGTTCAACGAGATGGGTCATCAACCCCTACTTACCAAGATAAGCGAGTTCAAGAAGTCAAGTCTTCCAAGCATTTGGAATTTTCTTTTTGGTCTTTTTCTTCGGTTTTTGACTAGTTGCAGTGTTGGATTGAATAAAGGAAGAATGGAAGTCTATGTAGTGGTTGCTAGTATCTACGACGAATTTGCAGTAGATTATTTATCTCAAATGTGGAATGAATTTTTTGAAAAGTGTCGAAAACACTAATGTATTTCAAGGGGTTTCTTGTGCCCGATATTGGAGCTTAATTTTTCGTTATGTTTATGAGAAGGAAGGAATAGTGGTACCTACTGATGAACCAAAGGCTGAATTTTTGAAGTATAGTTACCCAAAAGTTATTGAGGGTGATGCGGAGGTGTTTCCTAACATTGCAAGAATTCCAGATGCAATGCTAAAGCCAGTTGATCCAACCAATCCGATGTTAATGGAGTATTCGAAGACAATTAACCCAAATGATGAAACAGGTGTGTTGTTATCACAGTCGGATGAAGGTTCTTCTAAGAAGTCTAGACGATCAAAGAAGGGTGCTAAGTCTACACCTGAGAAAACTGTGCCCGAGCCGAAAGTTAAGAAGTCTCCAAAGACACAATCTAAAGAAGTGGGGAAAGTTTCAACAATCGTTACTCAGACTGTTGAGCCTGAGGTTGTTGAACTTGTTAAAGAAACAATTTCTTTGATGTCTGGTGTATTCAAGCGAATCAAGCAGAAAGCTTGGGGTTCACGAAAATATCCTGACCAATCTTCTAGTTTTTCTCCATCTTTGGTTCGCAAACCTCATGTAACACGACAAGGAGTTGTGGTTCGTGAATTTCAAGCTCCAGTTTCTCCTTCATTAGAGAAATGAAGAGCTAAGGATATGGCGAAACATATTTCCAAGAAGATAAAGAAGCAGAAATTGAGTCTTCAAGATCCGTCTTCTGAAGACAAAGAAGAGGTTCCTGAAACTCCTGAAATTAAACTTTCCAAGACAGTTTCAACTCCTAAAAAGATTCAATTCATACCAACCGGGGATTCATTAACCAAGTCATATAATGAAGAAGTTCGAACCTCAGACATCACTGCACATGTATCTGATACTGATGCAAATGTTATCATGGGTGAAAGAGATTTGAATACAAAACTTCTACTATTGACTCAAGGTATTTATGCAATCTCTACCATCAATATGTCTGTTTCTTTACCACCATATATCATATTTGTTGCACCCATCACCAATTCACCCACATTTGATCATGTTATCAATCATCCCTTCACTTCCCTTTTCTCATCACAATCCACTGATCCACCCAAATCTATCAATGATACTGAGACTGATGATAACGGGTTTGGAGGTACTTTTGCTGATATTGAATTCGATACAGAAGAAGAAGACATTCCAGATCATATGTTAATGTCATGGAAGCAATTCAAGATTCTAAACAAGAAGCTCAATTTTATTCTTCAATCTCAAGCAGATGCAGGGGGTAGGAATTATGTTTCAAGTATTGAAGTTGATGTGATGCTCAAAGCACAAGAAGTTCGATTATTCAACAAAGTTTCTAGCTTGATTCAAGAGTCCGAATCTTGAATTAATGAAAAGGTAGATGATAATGATAAAAATAATGAGAAACGAGTAAAGTCCCAATCTTCGACTCTCAATCAGGAACTCAGGGATCTCAAAAGTGTTATGAAAGAACGCCATGTTTTATTCATTAAAGATGTTAAAAAGGTTCGAGAGGATGTGAATTTCAAAATTCAAGAGCATCGAGAAGACATGACTAAAGAGATTGCTATTGTGCAACAAGATTATGCTTCTCTTAATCAGAAAATGGACACTATTTCCGAAGCAGTGACAATCTTTGTCAAATTATATGAAGCTCTGGGTCCTAAGATTGATCAAACGTCCATAGCTGAAGTTCAAAGCTTTTCTGAAATCACCAAACTGTTGAATGACTTACAAGCACTTGACTTGAAGCCTGAATCCTCTCCTTTGATCACACCCGAATTCTTGTCTCAAAAATTTCTCTTATGTGAATATGTTCTTCACAAACAGTTAGCACCATTGTCTCAAATTGTGAGTATCCTACCAACGAATGTCGCTCCTGTTGTTACAGGTGTGCAAGGGGGAGAAAGGTAAATATTGGTAAAGGAGAAGGTGCATTTGGTGTTACAAATGAAGAAGCAAAGATTGTTGGCAAGGTGAACACAACTCACATTCCTACATCAAAACCAACTATTTCTAAAGCTAAGATAGTAATCTCAACTGTTGTTACTACAAGGTTAATTACCAAAGACATTGTAATTGGTTCAACTGGTGAAGGGGGAAGTGGTTCGAAACCAAAGGTAACTCCAATAAATCAAGAAAGAGAAAAGAAGGTTCTTACTGAAAAATCTAAAGAAGAAAGGAAGGCAGAGGTTGAGGCAGAGATGGAAAAAACAGAGACAGATTCAAAGCATTCTGAGGCTTCGACAAAATGATCATCCTCATTTGAATAAGGTAGATCCAAGGAAGTTACACAGTTATGAAAATATCGAAGCAAGGGTGGCATTCAATGAAATGTATGAAGTCGAAAAGAAGCCCAGAAAGATTTATGCCGTTGAAAATTCTAATTTGAATCAACTTGATTTTCCCATCAATGTGATGATGTTTCTTACTGTGCAATATAAGGTGGTTGACAGATTTAAGAACAACGACGATTTTATACACATGAAATTAAGGTTTCATGCTGTGTTGGGAAAGGAACAAAATTTTTTTTTGGTCCTTAGTGAAAATACTTCAAGTGCTCAGCATATCAAAAGGTGAACTTTTCGAAAATATGTTACAGAATTTTTGATATCATGTCGTGAGAGCACACAAGGTTCCTTTTCGGTTTTCGATTGCTGATTTTCCTTTGATGAACTTGATTGATTTGATCCAAGTTACATACATACTCAAGGACATTGACATTTCAAAACTTCAAAATAGTAGCAAAGATGTGTTACATTTGGGATTTGGTCACATCAAACTATTCATTGACAATTATTATGATTCTCTAGCATTGGCTAATGTCGAATTGGCTGCTTCAATAGGAAGAGAAGTAATTGTTCCTCTAGAAAAGACTTTATGTGAAGCTGAGTTGAAGAAATATGTGGATGGTGAAATATGTTTGAAGCCATTTGGTTTAATTTTTGTTGGGAAGAGCAAGAAGGGAATGTCATCAAAGCTCTTTTTCCAAACAAGTGAAATTGAAAGATATACAACTGCTCATTATACAAACTTAATTGTGTGTATGAATAGTTGTAAGAAGAACAATGAGGGAGATAAAGCTAAACTAAAGAAAGTAATCAATTGGTATGCTGAGATTCGAAGAACATTACACATGGCTGCTTAACTTTTGATCAACTGATTTCGACATTGCTTAAAAGGGGAGATTGTTAGAGTCGAAGTTGTGTTGTAAGATGTCGAAATGTAATGTTATTTTACAAAGGCGTTTTATGTCGAAACTTTAAATTCAGGTCCTTTGTATTTTTTGTATGCTTTAATGTTTTACTATAAATAGGGATGTTACTTAGAGCTAGAAAAGAGCTTTGGAGTCTATCTTGCCTATTTTTCTCTCTGAAACCATGAAGCATAATATGAGCTGAAACCAGATCTTATTTACTTTTTGTGTTCTCGATTCTCATAACTCTTATTTATTTTTCATTTCTCGATTCAATACTTCATCAAGAACTTGAGAGAGAGAGGCCAGAGGCACTCAAGAATTGACTATAGTATCTCTAAGATTACTAGTGTCCTCATTCTAGGCCAAGGGGTTACATATATATATATATATATAGTGTAGAATTCCAAGGGTTATGTGTAAACTCTAATTCTTACACTTGGGCATGTAATGGACTAACACTATATGGATACTTACATAAGCTTAGCCTATCACTAATCAATCATGGATTATTAACCCAGCCTATGTATATATATATATATATATATATATATATATATATATATATATATATATATATATATATTATTAATTTACACAATCAACCCCTATAAATTTAATTAGTCTTTTTTGATCACTAAATTATTTCCAGATTAATTGTTGATCAATACTAATTAAATAATATGATTCCTCAATTAATATATTATACTTATAATATATTAATAAATCATAAATAACCTCTTTCTCAAACATCCATCCTATCAGATTATTCTGGTGAATGCAACCCAAAATAGAACATGCTACTCTCAGGTCAAGTACATACCAATTATAGTTATGGGCTTAGACACCTAATCCAACAGTCTCCCACTTTGATAAGTCTAATAACTATAACTAAAAGTATGACTTAAAAACCACTCGTAGCTCTTAAAAGCCGCTGTCGAACTTAGACACGCCATTTTAGATAAGGGATCATATAATCCTCTGTTCTTCAAGATATCGTGCAGAAAAATACATGAACCTAATCATACTTATTATCTAGCAGTTTGTGTCCCGATTTCTGATTTGTTTGACATAGAACTTAATTGAACACATCAATTGAGTCCTGACCGGGCTCGACACATAAGTTAAAACAAAATCATCGAGGGGCCCAAGATATCGCTTTTAATCCTCCAAGGATTAAAAGGAATAGATAAAATTCGACTTATATGCTTGTACTAACTACTCGTTAAATCATACACAACAACACATTTTATTACATCAAGTTACTGATGCATTTTCGCACTATCAATGTATAACCAACTCATAGTCAACAACTCATACATTTCGGTTTGAAGACTGTATGATATTATCATCTCACAATCACTCGTGATAAATTCCATAAAGTGATTCATGTGAGCGTGGGTTTAATCCAATACTCAAACCTTGTGAGAACTCATGAATGTTGTAGAAAAATATCTCTATGTCTAAACAGTTTAGACAATCTACAAGCCAAATTCATGACAGTCTTGCCTCAATACCTACTTCCAAAGTATGATCGACTGTGGATAGTTTGAATAATCTTATTATTCTGGAAGTCAAAACATGTAAAATGAAACAATAGTAAGCAATTGATACAAGATAGTAACTTTACTCATAAATAAAACTCTTTTTATTTAATCATCAAATCTCAATTACATTTTATCTATTACAATTTTCTAAACAGTTATCTAATCATTAAAACTAATATCATCTTTCATCCCAATGCTCCTCACGTGTTGCAAGTGCTTAACCCTACTCAGTCCCTTCGTAAGGGGACCTACTGGGTTCTCCTCTGATGATAACCTCTTTGCTATGAGGATTCCTTCTTCTATCCGATGTCTTATGAAGTGATATTTTCTGTCGATGTGTCTAGATTTTCCATGATCCCTCGATTCCTTGGCCAAGGAGACCGCTGTCTTGCTATCATAGGAAATCTCCATACACTCTTTTATAGTTGATACAGCTCCAAGGTCTCCGATGAAGTTCTTCATCCATATTTCCTCCTTCGGCGCTTCGCTTGCTGCTATGTACTCTAATTTGCATGTTGAATCAACTACAGTCTCATGTTTGGAAATTTTCCAAGTCATTGCTCCTCCATTCAGGGTAAATACCCGACCAGACTGAGAGCGGAAATTATCTCTATCGGTATTAAAGTTGGGGTCACTATACCCTGTCACTCTTAAGTCATCACTCCCACCAAGGGTAAGAACCCAGTCCTTTGTCCTCAGCAGGTACTTAAGAATGTTCTTTACCTCAGTCCAATTAGCCTTACCAGGATTCCCTTGATATCTGCTAACCATGCTCAAAGCAAAGGCCACATCAGGGCGAGTACAAGTTATAGCATACATGATCGAGCAAACTACGGAAGCATATGGTACTTGGCTTATCTCTGCTATCTCGGCCTCAGAACTCGGACTCTATGTCTTACTCATCTTGGTATTGCTTTCGATAGGTAAGTCACCTTTCTTGGAATTCTCCATGTTAAACCGTTTCAACACCTTATCCAAGTAGGTACTTTGACTGAGTCCAATTAGTCTTTTACTCCTGTTTCTCAATATCCTTATCCCTAGAATATAGGAAGCTTCCCCATGATCCTTAATAGAGAAATACTTCCCAAGCCAGGACTTATCCTCCTGCAAGGTTGGGATGTCATTTCCTATGAGAAGTATTTCATCCACATACAACACTAGAAAGATAACTATACTCCTACTAGCTTTGACGTATACACATGACTCATCCTCACTTCTTGAAAATCCAAACTCTTTGACATTCTCATCAAAACAAAGATTCCATCTGCGAGATGCTTGTTTCAATCCATAAATGGATTTGTCAAGATTACACACTCTATTGGGGTACTTTACACTGACAAAACCCTTTGGCTGACTCATGTAAACATCTTCAGTCAACTTCCCATTAAGGAAAGCAGTTTTGACATCTATTTTCCATATTTCATAATCATGAAATGCAACAATGCAAGCATAACCCTTATAGATTTAATATTCGCCGCTGGAGAGAAGGTCTCATCATAGTCAACTTCTTGAGTTTTACTAAACCCCATCACAATCAATCGCGTCTTATATATGTTTACTTTCCCATCCATTTCGGTCTTCTTCTTGAAGATCCATTTGCACCCAACTGTCTTACGACCTCATACATTGTCAACCAAGTTCCAAACTTGATTGTCATACATGGACTGAATCTATGGCATGGCTTCCTTGTAGTTGTTATGTTCATCAAAATTTACCAGTGTGCTATCACTGATAAATGTATCACTATCTATAGTAATATGGCAACCATATAACACAGGTTGAACAATAACTCTACTGGAACGCCTCAGAGGTAAGGACTCATCAACTGGTTCAAAAGGAGTTTCCTCATCAGGTTGAGCGCTAGTGTTTGAGGTTCTTTCATCACTTAACTCTTGAAGTTCTTCAAGTTCAATTTTCCTCCCATTGTCCTCTTGGCATATGAGTTCTCTCTCTTGGAAAATGCCTCTCCTTTCAACGAAGACAACACTGTTACCCGATATGTAGAAGAGATATCCAAAAGACTTATGTGGGCAGCCAATGAAAATACAACGCTCACTACGAGGTTCGAGCTTCTCGTGAGCCTCATGCCTCATGAAAGCCTCGCAACCCCAAACCTTGATGTGTGCTAACGAGAGAACCTTCCCTGTCCACATCTGGTAAGGTGTTTTGGAAACCTTCTTGGTTGGGACTGGATTAAGGATATGGGCGGTAGTCTCTAAGGCATACCCCCATAATGAGATAGGTAACGAAGTTGGACTCATCATGGAAAGAACCATGTCTAACAAGGTTTGATTGTGCCTCTCAGCTACACCATTAAGTTGTGGTGTCCTGGGTGGCCTCAATTGTGAAACAATTCCACATTCTGTAAGACAGTCTAGGAACTCTATCCTAAGATACTCACCACCTCGATCGGATCGTAGCATCTTTATCTTCCAGCCCAACTGATTCTCCACTTCTTATTAAAACTCTTTGAACTTTTCAAAGGTTTCCGACTTATGCTTGATTACGTAGATATAGCCATATCTGTTGTAATCAGTAAAAGTCACATAGAAGCGGTTAGCATCCATTATGGTAGATTTAAAGGGCCCACACACATTGGTGTGTATGAGATCAAACAGACCCTCACCCCTTTCACAATTACCAGTGAAGGGTGACTTGGTTATCTTTCCAAGCAAATGAGATTCGCAAGTGTCATCCGACTTCAAATCGCATGACTCCAAGATTCCATCCTTTTGGAGTTGGCCTATGTGCTTCTTGTTGACATGTCCAAAACGACAATGCCACAAGGATGCCTTATCCAAACCATTGGATGAATCAATTTGCAATATATTATTTCCTAATTTTTCTACAACCATCACAGTGTCATATACACAATTACAAGGAAATTCTTTAAAATAAAATACACCATTATAAAAAGCATTAATAAAACCAATTTCATTATCAAATGAAAATTTAAATCCTTGTTTGTACAAAAAATGAAAGGAAATAATGTTTCCCGCCATATCGGACGAGTAGCAATAATTATTCAAATCTAATTCTAACCCACTACTAAGCAATAAAGGATAAACTCTAATCTTGGTGACATGCGACATTTTCCTATTCCCCATGATCAAGTTCATCTTCCCGTGCTCCACATCCCTACTTCTTCTTAGACCCTGCAAATCATAACAAACATGGAAACAACAACCTGTATCAACGACCCAAGAACTAGAATGTGATGAGTTATTAAATAGAATAGTGTAAATACCTGCATGGGTGGGCTTTATCTTCCCATCTTTGACATCCTATAAGTATTTGGGGCAGCTTCGCTTCCAGTGCCCTTTATCATGACAGTAGAAGCACTCTGTTTCTTTTAGATTGGTAGAGGGATTAACATAACCATCATTTGTCCCACTAGATGACCCTCCCACACAAGTTCGAACCATCAAAGATGACCCTCCCACACAAGTTCATGAGGGAGAAAGAGCTCAAAGGGTTTGAGCCAGAAGAATCCTTAATATAACACCCAAATGAAATATTAAGGCTAGGACCCAACACAATATTTCACAATTCGGAAGAGGGATTCCGTAATCCAATTGCAAAATATTTGAAGGTAGGTAAATGATGATTTACCAATTTCCACCATGAAAAATGAAATTGATTATTAAGTTTTAATTGGATTAAAATTCCTAGATTCTTTTGAGATTCATTGAACTCTTCAATGGAATCTTTAAATATCAATTATCCCCTTCAAGTTTGTGACTAGGATTGCGAGGATCACAAACAAGGTGTGAATAACCATGCAAATTTTCTTGGTACTCTTGATGTCATTTATCACCAAATAAATGTGCCGGTTAACTACACATGCTCAATTGATCTATGAAAAACATCAAGCTATCCTTTGCCACCCTTGTTAGTCCAATTTAGTGTGTCGGTTAACCGCATAAACTCCACTAACGACTTGGAAAGGTGCAAAGTGCAATTTCATGGAGTAACATCATCTTCACATTTTTCCTAAAGTAACTAAGATTGGGAATTTATAAAAAAAAATTAGTTACTTTATAATTATCATTATACTTTTAATGGGAATTAATTTCCTATCTTACCCATTCGGCTAACGACCCTCCACCAGTCAAGGAAGTGGTGGGTGAGAGTGGACACCCATTCAATCGCCATTTTATAGGCAATTTCCTTATACTCCGCTTATAGACGGGCTTCGTGAATGAGGCCTACTAACGATAAGACTGACTTGCCTTATATATATATATATATATATATATATATATATATATATATATATATATATAATTATTAAACTTTTAATATTATAATAGTATAACGGTTGAATTTTAAACTTTTAAAATTCTAAGGTTTGGAATTAAATGTTTCATAAGTGGGACTTTACAAATTCCAAAACATGAAGGCAAGTTTTGAAACTCTTCAAAACTGTTGGGTTTCCATAACTTATGAGTTAATGTATTTTAATGAATAAGACTCTTAATGTTCCATAACTTGAGGAAAAGTTATGGAGTTCTTTAAAAACATTTAGATCAATTTTAATTAACAAAATTATCATATAACTTATCATTGATCTAATCTAACTCATAAGGCAAGACAATTCAAATCAAATAATATAAATAATCAACTTATTATCTTAAAATTTGATAATTGTCCTTTACTTGGATGAGGACAAATATCACCATATTAGAAAAAAAAAATGAATTTTATGATAAAAAATAGTTTGTGGTGATGTTCCTAATACAATTATGGCCAAAAGGCTCGAAAATCTACAAGAAGAAGTTTCTACTTGTCGAGTGCATGAATTGGACTTGCCGAGTTGCCAGTGTGTGAGTGAACTCGTCGAGTCAGATCATTGGACTCGTCAAGTTCATCAGTCAGAGGCCAAAAATGTGATTTTTTTCATCTTTGAAAAACAACCATGCATTAATATAACAGAAAACTACCCTAGGCTCAGATACCACTGATGGGTTTTGAGCACTATGTTGAGACTAAGAGGTTGCGTCATTGGGCTTAGCTCTTAGGTCCATTTGTTTATTCGGTCTGGGCTTGTCCAGCTGTGTTTTGTTATTAGGGTTTTGTATATATATATATATATATATATATATATATATATATATATATAGTGCATGCATGCATTATTATCTAGTAGTTGATCATTATTATTTTTGCTTAATCGTATTATAACACTAGCACACCTCTAAAGTCGAAGTTCTTCATCAAGCTCTTCTGAGGTGGAGCATATTAATCATTCGACACTGTTTGATTCAATTGAGTGTTCATTCGTTTCTGTACTTTCAATTATCTGTTAAAGAATCTATCGATCTAAGAGTAAATCATTCTTAACAATTGGTATCAGAGCAGGAGACTGTGTAATTCATACGCATCTCTTTTGTTGGAAGAATCTGTTTAGGGTTTCCGCTTTTATCGAATCTATAGGAGTCGTCATCTCTTTATTGATAATGTTTCTTGTGTTTGATAAAACCCTAATTCAATCTTTACAAGTCTGATTCTGAGCAGATATTTGAAAGAGGTCATCATGTCTCACGAAGATTCTCAAACCAATCCGATCAACATCTTTAACAGCATTGGATCTACAACAAGGATTCCAATCCTATACACTCAAGATTATGAAGTCTGGACACATCAGTTTGAGGACTACGTTGTTGGATATGAAGACAATGGTTATCTAATATGGGAGGCGATAACCTTGGGTCTTTTTGTTCACTCTAGAACAAATAGAACCATTAAGACTTAAATGGAGTATAACAAACTCTTAACTGATGTGGATAAAATTCCTCAAGATGAAAAAGAAAAGTTGCTATGTAACATCAAAGCTATGAGAATGATCATATTTTCTTTACAATCTGATGCTTTTCGTTTGGTAAGTCCATGCACCACTGCAAAAGAAATATAGGATAGGCTTAAGGAGTTGTATTCCACCGATGAAGTCCTAGAGCATTCGATCCAAACTCTACTGCATTCTGAGTTCGGTGCCTTCGAATAAAAGGCAAAAGAAAAACTTGTTCCGACATTCGATCGTTTTAACCATCTTCTAAGCAAGATGATCAAGCATGGTATTGGTAGAGAAGTGATCGAGCAAAAGGTCACATTTATGAATGGTTTAAGACCCGAATGGATGGTTTTGGTTTCAAATGTGAAGGCACATGTGTAGTTTAAAACCTATTCATTGGCAAAGCTGGTGGGTATTCTCAAATCACATGAAATTGTTGTGACAAAGGAAGCGAAGGTGGTGTTCGGTATGGGATCCTTGGCCCTTCTCTCTAAAAGAAAGAATGTAGAAGAAAGTGAAGAAGAGTCTGAAATGTCAGAATGTGATCTTACAAGTGAAGAATATGCTATGATGGTTTCTAACCCGAAGCGGTTTGCTCGTAAAAAGTTCCCTGTCTCCAAGAACCGAAATTCGCAGGGAAGCTATAGCTCTGAGAAGACAAAAGAAGAGATCAAAAACACTCCTTAGAAAGAAGAAGAGAATAAGGAGAGCAAGCTTCTAGGAGACTCCGGATATGATTGCAACTTTTTCCATGGCAAAAACCATTTTGTCAAAGATTGTATGTTGAGAAAGCTATCGGAGAAGAAGGATGGTGAAGATGATGAAGCTTACTATACACGTAAGTTGGAGGAGTTAAAGAAGAAAAAAAGCCTCTAACAGTACTATGAATGCTTTGACTGTGCAAGAGAACATTGTTGATGATGAGTTCGGAGGTGTAGAGGTCTGGTCTACCGACACCGAAGACGAAGAGGTCGCAAGCCTTCGCATGGCAGAGCTTTCGTGGCGAAGGAAAATCATGAAGAGTTTGCCGGTAGATGCTTAATGGTGACTGCTGGAGTATCACAGATAAGGGGCTACACAATGGATGGAGGGTATAATGAGGCGAATCAGAAGGAAGATAATTGCTTTGCTATGAAACCAGTGAGTGAATAGATCAATGATTGTGATCAGTTGATCAAGAAGGTACATTCTATTCTTGGTTCCCTTAAAATACCAGTCACAGATTATGAAAAGGACTTAAATGAATTAAAATTCAAAAGTTCTAATTTAAGTTGAAGTCTAATGCAAAAAATCCTTGCAAATTCTAACCTAACTGATCAACTCAGCAGAGTATCTTCCAAGAGTGAGGAAAGAAGGATATGGATAAAGTAGAAGCAATTGGAGTTAGTTAGGGCTACAGACGAACTCATTTATTTACAACGTGATAATTTGAAGCTTTTAAAACAAAGGAACATTTTTTGTTTAATGTCTAAATGTTTATATTCAAATATCACCCAGTTGCATCTAGATTGCGCGATAGGCAAAAATATTCATAAAATGATTTTGCCCTTCCTTGAATTCAAGGAGGACAAAGTCGATCCTGATTGTTATAACTGTTAATCCATTGTGTCTTTAGATCATATTTCAGATGCCTACAAAGTTGGACTGGACAAAATCGAGTCCTTTATAGAGTCCAAGGACCATAAAGACATGCTTAGAAAACTATTGGATGAAAATGACAAATTGAAAATTAAGACCGAAAACATGCAAAAATTTGACTCATTGAATACCAAATTAAGTTCAGAAAATAAGATGAATGTGGAAAACACTACTAAATTTGATGAGGACAGTGATATGAGTGAAATCTCTGTAGAGGACGAGGTTGACTATTCAGAATTTCTTAAAAGCGAAGCCAAACCGACAAAACCTCTCATATCTTAAAACTCAGTTGAGTCCATTCGTATGTCCAGGGACAAGTCCGAAGTCCTTAATGCAAAGGCGGTTGTTTATCAAAAGGTGCAAACGGTGCCAACTCAAGTGTATACCATTACAGGCATAACCAAGGACCAAACAGCGGAGTTGACATCCTTGGTTAATGGAGACAATGCTGATGGCTGCGAAAATTACTTCTAATCAGCCCCCCTTGACAATACAGACGAAACAATTGGTCTGTTGGAGCAAACCTCATGGAGAGTCAAGGGTAGATATGTGGCTGAACCTCTTAACAAGCCTTCAAGTTTTGACAAGCCAAGTTCAAGTGGCACAAAAGAAATACTAAGCGAACCAATAAAGGAGTCAAGAGACACATCTCCAAAGGAAGCTCATGAAGAAAGACTGAAACCAAAAGCAGATATCTAAAAGTCTCAAAAGCAACTTGTTGAACAGAAACGCCAGAGGAACCGGAGATATCTAAAGAATGTCAATGAGAGAAAACAGTTTTGGCAATCCCAAAACTCTAACTATGTTCACAAAGAAAATTCGTCCAATCTTAAGGCGAAGGAAAGTTTCAAGACTAAATCTACTTCATGTACTCACTGCCAATCTTGCAGAAAAACGAATCGAAGAAGTAGTTTCGGTGCCAAATCTAGTAGTGACAAGAACCGAAAGACCAGTTTCGGTCCTAAAATCTATCCTCCTCATTACCAACCGAAGTCGAACCTAGTCAAGGATATCAAAGGGAAGGGAAAGCTAGTCCCGGACTCTGAAATTCATGCTAAGAAGACATCAGCTAACCCTAGGAATCAAAAGACTAGTTTAAATGAGAATAAAAATAAAGATAAACTGTCTGATTTACACAAATAAAAGTTTTTACCATCAAAAGAAAAGATAAAACCACTTTAATAAAAAGAACATATATGGTAATTCCCTATCTTGTAAAAGGCTCACGAGGACCCAAGAAACTTTGGGTTCCTAAATCTGCTTGATTTTTGCAGGTTATAAGTGATGAGCAATTTGATGAAGAATGGTACATAGATAGTGGTTACTTGCGTCACATGACAAGAAGAAGGAAAGAGCTGAGAGAATTTCGAGCTCTCAAAGATGGTGGATGTGTCAAGTACGGAAACAACTCATATGGTACGATAAAAGACTCCGACATGATCACAAATGGAGAATTCTCAATCCGAAGAGTTGCATATGTAGAAGGGTTGCAGCATAATCTTATAAGTGTCTCGCAATTGGTTGTGGGAACTGGGCTGAAAGTCTCATTTGCCGATGAAGGTTCTGAGATTGTTGAAAAGAAGACGAAGACAAATCTATTGAAGTCTAAGCACAAAGGCGAAATGTATCCTCTTAATCTCAATCCGATACGAGGGAAGCTAGTCGTATGCCTACTAACGAAAGCTAATTCAGATGAAAGTTGGTTATGGCACCGAAGGCTCTCGCACCTGAACTTCAAAGATATCAACAAACTGTTGGATTAGTGTCTAAGTTAGTAACCATATTTGGTATATACTTGACCCGAGTGTGCATGGTCCTTTTGGGTTGCCTTCACCAAAGCAACTTGACAAGGTAATTTGATATGAGAGAGGAGATATTATGATTTATTTATATATTATAAGAATAATATATTAAAGGAGAAATCATATTTATTTAATTAGTATTAGTCATAAATTAATTAGGAATTAATTTGGTGACTAAAAGAGATTAATTAAATAAAGGGGTATAAACTGTCAAATGTGTGATAGTTGAGTTTTGGGCTAGGAAACCTAATGGACTAAGGGGGGGACGAAATTATGATGAAGGATCATCATATTTTCGTCCAAGGCCTTATTCCATAAGGTTCCTTGGGCTGCTTGGTGGCTAAGATGTCCATTAGGGTTTAGACTAAAACCCTAGCACCCTATAGTATAAATACATGCCCTATGCTTCAATTTCAGGCCACTTGATTCCAAGGAAACCCTAGGGCCGAAATTAGCATCATTCCCTTCTCTCTCTTAGTTGCCTTCTTGCTTCAAGGTGTTTGTGAGCCATTAGAGGCACTACAATTGTGGTGCTTGCTTTCAAGAGTTCAAGAGAGTTCAAGAGATCAAGGGAACTAGTTGTTATTGCTATATAACAACAAAGGTATGTCTACTACACTTCTATGTAATTTTCGAAAATTATAGAAGCATGCTAGGGTTTATTTTGTGTTCATAAAGTTGTATGTCTTATAGTGAAAACATAGATCCAACTAGGGTTGCATGCACACATAGGATTGTTTGTATTAAACGTATCAGTGGTATCAGAGCCATTGGTTTTTTGTTTTCAATTGGATTTGATACATATTATGAATTTGGCAAATTAGGGTTTATGGCAAGTAAACCCTAAGGCTTGGTGATTTTCGCAAATTAGGTTTGCAAAACCCTAGTTGGCGATTTTTTATAGGGTTCTTAAAACTTTTTTGCCTAGCCTCCAAATTTCGAAATTAGGGTTAAGAAACCCTAGGGATTTCGAAAATCCCTTGCCCCCCAAGATAAGATCCCAAGATTTTAGGGATTTGGATATTGCTATCTTTGTGATTATCAATTTAATTGTTTAAACTGGATAATTGAAGATCTTGTATTATCCTTTCCATATATTTAAAAAAAAAGGATTAAATAAATTAATAGTTTGATTTTATGATAAACCTTAAAGATTTAATAGTTCAAATTAATTGTTCGATTTTGATAATTATTAAATCAATTTTTTTTTGGTGTTTAAAATTTTAAATTAAATAGCCTTAATTTTCGAAAATTTTAAATACACATTAAGATACTAGTATTTTGAAATGCTTTAAAATACACCCTTATACAATTATGATATTATAAGATTAATTATTATATATGTATAAGAATAAGCTAGTCTTATCGCTAGTAGGCCTCATTCACGAAGCCAGTCTATAACGTGGGTATAAGGTTGCTGCCTATAAAATGGCGCTTAATGGATGTACACTCACATCTACCGCTTGCTTGACTGGTGGAGGGTCGTTAGCCGAACGGATAGGATAGGGCACTTAATTCCTCATTAAAAGTATAATGGAAATATTAAAGTAACTACATTGTTTTACAAATTCCCACTCTTAGTTACTTTAGGGTAAAATGTGAAAATGATGCTAATCCATGGAATTACACTTCGTACCCTTGTCAAACGTTGATGGAGCGCGTGTGGTTAACCGACACATCAATTTGGGGATGACATAGGTAGCGAAGGGTGACTAGATGTTTCTCATAGATCAATGGAGCGTGTGTGGTTTACCGGCACATTGATTAGGTGATAGTGACATTGAGTGCACCACGTTAATTCGCATGGTTATTCACAAATTTGTTTGCGATCCTCGGCATCCCAGTCGCAAATGTGAAATGCATATCGAGATTTAAACATGCCATTGAAAAGTTCAATGAATCTCAAAGATCTAGGAGTTTTCAATACATTTAAAACCTAAATTGCTTTTTCATTTTTCATGGTGAGAATTAGTGAATCGTCATTCACTTACCTTCAAATTATTTGCTTTTAGAGTACGACATCCCTTTCTAAGTTGTAAATAATGTTGTTGGGTCCTAGCCCTAATTACTCATTTGGGTGTTTAATTAGGGATTCATTTCTAATCAAACCTTGTTCCTTTCCTTTTCAGATGTCTGCAAACAACAACAACAACAACGCTTCTGGGTCATTCTCGTTGATGAACTTGTGTCAGAAAGTGACATTTGATGGTTCAAACTTCAACGAGTGGATGAGGTATATCCGCATGATCACACGCTACGAGGAAAAAGAATATGTCCTCGATGAAAAGCTTGAGAAGATCATCCCAGATGTTGCTACTCCTGAGGAATTGGCCGCCTTTGAGGCCCACGAGCGTGATGCCACAAAAGTTCACTGCATCATGCTGGCCACCATGAACCTCGAACTCCAAAAGTCCTATGAGGACATGTATCCATATGAAATGCATCAGGATTTGCTGGACAGGTATCACCAGAGCGCGAGGCAAGAGCGCTATGAGATCATTACTAGCATGATCACCGCTAAGATGGGGAGTGGAGAATCCCTAACCTCTCATTTGCAGAAAATGCAGAGGTATGTTGATCGTCTTCTCAAACATAATGTTAAGTTTGATGAGGATTTGGCTATCGACATAATCCTCCACTCCTTGCCCTCCTGCTACAATCAGTTTAGGATGACCTACCATATGAACAAAGAGGAGGTCTCCTTGAGCAAGCTCCAAGGACTTTTGAGGACTGCTGAGAGCAACCTCAAAGACAAATCCGTTGCACCGTCCCCTGCTGTGGCCGCTCCTGTGATGGCAATAGGTCAAGGAAAGGGCAAAAAGAGGAAGGCTCCATGTAAGAGCCACCATAAAGGGAAACCCCATGATGGTTCGTCCTCAAGTGGGACCAAAGCTGGCTCCGTTAAACCCTCTTCCGATCCTAAAGAAGCAGAGTGCTTCTATTGCCACCAAAAGGGCAACTGGAAGCGAAGCTGTCCACAATATCTGCAGGACATAAGAGATGGGAAGATCAAGCCCACATTTGCAGGTATATATTCTATTAAATCTAATAACTCATCATTTGCTACTTCATGGGTTCTTGATACAGGATGTGGTTACCACATTTGTTCTGATTTGTAGGGCCTAAAAAGAAGTGGGGAGATGGAGCATGGGAAGATGAACCTGATTATGGGAAACAGAAGATCTTCGCCTGTGACCAAAGTCGGTGTTTATTCTTTAGTGTTGAGTAATGGGTTAGGAATAGATTTAGAGAACTGCTGTTATTCGCCAGATATGGCAAAAAACATTATTTCTTTTCACGGGTTGTTTAGACAAGGTTTCAGATATTCTTTTGATAATAATAATGGTTCTATTAATGTTTATTTGAATGGTGTCTTTTATTTCAATGCATTACCTTGTAATGGGATTTATGAATCTGTGATGATTGTTGATAATTTTGGAAATAATGTTTTGAATATTGATTCGTCTACTAGTCTAGACAAAGCATGCTTGTGGCATTGTCGCCTTGGCCATGTCAACAAGAAATGCATAGCCCAACTCCAAAAGGATGGAGTGTTGGAGTCATTCGACCTTAGGGACGATGACACGTGTGAGTCTTGTTTACTTGGGAAGATGACCAAGTCACCCTTTACTGGCACTTGTGAAAGGGGTGAGGGTTTATTGGATCTCATACACACCGATGTGTGTGGGCCCTTTAGATCCACCACAAGGGATGCTTGCCGCTTCTACGTGACTTTTACAGATGATTATAGCAGATATGGATATATCTACTTGATCAAGCAAAAGTCGGAAACCTTTGAAAAGTTCAAAGAGTTTAAGAATGAAGTGGAGAATCAGCTGGGCAGGAAAATCAAGATGCTTCGGTCAGACCGAGGAGGAGAGTACCTAAGTCTTGAGTTTCACGACTATCTAAAAGAATGCGGAATCATTTCGCAATTGACGCCTCCGAGAACGCCACAATTGAATGGTGTGGCTGAGAGACGTAATCAGACCTTGTTGGACATGGTTCGTTCCATGATGAGTCGGACTTCGTTACCAATAGCTTTCTGGGGGTATGCCTTAGAGACTGCCGCCCACATACTTAACTTAGTTCCCACCAAGAAGGTTTCCAAGACTCCTCACGAGATGTGGACAGGGAAGACTCCCTTGTTGGCACATATCAAGGTTTGGGGTTGCGAGGCTTTCGTAAGACGAGAGACTCACAACAAACTAGAACCTCGCAGTGAGAAGTGTTATTTCATCGGCTATCCGCAGAAGTCTTTTGGCTACCTTTTCTATAGACCGAATGACAATGTTGTCTTCATTGCTAGAAGAGGGGTTTTCCGAGAAAGGGAATTAATAAGCCAAGAAGACAGTGGGAGGCAAATTGAACTTGAAGAAATTCAAGATCAAAGCGATGAAGGAACCTCGGACACTGGCACTCAACTTGAGGATGAAACTCCTGTTGAACCTATTGACGAGTCCCTACCTCTTCGACGTTCCACTAGGGCTAGTGTTCCACCCCAGTTTTATGGTTTTCATATTACTACTGAAGGGGATACATTTATTAGTGATAGTACACTAGTAAATTTGGATGAACCTAGCAGCTATAAGGAAGCCATGGCAGGCCCAGAGTCTGCAAAATGGAAAGAGGCTATGGACAGCGAGATTTAGTCCATGTACGACAACCAAGTTTGGAATTTGGTTGATAATGTACCGGGTCGTAAGACAGTCGGGTGCAAGTGGATCTTCAAGAAGAAGACGGACATGGATGGGAAAGTGCATACTTATAAAGCGCGATTGGTTGCGAAGGGCTTTACTCAAACTCCCGGAGTGGACTATGATGAGACCTTCTCACCAGTTGCGAAGATAAAGTCTATTAGGGTGATGCTTTCCATAGCTGCGTTTCATGATTATGAAATATGGCAGATGGACGTGAAAACCGCTTTCCTTAATGGAAAGTTGGTTGAGGATGTCTACATGAATCATCCAGAGGGTTTTGTCGATGTGAAGCATCCCAATAGAGTATGCAAGCTTGAGAAATCTATTTATGGATTGAAACAAGCATCTCGCAGATGGAATCTTTGTTTTGATGAGAAGGTTAAAGAGTTTGGCTTTCTGCGAAGCGAAGATGAATCTTGTGTGTATGTCAAAGCCAGTGGGAGTATAGTAAGCTTTCTCGTATTGTATGTCGACGACATACTACTCATAGGAAACGATGTCCCAACCTTGCAGGAAGTCAAGTCCTGGCTTGGGAAATGTTTCGCTATGAAGGACCTTGGAGAAGCCGCTTATATTCTGAGAATAAGAATAGTAAGAAACAGGGAAAAGAGACTGATAGGACTCAGTCAGGATACATACTTGGAAAAAGTGCTAAAGCGTTTTAGTATGGAAAATTCCAAGAAAGGGGAGTTGCCAATCCAAAGCAATACCAAGCTGAGTAAGACTCAGAGCCCGAGTATAGAGACAGAGATAGTTGATATGAGCCGAGTACCTTACGCTTCCGCAGTAGGCTCTATCATGTACGCTATGACTTATACTCGCCCTGATGTGGCCTTCGCTTTGAGCATGGTCAGCAGATATCAAGGGAACCCTGGTAGAGCACATTGGATTGTAGTTAAGAATATTCTTAAGTACCTTCGGAGGACCAAGGAATGGTTTCTAGTCCTCGGTGGGAGTGATGACTTAAGGGTACGAGGGTACAGTGATGCTAGTTTTCAGACGGATCGGGATAACTTCCGATCGCAGTCGGGCTGGGTCTTTACCCTAAATGGAGGAGCAGTGACTTGGAAAAGTTCCAAGCAAGAGACCGTAGCTGGTTCAACATGCGAATCAGAGTATATTGCAGCGAGCGAAGCGTCAAAGGAGGCTATATGGTTGAAGAACTTCATTGGAGACCTTGGAGTTGTGCCATCCATAAAGGAGCCCGTGGAAATTTTCTGTGATAATGAAGGAGCGGTTGCCTTAACCAAGGAACCAAGGGATCATGGCAGATCTCGACATATCGACAGGAAATACCACTTTATTAGACATCGTGTAGAAGAGGGACTCCTCGTTGTGAAGAGGGTATCGTCAGAAGATAACCCAGCAGATCCCCTTACGAAGGGACTGAGTAGGGTCAAGCATTTGCAGCACGCTAGGAGCGTAGGGCTGAAGGACGATATTAGTTTAGATTAGATAGGTAGGAAACTTGTAATAGATAATGTCATATTCAACAAATGATGATTAAATAAAGGTGTGTTATTTATAAGAAAGTTTCTATCTTGTGTTGATTATTTCTCTATTGTGTCGATTTTGCATGTTTTGACTTCCTGAATAATAAGATTATTCGAACAGTTCACAATCGCTCATATGTTGGAAGTAGATATGAAGGAAGATTGTCATAAATTTGTTTGTAGATTGTCTGAAAAGTTTTAGACATAGCAAAGGTTTGCTGCAAAGTTTATGAGTGCTTATGAAATTTGTATTGAGCATTGAAATAGACCCACACTTACTGGTATTACTTCATGAATGTTATCACAAGTGATCGCAAGATGATAATATCATATAATCTTTAAACCTATAGATATGGTTATTGTTTGCTAGTTGATTATACATTGATAATGCGAAAACGCATCAGTAACTTGATGTTATAAAACGTATTATTGTGTGTTGTAATGCCCGGGTTTCAGGGCTAAGCATTTTTGTCAATGTAATAGTCTAGGTCAACTCTTGTAACTCTTTTTGAAGTAATAAAGATGAAATATTTGAGTATTATGTGAATTATATGTGTTTATTATTTAATTATAAATGTATAATTAATAAAGAATAAAAATGAGCGTCAAAATTAAAGTGTGAGATAATCCCGATATCTCTACATAAAGTTGTAGAATATGTCTCAAGGTTTCCGTGCATATAAGGAACGCCGAAATCCAAGTTATAACGAAGAAGTTATGACCCGTCGAAGTTTCACGACAGAACCGGCACGATACCGGGAAGCGTGAATAGTGAATTTACGATAGAGCGAGATTTAGCCTTAGTGATCTAAACGAAAGTCGTAGAATATGTTAAAATAAGAACATCGATAAAAAGAACGCCCAAATATGACTTCGTATGAAGTTATGAGATTTTAAACAGACCAATCCTGTCCTGGCTTGTTAAAAATATAACTTTAAAAATAAAGTCAAAATTAGCCGACGGAGTCTAAACGAAAGTTGTAGAGTACGTCTTCACCTACGCGTGGATATAAAGAACGTCAAAAACGGAGTTCGTATGAACGAGTTACAAATTATAATAGCATATTTACGTATTAAAATAAAGTATAAATCATGTATACGTACACATATATATACATATGTATATATCATTAGAAAGGTATCGACGAGGCGGTCATTATAAGACTAATGTTGAGTTCTTTCGACATTAGTTTAGTACAAATATCATTAAATCCATTTATAATAGTATTATAGAGGGGTATTTAGTTGTTTATATAACTAAAAGGTCATCAAGTAATTATGGAGGGTAGTTTTTGAAAATTTAATTAGTATAAATAAGAGCCTTGGGCTCTCATATTTCTTGCACCATTCTCTTGATTCAAGAGTCTTTCTCTCCTTATCCCCCGAGCATTTCGGTCCCTCGTGATTCGACTTCTCTTTCTGTAGCTTAGTATAGTAAGGTGAGCGCTGAAGCGCTGCACGAATCTTTCTTAGAAAGATTCAGCGACGAAGTTCTGCCCCTATAGAGCCCGACTCCTAGCTAAAACCCCCTTGTAAGTAAGTTATGCTTACCTTATTTTAATATAGCTTATATTTAAAATTAGTATTGTTATTATGAACTTATAATAAATATTTGAGCTATTATTATAACTTATATAAGTGTCGTTATAATATTTTTTTTAACTACTCGCGGTACGGGGAATCTGGTTTAAAGGGCCGCATAGGGTTGTTGGATTTCAGAAGTGCTATATGCCAAAATGGTCCTGCCCTCCGGTGTTTTATGTCTGGCCCCTGTCTGTACATAGTGGTTGGAAAATATTGTTTAACGCTTATATAATAATAATAATAATACTAAGACTAATAGTTGGTCACGGTAAATATTAGACTAAAATTTAGCGATAATAATGCTAGGTTTCGTCGAAGGAAAATAGAATCGTTAGAAGCAAGCGCTGCCCGATTTTGGAATCATCACCTTAACAAGTGAGTGCATAGTTACTTTCAACTTACACATAGATATGAAGTATTTTATATAAATTACGTGCTATGTGTGCATATTATCTGAATACTTGCTATCTATGCTAGATGAACGTTGTTATACATGTTTTCAATGATTTAAACTATATATGTATTTTAAATCTACGAAAATATTGGGGTAAAACATGGGTAGATGCAATAGGTGATGTGTGATAAAATGATGAGAGGCCTCGATGTTGATGTTGTTGATTCTGTCATCTAGCGGAGTATGGATGACGACCACGGACTCTTCTAGACAGTCCAGTGGAACACTAGCAGGCTTGCAACCTGTAGGTGTTTGTGAACGATATGTTCACCGGTGTACTCCATCCCCCACATGGTTGCCTTTAGGACATTTATTGCTGAGGAATCCCCTTAGCAGTAGTGTCCGTCCCGATGATGATCCTTAGGCTAGGTCCCTTATGATAGGTGTTTAGGGACGTAAAGTGAGGATAACGGGAACGGGTAATCGGGTTATTGTTGATCGATGAAATTAATAAACTTATTTATTGTGGGTTGAAAACCCTATGTGCTCACCAGGCTCCCAAGCCTGACCCACTTAGTTTTATGTATTACAGGTAGTGGCGCATGAGCATAGGTGTGATGTTTTGGATGAAGGATTACGGATATAGGCCTGTAGATATGAAATAATGTAGTAAGGCTTATATTGTACTGTTTATGCTTTTGATCTGTACGAACATGACATCCCGAGTCTTTTAATGAAATACATTTCTATGGAAATGCTTTTGATAAATCTTTATCATATTTTTGTTTTGGGACAAATTCCGCAACACTTTCATTTAAAATGTAACTCTGATTTTTAAACAAAGCATAAAGAAACCGGTCTTTTTTGGCCGTGATTTTGGGGATGTCACAGTTGGTATCAAAGCATTAGTTTAAGCGAACTAGGAATTTGTAGGATTTCTAGACTTAAACTTAGAATGCTAAGCGATGATTGTGAGGTGTGAGCACTAGCTTATTTTAGGAATTGTGCCTAAAATGCTTTTATGTGCTAAATGCTTTGTGCATAATATGCTGTTAATTGTTCGGATCTATGGTCTGTTTCCGACCGGATCTGGAAGCCTTATGTGTTTAGGATTCTAAACGTACGACTACGATATTAGAACTAGCATGTGAACGTTTCGGAGTGATAAGGACAATTTAAAACGTCTATCCTAAATAAAGATCTAAATTCACCTTATTCGGTGTATAGATCAAGATGGCAAGGACCCGTAGCGGAAACGTGAACGCAAATGGAGGTAGGAACCAACCCCCAGTGGTTCAGCAAATACCTGTTGTTGAAGAAGTTGCACCTGAGCCAGTCACCATGGCTGGAGTTCAAGCCATGATTCAGGCTATGCTAGCTGAACAAAGGGAAGAAATGAGACGGATGCTCCACGAAAATAGGGACGAACCTACCATACATGTTGAACCGACGAAGCCAGTTCCCGAGCCATTTGAGGAAGGGAACTATAGCTGCCAAGTGAGTCAAGTAGGGACTCAAGGTGAGCAAAAGGATGGCCCAGAAGGGAGAAACAACAAGGATGGGCGGATATACAAAAATTTATTGGGTGCGAAACCACCAAGTCTCTCAGGAAGCCCAAAGCCTGTTGAGATTATGGACTGGATCTCCGAGATGGAGATGGTGTTTGAGAGCTGCGACTGCAGCGAGAAGCAGAAGACTGTCTTCGCTGTGAGACAATTGAAAACTGGAGTCTTGAGCTGGTGGAAGCTATTGGCAGATACAATGCCACGGGGAGAAGTTCTGAAAATGTCATGGGATGAGTTCTTGGAACAACTGAAGGCGCAGTACTGTTCAGAGATAGACCTGATTGATCTGAACAATGAGTTCCAAAATTTGAAGAAGGGGAGAATGAGCATCGATGACTATGCTGCTACATTTACGGAAAAGATGAAGTTGTTTCCATACCTAGTGCCAACCGAACTTTCCAAAATTGAGAAATTCGCAAACGGACTGCCGGCTGACTTTGGCCCAACAGTCAAGATGGCAACCACTCTGAAATCAGCTGTTCGAGCAGCTAAGAACGTGGAGACCCAACAAAAGGAAAGAGGTCTGGAGAGGGCTGAGGTTGGTGAGAAACGGAAGTTCAATGGATCCTCGAAGTCCAACAAGAAGAGTAGATTCTCGAAGTCTGGTTCGAGGGGAGGAGGATCAGAAGCGAAGTGGTGTGACAAGTGCAAGAAGAAGCACTCTGGGAAGTGTGACGGAGGGGTCACTTGTTACAAGTGCGGAAAGCCTGGGCACTACGCCAATGAATGCACCCTCAACCAGAAAGCCTGTTATGGGTGCAATGAAGAAGGGCACATTTTGAAGGACTGCCCGAAGAAGAAGGAGACAGGAAGACCCAACATACCACCGAAGCCGAAGGCGAGAGCCTTCCAGATGACGCTCGAGGCTGCAAAGGAGGCAGCAGACGTCGCTTCAGGTACCTTTCTTGTAAATGGTTTGCCTGCAAATATATTATTTGATTCCGAAGCCAACTACTCCTTTGTGTCGCATAAATTTGGTGGGAAATTAGCATTGCCTGTAGAAAAACTAGATAATGCCCTGATTGTAGAAGTTGCCAGTGGCAAATTCGTACCTGTTAGTAATCGTATTAGGAACATCATCATTGACCTAAACGGAAACGAATTCCACGAAGAGCTATTACCCATAGAGTTAAACGGTTTCGACATCGTTTTGGGTATGGATTGGCTTAGCGCCAACGATGCTGAGATTCAATGCCGAAAGAAGATAGTAAAGGTAAACCCACCCGAAAAAGAATCATTTATGGTGTATGGGGACAAACGCAGAGTGAATTCTGGAATCATCTCCCTGATGAAAGCCAGGAAATGTTTGTCCAAAGGATGTGCATCATACTTGGCATTCGTAATCGATGCCAAGAAGGAGAAGAAAGAGGTGCAGAGTATACCGGTTGTGTGTGATTATCCGGAAGTCTTTCCCGAAGATCTTCCCGGATTACCACCTGATAGGCAAGTGGAGTTTCGTATAGACTTGTTACCAGGAACAACATCGATAGCAAAGGCACCTTACCGATTAGCACCGACGGAGATGAAGGAGCTCATGGCGCAACTTCAGGAGCTGTTGGACAACGGTTTTATTCGACCTAGTTCATCACCCTGGGGAGCTCCGGTGTTATTCGTGAAGAAGAAGGACGGAAGTATGAGAATGTGTATAGACTACTGAGAGGTGAATAAGGCAACGGTGAAGAACAAGTATCCATTGCCGAGGATTGATGACCTATTTGATCAGCTGCAAGGTTCGAGCTACTTCTCAAAGATCGATCTTAGGTCAGGATATCATCAGCTAAATGTGAGAAAGCAGGATATTGAGAAGACTGCATTCAGAACGAGATATGGACACTACGAGTTCTTGGTTATGTCATTCGGGCTAACCAATGCTCCCGCAGCATTCATGGATTTGATGAATAGGGTTTGTAAACCATTCCTCGATAAGTCCGTGATAGTGTTCATCGACGACATTCTCATCTACTCGAAAAGCCAAGAGGATCATGGCAAGCATCTACGGGAAGTATTAGAAGTTTTGAAGAAGGAGAAGCTTTTTGCAAAGTTCTCCAAATGCGACTTTTGGATACGGGAAGTCCAATTCTTGGGTCATGTTGTTAACCAGGAGGGAATAATGGTTGACCCCGCAAAGATCGAGGCTGTAATGAAGTGGGAACGTCCAAAGAGTCCCACGGAGATTTGAAGCTTTCTAGGATTAGCCGGATATTATCGACGATTTATCCAAGGCTTTTCTTCGATAGCTGCTCCATTAACAGCTTTGACTCATAAAGGAGCTACGTATACGTGGAGTGAGAAACACGATGAGGCATTCGAGAAGCTAAAGAAGAAGTTATGTGAAGCACCGATACTTTCTCTACCCGATGGAGTCGAAGATTTCGCGATTTATAGTGACGCTTCTGGAGTCGGGTTGGGTTGTGTTCTGACCCAAGGAGAAAAGGTGATAGCATACGCATCTCGACAATTGAAAGAGCACGAAAAGAACTACCCCACTCATGATCTGGAGTTGGCAGCGGTAGTTTTTGCCTTAAAGATATGGAGGCATTACCTCTACGGCACGAAGTGCAAGCTCTTCATTGATCATAAGAGTCTCCAGTATCTCTTTAATCAGAAGGAGTTGAACATGAGGCAACGACGCTGGCTAGAACTTCTCAAGGACTACGACTGTGAGATACTTTACCACCCAGGTAAAGCAAATATTGTTGCTGATGCTCTCAGTCGGAAAGTCAATCTGGAAAGGAAAAGGCCAAGAGCGTTAAGAATTGAAGTCGTCTCGACGATTGTGGAAAGTATCAGGAAAGCTCAAGAAGAAGCTTTAGAGAAAAATGACCGAAAGGAAGAACGTTTGGGAAGAACGTTAGTGTTTGGTACAAACAGTCGAGGACTAAAGGTATTCCAAGATTGAATTTGGGTACCTAAGACGGGAGGAATAAGAGATCTTCTGATGGAAGAAGCACACAAGACCATGTAATCGATTCATCCCGGTAGCACTAAAATGTATAGGGACCTAAAACCCTACTACTGGTGGCCGACGATGAAGCTCGATGTTGTGAAGTATGTGGCCGAGTGCGTAACATGTGCGAGGGTTAAGGCACAACATCAGAAACCGTATGGGAGTTTGGAACCATTACCTGTACCCATGGGTAAATGGGAAGACATCACCATGTATTTTGTGACTAAACTGCCCAGGACGAAGAACGGTCACGACATGATTTGGGTAGTCGTGGATCGTTTCACCAAGAGTGCACACTTCATAGCAGCCAACGAGAAGTGGTCTATGGATAATCTCGCAAATGCTTACGTGAAGGAAATTGTAAGACTTCACGGTGTCCCTCTTACGATTGTATCAGATCGTGGTAGTCGTTTCACGTCAAGGTTTTGGAGGAGTCTACAAGAGGAGTTAGGTACAAAGTTGTGTTTGAGTACTGCTTATCATCCGCAAACTGATGGTCAGAGCGAAAGAACGATTCAGACGCTGGAAGATATGCTGAGAGCATGTACCCTCAAATTCCAAGGGAATTGGGACGAGCACTTACCTCTGGTAGAATTTTCCTACAACAATAGTTTTCACTCGAGCATCAAGATGGCTCCTTATCAAGCCTTGTATGGGCAGAAGTGTCGTACGCCGTCTTGTTGGCTTGAAGCCGGAGAGAAGCAGTTTATGGGCCCCGAGATAGTCCATGAGACTGCTGAGAAGTTGAAGGTGATTAGGGAAAGGATGTTAGCAGCCCAGGATCGTCAGAAGAACTATGCTGACAAGAAAAGACGACCGATAACTTTCGAAGTTGGGGATTCCGTTTTTCTTAAAGTCTCACTGTGGAAGGGACTTATACGATTTGGGAAACGAGGAAAATTGAGTCCAAGGTTTATTGGACCGTTCAAAGTTCTTCAGAAGATAGGGAACCAAGCTTACAAGCTGGAATTGCCCGAAGAACTCAATGGTATTCATAACACCTTCCATGTGTGTTATTTGAGGAAATTCACGGGAGATGTTCCCGACATAATTCCAATCTCAGAGTTAAGGATGGATGAAAATAAAAGGTTGATCGAAGAGCCTGAGGCAATTGTTGACCGTAAGACAAAGAAGTTACGACGCAAGATGGTCGACTTGGTGCTAGTCCGATGGAAACATTCGAATGGGCCGAATCTCACTTGGGAAACAGAGGATGACATGATGAGTCGCTATCCACATCTGTTTGCTGATGCATGATTCCAGGACGGAATCATCCTAAGGGGGAGAGAATTGTAACGCCCGGGTTTCAGGGCTAAGCATTTTTGTCAATGTAATAGTCTAGGTCAACTCTTGTAACTCTTTTTGAAGTAATAAAGATGAAATATTTGAGTATTATGTGAATTATATGTGTTTATTATTTAATTATAAATGTATAATTAATAAAGAATAAAAATGAGCGTCAAAATTAAAGTGTGAGATAATCCCGATATCTCTACATAAAGTTGTAGAATATGTCTCAAGGTTTCCGTGCATATAAGGAACGCCGAAATCCGAGTTATAACGAAGAAGTTATGACTCGTCGAAGTTTCACGACAGAACCGGCACGATACCGGGAAGCGTGAATAGTGAATTTACGATAGAGCGAGATTTAGCCTTAGTGATCTAAACGAAAGTCGTAGAATATGTTAAACTAAGAACATCGATAAAAAGAACGCCCAAATCTGACTTCGTATGAAGAAGTTATGAGATTTTAAACAGACCAATCCTGTCCCGGCTTGTTAAAAATATAACTTTAAAAATAAAGTCAAAATTAGCCGACGGAGTCTAAACGAAAGTTGTAGAGTACGTCTTCACCTACGCGTGGATATAAAGAACGTCAAAAACGGAGTTCGTATGAACGAGTTACAAATTATAATAGCATATTTACGTATTAAAATAAAGTATAAATCATGTATACGTACACATATATATATATACATATGTATATATCATTAGAAAGGTATCGACGATGCGGTCATTATAAGACTAATGTTGAGTTCTTTCGACATTAGTTTAGTACAAATATCATTAAATCCATTTATAATAGTATTATAGAGGGGTGTTTAGTTGTTTATATAACTAAAAGGTCATCAAGTAATTATGGAGGGTAGATTTTGAAAATTTAATTAGTATAAATAAGAGCCTTGGGCTCTCATATTTCTTGCACCATTCTCTTGATTCAAGAGTCTTTCTCTCCTTATCCCCCGAGCATTTCGGTCCCTCGTGATTCGACTTCTCTTTCTGTAGCTTAGTATAGTAAGGTGAGCGCTGAAGCGCTGCACGAATCTTTCTTAGAAAGATTCAGCGACGAAGTTCTGCCCCTGCAGAGCCCGACTCCTAGCTAAAACCCCCTTGTAAGTAAGTTATGCTTACCTTATTTTAATATAGCTTATATTTAAAATTAGTATTGTTATTATGAACTTATAATAAATATTTGAGCTATTATTATAACTTATATAAGTGTCATTATAATATTTTTTTTAACTACTCGCGGTACGGGGAATCTGGTTTAAAGGGCCACATAGGGTTGTTGGATTTCAGAAGTGCTATATGCCAAAATGGTCCTGCCCTCCGGTGTTTTATGTCTGGCCCCTGTCTGTACATAGTGGTTGGAAAATATTGTTTAACGCTTATATAATAATAATAATAATACTAAGACTAATAGTTGGTCACGGTAAATATTAGACTAAAATTTAGCGATAATAATGCTAGGTTTCGTCGAAGGAAAATAGAATCGTTAGAAGCAAGCGCTGCCCGATTTTGGAATCATCACCTTAACAAGTGAGTGCATAGTTACTTTCAACTTACACATAGATATGAAGTATTTTATATAAATTACGTGCTATGTGTGCATATTATCTGAATACTTGCTATCTATGCTAGATGAACGTTGTTATACATGTTTTTAATGATTTAAACTGTATATGTATTTTATATCTACGAAAATATTGGGGTAAAACATGGGTAGATGCAATAGGTGATGTGTGATAAAATGATGAGAGGCCTTGATGTTGATGTTGTTGATTCTGTCATCTAGTGGAGTATGGATGACGACCACGGACTCTTCTAGACAGTCCAGTGGAACACTAGCAGGCTCGCAACCTGTAGGTGTTGGTGAACGATATGTTCACCGGTGTACTCCATCCCCCACATGGTTGCCTTTAGGACATTTATTGCTGAGGAATCCCCTTAGCAGTAGTGTCCGTCCCGATGATCCTTAGGCTAGGTCCCTTATGATAGGTGTTTAGGGACGTAAAGTGAGGATAACGGGAACGGGTAATCGGGTTATTGTTGATCGATGAAATTAATAAACTTATTTATTGTGGGTTGAAAACCCTATGTGCTCACCAGGCTCCCAAGCCTGACCTACTCAGTTTTATGTATTACAGGTAGTGGCGCATGAGCATAGGTGTGATGTTTTGGACGAGGGATTACGGATATAGGCCTATAGATATAAAATAATGTAGTAAGGCTTATATTGTACTGTTTATGCTTTTGATCTGTACGAACATGACATCCCGAGTCTTTTAATGAAATACATTTCTATGGAAATGCTTTTGATAAATCTTTATCATATTTTTGTTTTGGGACAAATTCCGCAACACTTTCATTTAAAATGTAACTCTAATTTTTAAACAAAGCATAAACAAACCGGTCTTTTCTGGCCGTGATTTTGGGGATGTCACATGTGTGGTTTAACTAGTAAATGATAAAGGCATATTAGTCGACGTTTTTCTGTTCCTTTTATTCTATGAGGATAAAAGCGATATCTTGGCCACTTGATGATTTGGTTTGACTTATGTGCCGGGCCCGGTCAGGATAAAGTTGATGTGTTCAACTGAGTTCTATGTCGAACAAATCAGAGATCAAGAAATAAAGTGCTAAACAATGAGTATTGTTAGCATGATATCTAGAACAGAGGATTATGTGATCCCTTATCTAAAGGACAGATTATTGGTCAGGGTTGACAGCGGCTATTGAAAGCTACGATTGCTATCGGGTACGGAAGTCATACATGAGATATAGTTACTAGACTTATCCAAGTGGGAGACTGTTGGATTAGTGTCTAAGTTAGTAACCATATTTGGTATATACTTGACCCGAGTGTGCATGGTCCTTTTGGGTTGCCTTCACCAAAGCAACTTGACAAGGTAATTTGATATGAGAGAGGAGATATTATGATTTATTTATATATTATAAGAATAATATATTAAAGGAGAAATCATATTTATTTAATTAGTATTAGTCATAAATTAATTAGGAATTAATTTGGTGACTAAAAGAGATTAATTAAATAAAGGGGTATAAACTGTCAAATGTGTGATAGTTGAGTTTTGGGCTAGGAAACCTAATGGACTAAGGGGGGACGAAATTATGATGAAGGATCATCATATTTTCGTCCAAGGCCTTATTCCATAAGTTTCCTTGGGCTGCTTGGTGGCTAAGATGTCCATTACGGTTTAGACTAAAACCCTAGCACCCTATAGTATAAATACATGCCCTATGCTTCAATTTCAGGCCACTTGATTCCGAGGAAACCCTAGGGCCGAAATTAGCATCATTCCCTTCTCTCTCTTAGTTTCCTTCTTGCTTCAAGGTGTTTGTGAGCCATTAGAGGCACTACAATTGTGGTGCTTGCTTTCAAGAGTTCAAGAGAGTTCAAGAGATCAAGGGAACTAGTTGTTATTGCTATATAACAACAAAGGTATGTCTACTACACTTCTATGTAATTTTCGAAAATTATAGAAGCATGCTAGGGTTTATTTTGTGTTCATAAAGTTGTATGTCTTATAGTGAAAACATAGATCCAACTAGGGTTGCATGCACACATAGGATTGTTTGTATTAAACCTATCACAAACTAGTTCTTGGTGACTATGTGCGAGGACTTCCTCTTTTCAAGTTTGATAAGGAACATTTGTGCGCTGCATGCAAGATGGGAAAACAAAGCCGAAAGAGTCATCCCACACGTGTTAATACAAAGATCATCGAACCCCTTGAACTTTTGCACATCGACCTATGTGGCCCTTCTGCAATTGAAAGTATCGGTAGTAGTAAGTTCATACTTGTAATTGTTGATGATTTTTCACGTTTCACCTGGGTTTTCTTTCTTAAACAGAAATCAGAGGTGACACCAAAGCTCAAAAACTTTATCAAGCAGATGGAGCTTCAGCTACGAAAGATTGTTCGAAATGTACGAAGTGACAATGTTTTGGAATTCAAAAACCAAGATTTTGAAGGATTTCTTATTGAAAAGGGGGTATCTCATAACTTCTCTGATCCCTATACTCCACAACAGAATGGTATAGTTGAAAGGCAAAACCATTCATTGTGTGAAGCCGCCCAAACCATGCTTAGCTTTACTTCTCTACCTTTATACTTCTGGGCTCATGCTATAGCCACTGCTTGCTACACCCAAAATCAATCCTCCCTCAATAAGAGATTGTCCATCACTCCATACAAAATATTGAATAATCGTAAGCCAAATGTCAAGTTTTTCCATGTTTTCGGTTCCATGTGCTTCCTTTTCAATTCTAAAGAGAACCAAAACAAGTTTGATGTAAAGGCAGATGAAGGGATTTTTCTTGGTTACTCACTCACCTCAAAGGCATATAGGTTTCTGAATAAGCACTCAAAGAAAATTAAGGAAACATATTATGTTACTTTTGATGATAACTACATGAAGCAACTTCGAACAAGCGAAGGTCTAATGGAGAAAATCTTTCCAAAATCAGGTCAAGTCTCGGTTCCTCTATCTAATTTGTTTGAAGAATACATGTTGCTCTTTGATGTACCAGAGAAAGCAATTTACTCTGAAGCAAAAGCAGACGATAATAAAATCGACCACTAGAAAAATATCATCGATGAAACTGCTAAAGGCATGGAAAGCGAAGCTCCGGGTCCAACCGAGAAGCAAAATCGAAGCGACCCTCAAAACTCAAGTGATCTTCCACTTATCAATGAACCTCCAACAGAAAGCTCCACATTCCAGGAGGAGGGTTCGTCTACACCAAACACATCTGATTTCCCTTTCCAGGGGGAGAATCAATCTCCAACTTGAAACCATGGAAGTCCAACCGAGGGGGAGAATTTGAACCTGATGTTGCATTCGCTTCGCCATTTGAGGGGGAGAATTACAATACAAATGACGAAGATGATCAATCAGAATTGGAAGAAGAAATAAGTGTTGAATTGGATCGTGCTTATGATCCAAACTACCCTCCACTCACAAAATGGACAAGATATCATCCTAAAACTCAAGTCATTGGTGAATCTAGTGAGGGAGTTCTTACGCGCTCTTAACTGAAAATGAAGCAAACAACTTTATTCTCTCAAGTAGAATTATGCATGTTTAATTCGTTTTTTTCCAAAATAGAACCGAAAACTATCAACATTGCACTTGGTCACTCTGCTTGGGTACAAGCTATGCAAGACAAACTCAATGAGTTTGAGCAAAACCGCATTTGGAGGTTGATTCCCACACCAAAGGATGCATCTGTATTCAAGTTAAAATGGGTTTTCAGGAACAAAATGGATAAAGAGGGTAATGTAATTCGCAACAAAGCTAGGTTGGTAGTGAATGGATATTGCTAGGAAGAAGGGATAGACTATGAAGAGACTTTCGCTCCAGTAACAAGGTTGGAATCGGTGCGAATCCTTCTGGCATATGCTGCACACAAAATATTTGAAGTTTTTCAAATGTACGTAAAGTGTGCCTTCTTAAATGGAGAACTAAAAGAAACCGTATACATTGAGCAACCACCTGGATTTTTAAATGAGAAATATCCTGATCATTGCTACATTCTGGATAAAGCGTTCTATGCTTTGAAGCAAGCCCCGAGAGCCTGGTATGAAATATTAACTCACTTTCTTAAAATGTCTAAATTCAAACAAGGTTCGGTTGAACCAACCTTCTTTCGTAAGAAAGAAGGCAAACACCTAATGATTGTCTAAATTTACGTCGATGACATCATCTTCAGTTCTACAAATTCTAGCTTAATGGCTGAATTCAGGAAGTTGATGGAGACTATGTTTGAGATGAGCTCAATGGATCCAATTAACTTTTTCCTTGGATTAAACATAAGGCAGGGACCAGAAGGCATATTTATTAATCAAGAGGCTTACACAAACACTCTATTGGCCAAGTTCAGTATGATGGGAGATTCAAAAGTAAAGGTTCCAATGGCATTCAGAACAAAGCTAACACCATCTCTAGAGAAACCAGCTACTGACATGACCCTCTATCGACAGATGTTTGGATCTCTAATGTATCTAGAGAAACCAGACATTATGTTTTCTGTCTACTTTTGTGCCAGGATCCAAGCAAATCCACGAGAACCTCATATGGTGGCTGTGAAAAACATCTTCAGGTATTAGAAGCGAACCTCATCTCTTAGTCTTTGGTACCTTGTGAAATTCAGATTCTTTGTTCAAGCCTTTTCCAATGTTGATCTTGGTGGATGTGGTCTGGACCGAAAGAGCACTACTGGCGGGTGTCAACTCCTTGATGGTAAACTCGTCAGCTGGCAATCCAAGAAACAAACGTGTGTGTCTCTTTCTACAGCCGAAGCTGAGTACATCGTTGCAGCTTCTTGTACTTCACAAGTCATATGGATACAAAGCCAACTTAGGGATTATGGCTTGAGCATGAAGAAGATTCCCCTCTATTGTGACTCAGAAACTGCTATTCGGATATGTCACAACCCAGTGCAACACTCCAAAACCAAACATATCACACTAAGATATCACTTTATCAACAATCATGTTGAAGATGGTAACGTTGAAATCCACTTTGTTCGATCCTCTGATCAATTAGCTGACATTTTCACAAAAGCCTTACCTGAAGCAAGTTTTAATAAAATTCTCCAAGGCTTGGGAATGATGGAAGCTGAGTCAGTACCGAAACCCCTTTCACCTCATTAAAAATTGAACAAGCGAAATAGAGCGAACGCTTGGTCTATTTCGGTTTCGGATTTTTCAGGAACCGAAATTAACCGAACGCTCGGAGAATTTAACACAGGAGAATTTAACAACATAACATTGGAAAATCCGAATTACGAAGGTTGACGGAAGCGGAGCCATGTCTTGGCAAAGTCGTTAAACAAATGCGTTGTAAATAAATAATATCCGCTTAAAGTTTTGGGTGATTCTAAGCTTGAAGTTGGTCTAAAAATAAGCATGTTGAAGTCTAGCAATGATCTTGGTGAAGCTTGAAGAATGCTAAAAATTTGAAATTTGTGCGGGTGCCCGTGCAGCCGTTGCGCGACCGACCCCCAGCCGCGCAGATTCCAAGTTCCAAATTACCCCCACATGGGATGCATTCTGATGTATGCGCACGGCCGGTTCCTCACCCGCACAAATGTTTGTGCGACCGACTGCCACCCGCGCAACCCTTGCGCGACCCAACCCTAGTTGCGCATATCCGAGCTAGAAAATTACCCCAAGATGGGATGTATTCTGATGTGTGCGCGCGGCTGCCCCCCACCCGCGCAAAGTTTGCAAGGGTACCCGCGCAAATATGTCATTTCATAAGAAATTTTCGAGTCATTTCATATGCGTCCTTTGTGTGACCAAGCTTTCATCCATGTGTATTTAGGTGGCCAATAACTCCATCCAAGCATAATTATGCAACCCATGTGTTGCTTCCATACCGTCCACACGTGCCTCCTATACCTTGATCCCGGTATGATCCTTCCTTACTCTCATCCTAAGCATTGAGGACAATGCTTAATTTTAAGCTTGGGGTGAGGTATTCTTTCTCTTTTAATTCTTTTTATTGCATTTAGGTTGTATATAGTTGCATTTAGATTAAGTCATTTAGGCCATTCATAAAAATTGCATTAAAAAAATATATATTGCATATTTTATTTCTTTCTTTTCTAATTTTCATACTTTTTAGATGCATTCTAGTTTATGTTCATGCATTATTGTTCTCTCTTGTTTTCTCATCCCTACATGTACCATAGTACCGAGTCATAAGTATTGAATCATAGATTGGTCTCGGGTCTTGATATGGAATTCCTTGTATTTGATAAATGGGACACGTTTTGAGCCTCACAGACCACTTTGAGACCGCTTGTGTGGGGGTCAGATGCAGGTAGCTTGATTGGGTCTAGGTGCGAAGGGATGTGGTTGGTCATGCCAATATGTGCAAGCAAAGACTAGCCCGGTAAGGTATTTTGAAGACATTGAAGATATTGAAGACTCGCATCTTGGTTTTGGAGGGAGTACCCCTTAGTACTCCCGAGTCTTGTCCGAGCCTTTCTTAGTTAGATTCTCACCACCTTTTTAGGATAAGTTATCATTTTCCTAGGGGTCTAGAGTAGATAGTTAGACAGATTTTGTTGATCACACCTTGCATTGAGGTGCTTGATGAACTTTGAAGTGGGTCCCCCAATTCACATCTTTTGGGACCAAGTTTTTTCGGTAACACCCATTTTTGAGTCATATCCCACCCATTTTTAGTTGTTCTTGGCACATTGTCAATGATTATTAGGTGTTCATGTTAGCCTCCATCCTATCTTACATGGTGAAATTCCTTAGACCTTCTAAGAAGGAAACACAAAAAAAAAAAAAAATTGAAGAAATTTGAAAAAGTTATGACAATAAGAGCCTATAAAAGATGATTCAAGACAAGCAACAAAAAAAAAGAAGAAAAATGAAGAAAAAGAGCAACACAAAAAGAAGAACAAGGTTCCAAGTTCAAGACTTATGTTATATATATAATTCCAAAAAAAAAAATCTCTGAATGTCAAGAAGAAAATGTGATTGAAGACCCTATAACAGAAGATCAAGAGTGAAGATTTAAGTTGTTAGGTTTAAGTTTAGGTTAAGTAGAATTTTTAATATTTTATTTTATTTTTTTTGGTGAGAAATGGCCCGACGATGAGACGGTAGACTGTAATGGAAAGTACAAGGGAGAAGCCTCAGAAACCGGATGTTTGCCCGGAGGCTGTGCTGCCAAACCCTATTTCGTATTATACACTTTAGCCTGACAAATGTAGGAACCATAGTGTGTGAAGAGGCACCTTTCCTTCGTGCACTATGGTCTGCATTGGTGATTTAAAGTGCCCCCACTGGACGCATCTCTGTTTCCTTTGTCTTGCACACTGCGACTACATCCAACCGTGATCTATTCGCCTATCAAGTGGTTGAGAATGTGGTTTATGGCTCTAAAGCGGGGAACATTTTGAAGATGCATAGGGTCCATGAAGGACTACTTCTGACCATGTTGACTGATGTTGACCAAGTTCTATGGTATCTTTCTTTTTCTCTTTTTAGTTTAGCTCATCCCGAGCTCATTTTAGTCTTGTTCTAACTTGAGGACAAGTTAGGTTTAAGCTTGGGGTGATTTGATAGCTTATTTTATTTCCTTATTTTTATTAGTTTATTTTAGATTTTTAGCTCTTTTTATTAGTATTGCATTGTATATTCTTTATTTTCTTTATCATGGATCGTATCGGGGACTTTTTATTTTGCATGAGGAATCTTGCAAGGTTTTGGAGCTTTTTCTGGTTTCGGATTAGAGTGAAGACGGCTTAGTGGGCTACCAAGGCATTGTTGGGCTTGGTGGAATCAAAGAAGAAGAATTGGGCTTTTAAAGTTGATGGCTTGGATTATTTGGGCTTGTGAAGATGGATCATAAATTTCTAATTTTGGGTTTGGAGCATCCATTTGGTAGCTAAATGATGATTGGTGGATTCAAATTACATGGACAAGGGGGGGGGACCAAAGGAATCTGTAACATCCCAAAATTCAAGACCAAAAATTTCTTTTTAATAAAACATTACTTTAAACAAGGACATCATTCCAAAACATAATCTGAGTATAAGTTTTCAAAACACTTGTTTATTATCAGAGTAAACATTCCCAGGCTGACTAATCTATGGTGTGTGCCATGTGATCACCCCGAGCTCCTCCCTCCGCTACCGGAAGTACCTGAAAACAAAACTGAAAACCGTAAGCATGAAGCTTAGTGAGTTCCCCACCTTACCACATACCATGCATAACCACATACTGCACATACTGGGCCACGCCCGCTATCCGGGGCCTCGACCCCTACTTCGGGCCTCGCCCGCTACAACGGCCCCGCCTGGCTTCGGGCCCCGCTCGGATACAGATCTGTTTCACTTAGGCCTCGCCTGTCACAGGGCCTCGCCCACTAACATATAATAGCACATAAACGTATCACATAACATTACATAAGCTAAACATATACTAAAAACTCTTGCTCTAAGGCCTCGCCTATCTCTGGGCCCCGCCCGAGTCCTGCTACTGATGAGTCATGGAACCTCGTCCATACTCCTGCTGATAGTGAGGTTCGGGCCCAGCCCACCCTCACTCCTTCCCTAACTTGGGCCTCGCCCCTGCCCGGCTGCTACTGAGATATGGAACACCATCCACACTCTGCTATTGGTGAGATACGGGACCTCGCCCTCTCTCACCTCCCTACCAGGCACATACAAGTATCACACAGACAACAAGTATAAACTATCACATAAACCGCTCCTTGGGCACCCGCCCTCTGTCATTGGACCTCGTCCAAATATCATACTAGCATACTGTGCCTAGGGCTAACCCCCGGGTCTTCTACTCATAACTACATGGGCCGGCATTGTGGCCGTAGACCCATTCATACAAAGGGGAAACTCACCTGATACTGCTGAACTGCTGCTGCTAACCCCTTTGACCGCTACCTCACCGCTAACTCCGAACTGTTGCTCCGCTAGCTCCCCGAGCTACCAATAACAACCCAACACTTAGTCTAACTGACCTCCAAAGGTCAACCAAGTCAACTCTGGTCAAAGTCAATGTCCTGGTCAAAGTCAACCTTTCAGGTCAACCCTACTCGCCGAGTCACCCTACTGACTCGCCGAGTCCATAAATCCAGAGTCCTTCCACTCGCGACTCTACTCGCCGAGTCAGCCCCTGACCCGCCGAGTTTACTGATTCCCGATTCCTGTCCTGTCCAACTCACTGAGTCCCGGCTCGACTTGCTGACTCGAGTCTTAACTCGAAGGGTTTGGGACCACTCGACCTGACTCGCCGAGTCTAAGAACAGACTCGCCGAGCACACAGCAATCTTCATCCAACTCGCCGAGTTGTTCATCCAACTCGCCGAGTTCATGCCTATCTTCATCCGACTCGACGAGCTGCTCATCCTACTCGTCGAGTTCCTCATCATCTTCAAGCTACTCGCCGAGTCCACTCGAAGGACTCGTCGAGTCCACTAAGATCCACTTACATGCAGAGGACTTCCGAGTCATGCATGAGCTCCAAACTGTAGATCTACCCACCCCAAGCCTATTTCCCATGTAAAGTTGCAATCTTTACGTGTAGAGAGTGAGATCTAGGCAAAATACACCCATAGCTAGGGTTTAGGACCAAGAGACTCCAATTTCCACCCAATGGCTGATACTTTATGGGATTCCATACCAAAACAAGCATGGATCTGAGGTAGCAACCTCAGATCTGGACCTCAAGCTCAAGATTGGTCTTAAACATGGCTTAAAAGCCCCAAAACTCATAACCAAGGAAAATCTAAAGGAGGGAAACGAATTGATACCTTCCAATGCTCTGAAATGCTTCCCAAACTTCAGATCCAAAGCCACTCCCTGATGCTTCAAAGATTCCCACTCCTTCTTCTTCCTTAAAACCACTCAAAATGGCTAAAAGCTTGAATGAACACAATGGGGGCTTAAGGTGCGGCGGTCTGGGTGTGAGAGGCTGTAAAGGAGCCCTAGGAAGAAGATTGAGATGCTTAAATAGGCTCCAAGCCCCGAATTTAGGGTTTTCCTCGCACAGACCAGACTCGCCGAGTCCACTCGGCCGACTCGTCGAGTTGGTCACTTTCTTATCGACCCGGATCCCGCTCCGACTCGCCGAGTCCTCCCTTGGACTCGTCGAGTCCCTCTTAAATTTAGGGTTTCCTTCCCTTTCTTGGCTTTCAAAATCCTGGGTGTTACAACTCTCCCCCACTTAAACTGAACTTCGTCCTCGAAGTTTACCATGGCCCACCGCCTGCGATCTGCCTCCAATACCCAGCACCAACCGCCTACATGCGCTAGTCTTCCACCGAATACTGCACTGAACCCGCAGGGGTTCTCCACTTCTTTCCTTGCGCAAATCCCTTGCCTTCCCAAGGCAAAGCCTTATTACCGACTTTTCCTTTGACACTGTGAAGGTCCTATCCTTCACTAACTCCATCACCTCCCTGCTATTCCCAGGACGGGTCATCACCGTCAGCACTCACTGACACTCCTTCCTGCCAATACTTGGTGTCGAGCACCCCTCGACTCGACTAACTGAACTCCACCATATGCTGCATACTCGCACTGCCACTGGCTGGCAATTCAACTATTCCCGACTGACTTCCTGATAAACCGGGACCTCCCTGGTCCCTACCAACTTATCAATGACTGGATTACCGGTTCCCACCGGTAGCTAGTCCCAACACCATCACTGGTCGCTCTCAGCGACTTCCAAAGAAACCTCGACCACCTATAACTGCTCAAACAATCCTGCCATCCAGGCACCACAAACCTGGGATCCCCGATCCCCCTATCTTGACACTAGAGTCCTTACCAAGTCCCACCTGTGCTGCTAAACTCACGGGCCTTGCCCTCGGGTCTCACCCAACCATACTACTAAGCAACCCTGCTCCCAGGTCTCATCTACACTGCCAATCTCATACGGGCCTCGCCCACGGGTCTCACCCAGCTATATCCTGGAGCGGCCTCTCCCAAGGTCTCACCTCTCTAGAGCTATACATGCAACTCCTTACTACTCTCATTCACTGCCCATTCCTGATCCCTACTTGATCACTAGGAGATAAGGGCTTCGCCCCGACTCCGCTAACGAAACTACTAAGGAATGCTACGGCTTACCCGTAGTCTTACATCACCAACCATTGCCGACTGCTAGTGAATGCTACGGCTGCCCCGTAGTCTTACAACACTCCCTACCACTGACTGCTAATACGAAGGCACCCACGTGCCATCGGCTTCTTAAGATCCTTATTCCGACTCCCGCGAGTCCTTCAGGCGATCCACAACCTGAATTCTCAATCATAACCAACCATACCATCCCACGCGCTAGCTGATATGGAGTTTCTCAAACTCCCAACCCTGGAATCCTCAATCCATCAAACGTTGAACTACTTCTCTTCCCTCTCGGAGGTCACGTACTCGTTCTGGGTCTGCGTGCTCCTCTCTGGGCACATCCGGAGGATTCTCCCCCACTTCGATCCTGCTTACCCCTTGCTGCTCAATATTCAAAGAGATCCCGATCTTTACTACCATTCCATAGCCCATCTACTGAGGAACCCAAGCCTGCCATAGCTAGGGATTTAGCCCATCCATCACAATCACTGCACCCCTCTGAACTAGCGAAACGTACCAAATCCCTCCCAAGCATGCTACAGTTACTGCATCCTTCGAAACCTTCTTCAATAGAGTACATCTCCCTAACTACCATACAAATATCCAAGGTATGCAGATGGCATATAACTCGATCACAATCAACCAATCAAAATAAAATACTCATACCGATAATGATGCAGAACCATAACAATGAAATCATGCACAAAATAAAAGAATTGAGAATGGAAATTGCATACCTGCAACGTCCGGCGATGCTCGCGTCTCCAAAGTCGTCATCTGGAAAGCCCTGCTCCCTGCTGCAGGTGCCTCTACCCGGCCCTGACGGCCATCTGCGATCCTCAACGTTGCAGGGGCGGGTGCCATCACCCGTCCTGCTGAAGACAAACTGGGGCACTGGGCCTTTTTGTGGCCCCGCTGGTTGCAATGAAAACATATCATGTCTGATCCCTGCGCGGCGGTAACAGTACAATCCCTGCTAAAATGACCAGTCCGACCGCACTTGAAGCAGCCAGACTCACCACCGCTACCACTCCTGCACACGCCCCCGTGCGCTCTGCCACACTTTCCGCACCGACTGCGGTCCTGACGATCCCTCGATCTCGAATCCGATCCCTTGGGCCTTTTTCCCGAACCCGCTGATACCTGAACCTCATCCGGCTTCCTCTTCCGGATCTGCTCCAAATCAATTTCCCTTTCCCTAGCCCGAGAAATCATATCTTCCAGCGTCTTACAGCTGGACCTGCTCACGAACTCCCTAATGTCGTCCCTTAACATCTCATGGTACCGAGCCTTCTTCATCTCCTCATCCGCTACATACTGCGGTACAAGAAGAGCTCTCTCCCTGAACTTGGCGGTGATCTCCGCCACAGTCTCAGTAGTCTGCGTCAAATCCTGAAACTCTCGTGCCAGCTGCTGCACCTCAATAATCGGCGAAAACTCCGCCCTGAACCTGGCCGAGAAATCACTCCAACTCATCGCGTCCAACGCGGCATCATCCCCCAAAGCATGACCAATCTCCTCCCACCAATCCCTCGCTCTGTCCTTCAAAAGACAGGAGGCGAGTCTAACCTTGTCCCCCTCGGGACACTTGCTCGTACGAAAAGCGTTGGCAACATCAGCCAACCATCTGCTGCTAGCAATGGGGTCCCTAGCTCCATGATAATCTAGTGCCCTGCAGGCTCTAAACTCTCGAAACGTCAAGGTACGCGCTCCCATCAATGCCATCATCTCAGTACGGAAGGCTCCCAGCCTCTTCTCCAAGATCTCCAGTATGCCCTCCTTGACCGTGCCAAAGATCACAGCAGTCTGAGCTAGAATACTGCGCGTAACCTCAGCTGATATCAACTCTCTCATCCGCTCCTCGAGCTGCTCGGTCCCTGAACCCGAGCCTGATCCCTCTCTGGCGCCTGACCCGCCCGCTGGTGTCTCTCGTAATGTCACCATGCTGAAAAAATATACCATAACCACTATCAGAATACTCATCACTGATGCAAGATCAAACATGCCCTACCAGGTTTTCGGTCTTGTCTCGGCCTTTCCCGAATCGAGTACGGATCCTCTGCTTTCAGTAGTACGGGCCCATACTACCTTCCACATCTATCCGTACTTTCCTCAGGAATTGCTTTGACTCCACCAGGTCCCTTATCCACTAATACTGCTCCCAGCACTATCTCATCCTAGGCTTACCCTAGGGAAACCTCTAACTCAACTCAAACCAGTCCTCAGCTGCTGAAGGTCTCCTTGTGATGCCAATTAGTCATCACCTGGATACCATCACATGCGACGAGGCTCAGATAATCCTTCAAGTAAAGGACTCGTCCCTACAACGGTTAGACTCAAACGAGAGCTGCGCAATAGGATCAATTCCAGTACTCTGAGATTATTCAACCCTGATCACATGTGACGTAACGTATCCACCTAATGGCTAACTCCCATCACTCAGAATCCTACAATGCACAAAGCAAGCAGCATTCGGCCAAGGGAAAATCTAACCACCACATACTCAAGCAATCATATCCACATAGTAAGAATCTGAACTAGCATGCAACACAAACTCATAAACTCAGGCATAACCTAAACAGGCTATCCTACTACTGTCTAATCAGCACTATCATGCAGCTCAAAAGCACAAATAACAGGCACATAAGGCATCATCCCTAGATCCTTAGTCCTATTCTAGCATGCTGTTCTATCAACTGATAATCATAACATAAACTCGTATGGGTATTTTGGGGTACTTACTCGAGCTCGGTTGATTGCATGCACCACACCTCTTTTCTCTTTTCAAATTTCTTTTCTTTTGAATTCTTTTTGTTTTTCTAAAACTGTTTTTCGTTCTCAAAATTCTTTTTACAAAACTGTCTTTTCACTTTTGAAAACTTTTTATCCGACCCTCAGTTTGAGTTCAGGCACCCCCGAGAGAATGCCCAAATCCCTCAAACCAAGGCTCTGATACCAACTTGTAACATCCCAAAATTCAAGACCAAAAATTTCTTTTTAATAAAACATTACTTTAAAGAAGGACATCATTCCAAAACATAATCTGAGTATAAGTTTTCAAAACACTTGTTTATTATCAGAGTAAACATTCCCAGGCTGACTAATCTATGGTGTGTGCCATGCGATCACCCCGAGCTCCTCCCTCCGCTACCGGAAGTACCTGAAAACAAAACTGAAAACCGTAAGCACGATGCTTAGTGAGTTCCCAACCTTACCACATACCATGCATAACCACATACTGCACATACTGGGCCACGCCCGCTATCCGGGGCCTCGCCCCCTACTTCGGGCCTCGCCCGCTACAACGGCCCCGCCTGGCTTCGAGCCCCGCTCGGATACAGATCTGTTTCACTTAGGCCTCGCCTGTCACAGGGCCTCGCCCACTAACATATAATAGCACATAAACGTATCACATAACATTACATAAGCTAAACATATACTAACAACTCTTGCTCTAAGGCCTCGCCTATCTCTGGGCCCCGCCCGAGTCCTGCTACTGATGAGTCATGGAACCTCGTCCATACTCCTGCTGATAGTGAGGTTCGGGCCCAGCCCACCCTCACTCCTTCCCTAACTTGGGCCTCGCCCCTGCCCTGCTGCTACTGAGATATGGAACACCATCCACACTCTGCTATTGGTGAGATACGGGACCTCGCCCTCTCTCACCTCCCTACCAGGCACATACAAGTATCACACAGAAAACAAGTATAAACTATCACATAAACCGCTCCTTGGGCACCCGCCCTCTGTCATTGGACCTTGTCCAAATATCATACTAGCATACTGTGCCTAGGGCTAACCCCCGGGTCTTCTACTCATAACTACATGGGCCGGCATTGTGGCCGTAGACCCATTCATACAAAGGGGAAACTCACCTGATACTGCTGAACTGCTGCTGCTAACCCCTTTGACCGCTACCTGACCGCTAACTCCGAACTGCTGCTCCGCTAGCTCCCCGAGCTACCAATAACAACCCAACACTTAGTCTAACTGACCTCCAAAGGTCAACCAAGTCAACTCTGGTCAAAGTCAATGTCCTGGTCAAAGTCAACCTTTCAGGTCAACCCTACTCGCCGAGTCACCCTACTGACTCGCCGAGTCCATAAATCTAGAGTCCTTCCACTCGCGACTCTACTCGCCGAGTCAGCCCCTGACCCGCCGAGTTTACTGATTCCCGATTCCTGTCCTGTCCAACTCACTGAGTCCCGGATCGACTTGCTGACTCGAGTCTTAACTCGAAGGGTTTGGGACCACTCGACTTGACTCGCCGAGTCTAAGAACAGACTCGCCGAGCACACGGCAATCTTCATCCAACTCGCCGAGTTGTTCATCCAACTCGCCGAGTTCATGCCTATCTTCATCCGACTCGACGAGCTGCTCATCCTACTCGTCGAGTTCCTCATCATCTTCAAGCTACTCGCCGAGTCCACTCGAAGGACTCGTCGAGTCCACTAAGATCCACTTACATGCAGAGGACTTCCGAGTCATGCATGAGCTCCAAACTGTAGATCTACCCTCCCCAAGCCTATTTCCCACGTAAAGTTGCAATCTTTACGTGTAGAGAGTGAGATCTAGGCAAAATACACCCATAGCTAGGGTTTAGGACCAAGAGACTCCAATTTCCACCCAATGGCTGATACTTTATGGGATTCCATACCAAAACAAGCATGGATCTGAGGTAGCAACCTCAGATCTGGACCTCAAGCTCAAGATTGGTCTTAAACATGGCTTAAAAGCCCCAAAACTCATAACCAAGGAAAATCTAAAGGATGGAAACGAATTGATACCTTCCAATGCTCTGAAATGCTTCCCAAACTTCAGATCCAAACCCACTCCCTGATGCTTCAAAGATTCCCACTCCTTCTTCTTCCTTAAAACCACTCAAAATGGCTAAAAGCTTGAATGAACACAATGGGGGCTTAAGGTGCGGCGTTCTGGGTGTGAGAGGCTGTAAAGGAGCCCTAGGAAGAAGATTGAGATGCTTAAATAGGCTCCAAGCCCCGGATTTAGGGTTTTCCTCGCACAGACCAGACTCACTGAGTCCACTCGGCCGACTCGTCGAGTTGGTCACTTTCTTATCGACCCGGATCCCGCTCCGACTCGCCGAGTCCTCCCTTGGACTCGTCGAGTCCCTCTTAAATTTAGGGTTTCCTTCCCTTTCTTGGCTTTCAAAATCCTGGGTGTTACAGAATCTTTGGTAGTGGAAGGCTGGAGTAGTGGAATGGTGGACCAATGGTAACACAGCAGCGTTTGCGCGGGTGGAATTTCCGTCGCGCGGGTACCCGCGCAACTGCCCAGTTTGGGCATTTTGGTCAATTGGGACACCATAACCTTGGGGGATCAGATCTAGAGGCTCATTGACGATTTTTCACCATTGGAGACCTGCAAGAGGCGATTTTGGGAGCTAGAAACCATTTCCTTTCATCTTTCCAAATCTTAGGTAGTTTCTTTATGCAATTAGATTATTGTTCTTGTTACTTTGTTGCCATGAGTGGCTAATACTCTTATTTGGTTGACTTTGGCTGAAAACCAATGAATGTTTGTAGGTTTTGAAGGATTTATGTTGATTATCAATTTATTCCATGTTTATGATTCTAGTTTGCAATTCTTATGCTTATTTGATGCTTTGATCATGAGCTTAGCAATTGAATGATCAATTGTTGATTTGTTTCTTTGATTTTGCATTGGATCATTAAATTTATCTAGAACAAAAGTTTTATGATGGTAGAAATCATCTCTAGCTTATGAATCATAACTCCTTTATGGATGCGTAAGCATTTACCATCCTCTAGGAATTGGGGATTCCTTCATTCTTAAGGCTAATTGATTTCTTGGGATCAATTGCTTCAATTGATCCTTGATCTTAATTAAGAAGGTGTGTTGTGGGCTTCCCCAACCTCCATACTACCTATGATGAATCTTGGCATCTCATGCTTCATGATTGCTATAACCAATTTGGGATGAAGGATAAGCTTTGTATTAGATCCTAATGATAAACACATAAATGTTCATTGTGTTGAATTGCCATCGTTAACCAATTATTCCCAACCTTTGAACATCTCATCAACTTGCTTAATTGCAAGATTTTTAATTATTCAAGTTTTTTTAGTTTTCAAGGAATCAAACACCCCCCCCCCCCCTTTAGTCTAATTGTAGTTAATTAGTTTAATTACACTAGTTCTTTTGGATTGCATTGGTGATTGAATACAACCATTTCCACGAGGATCGATACCCCTTTTTACCATTATATTATGTTTTATTTGCAAAAAAAGGGTGTAATTTGCTTGGTGGGCTTGACATCCCATCAACTGGTACAAAGCCTTAATTCTTCTTCTCAAAATTCTGAAATCTCCTGTGGTAGGTTTTGGACCCTCGTCACTCAATGAGCCATTGAGAAGTTTAACATTCCAATCATGGTTGATGCACTACAATCATCAATTGGCACTTTCCACACCACCAAGATCATCGTATCTAATCCGACCAAATTCATGTTTTTTGGTTCAGTTCCTGAATCAATGTATCGGTGTGTCTCTGCCGAAAGCAAGGTCATCAGAGAATACAAAAAGCTTCCTTCATCAGGACCGAGACAACTCTCTCTCGAAATGCAGAAATCAATTGATGAAGCTGACAGGCCAGCCAAACGTGGGAAGAAGCCTGATCAAAAGAAGCAGGAGAAAGAAGGTCAATCCTCCAAAGCTGCTACGCCTAAAAAGTGTAAGACCGAACTAGAAGCTCCTTCTGCCCCAAAGAGGCGTAAGTTAAAGAAAATGGCTAAGAGACCGAAGGCACATTCGCCTATTGACTCTGAGTATGTTCCCTCCGATAACGTTCAGGAGGTTTCAGGCAAAAGTGATGGCCATCATTCTGAAGGCTCGCCTAGAGGAGATTTGCCTCCACGTGCTCCATCTAATGAGGTACCAATCAATGACTCCATTCCATCTCCTCCTCCTTCTCCATCTCATACCTCTATGCTAATTTCTATTGCACCATGTCCACCACCTGTTTCTACTCAACCAACTTCCCTTGCTCCTCTTCCACCACCAATCATTACTCAAGCCACTTCCACTACAATTATACCTCCGGTTCGTGTCAACGTATCTGATACGGGGGCACCTACCTCAGGCACCGAAATCCCTGTCACATCAAAACCCCTTTCTCCATCTCCTTCCACAAAATCATTCCCAGTTCTCGATAGGGACAATGTCGACTTTGAATCATACTACTACAGTACATATCGAGTTCAAAGTGATGATGATGATGATTCTCATGTTACAAAGAAACACTTAAAAGATCTTAAAGAAAAACTTGACAAGTGGCTCGCTTCATCTTCCTCTTCCACCACCACAACTTATTTCGATACTGTTGTTCAAGCCTTAATTGAAACTTCCCTCAAACAGCATGATGAATCGATCCAGAAGGCAACCAAAGCTGTAGATGACTCCACTCTGTCTTGTAAGAAAGCAACAGAGGAGGTAGCCACTCTTATTTCTTACGCAAAGCTTCTTCTAGAATCTCTTAAAGGATCCGTAGAGACTAATGCCAACAAGGTTGCTATTGCTATTGAGTCACTTTCAAAGTCTCTTCAAGCTGAGAAAGAAAATTTTGAATTGGTGCGCAACAATCTTCAAGCCGATCAAACCACCCTTCTGTCTTCTGTCACTACTCGTCTTGACAAACTTCAATCTGAACTTGCAATGGAGAATAAGATTATGGATGAACTTGCTCGCAAGACTACCTTGCTTGAAGTTCAGTCTATGTAGCTTAATCAGGCGAAAAAGGAACTTGATTCTCTCAAGACGGAGTGCGTTGTGATCAAAAGATGTGTTAGTGATGTCTTCTCCATTCTGTCCAACCTTGTTAACGCCCATGATTCAGTTCTCACTCTCTCAGTTCGAAATCACTTAACTGAGAAGTGGCTACATGCTCTTGAAATTTTGAGCCAAATTCAGGGTGTTACGGAGCCTATTTTCACTCCACAACAAGGGGAGAAGATGGTCAAAATCCTCCCAAACAACATCCTATCAATCTGAAAGTCACCACTAGACCGAAGGATAATGAAGCTTTGGGTCCTAGTGTGCAGGACAAAGCAAAGGGCATTATGGGTCAAAGTGATGAGGAAGATGAAACTAAAGAAGATACTCTGAAAAGAAAGCATCAAGACAGAGAGATTGATGAAAATCTCATAATTACAAGAGAATAAGAAGAAGAAGAAAAGGAGAGAAGAGAGAAAGAATCTCATGACACTTTGGTCTGCAGACAAGCTCTCTTTCCACTGTGGACATTGGAGAAATTAATCAAAGAAGCATTTGAGTCTCCCAACACTCACTGGCTCGAACCGGTCGTTTCTTTTGACTGTGAGAATACGAAAGATTCTCAATTTGATATGCCAATCACATGAAGGGCATTCGTGTTTCACTGTTTCGATCCAATAGCCAATGTTCCTTCTCCTGACCCGAAGGTTGATCGAGATCTAATTAACTACTATCTTGAATTCTTTCAACCAAAATACCTAACTTGGAGTGCTCAAAAGATTACATCAGTTAAGGTATTGAAACCGACTCCTATAGGGCCATTTATAAATGTCAAATTTAAGGTGACCCGAGGCTCAAAAAATTCAGTCCATATGATCTCTATGGCCGATCTACCAAATCTGAATCCACATGATTGGATCCTTCTCAACAACATTCTACTGACTGATCAACAACAGTATGCGCAGATTATTGATCACATCAAGAGAATGTTAGCCTCTTACATCATCGAGGTTGACAAGATAGATCAGGAGATTGCTAATGTTTTAAGGAAGAAGCCCACTATTAAACCGATCGGGAAGACATGCGATGTGAACAAAATGTGGTAGGGCAAGATTGATTCAAAATATCACACCGTCATGTTCACTCGAGGCGAAGGTCAAAAACACTTGTTTGCTCTCGATGATATTATACATAGGTGTAAACAAAACAATGAGAATGATAAGATGAACTTTACGGATATGCTTCAGTGGTACATTGATTTTCTCTAAACTCTTCTTGCCATCATACTGAAGATATTCAAGACCGTGAAGAAAACCACTCTTGCTTAACCAACATGTTCTCGCGCTTCAATTTGACGCAAAGGGGGAGATTGTTGAGACTAATAGGTTGCGTCATTGGGCTTAGCTCTTAGGTCCATTTGTTTATTCGGTCTGGGCCTGTCTAGCCGTGTTTTATAATTAGGGTTTTGTATATATATAGTGCATGCATGCATTATTATCTAGTAGTTGATCATTATTATTTTTGCTTAATCATATTGTAACCATAGCACACCTCTAAAGTCGAAGTTCTTCATCGAGCTCTTCTGTGGTGGAGCATATTAATCATCCGACACTGTTTGATTCAATTGTTTGTTCATTCGTTTCTTTGCTTTCAATTATATGTTAACGAATCTATCGATCTAAAAGTAAATCATTCTTAACACACTATATCACTCCTATGGTGCACATACAACCCTAATGCTTTGGATCTAAGTTTTCTCTAGTTATACATGCAATAAACAACTTTCCAAAGCATGAAGTGTAAACTAGCATACAACTTGACATATGAATCACAAAAACTAGTTAAAAGATTACCTTTTGTTGTAGCTTGTTGTATTTGGTCTTTAAGAACTTATCACCTCAAGTGTAATGCCTCAAATGGCTCAGAAAACACCACCAACAATTGGAGAACTTTAGAGAGAGGTTAGAGGCACTCAAGAATCGACTATAATATCTCTAAGATCACTAATGTCCTCATTCTAGGCCAAGGGGTTACATCTATATAGTGTAGAATTCCAAGGGTTATGTGTAAACACTAATTCTTACACTTGGGCTTGTAATGGACTAACACTATATGGATACTTACATAAGCTTAGCACATCACTAATCAACCATGGATTATTAGTCCAACCTATATATATATATATATATATATATATATATATATATATATATATATATATATATCATTGATTTACACAATTAGCCCCTGTAAATTTAATTAGTCTCTTTTGATCACTAAATTAATTCCAAATTAATTCTTGATCAATACTAATTAAATAATATGATCCCTCAATTAATATATTATACTTATAATATATTAATAAATCACAAATAACCTCTTTCTCAAATATCCATCCTATCAGATTGTTCTGGTGAATGCAACCCAAAATGGACCATGCTACTCTCGGGTCAAGTACATACCAATTATAGTTATGGGCTTAAATACCTAATCCAACAATAGAACCTTCTATATCAACTCCAAGGATTTTTTTACACTGATCTAGAATCTGACCATTAATGATTTTTGTGACATTAAAGTGAGAGGATGCCCAGAAATTCAAGATAAGTTGAATGTGATTAGCATGATCAACAACCTTTTCTATTTTAGTGTGAAGAAAATTATTGGTAAGCAATATACAAGTGTTTTCCTTTTTTAAAGCAAAAAGAGATTTTTCTAGGGACAAATGTTTTTCTTTGAAAGTCTTTAGCTCAAGACTATGAGAAGATATTTCTTTATTAGATATCAATAAATTAAAATGTAAGAGATCGATCGTGTCATCTTTTTCGAGATTATGAACAGAAGAAGAATTAACATGATCTTTTACCTCATACGCTGATGCATCGTCACTTTCTGGATTGAGATTATCAGTGGTAAAAGAATTAACATCAAGAATCCTAATGCTATCATGTGAAGCATCAAAGTGAGATTCAACAGTTTGATCCATTAGACGCTTAACTTCATCGTCTGAAGAGATTTCCTTTTCAAAAGCAGAAGATAGAGTGATCATCATCTCTTGAGCGGTTGAGCAGTTTTGGACCAAAAGATAAACAGAAAAAGGAAGAGGGTTTCTAATAGTTATTCTAGCTTTTACATCAAGGATTAGCATCCTTTTCTCTTCCTTATTGTAACATGAAACATGCTTCCCTTTCAGCTTACTTCCTAATGTACCATTGTTTTATGATTGATGTAAAGCGGCTATAGGACCTTTTTTGACGACGTTGAGCATATCAAAATCCATGAATTCTTGAACATTCATGGCCTTTGATTTCCAATCAGAGAAGTTGTATTGATCAAATGGAGGGATTTTGTTACAAATAGATGACTTAGGAACTAAAGAAGATTGCATGATTACTTGAGTGTATCACAAACCTACTCTAATACCAATTAAAGGGTTGTATTATAATCAGATACACTTCAAGTACGAATGAAACAGAGAATAAATGACACAATAATTACTCTAAATGTTCCTTTCACCAAGAAAAGAGGTTTTGTCTTCACTAAGAAGATGAGGTTTGCCACAAGGACAATTGACACAAAGCCACAAACTCTAGGACCACCACCACAATATTAGGGTTTTCCTTAACATTTTATATATACTAGTCTATACATGTATATCCCTTGATTGATGGGATTGTAGCTACTCTATACTAAAAAACCGATCGTATCATAAAGATACGGGATCTGATCTATTCTATATATATCAACAATAACTGCCTAATATACAAAATATTACAACATAACAATTATAAGCTGACGCTGTTGAACTTGTTAAGCTGGCGTTGGCGCTGTCGACTCGTAGACAATGACGTTGATGGATCACCATGTTATATGTTTGACTCATCAGATCATAACGTGTGACCTTACATACCCATACTATCATCATCTGTCACATTTCATGAGCATACTTTCCCATTCAATTTTGTCACCCTAAACGACCCCCTTCCTACTCATTCCTTGATAACACATATGACATGCCCTCCCCCTTCCGCATATATATATATATATATATATATATATATATATATATATATATATATATATATCTGTGTGTGTATGTCATCAAACCAATAATTCATCACCTACTATATCTATTCAAACTGAAACCACCACCCCTCCTTCTCCACCTCAAACCGAAAACGACCAACCCCATCCTATACATACATCACCCTACGACCACATTGTCTCGTAATGGTATCACTAAACCCATTCAAAAGCTAAATCTTCATACCACGTCTATATTTCCCTTCCCTAAGTCGCACATACCGACTATTAAAGACTCCAACTAGCATAAGGATATAGATGAAGAATACAATGATCTTATCTCAAATGGAACTTGGACCATTATCCCTCCCCCTCCCATAGGCTAATATTGTCAGGTCTATGTGGCTATTTCTCTACGAACTCCATGTTGATCGTTCTTTATCTCGCTACAAGGCACGACTTATGGCCAATGGTCACATTCAACAGCAGGGCATCGACTGTGATGAGACATTTAGTCCGGTTGTTAAACTAGCTACCATTCGTACTGTTCTCCACGTCACAATCTCTAAACAATGGCCGATACATCAGATAGATATGAATAATGCATTTCTTCATGGACATCTTCAGACGACTATTTACATGCATCAACCACCAGGATATTAAGATTCTTAACAACCGCATTATGTATGTCACCTACAGAGATCCTTATATGGTCTCAAACATGCCCCCAGAGCCTGGTATCATCAGTTTTCTCGGCATGCCACCACCATTAGATTTCAGAAGAGTCGCACAGACTCCTTATTGCTCATTTTACACACTCCTTATGCGGCGACATATCTATTACTATATGTTGATGATATTATCTTGACAACTTCATCCTTTGATTTTCTGCAACATATCATTGGCAAACTAAAAAATGAGTTTGCAATGACTGATCTTGGGTCACTTTATTATTTTTTGGGTATATATGATGTTAGAACATCAACATTTGTCTTTATTTCTTAAAAAAGTACACGACATAGATCTTGATTCGAGTAACATGTCAACCTATAATCCATGTCATACACCTGCCGAGCCAATTCAAAAATTGGATGCTTCTAGTTCCCCTGTTGCTGATCCCACTCTATTTTTGCAGTTTTATAAGATCTTTTCAATACCTGACATTCACTAGACCTAACATTACCTTTGTTGTTCAACATATATGTTTAAAAATGCATGATCTCTTCATGCATTCAAGAGGATTCTTCGATACATTCATGGCATACTTAACCATGGGCTTTAACCTCACACCTCCCCCACTATATCCCTCATTAGTAACTTTGATGCTGATCGAGAGGGATTTCCAGCTACCAGATGTTCTACATTAGGCTTCTGCATTTTCCTTGGAGATAACCTCATCTCTTGTTCATCTGAAAGATAAGGCATTTTTTCAAGATCGAGTGACGAAGCTGAATATCATGTTGTTGCCAATGCATTTGTTGAGATTTCATGGATCTAGAATCTTCTTCTTGAGCTTTGATGACCGAAACCTAAGGCAACCATTGCTTATTGTGATAATGTCAGCACAACATACATGTCTTCCAATCTAGTTCATCATCAGAGAACAAAGAGCATAGAGATTGATATTCAGCATCACTCTGTGCTTCAACAAAATGAAGATCATGAAATCTACTCTTTGATAAGATTTTCATTTCTCCAATAAATCATCCATGAAAAACTTAAGTTTCGGAAAAATCAATACATCTGAAAATCAAAATTCTTGAAGATTTTTGAACTGAAGTGAAAATGTCTGCAAACTCGACTACGATTTGTGACAATCTTTGTAATGGTAAGTACAAGTAATATCACTCCAGAATGATAAAAATGAGATAAAACTCCATATATATATATATATATATATATATATATATATATATATATATATATATATATATATATATATATATATATATATTCAATTTTTGATCTAGAAAAACTCCATAATTCGGCTTCAAAATCCTTGCAAGAATGTGTAAATGTTGTTTGATATGCCCAGCTATATGTGTATAACCTACCCTCCTTTCTTCATTAAGTAAAGACATTTTTCAACTTTTAAAATAGCAATATAAAAATGGTATATCGGTAAAAGAAAAAAAAACAAAAGGGTATGAATTTTACCACATAAAAAGCTTCAAAAAATTTTGTTTATTAAAAAAAAAAACCTTCAAAAATATCGATGCCAAGTTGTGATAATAGAGAAAATGAGGCGAATAGATGCTTCCTCCATAGAGAAGTCAAATATAATGAGAAAACAACGATTAGGAATCATTGATATGTTGGTGTGGAGTTTTTGAAGGTTGGGTATGGTTGAGAACGTGAAGGAGGCGACCTCTCATAAGGAAGAAGACGATTAAGAAGTGGATCTAGTTGGATTTTAATAACTATATAACTAATTTATAAGAACTAGATAAAATAAAAGAAGAAATTAGTAAAGTTAAAATAGCCTATGTATGTTTGACTAGACAAAGCCATAATACAAACATGAAAAATTGCAAAAATTGTTCATGTGGTTGTCAAAGTTATGTGGTTTTGGTCCAAAAACGTTTAGTGGTGAATCAGTGGTCCGATTTTTGATACTCTATTTGGTTTTGGTCCTTATAGTTGGTATTTTTTTGTTTTTTTGGTCCACAAGCAACCTAAAATGTCTAATATGTCCCCTAAATAATTATTTTTGATTTCTTTTATTTATTTTCTTATTCTTATAATTAAAAAAACAAAAACATAATAAACCTAAACCCCAACCCCCTCTCTTTCTCTCTCTCTCTCTCTCTCTCTCTCTCTCTCATCTTCAGGGCGTCATCTTCCCAATTGGAACCATCGCCAACAAAAACAAATCAAACCTATAAATGAAATCAAACCCCCAACTTTGTTTCCAATGATAAGCAATCGATTCAAGCTTCATCCCATTCTCTGACACTACAAGCTACTGGATTTTTATTTAGGCTCCTAAACCAGATTGGAAACAATTTTTGGATTCAATTTTAGTGGAAATTTTGATATGATGACTTCAATTTTTGGATTTAAGTTCCCATTGGAAATGGTGGTCCAATGAAGTCGGCAACAGTGAAGCAATGGTTCTACCAAAAGATACGAGTTTAATTTATGGGTTTGATTTGATTTAAGGTTTTGTTCTGGGCATGATTTTGAGTTTAATTTGTAGGTTTGATTTATGGGTTTCTTCGTTATCATTTTTACATATGAGTTTTCCAAAAGTCGATCTTACTTTTAGCACAAATCAATATTCCTTTCAGTGAAATTGATAATCTAAAATTGATGAAATCAGGAAAAAATGATGATGGTTGTGTAAAGTCTTGAGATTGGGGATAAATGAAAAAGGATGGTGTCGATATCTTCGTTTCCCAGATATAAACGCTGCCATCTAAATAACCCTAATCCTAGTGCAGATGTGAAAAACTCCTATGATTTAAAACCCTCGAACCAAGTAGTATCAGATGATTTCTAGGTGGAGATGAAGGTGGTTGTAGGTGGTGGTGGCAGATAGTGGTGACAGTCGGAAAACTCATAGCACGGATTTGGAAATCTCATCATGTTATATGTGTTGTTCTTGAGGATGTGTGCTCATAAGTATGTGTGTTTCGAAGAAAACCTCCAAAAAAATATTATGTGTGTTGTTCTTGAGTATATATGTTAATAAATGTATGTGTTTTGAAAAAGAAGCCCAGAAAATCTGAGTGTATGTGTTTTTATAAAGAGCCTATAAAATTTGATGTGTATATGTGTTCATGAAGATATGTAAGTTCTTAACTATGTGTTTATGTTCATCACATGAGAGAGAGAGAGAGAGAGAGAGAGAGAGAGAGAGAATTAAAAAAATATTTACATAAATATAAAAAATAAAATAAAAAACAAATATAAATATAAATGTTTTTTAAGTTGATAGAAACTAAAATCACTAAATAAATCCAACTTTTGACTATTGGTTTACCATCAAAACTTTTTGGGCCAAAACCATAAATTTTTGCCAACCATAATATTCCTATAAAACCATCTCCAACTCATCTTTATTTTTTTCCTATAAATGAAGTAAAAAATAGAGTAAATTGTGTTTCATCTCCAACTCTACTCCATTTTCTACCCTATTTTTTACCCCAAAAAGTATATTCCTAGAATATTTCATTTTTATAATTTATATATATTGTCAAATATACCCTTTTACTAATTATATTTTAACAAATATATATTATATTTTTTCATTACAAATTATATTATCATAAATAAATAAAATGTTTATATATATTAAATTTAAATTAAGTATTATTTTATTATAAATAATTATTAAATAAATAAGATTATATTTATAATAAATATATAAAGATCACGAGCATATTTGATTATTATATTTTATAAATTAGATTATCGTGTTTAAGTCTTTAATATATATTTAATTTTTTATATGGATTCGATATATAAATATTAACTCTCTAATTACGATTAATTAATATAAATAATATATAACATAATATTACAAATATTAAATATTGCATTTAAATTATAATTAGTAAATAAAAATAAACTAAAAATATATAAAATAAAAATAAGAAGGACTAAAATTATTAACCGAAACTTCAACTTTATTTTTGGAGATATTAATAGTATTCCCTTAAATAGGGGGAATACTATTCATATCTCAAAAAATAAAGATTTAAATAAAATAGGATTGAAGAAGAAAACGGAAAAAATGACATATGAAAATGCGTTGGAGATGCTTTAAACACCTTCCAGAGTTATAAAAATAAATAAATAAATAAATAAATAAAAAATTAACCACCAGATACACAAACCAGCCCAACTGCATTGATCACTCCACATTTTAATACTGATTTCTTATAATGATATGTTTCCATCTTCCTGGAATCCAAATCCTTTTACCAATAAATTTTTATGTAAAATATAAAGTAATCATTACAGAACATCACAAAAAGAATTAACATATACATCCAATTGCCATATAAAACAAAAACCAAGGCATCTTTAAGCAAATCCAAAACTCACCAACCCGTAGGTCAGGTAAACCAAATCTTTTAATTATTCAAGAATATAAAAAGTAACATTTATTTCAGCATCACATGGTTAATTTGGTGAGGGTTAGAAAAGAAAAATGTATTATATTTTGTGCGAATAACGTAAAACGGAAGTGATAAAAACACCAATCCTTATAAAACTTAAAGAGTATAACTTTTATTGAATTCTAGATGTTTTTAAAAATATTATTTCGTAAGTGCGATTAGACGGAATGGAACAGCTAGAACAAGATTTTTTAGAGGCACATATGTTAGAGACATATTTAGAGTTGGATTTGAATGAAGTTATTATTTTCGATAGGGATGCATACTATCTCTTCGTAGCACAAGAGTTTTGCATGGTTTTTTGACAACCAATCCATGCCGAGAATAATATCAAAGTTGGGCAAGGATATAGAAATTAGGTTAGCAAGAAGAATATAACTTTCAATTCCTATAACACTATCCCTATAGACTTTATCAGCAAGTAATGATATACTTCTTATGTTATTTATATGAAATGATTGGACAATTGCGTAGAAAGCAATTCGAAAAGAATGTGAGAATTTATAAGGCACGAAAGAATCCGAGGCATCACAATCAAATATGATGTGAGCAGATCTAGAGTTTACGAGAAAACTACTAGTCATAACATTCGAGTCCTACCTTACCTCCTCTGCGGTAATCTAAAATGTACAATATTTAACTTTTGGTTTGCCAAACAATTGTCAAACACTTCAAACTTATTGGTTACTAGCGGTGCTCAAACCTGCACCCGCTCTTCATTCTCTATTGGGCCTTCGATCCTAATCTTTGAGTTAAAAACTCAATTCTCATTGCAGACTCCTGCTCCTTCTTGGTTTATAGACTAAACCCAGGATAAGGTCTTTACTTTTGCTATAACAACAACTCGAATGGTCATATTCTAATGACCTTTGATTTTATAACACACTAGACACATAACGAACCAAACTCTTGTATTAGAATCAGATCAAATAAATCGAGCTGATGGAATAAAGAAAACAAAAAGAGTTTGATCAACACGTGGATGCTTCGGAACTGAAAGAATAGCACCACGTATCTCTAATTCATGCTTTCAGAAATACACATCAATTTTTTCAAATGACAGAATCTTTCGATTGATTACGAAATCATGGATTTCATACTGTAATCCTTCCATGAATAACTAAATTCTTCATCGACTTCATAACATGTAACATCTCTAGTTAATGGTTGCTCAATTCTTTAATGAAGATCGTTATATTTCTATCGACCATCTCCTTCTTGACTGAAATTTTGTCATTACTCAATACATGGCTTTCTAAACAAATCAACTTTATCTTTGTAGATTTATATTAATCGGACTCCACTCTTTATGACATTAAGATTTGAACGATAATTATCTTCTTAGTCATTACCCAAACAAAGGTAACGACACTCATGAATATAACGGAATCATTTACTAGCTTCTTGGTAACCTAGTGACTTTCCCTGATCCAAGCATGAGTCCAGTGCTTCCAATAGTATAGGCATCTACTACCATTCACACCTACTCATACTCGTCCCAAGTATTGTCTCACAATTTTCCAAGTCACCATTCAAAATCACAAAACAACTTACCACACATGAATGTGTTCAAACAAATACATACAACAATTTCTCCTAGACTCAACTAGGGTTTTCGCGTTTCTATCAAACATATCTTGGATTACATATACTCATCTTCTAAGATTCTTCTCATGCATATAATCGATCTAGCATATTCCAATACTTTTTCATAGGTCGATAGAATTTTACTTACAACTCTTCATATAAATTCTTTATCGGGTAGTGTCTACTCTGCAAGACATACTACACCCAAAATTTACTCTAGCAGTGTAGAGACAAATAGTTTTCAACTGCTTTCATCATCTTCTAACTTATGTAATTCACCATGCATAGATGTTAATTTTATTATCCTTCCATGACATCGTCATTCCTAAGTCTTCTTCTTATGGTTGTATCTTTTAAGTCTACTTCATAGGAGTCTATCCTAAGAAGTCTGCATTATAAGTATTTCTCAGCAAGCTCTACTAGCTTCAACTTGGTTCTTTGTCAAAAGAGGCTAATTAAATATGGACTCTTACATATATATGGATTGGGCTAAGATTTATTTAGGATTGGCTAAGAGTTGTTGAGAGAAAAACTTGAGTCACACTTGAACAAACGTTAGAACAAGTGATCATGCGGAATAATGTTCAACTCAAAGGATCATTAAAGCTTAATAATAATAATTAGTTAGATTTAGGAAGTTAGAGAGTTAGATGCGGAAATATAAGGAAATATAAATGACAAAAAGTATTATATGAAGTATACAACATAAGTTGATTCTTAACAAGGAATGAAATCAGACCAAGTTAGTGAGTGAGATCAATCTTAGTGAATAAGTCTAGAAAGACTTGCTCCGAAGAGATTACAATTAGTTAAGATTATATGATGAGTAAGAAGGAAGTAAGCTAAGTGAAGAGATTCAAGAAAAGTACATATGTATTTTATTCAGAAAGAGAGAACTCTATTTATAGAGTCTCGAGGATTACAAACAGTCCTATCTGTTAAAAGTTGCCATGCAGGGCACATTGGACAAAAGAAAGTACTAAAAGAACAACAAATAAAAGACTAAGACTAAGTGTTGATCACTATGACTGTGGTTGCTGAACTTGATTGCGGTTCTGAGTTTGATTGCGCTTGAAGGAATGATTGTGGTTCCTAATGACAACTTCGATTTTCTTTTAACTTTAAGAGGGTCACTTCTATGTTTCAACAATTTCCCCTAAGTGAACTTTTCAACTTTTCTTTCAATTGTTGAGCTTGAGGAACTTGATGAGGATCCACCAGAACTTTTTGACTTCCTTAAGCCACGTAATTCTCCTTGAAATTTCAAACTTCACTTCAGCAGTTGTGTGTTTAGACTTGTTGACTGCATTCTAAGTTATTTCCAATTGCTTCTGTGTCATGCGGTTCATGGCAATTATTGGGATGAAATATTTGGTTTGATCATTTAAGTGTTTGAAAATGACTCCAAGATCTGGAAAGTTAGTTGCTCCAAGAGATCTTTCTTGAAAGGCTTCACTCAGGACTGGAGCTGGTTTAAGCGGAGGAAGGTTGAATTTATGAGCAAGTGCCAGGTGGATGTCCGCATCAATTCTCGCAAAGTCACACACAGTCTCTTTCAGAAAGATACATGCCCTTTCATACGTAATCTTCATCTTCAGATGTTTTTCAGACTTGTTCTGAAATACTTTGCAATTAGGAAGATTTCTTCTGGGTTCATGTAAGGAAAATTAGCTTGAGTTCGGATGTAGTCTGAGTTTCTTCTGGTGAGGGTATATTGGATGAATTTTGTCTTCATGAATTTTCGGGGCTTGTAGTTTTTGACTGCGGTGGGTATGTCATTGGACTAGATCTTCTCGATTTCAGATCCATGCTTGGCATGAAATCTGTTAAGTCTTTCAAATTCTACTGGCAACCTTTTATCATCGGGAAGATTGCAGTTAAAGGATTCAAATACTGTGAAGTATTTTACATTGGGAGAGATGGGACTATCCCAATAACCATCATGAGGAGGTTCTGAGTATGTGAGGTAAGGCTTGTAGTCGTCATCAAGTAATCTTCTGTGCGGATTGACCTAGGAGTTGATGAGGGATTCATCCATTATGATATCAAGACCATTTTCCCTCCATATCAACTCAACGAATTTAGCTGATCTCCAGTCATCTTTCTTTTGTTTGGTATCGGGAGAGTCGACGGAGTGTTCGGATGACATATAAGACTCTAAATCCTTGAAATGAGGGGGTATCGGGTCGCTCGGGAGAAGAATGAGATTCTTAAATTGGTGGTTGTTGCGTTTGTGACTGATGACTTGGACTTCTTTGGGGAGAGGGAACAGGTGTTTTCTTCTAAGGAGATGGTTGCGGTGAAGGTTGAGGAGTAGGAACTTTTCCTTGGTGTGGATGAGAATGCTAATGAGAGATTAGATCTGAGTTTTGGCCTCCACTTTCCCCTCTTGAGGAAGGAGCAATTGGTGCTTCCTCAAGCCATTGCCTAAGACCATCAATCTTTCCACAAACTTCGTCAAATTGAGCCTTTAGTGCATCAGCAAGTTGTTGGTTGTTTGGGATTGTGGGATTAAAGAGCAATCTGTGAATCTCCTACAAGACTTCTGGACCATGAAAATTGGATGATAAGGACTTGCGAAGGCTGTTAATGGTTGATTGTAGAACTGAGATGGCAGATTCATACGCATTGTGCGTTTCTTCAGCAACTTTCTGGGATTAAGCAAATTTATCTGAAATAATGATTTGAAGATCAGATTTGATTACGGAAACTTCAGAGATAACTTTTTCGGCTATGGTGATGAAATGTTAATGATCAGCCTTGCGAGAGTTATCCAAGGATCGGATTCCCGTCTCCACTTTAAGAGAGATGCGTTATGCGGTAAGACGCTCTATTGGCTTCTAGTATTTCAATGCGGTCAATGAGAGACTGCAGTCCAGACACATCATCAGGTTGTAGTTGGGAAGATTTCACGGAAGCAAGAATTTCATCAACTTTATCTTGCAAATTCAGGAATTCTTTTCTAGAGACAACTTGCTTCTTTTTCTTCTTCTTCTCCTTGGGCTTAAAAGTGGAATGTTGGGATCCACTGGACTCTTCTTCTTCATTGAAAATCATCATAGGATCATCTGATGGCTCTAGTTGATTGACTTCATGGGTATCAATATCATCAAAAGCAAAGGTGGGAGCAGAACTAACTTTGATCGCGGTACCATCCTCTTGAGAATAGTTTGTTGGAGGAGGCTTGGATGGACCTACATTATGTTGAGCAGTTTGAGCTTTGCAGACAGTCTCATCCATTTCATCCATCCAGTTCTGGACCTTTATAATTGTAGCCACGGCGTTGGCATTATTTATGGTGTTAGCCCAGTATTTGGCTACGGTTTGTATTTCTTGTTGCTTCAGTTGAAGTTGCTTGCTTTGTTGATATTTTCTTGCTTGAAATTCCCTACGGAAAGTGGCATATTTCTGAGCTTCAGATTTTGTGCTTGGTTTGTAATGCCTCAAGGAATCATTTGATTCATCACCGTCAAATCCTTGAAAACGCATCGAGGTGTCCCTTGGGTTCACAGATCCTTTCACATTTATGCTCATTGTGCCTAAACCACCTGCAAAAGATGTAAGAAGAGTAGGATTTCCGAAGCTTTCTTGGTCTCCTTGACCCGTGGTCAAGTTTGGACTCTACTCTGTTTTGGCATGGGCTGAAGAATTGCCCTGCGGTTGGGTAGGTGTATTGAGTGTTTGGAGTACAATGTCTAGAATGGAGCCCAAATCTTGTTCTTGAAAGAAATGAAGTTTGGAAGCCCTGGAGACCTCAGGGCGAGAAGAACCAATTAGATCCTCTTGGGATCCAGTTGGGGATGAGTCTCAACGTTGAGATGAAACAAGCACACTTGTGGTGTTCGAGTGGCTGGATAAGGTAGTAGCAAATGGGTTTACGGGGATCTCAAGGACTACCGGAGTCTTTTGAGAGGCTAAGGTATCAGTCCGGTCAGACATTTGGCCAAAGGGTCTGGTTTTCCTTTTCTTGAGAATGGAAATAGGAGTAGAGTCGAGATCAGAATCATCTGAAGATTGATTGGACTTAGAGTCATCATCTGATGAGACAACGTGTTGTAGTTTTCACTTCTTACAGGGTTCTGCTTCCTTGGGAGCTTTGGTTTTCTTGGATGTTTTACAATTCTTGTGAGTTGCACCCGTTGAATGTTTCATACCCTTGCTGTGGGGGCCTTGCATGGGAGAAGCCAACTATTTGATTTTTGAAGCTAAGGGAACATGGGATAGAGTAGTAGAAAATGGAGCTGCGGATTGCTCTGGTTGATTGGGTGCGGTAGAGGCTAATATGTTCTGACTTGGGAGAGGTGGGATAGGAAGATATGGGTCAATACCTTCTATAGCCTCAATGTGATTTGTGACTATTTAGGTCTCAAGTCCAACCGTAGTCAAAATATGAATAGGTAAACGTCTGATTGGTCTAAAGATAGATTGATCTTTAGAAGGAGCATACCATTTGAGACCGTGTGTGATAAAGAGATTGATGTGTTTGGCATCGTGGTGAAGATCTGAAATACAGAGTGCCAAAAACCTTGCAAAAGTATGTTTTGTTGCATCGTGGTGAAGATTTGAAATACAGAGTGCCAAAAACCTTGCAAAAGTAAGTTTTGTTGGATTTTCCTTTAAAGTCTCCTTAGGGATGTATTGGAGAAAATCATCCCATAGAATTTGACCGTAGTTTACATCATGGCCCGTGAAGATGCTCCATACTATCTCAAGTAGTTTGATGCCCATGTTATCAGTGGCTCCGGTTCGTCCAGATAGACTGTGGATCACGAAATGGCACACAAACTGCTATACCGCAGGGAGCTGGTTCTTCGTAAACTCTCCAATACCCTTGATCTTCTTCTGGTATCCCATTTGATAAAGAGTGGAGATGATATCTGTAACACTTGGTGAGAAGAACTTGGTCGAGGGGTGCACCAGAAGATTTATCGCAATAAGAAACTTGTCTTTGGTCAGGATGACCAAAGAATCATCCACCAAGTTCAGATGAACTTCTTGCAGATTATCAAAAGGGCGGTACGTTGAGAACACACATTTGAACAATGTGGAGATGGGAACCACATCAGTGAAAGCGTCGAATGGTCCAAAGAGTAGATGATTGGAGATGAACTTGATCATGAGACGAATCGAGTCATTGTAGGAAGGATGATCATCGAAAATTGCCCTAAAATTGCTAGAGGCAATTGAAGGTGCTTGGTTCCATGTAGCAGAATCGGAACCAGTTGGTTGGGTAGAGGCTGATGCTTTTGATTGTTTCTTTGAGTTCCTGATTTCACCATTATAAAAAAGACTTGAAGAACTTGTAGAAAAGCTTTAAAGTGCAAGAGGGAAGAAAAGGAAATTATTGCCTTCGAGAGATCAAAAAGCATAAAACTTTCCTAGGGAAGAAAAGAGGGTTTTTATAGTGACGGATTTCAAATAATAATTATTTTTACCCTAAAGAAAAAGCAGTTAAGGGTAAAACCTTTGTGTTTTTATTATTATTATTATTGAAATCATTATTAGCCACAAAAAATATTTAACAAAGAGTTTTCTTTTGTTAATTTCCAAAGGTGATAGTGAAATATCAGGCCCAATGCCCCATGTCCGAAGATCGTGTAGAGAGGGGATGAAAAACTGTTGAATAAAGGTGGAAAATGTAGCGGATGTGAAATCTTGGGGGTAAGTGGAAAAAAAATTTTAAGGAAAAGATTTTCTAAAAGGATTTCTTTTATTGGAAACTGTTTTATTTTGGTAGCACACCTAAAATAGGTCTGACAAAAGGTTTATTTGAAAAGAAGAACTAAAACGATCATATGTGACAAAACAAATTTATTTGAGAATGTGTTTCTTATTTAATGAAGGATCATCAAATAGCACACACTGTTTCATGAATTTATGAAGTAGTTGAAAGTTCCATCACTTGTGATTGTGGATTGAGTCTTCATTACGAAATAAGATTTCATTGTGGATGACTGGATAGATGACTGCGGTAGAAGAAACTGAGAGGAACACTTGAACACAATTTGAACTAGCAAACAATAAAAGACCCTTGAAATATAAGTATGATATATTGTTGTGATATATATGCTGTATTGCGGTACATAAAGATGTATTGCAGTACACAATATACTGAAAGTATGTAAGATAAATATATTTGGTTAGGACCGCAACGATAACCAAGAGTGGTATGTGGTACCTATCAATTCAAGAAGAATTGCGGGTCCGGATTCATCATTCCTAACATTTTTAAGAACTATTGAGTTTTGTCGAGTCAAGTGCCTTTGTGAATACATCAACGATCTCTTCATGAGTATGAAAAAAAAAATTATCTCAATGTTACCTTTTAGGATGTGATCTTTAATGAAGTGGTACCATAGTTCAATATGCTTAAACTTAGAGTGATGAATAGGATTATGAGAAATTGCTATGGCAATCTCTGAATCACAATAGATTGGTATCCGCAACATTTTGTATCCATAGTCCATAAGTTGCGTTTTCATCCATAAGACTTGTGAGCAACAGCTGGTTGCTGCCACATATTCAGCTTTTGCAGTACACCGTGAGACACAACTCTGTTTCCTTGATGAGCAGCTGACGAGTCTTACACCAAGAAATTGACATCCACCAGAGGTGCTTTTTCTATCCAATCTACATCCATCATGATCTGCATCAGTGAATTCCTGTAAGCTGAAGTCATTTCCTGCGGGATACCAGAGACCTAGAGACTTGCTGCCCTTTAAGTATTTGAGAATCTTCTTGGTTGTGGTCATGGGAGATACTTTCGGATCAGCTTGGTATCTTGCGCGTACTCCTGTTGCAAAGAAAATGTATGGTTGGCTTGCGGTGAGGTACATCAGCGAGCCAATAATTCCTCTATAAGTTTTGTGATCCACTGATTCTCCGGAAGGATCCGCAGAAATCTTAAATCCGAAGGCCATAGGAACCTTGGCCGAGGAACAATTATCCATTGAGTATTTATTCAGCAGTTCAAAGGTGTATTTCTCTTGATGGATGAATATCCCTTGAGAGACATGTTTCACTTGAAGTCTTAGAAAGAAATTAATCTCTCTGTTCATGCTCATTTGGAACTTGTTGGTCATGAGCTTTGCAAATTCTGTTGGGTTTTGAGCATTCTAACACTCCTACGGTATACATGTAACCCTAGAAACCTTGGATCTATGTTTTATCTATGATACATGCAAAATTGATTTTCCAAGGTTCTTAACCTATCTAGCATACAAGGGAACTTTTAATCATAAAAGTTAGTAAGAAAACATACCTTGTAGTGATTTGGATTCCTTGAAAACCTTGTGAGCCTAGCACCCCAAGTGTGATGCCTCAAATGTCTCACACAACACCAAATGCACTTGAAATAAACCTTGAGAGAAATGTCACACTCTTGAAATTAGTTAGCCCTCTTCTTACTTGTTTAAGCGTCTAATTTTGGTGAACATATGGATCCTTATATAGTGTGCTACAATTAGGGTTACACCATGTAAACCCTAATTGTCATGACCTTTCATTTCCATGACCCATGGGTTCTATAAACACCATGGAGCATCCATAGAGCATCCTATGGGTTTTAGCCCAACTTGATAATCCATGGACCATTAGCCCACTATACAAGTATGGGTGATTTACACAATTAACCCAAATATTTAATTAGTCTTCTTTTGATCACTTAATTAATTTCAAATTAATTCTTGATCAATACTAATTAAATAATCCTATTGATATATTAGAACTTATAATATATTAATAAGCCATAAGTGTTATTTCTCTCATTTTAGTCTATCCAAATGCATGATGCCATGCAACCTAAATTGACCATGCTAATCGGGTCAAGTACATCCCTGAATAGTTATGAACTTAGACACCTAATCCAACAGTCTCCCGCTTGGATAAGTCTAATAACTATATTTGCAAGAATAACTTCCGGAACCGATCAGCAATCGTAGCTCTTTCAAGGTCTCGCGGAAATGAGATGACGATGATATTCCATTTAAGATAAGTGATCATATAATCCTCTGTTCTAGATATCAGCCGGACAAATACATGGAACAATGTCTTACTTATTGTCCAACAGTTTGTTTCCCGATTTCTGATTTGTTTAACATAGAACTTAAGTGAACAGATCAACTTAGTTCTGATCGGGCCCGATACATGGGTGAACACAAAATCATCGAGAGTCCCTAATATCGCTTCTAATCTAAGAAGGAACAGATAAACTTCGACTCATATGCTTGTTCTTCTACTCGTTGAATCATACACAAAGGCACGTTTTATAGCATCGAGTTACCAATGTGTTTTCGTACGATCAATGTATAACCAACTCATAGGGAACAAATCATATCTCTAGGTTTGAAGACTTATATGATATTACCGTCTCACGATCACTCGAGATAAATTCCATGAAGTGATACCAGTGAGCGTGGGTTGAATACAATACTCAGAACTTATGAGCAATCATGAGTGTTGTCGCTCCACTTTCGCCAACATCTTAGACCTCTACAATCTAACCCATGACAGTCTTGATTCATACCTACTTCCAACATATGACCAACTGTGGATGGTTTGAATAACTTAGTCATTCAGGAAGAGCGACTTAGTTATTCTAGAAGTCAAAACATGCAAAGTGAAACACAAGAACAATCGAATCCAGTATGGTCTCAGAACTTATGAATATAAATAAAGCATCTTTTATTTATCACCATATTGATTACCCATCATTCATTGCATACTGTTTCAAACTATCAACTTTATACTTGAATTAAAAACAATAGTTGTCCCATGCTCCAAGCATGTACACTATGTTTTTCTAAATACTAGTCATGCCATAAGCCAAGTATGCACACTATGTTCTTTCAACGATCTTTACTCTATGAAATAGATCGATTGAACATAATTCCAGTGATCCTCATTTCACAATCCCAAATCCTTACCGCAAATGCAAGAATTCCAAATTCCTGCCATTTACCTAAATCTGTTAGATTCGAAACTTATATGCATTGGTTCTCTTGTAATGATTATGCACAAAGTCGCAAAGACTTGTCAACAGACATCACAGAGTATTCCAATGGAGATCAACACCATGGAAATGAACTCCTATATTCAAAGTTCATTGCCTTTGAACATTCTTCTTGCATTAAGTTTCCTAATCTTACACGGATTTAATGAATACCTTCCACCTATAGGAACATTTCCATATTCCCCTTTTGACTATTATTCCTGAACAAGAGTTGCCTCTTTTCAGAATATTTCATTGTGGTCCTTCCAAAATTAACACTATACTTCCAACTGTCCATGAGCAACCAATCTTTGGTACACCTTAGATTGTCCTTGACAATTGCTAAATCAAATTAGTCATATCTAGTTCTAGTACTTTTCCCTCTTAATGCTCTGGGCATTTGGAAAATTTAGAACAAATGAATCTTATAGCGCATGCAATCGATCCTATATCTGAAGCATATGGGACACGATTCATAAAGACATAATACTAGACAAGTCTTTTGCTATAATATTTCTATTTCTATTTGCCAAGTTCTCGTAATTCAGATTTTGAAAAGGGATGTCGTAATCATAATCGAATTTTAGAACGCAGATAATAGACCCATATATAGAATTTCCTTATGTTGAGCCATTCCAAAATGAAATTCATATATATATATATATATATATATATATATATATATATATATATATATATATATATATATATATATATATATATATATCCTTGATTAAATATGATTAAAACCTCAATCTAAGCATTTAGAATTGAAGTGAAGTATAATTTCCTCTCCCTTAATTATAGCAAAACAGATTTTTCCAATTGAAATCTTTTGTTTTGAATATGTAACATCCGGATTTCCAGGCATGATAAAATGAGTATTTATTTTTGAAGTTATGAGGAATAAATTGACGAGTTGGCGCCTTAACTCGTCGAATAGAATCCCGGCTTGATGACGTGGAAAAGGAATGGACTCGACGAGTCAGCAAGCTGACTCGCCGGGTTAGTGCTATTAACAGAAACCCTAATTATCTCGGGCCTCGGCCTATTTAAGGGCACTTATAGCCTCCTTGGCCCTTCCCAGTAGTGTCTTCGTCCATTGAGAGAAACCCTAGAGCTATGTGTGAGCTAAAGAGGAGGTAGAGGCTAATTCGAGGCCATTTCATTGCAAAGAAGGTCAAGGGCATTGCAAGGATCTCCGAGGAGGCTTGGTGGATCAGTTTCATCTTCATTTCAAGCTTTAGGTCTAGTACAAGCTCTTGACTCCCTTGTGTTTGAGTAGATTTCCTTTTGTGGTTAAGTTAGGGCTTGTATCACCTTATTGATGGGGTTTTGGGTGCATCCAAACCCTTTTCGAGTTATTTTGTAGATCTGGACCTTGTGAGGCCTAGATGACCTGATAGTAGGCGGCCATGAAGGAGTAACCTTGGAGCTTTGAAGCTATGAAGCTTCAATGGATTCATATTGATGTATAGAGTAAAATACACCATGCATGAGCCTCAAGTTCAGACCTTTATGTGACTTTTGGGTGCTAGAAGGCCAGATCTATAAGTTAGAGAAACAGATCTAACCTCAAAAGGTTGAATGAGTGTTGTCATGAAAGAAACTCGCCGAGTCCATAAGGGAACTCGACAATTTGGATCGGTTTTCCCCGCGATTCATGACCAGTGGTAACCCGTCGAGTGGAAGGTTCACACGACGAGTTAAGTGAGGCTTTAGAAGGATCCAGATGACACGCTTGGACTCGCCGAGTCACCCATGTGCACTCGACAAGTCTGGTCAAAGTTTGACCGTTAACTAGAGTTGACTTCAGTGGACCTTGGGATTTTGGTCATGCTAATTCAAGAGAAGTCAGAGAGGGGTAGAATGGTCTTCTACCCATTATTAGAGATGAGAACATGAAAGGATTTTGATTAGAGATGTTATCCTATTGATAGGAGGAGGCTAGGTTGGGATATTCGGGTACGAGTGTTTATCCGACTTCATACGAGGTGAGTCTTCTCACTATACTTTACCTAGAGTGGTAATTATGTGTGACCGGAAGGTCTTATGTGCTATGAGTAGAATGTGATGTATGTTGTTATGTGATATGTATGTGCTATGTTATATTGTGAGTAGTATGGTATGGACCGGATGGTTATTATGATATGGACCAGAAGGTCAATAGTGTATGGACCGGAAGGTCAAGGTGAAGAGGACTGGAAGGTCATTACGGGTAGAGCCGGAAGGTTTACCATGGTTGGGAAGAAAGTCCCCTGAGACACATGGATCGGAAGGTCCCATAGAGCTATGGCCTTGAGTAACTTATGTGTTGTATGTGGTATTTTGGAGAACTCAATAAGCATTTATGCTTATCGTGTTATGTCATATGTGTTTCAGGTACTAGTGAGGATCGCGGGAAGGCGCTGGCATGATCTGTACACACTGATGAAGATTTATGTACTTGAGATTCTGGGGTTGTTTATTAAGATAATATGTGATATTTTGTTATGAATGAAATTATGTTTTAAAAATGAAAAATTTGTTTCGGAAATTCACATTGTTATAAGTTGGTATCAGAGTCATGGTTTGAGGGATTCGGATGCACCTTCGGGTGTATTTGAACTCAAACTGAGGATTTTTGAGAAAGTTTTTCATAAAATAAACATTTTTTTTAATAGTAAAGGAATTTGAGGAAAGTGGAAAGAAGCAGTGTGTACGATCAGCCAACGCCCGAACGGTGATTTCCCAAAATACCCTTACATTATGTGTTATGAGATATGATATGATATGTTATGCATGCTAGAGTAGGCTAGGTATTCATATTAGGACTAGAGTGGCCTGATTTGTGATGCCTTAGCCTAGGAGATTACTGCTGCTATGAGATGCTTCGAGAGTGAGTGGGTAGCAGTAAGGACCTTATGGGAAGTCTACCGAAAGGTAGCCTATCCTTAGCAAGATGTAGAGTACTTGTTATCTGGGATGCACGCTGATGTGGTGTGGAATGTAGTATAGGGCCCATACTACTGGAAGCACCGAATCAGTGAGCAGTCCAAGTAAGAATCCTTGGGATGCTAAGGAACAAGTAGGGCTGAGTGATCGAGTGCAAGTATACACGAGCGAGTCTCCGATTTCTTTTATGTTGGGAGACATCATGGTTGGTACACCACACACACCAGAGAGCAGCGGTGGTAGTGATGATGAGATTCGCCATATGATTCATGACGAGATGGCCATGGCGATCCGGAAGGCTAATCTGGATAATTCTAAAGTAGCCGATTGAGAAGTGATGTCATGGTTCGAGTACCATGATAAGTAGTGGATTGAGAAGTGATGTCACGGTTCAAGTACCATGATAAGTGATGAGATTTGGAATCAAGTTTGAATGTAATTCTAGTATTAATTGAGTAAAGAATTTAAACGATGAACACGAGAGTAAATAGAATCTTTGTTCAGCTCGTATTATGCCTTTTAGTTTACAGAATACAATGACTAAACTATAAAACTATGTGTCAAGTTCTCTCTTAGATCACTAGTACATACCCCTATTTATAGGAGAACAAAAGCATAACAAAAATACTAAGGACTAAACGTTAAGTCATGACTTGATAATCCCTCAGTAAAATAACTATATATACGAAGACCCATACATACGAAGACACAAGACTCTTCGTAACAACCAAACTGACTCTTCGACTATTACAACATTTTAGCCCTAACAATCTCCCCCTTTGGAATCAAGGTCGAAGTCTTCAAGAAGTCAATGCTTGAACGACATACATCAGCACTCTTTGGATCTCTGTATACCAAGAGATAACCTTCTTTATCTCTTTCTTATCTCATTCTGAGTTTTTCTTGTAGTGGTTCATACGAACAATTAAGTTCGTATATTGAGAGTTGCTTTATCTCTCCACTTCACAAGTTTGGAACAAAAATCTTTTTGCTCTTCCAGCTTTATCTTTCCCAGCAAAAACTATCCCCAACGATTTTAAGCAAATTTCACCATCTTCATACTTGTTCAGTTCATTTTGCTTCTTTGTAGGTGCCATTGGTGCAGTTATATCGATTCCTTTGACTACAGCAAGTTCCACATCTGTTTGAGCCAAGCACTCGAAGTAATTTTCCAAGTATATTTTTAGGTGCTTGCACCCAAGGTTAAATACATCAGGCTCAGTATCTTGAAGAATTGAAAATCATTTGTCTTTAAGAATCAAGGTGACATTGATGAGATCATAAGTATTCATCAAAGGAAAATCTGCCACCGTAAATTCTTGAATTTTTCCACTTGCTCTTGTAACAATGTATTTGATGTTTTCAAACTTCCCTTCGAAAATGACATCTCTTTTGATGGATATCACTTTTCGTATCTTCTCCAAAAACCAAACCTCTTCCTGAGCCTTTCCCAACACCGCATGAAACCGAATTTTCATCTTCTTTCCCTCTTCTGTTTCCAGTGACTTTGTTTCGGCTTTAAACTGTGGCATAACAAACATCATCTCATTGATTGGAAAGTCAAGTTGACAAAAATTAGTGTTTGTCACTACATAGCTTTTCTTAGGAATATTCTCAAACGAATACATATGATCAAACATCACCCTAGATTCAATGGTTTCGTAATTATATACTTTTGATGGATCACCCTTATCAACTTTCGAACCATCCAGATCCCTTTGTCTCATTATGCTTTGTAGCTGCCTCATGCCACCTCTGCTTTCTTTTCTTCCTTGGACTTTTCAATAACAATCCCTTTGCTCTTATCCTTTATATTTGACAAATCAACATTTTCTGAAGAAGATACACCTGTTTGATTTCCAATTACGACTCCCTTTGAGATTGGTTTTGAAATTGGAACTGTTGTGATCACAGTTGAAGCTGGACCAGCAGAAACAACAATTGCCTTTGCCACCACCTTCAAAGGATATACCTTACCAACTACCTTCGCATCTTCTATGATTGTTTTGATCCCTTTTCAAGTTTTCACTTGTTCCCCAACCTTTTTTTGTTCTATCTTTTCTCCCCCTTGCACCCCTGTGAACGCAGGTGGGGCATCTGATACAGTTGGTAAAAGGCTGGAAATGCGAAGTAGTGGAATAAGATTCTTGTGTAAAATGGCTTCAAAGTGAGAAAACTTCTGAGAAAGAAATTCTTATGAAATTATCGGAGAGACAGACTTCGAAGATAAGTCCTTTAATTCCTTCAACAAAACTACCAACTCTCCAAAGTGTTGTTCCTATTTGGCAGAAAGAGTTGTTAGTGTTGGACTCATCTGTTCGTAAAGTTTGACATATCTGGTGACTGCATCACAGATGATATCAATTTTCTGATTATTTGAAGGTTAACATCCTCCCGTACCTTTTTGACTTCTTGTACGAAGAGCACATGACGCTCCTTCGTAACCATCTTCAAGTCTTTCAACTCTCGTACAAAATCAGCCCTCTGAGAATTAATTCGATTCTCAGTAGAAATATCATGTTGATCAACTTTTTCAAGGACTCTACTTTTTGAATCCCTAATTAAACCAGAAACCTTCGAAATTACTCATCCTTCCATCAATTTCATTATTGAATCAACCTCCAAACTTGTAACCCCAACACTACCCACATCTGCTTGTGATTGCTAGATTGAATTTAATTTTGAATTCAGAATCTTGAATTTCTTCATCGTCATCAGCATATGGTCTGGAAAATCTTCTTCGGAATTATCAAAGTGAAGAGCTTCGAACGTTCCTCCAAAGCCTTCATTATCAGTTCCAACATCAGTAGCCATGGTTTCATCAACCGGTGAAGATGGGTTCGGTGGATCAGTAGATTGAGTAGAAAAAATTATAGTGAACGGTTGATCCATAATAGATTGAAAAGTTGGAGAATCGGTAGTTGATGTAACCTGAGGTAAAGTGACAACATGATCGTGTTCAACAGTTTTCGAATCAGCAGGCTTCAAAAGAATAACAGGCGGAGTGGTCTTTGCTTCTTCTTGAATTTTGACTTCAGGTGTTTCAGGAACTTGCTCTTCTTCCTCAGTTCTTTGATTCTTCTTAATAAACTTTGCAAGATCCTCTGCCCTTCGCTTTTTCGACGATGGAGAAACAGGGGCTGGAATTTCCCGGACCACAACACCCTGATGTGTGATTTGAGTTTTCTTAATAATCTGAGATGACGACTGACGCTTGAATTTGAGTCGGCGAAAAACCACCGTCTTAGATGGAATAGTCTCTTTCTCCTGAGATGCTTCGAAAGTTGGTGTATCAGCAACAGTCATCGAAATAGGTGAAATAATCTGTTGAGAAACTTCTTCGACTGTAGCTGGTTTGACCGTGGGTGATTTCTTCTTTTTCTCATCCTTCACTATTCTTTCCGAAGACCCAACATTTCTCTTCTTCGATTTCTTTGATTTCTTCTTCTCCGCTTCGTATAACATACCACTAACAACAGTTGTGTCAATTGATTGAAGATATGACACCAACACGTTATTTGTTGGATTCACCTTTTTGAGCATCGCATCCGGAATACGAGCAATAGATGTAAAGATGGCAGAATCATCAACAACCTCCTTCGGACTGCAATACATATGAAAAACGGCTTTTTCTTCATATTCAGGAACTTCAATCCTCTCCTTTGTATAAACATATTGAAGAATAAGACTCCAATATCTGGCACATGAAATCCCCTGCCTGACATTGGTCTTCGAAATGCTTGTCAAGAACTCTGTCCATAGCTGTTCAGAGTAATCAACTTGCAAATCATAATAAAGCCCAACCACCATTGCGTAGACTTCCATTCTCCCTTTGTCGAGACCCACTGTTCTTCCGGTAAGACAACGAAGAAAAATTCCAAATAAGAAATTCCATACCGTAGGTAAACTGGATTTCATAAAATCACTAATGCGCGTCAATGGAGGTTGGTGACCCATTTCATTGAACATGAACACAACTTGTGGAGAGGTGACTTCCACATACGGACTAGTGTTCTGAATCCCCAAAATCTTGCAGAATAACCTCTTGGACACCCTAATGCGTGTTTCATTCACCATTGTAAATTCCACACTTCCAGTCTCTTTGTTGTATGATGCTGTTGATCCAGCCTTAGACAACCAGGACATCGGAACACGAGATTTGGAATCAATTTTGAGTCTTTGTTCTAGTATTATGCCTTTCAGTTTACATAATACAATGACTAAACTGTAAAATTGTGTGTCAAGTTCTGACATAATTGTACACAACAGGAGGCAAAGCACCTCTTAATTCCCTCATGCACCTCTTCTCCAGCTGTTTCAAACGATTAGATTGATTATAAACCTCCGAACTACTTGAAGATGAACCGATTAGCTGAACTGTTGCCGGTGGATTGATTTCTCCTGAAATGCAATTCCATAGTTCTTCATCCAATCCGTTCAAGTAGTCTTGCATACGATCTGCCCACTGATCGTAATATTCTGGAATTAGCATCAGAATCTTTGTGGATGAACCAAGCAAATGAGAAAATGATGTCATGGAGTTAAGATTGAATGACGTCATTGTTGTACGGAACAAAAACTCAAGAATATTATGAAAACTTGGAGAATTTGAAATCAAATTGTATATTTCAGATTAGAATCACACTACAAACAAACGATTCACAAAAAATTTCGCAGAATCAAATCCTAGACCTAGATCAAGAAGTATTTTCCACACACAAAAAGAACGGAAACTTTTTGAATCAAACAGTAGACTCAAAAACCTTTTTGAGCGTATGAAAAACAAATCACAGAAAGGATTCCTGCTCTGATACCAATTGATGAGATTTGGAATCAAGTTTGAATGTAATTCTAGTATTAATTGAGTAAAGAATTTAAACGATGAACACGAGAGTAAATAGAATCTTTGTTCAGCTCGTATTATGCCTTTCAGTTTACAGAATACAATGACTAAACTGTAAAACTGTGTGTCAAGTTCTCTCTTAGATCACTAGTACATACCCCTATTTATAGGAGAACAAAAGCATAACAAAAATACTAAGGACTAAATGTTAAGTCATGACTTTATAATCCCTTAGTAAAATAACTATATATACGAAGACTCATACATACGAAGACACAAGACTCTTCGTAACAACCAAACCGACTCTTCGACTATTACAACATTTTAGCCCTAACAATAAGTAGCGGATTGAGAAGTGATGTCATGGTTCGAGTACCATGATAAGTAGCAGATTGAGAAGTGATGTCATGGTTTGAGTACCATGATAAGTAGAGGATTGAGAAGTGATGTCATGGTTCGAGTACCATGATAAGTAGCAGATTGAGAAGTGATGTCATGGTTCATGTACCATGATAAGTAGCAGACTGAGAAGTGATGTCATGGTTCGAATACCATGATAAGTAGCAGACTGAGAAGTGATTTCATGGTTCGAGTACCATGATAAGTAGCAGATTGAGAAGTGATGTCATGGTTCGAGTACCATGATAAGTAGCGGATTGAGAAGTGATGTCATGGTTCGAGTACCATGATAAGTAGCGGATTGAGAAGTGATGTCATGGTTCGAGTACCATGAGTTGTAGCAGGTCAATAGGTGATGTCATGGTTCGAGTGCCATGATGTGAGGTGGATTGAGAAGAAGAAACGTGGTTTGGGTACCATGATTCATAGAAGATTAATAGGAGATAACATGGTACATGTACCATGATTCATAACATATCGAGAGGAGGACACACGGTTTGAGTATCATGACATGTGGCAGTAGTGTTTCTGGTTTCTATCGGTTATTTTGTGGGGATTGTCTAGATTAAGATTAGAGGTGAATGAGTATGGGGCTAGAAGGCCATGATGAACAAGTTTTAGTGGAGCATCCCTTGAAAAGGGAAATCGAGTGAGCTCCGAGGGATTGTGGGTGATATGCCAGCTGGAGTCCCAAGACTCAGGGATGAGTAGGGATGGTGCGTTATGGGAGAATACTGTCTGGGCAGGGCGACCGGCCGATAGTGGAGAGGTCACTTTCTGTGACTCGAGTGGTGCTATTTCCGTTTCCTGTGGGGGACATAAGAGGTGTTGAGATTTCGGTTTTTAAGTTTGGAGGTGAGCCATGTGGGATTGCACGGATGGTGATCTTCAACCAGAGTATATGGTAGTGGGTCTGCCGCGAAGTAAAGATATAGCTTGAACAGGTCGTCAGTGGGGACTGAGATGGTCAAGGACTAGGATACACCCTAATTGAGTATAGTAGGGTATGTGTTAGCTGAGCGTCAGATGATTAAGAGGAATATATACGGGTGTTAGCCCTTATTGTCTTTGATGGGTATGAAGAGTGGAAATATGGTTTCTACTCTTATGATAAGTGACGTGATGGAACGTTAGTTGAGGAGTCGATGATGAGGAGTACGGTAGATCATTACTCTAGACTAAGAGTCAGGGTTAATATTGGACAATTGGGAGGTCCGATGATGGAATGGTGTGAGATTCTGAATGACCAGAGGTAGTCATGGTGGGAAGTTCTAAGGATTTCATCTGAGTTTCGGGGCATTTTGAGTTGCTTGATCTCTGTCGGGAGATTATCGAGCGTTGCATCGCACCTTCCAAGAGCAGGTGCAATGTTACTGGTGGAAACAGTCTGTAGGATAGATTGCCGGTGCGCCGTTTGGGGATGGTTCGAACCCTAAGTGGGGGAGAACCGGGTATTTTATTGAGGGGATCAGAGATTCGATCGAGAATGGTTAGAGATCTGGATATAGAGACCGATGGGGCGAATTCATGAGCCCAGGGTTATTGGTGATTAAGATGAGGAGCAGAGCGAGATAATGCATGTGTTATGTTTGAAAAGGATGACTGCCTCCACGACAAGTGGCCGTTGATCAGAGACCTTGAGGAGAACGGGAATTCTTCGAGGTCATAATGGTGAATTCGAGATGGTTGGCTCGTAGGGTGAGTTCGGCGGTTGAGAAATTCTGGTTCAATAATGGGGATGTTATTCAGAATGGGAAGGGAAGAAGTTGATTAGACAACCAATTTCAGGTTGTGGAACAGGAAGATCAATGGATGAGACGAGACATCGTGAAGTTCTATGTGGTGTATCGAGGTATCCGAATTTAATGCATTGAATTTCGGATAATTTTGAGTCTTGAGTGGAGACGGCAAGTGGTGGGTCAAGCGTCGATGATTCCAGTAGGAGCCCTTTCGTTTAATGACAGTAAGTAAGATTGTCCAAGAATATGGAATGCAGCAAGGAAGGGTGTTTTGTTATGTCGATTGCTGCCAGATATAGTGGTGCATAATTTGGGTAAGTGCATGAACCTATCTATGATTGATCCACGGAATAAGTCAGTGAGAGGATTGTTGTGATGCTAAGGGAAGTCGTAGTACGCACTAGTCAGATATTGTTGTGATACTACGGGAAGTCGTAGTACTCACTAGTCAGAGATTGTTGTGATACTACGAGAACCGTAGTACAAACTAGTCAGAGATTGTTGTGATGCTACGGGAAGCCATAGTACTCACTAGTCAGAGGTTGTTGTGATGCTATAGGAAGCTGTAGTACTCACTAGTCAGAGGTTGTTGTGATGCTACAGGAAGCCATGGTACTCACTAGTCAGAGATTGTTGTGCTACTACGAGAAGCTGTAGTACTCACTAGTCAGAGATTGTTGTGATGCTACGGGAAGCCGTAGTACTCACTAATCAGAGGTTGTTGTGATGCTACGGGAAGTCGTAGTACTCACTAGTCAGAGAGGATGTTGTGATGCTACGGGAAGCTATAGTACTCGCTAGTTAGAGGTGTGGTGATACTGCGGGAAGCCGTAGTACTCATCAGTTAGTGAGAGGTTGTGGTGATACTACGGGAAGTCCGTAGTACTCACCAGTAAGTGAGAGGTTGTGGTGATACTGTGGGAAGCTATAGTACTCACCAGTCAGTGAGAGGTTGTTGTGATGCTACAGGAAGACGTAGTACACACTAGTCAGCAAGAAGTTGTTATGATAAAATAATCTTTGAATAGAGCATGGCGCAGAACAGTTTTAGGCATGGGGTGGCCCTAATTTATGAGTTTTTGGGAACTTGGTGGTCGGATCTGGGGCGAGAGCGGGGTCTCCTCAATGATAGGGAACCATTATGTTCTGAGTAAGGTGTGGTCATTGCAATCTGAAAGAATGGGATAAGTGAGGTATGCATGGGTTGTGGGAAATGAGTTCTGAGTTGAGTGCTTTGTTGGGACGAGTGGTTCCAACTCTGGGTCGGACCAAACTCTCGAGTTTGAGTTTGGATCCGGTGGTGCGTTGGATAGGCGAGATGAGATTTTGGATTCTGAGGTGGGCTCCATGTTGAGGAGTATTGTTGGTCATCTGATGTCCTAGACCTGTATGCGTCAGTACTCGGGTATGGGAGGTACTGCAAGTTGCATGGAACTAGGAGTAACAGATGACAGAGGTTGGGGTTGAGTTGATCTTCTATTGGGAAGGTAGCATTCGCTTAGGGTTAAGCGAACTTCGTTACTTGTGTGCCACATTGGGCCGATGTGATTATAGTAAGAAGGAAACCATGAAGACGGTTGGGATAATGCAACGGATGACCCTGGAGGTCCAACTGTTGGGTCGAGATCAGGCCTCATACTCAATTTTAAAAAGGGGTACGAGGAATGGAGCTGAGGCGTATGAGTTTTAGATGTCTGAGGACACTTCAGAGAGAGCACGATTATTCTTTTGGGTTTGAGGGTAGAGAGTTGAGAATTGTTTGTTCGGTTGGTTTCCGCTAGCAGTTCTGTGGATGATGTAACGCCTGTGTTTCTAGGCTAGGCATTAATATTGACATATGGTCTAGGTTAACCTTTGTAACTCATTTAGAAGAAATTAAAAGGAATTATGTGAATTTTATGTGAATTATGTGTTTTATGCTTAATTATTAGGGCTTAATTAATTAAAAATAAAAATAAGCGTCAAAATTTAAAGTGTGAAATAAGCCCGATATCTTTACGTAAAGTTGTAGTGGTCGAAACAAGGATTTCGGGGATATAAAGAATGCCGAAATCCGAGTTATAACGAAGAAGTTATGACCTGTCGAAGTTTCGCGACAAAACCGGCACGGTGCCGAATGTCGTAAAAAGTGAGTTTTTGATAAACAACTTTTTAGCTTTAGTAATCTAAACGAAAGTCGTAGTATTCGTTAAACCGAGAAGTTCGATAAAAAGAACGCCCAAATCTGACTTCGTATGAGGAAGTTATGATTTTTCGAAGTTTCAGCTTAGCAGTAGACAGCTAAAAACTCGAATTTTAGATCAAGCGATTTCTAGCCGACACAACCTAAACGAGAATTGAAGGTCTTGTCATTAGGAGCACAACGGTAAAAATTCTGACGAAAACGGACGTCGGATGAAGAAGTTATGAATTTTTAACGGATTTCCTGTCCCGGTCTGTTAAAAATAATAAGATAAAATTTAAAGTCAAAATTAGCCGACGAAGTCCAAACGGAAGTTGTAGAGCGTAATTTTAGCTACACGTGCATATAAAGAACGTCAAAAACGGAGCTCATATGCCAAAGTTATGGATTTTAGAAGTTTTTGCGCGAAAAACGAGAAAAATCCCCAAAACCGAGGAATTTCGCTGAGTCACCTCGGACACGTCATCCCTCGCATGGGAGGCCTCCACGTGGCACCTCCTGATAGGACTGAGCTTCGCGTGTCGTCTTCTGATTGGACCAAGTCCGCAGTCCACTCGCATTTAGACAGGCTCGCATGAGACACCCCGCGGATGCTCCTCGGACACCCCTTCGCATACGTGGACTCTTCTCATTGGACCGAGGCTGCTGACCAATCCGAAGCTCGCAGCTGACCAGTCCAAGCCTCGCCGAAGCAGCCACCTGGTTCGAGCCTCGCACACGCGTGCCATCCTCTCCTCGGTTCGGATCCGAGCCTTCGGTCCTCCTCCCCTATAAATAGAAGGGTGCGAGACCTCCCGGGGGTATTTTGAAAACTTGTCATTTTTAGCCCCTTTCTCCATATTTCTTTCATATTATCATCCCCTGAAGCCCCGGTATCGATTATAAGCCCCAGAATACACCATGAAGTGCCCGTGAAGCCCGGAAAATTTATCTTTTAGGTTTCGAAGCCCGACTTTTGCAGAGCCCGGTTTCTCAATAAAACTCCCGGTTTTATTAGAAACGATCGTTTTAGGAAACAAATTGCTGCCCGGTTTTCATTAAATCAAGTGAGTGTGTAGTCACTTTCATCTTACACATAGATATGAAGTATTTTATATAAAATATGTGTTATGTGTATATATGTTGTTTGTTTATTCGAGATGGGTGCTAAATGAATGTTTTATACATGTTTAAAATGACTTAAATTGTATATATATTTTTATCTTCAAATATGTTGGATAAATATGGGTAGATAAAGTATGAGGGATAGAAGTACAGTATAGATGTACTTCGGTAGCTATGAATTTAGTACAGTATAGATGTACGTTGGTAGCTATGAATTTAGTACAGTATAGATGTACGTTGGTAGCTATGGATTTAGTATGTTGGCAACTATGGACATAGTGCCTGTTGTATAAACCTTGGCGACGATGTGACTTCGTGCCTATTTGACATAAATTGTTGAGGGAAAACAATGTTGTCATCCAGGTGTTTGTTTTGTTTAACATAAATTGTTGAGGGAAAGCAATGTTGTCACCATACTGATTGCTTCATGTCCGGTGGTCTTATTTGACATAATTGCTGAAGAAAGCAATGTTGTCACCTATTTTGGTTGTTTATTTGACATAAATTGCTAAGGGAAAAGCAATGTTGTCACCCCGGTGTTTACCTTATTTGACATAAATTGCTGAAGACAACAATGTTGTCACTTTATTGGTCGTTTTGTGTTAGGTTGTCTTGTTTGACATAAATTGCTGAGGAAAGCAGTGTTGTCACCATGTAGGTTGCCTTATTTGACATAATTGCTGAGGAACCCCCGAAGCAAAGTTGTCACCCCTAATGAAAATCCTTAGGCTAGGTCCCTTGTGATAGTTGTTTTAGGGACGTAAGGTAAGGATAACGGGTATGGGTAAATAGGATTGTTTTAGGTGGATGAAATTAATAAATTATTTGTTGATTGATAAACTTAAAGAGTTTATTATTTATTGTGGGTTGAAAACCCTAAATGCTCACCAGGCTTCCAAGCCTGACCCACTCAGCTTTTTATATTACAGGTAGTGGACTCCGAGCATAGTCGGATGATGATGATGAGTGATTTTGGATTATAGGCCAGTAGTTGTAAATAACTATGTAAGGCTTATAATGTCTTGTTTATGATTTTGATCTGTATCGGAACATGACATCCCGAGGTTTTGTTATGAAATAAAAATATATATTTCTTAAAGAAAGGTTTTGATAAATTTTTATCATGTTTGGTTTTGGGAACAAATTCCGCAACACTTTTAATCAAATGATTACTCTGATTTTATTTTAAAAAGCATAAACGAAATCGGTCTTTTCTGGCCGTGAAATTGGGGATGTCACAGATGAGCCCTGCTGGAACGTGAACCCTTCCGTTTCTTGGGTCTGATTCGGATGGTTGCTATGTTTGGTATGAGGGATCGGTAGCTGATTGTTGGATTATGTCTGGAGAGAATCTAAAGGGTTGGTTTTCCTCCGGGATTAGGAATCCCTGTTGGGATCCAGGTTTCCAGAGAGGATGGAAGTTGTGTGGCGTGAGATCCTATCGATGGTGCCATTTGGTTATTGGATTCGATCTGTATGTGGAGGAGGGTTTTCGAGGGCAAAATCTAATTTAAGTGGGGGAGAATTATAACATCCGGATTTCCAGGCATGATAAAATGAGTATTTATTTTTGAAGTTATGAGGAGTAACTCGACGATTTGGCGCCTTAACTCGTCGAGTAGGATCGCGGCTTGGTGACGTGGAAAAGGAATGGACTCGACGAGTCGGCAAGCTGACTCGCCGAGTCAGCTCTGTTAACAGAAACCCTAATTCTCACGGTACAGGGCCTATTTAAAGGAACTTATAGCCTCCTTGGCCCTTCCCATCAGTGTCTTCGTCCCTTGAGAGAAACCCTAGAGCTATGTGTGAGCTAAAGAGGAGGGAGAGGCTAATTGGAGGCCATTTCATTGAGAATAAGGTCTCGGGCGTTGCAAGGATCTCAGAGGAGGGTTGGTGGATGGACCGAAGTCCGGTACTGACTAGGACCTTGTCCCCTGCATCAGACCGAAGTCCGGAAACTGACTGAGCATAACATAGCATAGCATAAACATATCAACTAGCATAAACACATATACTGTACACTACATCGTACCGAAGTCCGGAACACATAACACAAAGACATGATTGAATCACGAAGACATCAAGCACACTGAACTTCTGCATCGGACCAAAGTCCGGAACTGACTGTTAACTAGACAAGCCGACATTGTAGTCGTAGACTCGTTCCTACTAGAAGGAAAACACACCTCGTAGTGCTGACTGTTGTGATGCTAACTCTAAAAGTGGCTGACCGCCACTCCGGAACTGTTCGGCTACAATTTCCAAAAACACTAGATCAGTTATTGGTAATTGCTCTTGGGGTCAAATGACTATAGTAGCCCTGGTCAAAGTCAACTTCCAGTTGACCGGACTCGCCGAGTCCCTCCTTTACTAACTCTGCCTTTAACTCACCGAGCCCCATTCCCACTCACTGATTCACTCTGAACTCACAACTCGAAGGGAAAACGGGGACTCGTGACTCGACTCGTCGAGTCCGAGGACAACTTGCCGAGTCCTATCGCAGATTCTATGCAATCGAATTCTAATCCATTCGAGGGCCTCTAACTCGTAGATCTGAGCCGTTGGGACCATCTGAACATGTAAAGTTGCTGACTTTCCATGTAACCATGAAGGAATGAAGCCATTTCACTCAAACACTACTTTTCTTGGGAAAAACTCATCTGACTCGCCGAGTTGTAGAACAACTCGTCGAGTCTAAGGCAATCATCATCGGACTCGCCGAGTTGCTCATCCAACTTGTCGATTCTAAGGCTATCTTCATATGACTCCCCGAGTCAAGCTTGTGACTCGTCGAGTCCATTCAGTCCCTTTTTCCATACATGCCTGATTTGATCCATGCAGCGGCAGAAGCAAGAATGTTTTGTACCTTTTTGATCAACTCATCACATTCGTTGATTTGTGCGCTGACAGGTTTGGCAGCAAAACACCTGTCCTCTTGCTCATTCTCGTCTTCTACTCCCTCTTCGGTTGTGTATCATCTCATTTGAGACACACCTTCGGTTAACACAAAGCACCTTCCTGTTACACGTTCTTCTTTTGCCAGCATAGCCTTCCCATGAGTGGGCTTCCGTACTTCTTCATCCTCTGAATCTGTGGACCAAACTTCCACACCACCAAATTCATCACAATTGTTTGTATCCTGCACAATTAAAGCATTCATGGTAGTATTGTTAGCAGCATACTTTCTTTTCTTGATTTCCTCCAGTCTTCTTAGGAGGCTTGCTTCCTCATCTTCTTCATTTGTCTTTTCTTCTTTCTTTCTAAGCATACAATCTTTTGCAAAATGATTCTTGCCTCCACAGTAATGGCAGTCGAATCCTGAGTATCCTCAAACTTTCGCTTCTTTCTTTGACTCTTCAGACTTTGACCCCATCTTCGGTTCCTCCTTGATCTTTTCAGCGCTGTAACTACCCTGCCGGTTTCAGTTCTTATTGGCTGGGAATTTCTTCTTAATGAATTTTCGAGGATTAGACACCATCATGGCATATTCTTCACTGGTTAGATCATAATTAGCAAGATCCAATTTCTCGTCTTCTTCAACCGAGCTTTTTCCTTTAGAGACAAGAGCTAAAGAACCCAGACTGGAAACCACATTCGTTTCCTTAGACAGTGCACCCTCATGGGATTTCAAAATACCCACTAGTTTTGACAGAGAATATGACTTGAACTGTTCATGAGCTTTAACTGTTGATACAACAACCATCCATTCGGGTCTAAGACCATTCATGAAAGTAACCTTTTGTTCGATAACTTTCCTTTCAATCCCATGCTTTATCGTCTTACTTAAAAGATGATTGAAGCGATCAAAGGTTTGAACAAGTTTCTCTTCAGGCTTTTGCTTAAAGTCTCCAAATTCAGACAGCAAGAGAGTTTGAATTCAATGTTCCAAATCTTCGTCAGTGGAATACAATTCTTTTAATCTATCCTAGATCTCTTTAGCCGTGGCACATGAACTTACCAAATGAAACGTGTCTGACTGCAGCGCAAACCTTATCATCCTCAGGGCTTTGATGTGTCATTGGAACTTTTCCTTCTCATCCTGAGGAATATCTTTGACATCGTTAACAAGTTGATTCTACTCTTTCTGAGTTTTGACAATCTTATAGGTGCTTGAGTGAGTGAATGGGCCTACAGTAATCGCTTCCCAGATTAAGTATCCATTATCCTCCGATCAAATCACGTAATTTTCAAAGTGATGCATCCAAACTTCATAGTCTTGTGTATACAAGATTGGTATCCTTGTCGTAGAACCAATGTTGTTGGAGATGTTGATCGGATTGGTTTGTGAATCATCCATGGACATTGTAATGACGTTTGATCGATTACCTGTAAAAGATCAGACTTGTAATATATCGTTAGGGTTAGATCAACAATTAATGAGATACGTCAATATAGAGTGACGGCTCACTTAATATCAATCAATGCGGAATTAAAAACCCTAATAACTTCTTCGACATAAGAGATGTGTATGAATTACACAGTCTCCTGCTCTAATACCAATTAATGAGAATTAAACTCTAGATCGATTAGATGTTTCACAGGTATGATTATGGAAATCGAACAAGACAAAAACAGTAAGAGAATGAACACAGAATGGAATCAAATGTATGCTTATGATTCAAATAAAGTCACGCCTCAGCAGAGCTCGATGAAGAACTTCCGCTGTAGAGGCGAGCTTGGGTTTACAAAACTCAGAAAAAATAAACGACAAAAGCGATCACATCTAAGACTACATGCATGCAACTTATATACTAAACCCTAGTACAAAAACATGCACGGTTGGACAGTCCCAATATCGGCAATCAAAACTCGGCGAAGGACCGAGCCCATGATGCAATCTAATAATCCCAACATTATTCATCAAGAGAAGTACATTTTGGAACTCCTTAAAAAGTACTCAATGAACACATGTGCCTCTGCCAAGGTACCCATGGGCTTTGATCACAAGATCTTTTCTGACCCCTCAGGTGTAGCAGTTGATGAAAAGAAGTACAAAGAAATGATTGGATCCCTACTCTATCTCACAACTAGTCATTCTGACATCATGTTTTCTACAAGTGTGTGTGACAAATTCCAATTCAACCCTAAGATGTCTCATCTTTTGGTTATTAAGCAAATCCTCTGATACCTTAAAGGTACTAAAAATCTCGGAATCTGGTACCCAACAAATGAGAGCTTCCTTCTACAAGCATATTCAGATTCAAACTATGGTCAACTACAACTGAATAGGAAAAGCACATCAGGTGGATGTCAATTCCTAGGAGATCGATTGGTTAGTTGGTCATCCAAGAAAAAGAACTGCATTGTACTCTCTACAGCCGAAGCTGAATACATTGATGCTGCCAGCTGTACCTCTCAAGTTCTATGGATGAAGTCTCAACTATTGGATTATGGTTACCGCTTTCAATGCATTTCTATTTATTGTGATTCTCAAAGTGCCATTGCGATTTCACACAATCCAATTCATCTCTCCATGACGAAGCACATTGACATAAGGTACCATTTCATAAAAGATCATGTTTTAAATGGTAACATTGAACTCATTTTTGTTCCATCTAACGATTAGATTGCTGATGTCTTTACTAAGGCATTAGAGGAAACCAAATTTAATGGTTTTCTGAACAAGATGGGTATGATGATGCTAGATCCTAAGTTCTTTCAAGAGACTTGCTCTCTTTGATGGAAGTATTTGAAAGAAAATTGGTTTAGGTCTTAAAAATATTTTTCATCTCGGAATTACTTTCACTCGGAATACATAGGATCATTTTACTTGTCTTTATTTCTAACCATCACTTGAATTTTAAGCTATACAGTTCATCCTGATTACTTGTTGCTCAAAGTCCACATAGTCGTTCTAATAATTTTTTTTATCATGGAATCTACTTCATAAGGTAATCCCGGAATTCCAATCCTGAATGTACTGTACTAAATCCTCAAGACGTTTTCAAACCATGTTTCGAAAATTTCTTAAAAAAATGGCTCTTGAACATCAAAATACCATTTCGGATTTCTCAACTTTTTCTCCTGAACGCTTTCAAATTTTATCTTAGGAAATGTTTTTCAAACATGATTCGGAACTTCTTTTCAAAATTAAATCTCTGAACTCGTTCTCATATCTGACTCTAGAATTTCTTAAAATGTCAAAAATGATTTTTCACTCTGGATCCTTAAAAACTCTTTGCTCCAGAATCACAAATGTTTTTATTTTGCTCCAGAACCTCAAAAATTCACCCCGGATTGATTTGTACGCCGGACTCATTTCTTCAAACATCCGGAATTACAAGAGTCTGGAACATATCCTTTTACCCACTAAAATCAAACATCCAGAATTCCAAGAGTCCATAAGATGAAAATTTTGCAACGGTAACCTTTGAGGATCCTTATCTTCCTTGGTAGTCGTACCACTATCCCACGTCTTCAAAAGCAACCATCAAATCGCTGTTCAGTTTTTCCACTTCTAGCTACAACCCAACCCTCCCTTTCCCTTCCCACGTCAACTCACCCCCAAAAAATGGGTTATTCATTAAATGCAACCCGATTAGACTTCGGATCCCAATCATTAACTTTCTTAACCCGACCCGTTTCACTTACCTATAAATACTCCCAAAACCCTCATTTATCTCTTTACGTGCTCAAATACTATCAAATCTCTCAAATTCTCTTTGTGTTCATCGTGTTCTTCAAGCACTCAACTCTCTGTAACAATGGCTTCCCAATCATCTTCCCAGAAAACCACCCAAATAGCCTCTATTCCCAAGAAATCAATTGCAAAGAATAAACCTTCTAAGGGATCATCATCAACAACATAGTCTGAGCGCTTTCTGAGAGATACGACTTAAATTTTTCTCTAAACCTTATGGATTACGATGAATCCATTAGAATCATGGTTGAGTTTATAGCACACCACCCCATCTCCATTCCTCTTACCAAAGTCCCTAAACGAACTCTTCCACTTCATCTCCTTCACACAACCTTCACCAGAATCAAGAGTGATCACAATGTGCTGGAAACAAAAATCACAGGCGACAGAATAGTGCCCGTCCACAAATCTAGATTCCTTAGGGCAATCAGTGTGAAACAAAACCTCAAGGGTTTCAAGGTTCAAGAACCAACTCAGAGGAATTTCAACTGTTTTTGAACCATATTGGGTACAACCAAGACTACAGAGCAAAGGATTTCAAGAAGTCGACCGTCTCAGGCTTATGGATTGTGGTGATGCACTTCATTATTCGTGGGTTATCTAGCAAGCATGAAGGAACAGATACCCTCAGCAAAGATTGGTTGTACGTTGTCTACAATATCTTCTCCGGTCACTCCAATGTTATAGATCTTCCAGAAGTGTTATGGCAGGACTTTCGGAAATTTTCCATCAAGAGGAAAACTAATGAGATTTCAAGCCCTAGGTTCTGGGCTTTGACAATTCAGGAACTCTACAGGGAACATTCCAAACCGATTCCTATTGCCACGATTCCTCCGGAGGTATACGTTACTTTTAAAGCTGTCAAATCTTATAGAACTCTAGACCAATATTCATTTGGTCCTTTCCGAAGGTTGCCTCAACATATGTTGGACCTTATCCCTTCTAGATCAATTCATTTGGAAAAACATTTGGAGATTTCAACTGTGTACATCCCAACACAGTCTACCCAAGTCCCCTTTGAGCCCACTCTGGAAGTGGCCAAGCCAACATCCTCCGAACCTAAGAAAACCAAAAAGTCTGCTAAACGAAAGACTTCTCCCACAAAGCCAAAGACGAAAAATAGATCCAAAGCCGAAAAAGAGATCCAAAGTTAGCTCCTCCTCTCAACAGGAAGGAGCTCAAGACCCTCTAGCTCACTCTGGCCGTCCTAACACCCTACCTGTCCACTCATCTGAGGTACCCCTCGGTGTTTCAATGCCACAAGAACACACACACACACGGGGAGTATCCTAATAATCCACCCTCACCTTCCCAACAAGGTGATGTAGTTGTTGACAAAAGTTCCTTGCCCCCCTAGAACACACCCACGAGTCAAATTTTCTATCCCATTTCCTTCTTCACGCACACACTCTGGAACCCCTATTTCGGACCCCAAGCATTCCAAATCCGGAGTTGTCCCTCCGACGTCGGATGCCACAACTGGTATGATACCCGAAAGAAATATAGGACGACCATGTACTAATGATCTAATATGGGAAGATTATGTGAACAGGGTTGTGTCAAGACGTCCAGATCTTTCCCGATCTCAAGTGGAAGCTACTCTCATTTCCATGAAGAATCGAGCAATTCAAAGCAATCAACTGTTCATTGCTCCTACTGATGATGATGTTGATCAAGAGATTGCCTCACAATAAACTCCAGTGAATCCTCCTGTCACTCCCTTCCAACCTGATGAGGAAGAAGAACTTTTAGAAGAAGTCATGTTGAATGATGAAGGTACCCCAGTTCTGGATACGCACTTTATGTCCTCTGTTCGATTCCAGTCTAAGCCATCTACATTCAAGTCTGCCTTTGACTTCGAATCATCTTCATCCACTCCAAATGATGAATCGAACTCCAACATCAAGCTTCACAAAGATGATGCTGCAACTCATCCCGGACCTTCCACCAATCCAACATCTCACAAAGCAAAACCTCCACACTCGAACTCTAACACCGGATCCTCCGCTAGAGATTAAATCGATCCCTTTGCTCTTCTCGAGATCCAAACAAATGTGTCTGATACCATCAAGAAAGTGTCCCCCATAGAAACTTCAGTCACAAAGCTCAACACCAAGATTGATCAAAAGGTTTCCGTATTGGACTCCAAGCTCGATGCAATCCTCTAGTCCTTATCCACTCAGTCCGGACCTTCCATAGCCGAATGCAAAGCACAATTAGGTCAAATGATCTCACTCTGGCTCAAACATTCGATGGAAGAGGTTGATGCAAAGTAGGATGCCTCTGTTGAACACTACCTGGTTACAATCACCATAATGCTCAAAGTCCATGATGACTTGGTTTCTGCTACCAATGACCTCATCAAACAGAACCATATTCGTCATGACAAACAAATTCAGAGGCTGGAGAAAGATATAAAAAAGAAGGATGAGAAGAACTTAATTATTCAACATGTTCTCATCAAATTGCTTCGATCTACTTGGAACATTGTTGATGTTCCAAATCGCAAGTTTGATGAGATGCTAGCCATTCCTGGACACTTGTTCGATCATCTTGCATCTCAAGCACCAACTTCCAAAGCTTATGATGCTCTCACTCGCCAACTCAGCACCGGTCTTCAAAAGGTATTTGACAAATTCATTGATTTGAAATATTCATTGTTACTTACACCGGTTTCTCATGCCACCGGTGCAAGAGGGGGAAAAGGCACTAGCCATGCCTGGAAACCTGCCTCAGAGTTCACACTCCGGGATGAAAGTGATGATGATTTGAAAGTCCTTTCTGACTCCTCTCCCAAAGTTTTAGAAACAGAAGACAGTAAAGAAGAAGAGTATATTTCTATCGGAGTACTTGGTCTCGAAGCTCCAAACAAGCCTTTTCCAAAGGTGTTAACTGAGGAAGAAAAGAGAATCTGGTTCGTAGTCTGTCTCTTGGCCATCCTCTTTGCCTGATGCTCTTCTTAGGGTAATGAAAATGGCTAAGACAAAAACACTAGGCATGGCAATTGGGTTGGGTTCGGGTTGGCGGGTTAGCGGGTCAGAAAATATAAACTCAACCCAACCCATATAATATATGGGTTGATGGGTTGGTGGGTTGGAAACCTCAACCCACCCAACCCATATAACCCGTTTAAGTATATAGGTCCGTAGGTTCACAAGTTAAAGGGTCAAACCCAACCCATATAACCCATTTAATAAATAAGCAACGCATTTTCAAAAATGAGGTTTTTTCAACATAAATTCATAAAATGATTAAAGTAATTAACATAAAAAAAGTTTTTCAACATAAATTCATAAAGTCAATAACATCTAAATAAAAATGAAAAAGGAAATCATTCATAGAAAGTGGATGTGTTCTTCATTCGTGACTCGTGAGTATCTAAAAATACTGACATGTATATTTTTTTCTTTTTTGATTAACGAACCACAAACGCAAATTAGTCACATACGAATACGGAAAGAATACAATAATACAAAATATTACGAATACGGATGGAAATCAAATTTCATTAATAATTAAATATGTCATTTTTAAATGTGTGTGTGTGTGTGTCTATATATATATATATATATATATATATATATATATATATATATATATATATATATATATATATATATATATATATAGGTTAGCGGGTTGACTCGCGAACCTAAACAGATAACCCAACCTAACCCATAAAATAAACGGGTTGGTGGGTTGGCCGGTTGACAGGTTGGCGGGTCAAAAATATCAACCCAAGATTGTCTATTTTCGGGTTGGGTCGGTGTCAGGTTATGAGTTGGGTCGAGAGTTGCCACCCATAAAAAAACACTCCTCACTACTCAAGCCCTCCGAGCCACTCCCTCAATGCTGCCTCCAATTCTGTCCCCAAGAATTGATCCAATTGACCAGGGTTCCCCACTCCGGATCTCTGATGCCATTCCGGAAGAACCTCTACCGACGCCCACTCTGGAATTTATGATAGATGAAATGTTGCCGCATGTCATCTCCACTATCTAAAGTGAAAAAGGTAAATAGCCCATGGCAACCGAACATCAAGCCTTCCACTTCGGACCTCCACCAAAGCAAAAATTTGGATGGTCTCAGGAGGTTATCAATAAAGCATTAGAGGACATCATCCGGATCCAAGCTCTCAAGGATAATCCTGATCCGATGTGTGGAATATCTCCTCTATGCCGTGAAGGCATTCTCCGTGATCATGAAATCATTCCTTTCATATATTATGGTGTTCTGACAAATGATTTCGAACAGCTCGACCTTCCTCTCTCTCCTTACAGCAAGTTTTACATCAAGTTCACTCATCTTCACCCCAACAACAATCCAGAGATGATCATCCGGACTAAGCAAGAAAGGCTTAAAACATTCAACTCCAAGAATGAACAACCTCTAAAGGAAGTGTGGACAAGGAAGAGAATTACCAAAATTCATGTGTTTGGAAGAAAGATCCTGGTGAAATTCGAGCTCAACTGCCCGTTGTTCTGATATCACATCATTCGAAACAAACCAACCCACCGCACCATTACTGATGGTAACTTCCCATCGATGAATCTGAACAACACTCTTACATTAGCTGCTCACTTTAGAGGAATCCAAAACGATGATATCAGTATAGGAGCTTACCATGCTACTCTGAGTTTCCTCAAAGACTATGTCGCAGAGCTTTGCAGATGTGACTACGAGTTGGCTCATTTATACGGAACTGAAGACTTTGTTGCTAAAATCGACTTTATGCTTCCTAAAGTAGAACTGCTTGCAGATGGTCCACTTGATGAACCGGTTCTAGATTTTGTCTATGCAACAAAGAATACAAACAAGAAGGACTTTTTCAGAGTCCTTGACAAACACCTAGTTCCCACTAAAGCTATTTAAAAGTTCATCACCCGTGCATCCAAGTCTGAAGCTCTAGAACAGGTCAAAGCAAAGTTCATAAGTCAGCTGACCTGGTACATCGAATTCCAAGAATGGTTGTTCAGATCCTACATAGTCATCAAGGAAGAAGCTATCTAAGCTGACTTGATTGCTAAGTTCACTTAAGGGGAGATTGTTAGAACCGGAAAGTGAACTTTTAGCAATCCTGATTCCCAATGTCAATTCCAAAGTCATATGGTGTTCCGAAGTGAATATTGGTTCAGAATCTGTTTTTGTCCGGACTTGAAGATATGTTTGTGATGTGAAGATTATAAGTGAAGGCATTCCAGAATGGACTTTATGTCTATAATGATTGCTGATCCGGAATCTATGTTTTGCCACTTTACATTAATTGTATTTGTCTTTTCTTTGATTTTAACATGTCATAGGACTTAGCTTAATTTGTAAAACACAGATATTCAGAGTGTCAGATGTAACTCTTTTATCCAATCCTTTGATTGTAATTGGTCAGTACCATGTTTCATATACTCCTATTTATAGGATATTTCAATGTTAAATCAATGACGGATCTTTTTCACTCACTTTAGCAATATCCAAGTTATTTCATATTTCTGAATATTCTCTCAAATTTTCTTCTTGTTCTTCATTTCATAGCTTTGCCTTGATCATTATTTTCTCTCTTCATTAAATATCTTAAATAATTTGTTGATTAAATTAGCTTAGACTTGACTGGTCTTGCCAAACTTGACTAGAACATTTATTAGTAAGCAGACATTAATCTTAAGCATTCATTCAAGGTTTGAGTTTTCAAACCTTGTCCCTACGCATTAGATCGTTCTTGTTATCACATTTATTATACATCTCTTTCTGGTGAACCATGGCCAAAAATCTCCTCCCTCCTCTCTCTCTCTCTCTCTCTCTCTATATATATATATATATATATATATATATATATATATATATATATATATATATATATATATATATATATATATCAAAGTTGTCTTTTGGTTTTTAGGGTTTGGGTGTGGGCCATTAGAGGGAGCCATAATTTTGGTGCTAGCATTCTGAAGATCAAGAAAGGATTCGAGGATATTGTCTACTAGTGTAATATCAAAGGCATGTAATATTAACTAGTAATTTCGATTACACCTAAGGTTTCTTATAGGTTCATAAGTATATTGATATTAATTTTTAAGAAACATAGATCCAATAGTTTTCATGTATGCTTAAGTGTTAAGTGTTTTTCTACATGTACACTGATTTCGTAACCTATAAATTCCATCAAAAATATCTTTATTCACTTTATGGTACATGTATTCAATAGTAATCACCTTAGTGCTTACGAATTCTTCACTTCTCTTTTACTAGTTTATTAGACACTTAATAATAACCTATAATAAAAATTTATACCATTTATGAACACCTTAAACCATCACAAAACATATTTAATAGTACTAAATATATTATTCCTATTATTTTCAACCATTCACAATATACTATGGAAGAAAGACAAAATAATTTGTCATCCGCGTCCTACATAGCATCCTAGGACTCTACATTAGTATCCCACATAACATCCTGGGATGCTTACCATCACATAGGACACTCTTACCTTCAACATTGCCTCTCAATTTCCCAGGACTCTCAAGCACCATCTTAGGACTTCATACGTGTAATTTTTTATTTTAAGCCACTCAACCTTGCTTTATTCAATTTTAAACAATCCACAAACATAACTAAAAGGCCTTAATGACCAAACTAAGTGTTATGAAATTAATATAACTAAATTAAGTCTCATTCTACATATAATTTAATTATTAAGACATTTAGATGCCATGAAAGATATGGGAAAGCATAAGATGACATTTAACACCCTTATTAATCAATAAGTTCTCAATAGCTTTGATTCTCTTCACACAACATTCTAATGAGTCATTGAACTCCTATATATTTTACTTTTAGAGCATCTTAATACTCATTGAAGTGACCAAATCCATAGATTCCAAGGATTGAGAATGATGATTCCATATTTGGAAATTACCTAATTGCTTGATTATATAGTTTTGCTTCAAGCAACTCTTAAATATTTTTACAGTCTCCATCATCAGTTACTCAAAAAATTGATTATTATATTATAATATCATTTATGAACATTCAAAATATAATTCATTCAATCATTTAAATTTTCTTCAAAACTCTCATGGATTCCTCATTAGAATTCTAAATTCCTGAATCCAGCACAATTGGAGATTTCAACTAGTGGTTCTCATTACATCAAGTCATAGATTCACACGTAGATTTGATTTTAAAGCAATCATCCGAAAAAATTCTATCCTCCAATCATTCAAAAAAAAATTAATCAAATTTCATGGAGTTGTCCACCATTAATGGAGATTGAAGCTCTAAATCTATACCAAATTTCCATCAAATAAATTAGGGTTTGGTTCAATGAAGAATGGGAGTCCAAATAGTTTATTCCTTCGTGAACTTAACAACTAATGTCTAAAAATATGACCATTATCATATTTTGGGCATAATCCCCAAACCTTATGTTCGAATTTAGATAGAAATAGGTAGGAATTATACCTCCAATTGCTTAGATCAAACCTTAGCTTCACATCTTCTCCAATCTTCAAGAGTTAGCTCCAATTATTCCCATCAAGCTCAAAAATCTCCATTAAGTGCCATCTCCCTCTTCATATTCATACTTCTTGTAAATAAGAAATAACTTCCTTTATCATATATCTAACTTTCACTACATGGCACATTTGGTCCTTCCCAAATTTTCTTTTATTTAAAATGACACCATTTTACTAACTAACTTATATAACTTCATTATTTTACAATTTGGCCTTAATTATACTCTCTTCTAACCAAATGGTCTTTGAATAAGTCGACACTAGTCATTAAGTTTTCAAATTGGCAAAATCAGCCCCTTAACGTTAGAATCTTTCTTAAAAGTCTAATATTAATCTTATTTTTCATTCTCATATTAATTATTGAACTTTCATGATAAATATTGTTTTAATTCATTTAATTTATAATTTATTTAATATTTAGTTAGGATTTAAATTTATTTTATTTTTATTTTACAAAATTTTAATTTTTCACTAAAAAGGGGAAAACTCTTAGGCCTAATTTGAGGATGCGACACCACCATTCTCATTAGGTTTATATCCCACATCTCCAAAATTTAAGTTAACACCCAAATTAGACTTAGATTTCGAATCACCTCAGTTGTTATTGGGCGTTACACACGAGGATGATTCATTAATTATGGTTTAAGATCACTTTAGTTGTCTCTCCAAATGGTCACTTTGTCATGCTCCTCCCTGTGATTAGCTAAGTGGTCTTGTTGTGGTCATTATAATTTTCCAGTTTCAATTCACCATGTTCTTTTCCATCGCCATGTAGTGATTTATTCTCGAATGTATCTGATATACCTTCCTCCTTAGAGTCTAAATCTAATTCTGCATCTGAGTTACAAAAGGATGGAGCCCACCCATCTTCATCCTACTGTACCATGCCAATTGATTCTTTTTACCTCCAAGATACATGAATTGCTTGATTAATGGAGCAATAATATTGGTGAAAACATAAACTCTACCAAATAAGATATTGGTAGATTCTTCGAGGCATTCAAATAGGATTATTACACTCCTAAAAATTGCTAGCGATGATAGTGAATATGTTAGGGTCCCATAATTATTTTGGAACTCCCACGATTTTAATTCATATGTGTTTTTTATTTTGTTCCACTTGTTATTTCAAGGAAATTATTATTCTTTATATGTGTCCTCAAATTCCAGTAAGATCGTTAGGCCACCAAGATATCTTATTAATATAGTGATAGTTCTTCCGCTTTAATGATAGAGAAGAATTTGGATAAATTGTTATAATATTTTACCTCACCAGCTAGACAAGCTTTTAAACAAATTTGAGACATTGTATGATGTCCTGGTGGAATAACGATGTGTTTCATGGATGCCATTAGTGTCTTTCACCCTAATCTTTGTATCTTTTTCCATCTTATCCCCTTTTTACTGTTGGTGATTTATGTTACCAATATTATTTAACCCTAATGGTATTAACTTGCTGACCAATGTGATCTTGACAAATATTGAATAAGTAAGGCATGGTGTACAGTGCACACTTGTTTGAGTTTGTCTTGATTCAAAGTACATTGTTATTTAGGGGTAAAACTTCTAAACCACGGGGGTCTGGGGACAGCGCCCCTGGTAGTGGGGTCCAAGGATTGGCAACCCCTGACGGGGTACAAGGGGCAAAGCCCCTGGCTAGGGTCGAGCTGGTTTTGACCCTGACGTTGGCTTTGGTTAATACTTCTTTATAGAAAATGCATAGAAATCCAAATTTGAGAATTTTGACAAGGTTTTGACCCTGGCCATGGCTCTGATATTGACCTTGGTGGTTTTACCCCTGACATGGAACTGATTTGAAGACACTTTTGTGACAATTTTGTGGTCGTTTTCTAACTAGTTTGTGACAGTTTTTGGTAGTTTTCAAACACCATATTCAATTATGTTTTTGGTCATTCTTTTGGTACACACAAGAAATAACATTCACCATTCTTTGTTCTTCCCGTCAGACTAAGATTTATCCTGTAACACCCTGAATTCAGGAGGCCTAGAAAGGAAATGAAACCTCAAATAAGGGAGTGACACGTCGAGTAGACGGGTGACTCGACGAGTAGGAGCACGATTTTGGTCACAGGTTAAGTGACCTCCTCGACGAGTCAGAGGACTGACGCGGCGAGTTGGCCAGGTTTTGGGAAAACCCTAAATCAGGAGTTGGTGCCCTATTTAAGCATCTTATTATCATTCTATCAGCCTCATTTGTAGCCTCCATTGTCCAGAACCTGTCCCACGAAACCCTAATGTTCTCTTTGAGTGTGTGATCCTTTATAGAAGGATTTAGAGTGTTCTTGAAGTCTAGAAGAAGAAGAATGAGGTTGGAGGTCCAAGGAGAAGGTTTAGATCCAGGAAGTTTGCTTCATCTTCTTCATTTTCTAGTAATCAAGTTCTCACCTTGACATCTAGTTTGATAGATCTCTTTATGTCCCTTTTTACGGAGTTTATGGTCCAAGAAGGATGTATTGTAGGATTTGGACGTCCCCAAGCTAGATACTTCCAGATTTAGAGGTGTTCAGTGTAGTAGAGGCATAACGGTGGAAGCATTATGCCATTATACCTCTCCATGCAAAGTTTAAGGAGTTGTTTTGGCCCTTTGAGCAAAAAGGGCCATGCATAGGTGCAAAGGTAGTGGCTTGGTGTGATATCACGACCCTAGGAGGCCATATCTGGGTCTTGGATGCCTTAAGCTTGTCTGAAATCGTCTGAATAGTGTTGGACATAGAGAGACTCGGCGAGTCAGGCCAGTTCTTGCCCTAAAACCCTTATGTTAAGGGTATGAGTGAGCTTGGAAAGGGACTCAGTCGGCCTGAGTCCATAATGGTCATGAAGTTCATCGTACTCGACGAGTTCAAGGAAGAACTTGGCGAGTCTAAGGCAATCTCCTTACTTTATGATAATGGAATCGACGAGTTGTTCATATAACTCGACGAGTCACAGCCTAGACACATTCATATGAGGATGATAAACTCAACAAGTTCAAGGTCGAACTCGGTGAGTCGGATGAAGTTGGTCCTGATTGTATAGTTGAAGGAGAACCTGTCGAGTTATTACTAGACTCGACGAGTGGATTCGAGGTTGTATGGGGTTGGAGGAGTATGGACTCGAAGAGTTGGTAGATCAACTCGGCGAGTCAAGTCAACTGGAGGTTGACTTTGACCGTTGACTTTGACCATGTTTGAACAGGGTTGACTTTTGGATTATTATGATCTAAATGTTGTTTTGGGTATTGATAGTTCGGGTAGTCGAAGGTTCAGCAGTTCAGAAGTGCTGGTTAGCAGTCAGAAGTGTTCGACAAATCTTCAGCAGTGTGTGGTGAGTCTCCTCACAGTTTGTATGGGTCAAAGGCACCAATTCCGGCCCATTTAGTTTATCTATGGTAGGAAGACCCCGGGGGTTAGCCCTAGGCAGTATGCATGAAAGACCAGGAGACGGCTCCTAGCACACTATATGCTATTATGTATGAAAGACCAGGAGGTGGCTCCTGGTACACTGTATTTGTTTATGTATGGTAGGAAGACCTGTGGGTTAGCCCTAGGCAATATGTATGTAGGACCAGGAGACGTCTCCTAGCACATTGTATGCTGTTATGTATGAAAGACCAGGAGGTGGCTCCTGGCACACCGTATGCTGAGTAGCCTAGTAGAGTAGTATGTATAGTTTTCTTCATCATGCTTGCATGGAAGACCATGGGGTGGCCCTTGGCACTTGTTTGTAAGACCCAGGGAGTGGCCCCAGGCTTGACAAGGAAGAGCACGTGCGACCCGTGGCATAACAGCAAGACTATGTTTGGCACATAGCACCTTACTTGATTATGGATATGTTTGTTATGTATGGCTCATGGTTACGTATGGCATTTATGGATCAGTTGATATGTATGGTATGTGGTATCTGGGGAACTCACTAAGCTTTATGCTTATGGTTTTCAACTATTTGTTTCTAGTACTAATGTTTTTCCAAGGAAGGAGCTCGGGGCGATCACAACGCATTACACCATGTTTCCCGCACTAGATGATCTTTAGGATTTAAAACTCTGATAATTGTTATATTAAGAATGTTATTAAATGACTGAGCAAAATTTATTAAGCGGTTTTTAATTAATCAAAACGAAATTTTTGGTCTTGAATTTTGGGATGTTACAAGTTGGTATCAGAGCCTTGGTTTGAGGGATTCGGGCACACTCTCGGGATAAGTTTCGCTCTGCTGTCAAGGAGAAGGATGGCCCAAGTGGCTGTATGAATTGAGGATAGTGTGAATTGGAAGTTCGGAAAACTTGCCAATTGTGAGATCGGATTCTCGGGATGTCTAATAGCAGGTTTCAGAAGAATCAGTTGGGAGTTATAGTTAGGACATGAGTACAGCTTGGGGTACTAGATTGTGCTTGTATGCTCGATTATGCGTTAGCCATAACATCCATTAGCAGCCAGTCGGTGTGGAAGGTGTTGTCAGACTACCGGATAGCCATAGCATTCACCAATGGTCAGATAGTATGAAAAGTGCGGTAAGACTACAGGGTGGTCCGTAGCAATGGTTAGCAAATAGTGTAGGAGTGTTGTATGACTATGGGGTGGCCCGTAGCGTTCACTAGTCTGCAGATAGAGTAAGGGAGTTGTAAGACTGTGCTGTGGCTCGTAGCAATCATATATGAGTATAGTTAGACTGCGGTTTGGCCTGTAACATTAGTATAGTAAGATTGCAGGGTGGCCCGTAGCATTAGTCGGCAGATAGCGTAGAAGTGTGGTGAGACTACGGGGTGGCCCGTAGTATTAGTTGGCTGGTAGCGCAGAAGTGTTGTAATACTATTGGGTGGCCCATAACATTCACTAGTTGGCAGAACGAGTATAGTAAGACTACAGGGTGGCCCGTAGCATTCGTCGGTCCTATTCAACAGTACAAATGTATCATATGCGTGATTCGCTGGCAGGATTTTTCAGATAGTTTAAGATAGGGCGGAGCAGCCGCTCGGCTGTGAGTGGGCCACATTATTATTGGATTCGGAAAACGGTAGGTCATTGGAGACCAGGAGTGATGTAAGATTGCGGGTAAGTCGTAGCATTCATTAGCAGCTTAGTTAGCGGAGAGTGGGCGGGGCCCGTATCTCCGAGTTAGCATGATAAGAATCAGGAACGTTTAGCTAGATGCGATTAGAGGAGGAGTGTGTATGCATAGCCTTATGGGACCTATGGGAGAGGCCGCTCCGAAGTATAGTTGGGTGAGACCCGTGGGCGAGGCCTGTGTTCTTTTAGCAATAGGTGAGACCTAGTAGAGACCTTAGGGTAAGGTAGGGGATCGGGGATCCTAGATCTTCTAGAGCCTGAGTGGCTGGGTTGGTAGAGCAATTTAGGTTGTCGTTGTATCTTCTTAAGTCGATGAGAGCGACTGAGGGAATGTTCTTGCATTCGGTAAACGGTGGGGGACTGGTATTTCGGGTAATGGTAGATCAATTGGGACAAGGGAAGTCTCCGTTCATCCGGTAGGCAGATAGGAGTCAGCAGGACTTCAGGTGTAACATCCGGTTCCAGATTGTTTTGTGATTTAAGGCCCGTAGGCCTTAATCCGAGTATGAGAAGGTTTTGACGCTTTGAAGGAGAAAGGTTTAGGCCTTTTTGGGTTATAGGTAAAGTAGGTTGTGTGATAAAAGAGTTCGGTTTGTGCTTTAGAGCCCAAATGTATTGTTGAAGGAGTTGGTGCATGCTTTTCATGAATTTTGGATCTGAGTTAGAATGGGATTCAGGAGGAATAAATTTGATAGAAGTGTAGGGCTTCTCGTTACCTTTTCATGGATATAAGGATCGTCGGAAACAGATTTATAACGAAGAAGTTATGGCCTTCAGAAGTTTTGCGGTTTGCAGGCTTAGCCGAGTACGTTGGGCGTACACAAAGCGTATGTTGGGTGTAATTTTGGAGTACGTTGGGCGTACTGACCAAGGGTGGTCGCGAATGTTCTTCAGATTACACTAGACATACTATATAAACGTTGGGCGTACACCAATCAGACTTGAATGCTATTTTAGGTCTTGGACCCTATTTAAGCTCCTTATCTCATAACCTAACCCTAATATATTTATCCTCCATCCCTCTAAACCCTAAAATCGACCCTAAGCCTCCATTTGAGTGATTCTTGAGAATTTTGGTGATTTGGTGAGTTTTTGGTGCATATTGTGGAAGAAGGAGTTCCTTGAGGAAGCATTGCTTGGCTTGGTGCTTGTGGATCCAAGCCCTAATCATGTTGATCTAGCTCCAGAAAAAATAAAGTTTGAATCTTGGTGGCTTTTTCATATTGATCTAGTGGGGTGATCACTTGTTGTGTTTGACTCTTGAAGAAGAAGGAGCTTTGAAAGAGAATAACTTGAGCACCTAGCTTTTGGATCTATCCTCTTCTCTTGTTGGTGCATTTTCCAGAGGTATCAAGCTTTGAACTTGCTTATTGTTGTGCTAGTTTTTGTTTTGGGTCCATTTTAGGGTTTTTGGTCCCAAAGCTTGAAGCTTTATGAGTTGTTGAACTCCAAAGCATAATATAAGTCCCTTTGAGTATATTTAGTGGTGTTATGTCATAAAAATCCAATCGTGCTCATTGGAATCAAGCTATACATGAGATAGGAGGTTTTTGAGATAAGGAAGTGAGTGTTTTGGGTGTTTGTGACCTTTCCAGCCAAGCAAAGGCTTAATTGTTTAAGACCAAATGAGTAGAAATAGTGAATCTGGGGAGTACGCTCAGCATAATTCCTGTAGGGCCCGCGTACTACCCCAGTGTCCCTGATGGCCAATATGGATTCGTGAGTACGCTGAGCGTACTAAGAGAGGTACGCCCCACGTAACCTCACTGTGGACTTTTAGGCTTAGTCTCATTTTGGGCCCTGAGTGTTGGGCCAGGAGTTTGGACTTGTTGCAATAGAGTCTTGGACCAGAGGATTATATATATTTGCTTTGGGCCCTTGAGTTGGGCTTGCCATTAGATGTGAGAGAGGTGGGCCTCGGGAGATCTTATTTATTATTGGGCCTTGGTGGGCCCAATGGGTTTTAGGTCATTGATGGGCTGTTTAGTGGACTACCTTTAGACCTAATGAGCAAGAGTTTAGAATTAGTCCTTAATTGGGATAATTGTGGGTTTGACACAGAGTTAGAGGTCGGTGCGTGGCAGCAGCGTTTATAAGGACTGTTCATCAACTGAGGTGAGTCTTCTCACTATACTTTACCTAGAGTGGTAATTATGTGTGATCAGAGGGTCTTATGTGCTTGCCTGAGTTATGCAATTTATGTGTGATATGTGTTGTGTGCTATATTATATGATATTTAGACCGGAACGGAGGGTCCAACAAACCATGTTATATTATGATCAGGCCGGAGGGTCCAATGAGCTTTGAGACCGGAGAGTCCTCACTTAAACCGGAATGTAGGGTCCAACGAGTAGTGAGACCGAAGGGTTCTCACCCAGACCGAACCAGAGGGTCCAATGAGCCATAGGACTGGAGGGTCCCACTTAGACACATCGGACTGGAGGGTCCTGCAGTGTTATTGCCTCGAGTGGCTAATATGTGTATGTGGGATTTTGGGGAACTCACTAAGCTTCGTGCTTATCGTGTTATGTGTTATGTGTTTCAAGTTCTTATTAGGATCAAGGTAATGTGGTGGCTCGATTGTACACACAAGAGAAAAGAGTCATGAATGAGGATCCTGGATTTTGATAATTACTTTTGAAAACTATTTTGAAATATGTTATGACATTGACACTGGATATTTTGAGAATTATTATATGTGATGTTGGTATTTTAAAATCGAAAACTTTTTTGAAAATTTGCGGTGTTACAAGTTGGTATCAGAGCCTTGGTTTGAGGGATTCGGATACACCTTCAGGTATGTCTGGACTCAAACTGAGGATTTGAGAAAAGTTTTCAAAAGGAACGATTTTTTCTAAAAATAAGTACGACAATTTTAAGAGAAAGAGGAAACGAGCAGTGTGTACAATCAGCCAGCTCCCGAACGGTGATTTCCCAAGATACCCTTACTTATGTGTTATAAGTAATTATGAGATATGTTATGCATACTTGAGAGTAGGCTAGGTATTTCATATTTTAGGACTAGAGTGGCCCGATTTTTGATGCCTTGGCCTAGGAGTTACAGCTATCTGTGAATTGCTTTTGAGTATGTGCGGAGTAAGAGTATACAGTGGGAATGCTTTTGAGAGAGGCATCTGAGTAGAAGAGTAATCTAGTAGAGATACCTAGATGAGCATTGAGGAGCCTACTGAGAGGGTAGTCATATACCAGCGAGGGGTGGAGTTACTTGAGCTCGGTGATACCTTTTGAGTACAAGTATAGCAAGCGGAGTTGTAACCTAAAGTGGTTATATGTGTTGATAGAGAATATTCGATGCCCGAATGCTGCTTGCTTCGTGCTTTGTGGAACTCTTGATGATGGGAGTCAGCTACTAAGTGAATATGACGATATTCACGAGGTAGATGGTTGGGATCATGAGGAGTTCTTCAGCAGCTGATGGCAGAGAAGTGTGAGAGCCTAGGAAGGGCCTAGGGAGTGACCCTTGTCAGATGAGTATACTAATAGAGGAAGAGTATTCGCAAGGGAGCAAACAGGTATGGCAGGATTGATGATCGGGGAGGTTGAGCAGCTACTTAGGAAATTTGGGATTATCCATGTGGAAAGTATGGGTAGATGTGGTAGGTAGTATGGGCCCGTACTACTAAAAGCAGAGGACCCATACTCGATATAGGGAAAATTACAGAGGATCTAAGTAGCAGATGATAGGTGATCACATGGTTCGAGTACCATGATCAGTAGCAGATGAGAGGTGATCACATGGTTCGAGTACCATGATTCGTAGCAGATGAGGGGTGATAATGTGGTTCGAGTACCATGATTCGTGGCGGTTAGTGCTTCTGGTGTTATCAGTTATTCCGTTTTGATTAATTAGATTGAGATCAGATGTGATAGAGCATGGGGCCAGAGGGCCATGTTGAACGAGTTTCAAGGGAGCACACCTTGAGGGGGAATCGAGTTGGTTTCTGAGAAAGTTAGATTAGATGACAACTAGAGTCGCAAGACTCGGGAATGAGTAGAGGTGGTGCTTCGTGGAGGATTACGGGTTGAGCTACGTAGTCGGCCGATAGTGGGGATGCCACTTCCTGTGACTGCAGTGTGCTATTTTCTGTGAGGAGCAGAAGGAATATGAGTTTCTGAGTTGGAGGTAAACCATGTGGGGTAGCAAGTGTGGTGATCTTTTCACCAGAGTATTTGGGCAGTATGTTTGATACGAGGTATCCTTACACCAAGAAAGAGTCATTAGTGGGACTAAGATGGATGAGAACAAGGAGGTGCCTTGTTGGGGAAAAAGTAATTTTATTAGCAGTTTTCAGTGGAAAAGGGGTATATTGGGGCGGTGGCCCTCGTGGTCTATGTTGTGAATCGACAATGAGAATAACGTCTGTGCTTTTATGATTATTCCCAGGCGGGTCAAGGAGTTAGATTCGAAGAGCATGAAAGGACACTATTTTCGGATTAGAGACAGATTGGATTCGGAACAGTGGGTTTTTCAGCGGTGTGTCAGTTTGAGGCCTCAAGATGCCTAGAGGTAGTCGCGTGGGGAGGATTCTGAGATTTCATCAGGGACGGGATATATGGAGATTGGTTGGTTTCCTTTGGGAAGGCCCTGGGATGATTGTGTAATACGTTCAAGAGTCAAGTGTGACATAGCTAGTGAGACAATCTATTGACTAGATTGTGGATGTGCCAATTAGTGATTGTTCGAACCCTGAGTGGGGGAGAACTGGTTTTCCAGTTAGGGGATCACCGATTCGTTCAAGTGCGGGTAGAGAACGGTTATAGAGACCTGCAGTTCGAATGCATGAGACCAGGGTTATTGGTGGCCAAGGCGAAGTGCAGAGAAAGGTAATGTAAGATGTATGTGTTCAGGAAAGGACGAGTGTCTCCACGGCAGGTGGACGTTGGACAGATACCATGTGGTGATTTGAAATTCTTCAAGGTTGTAATGGTAAAATTTGAGGCAACTTGGTCAAAGGATAGCTTCGGCGGTGAAGAATTCCTGGCTTATCGTACGGGTTGTTATGTGCATTTTAGAAAGGGTAGAAGTGGATTGGGCAACCAACTCTAGGGCCAGTATGTGTATACTTGCATGGGTTTGGAGAAATAGAGGAGGAAGATTCGGATGCTCGTCAACGTGTTCTGAGTCATTGACGATTTGTCCGTAAGAGTTGGAATATTCCGAAGTTGTGTGTTGTGGGGAAATGAAGATTAGATACGAGACTATTTAAGAATGCGAATTCCGGTAAGAGAATGAGTTTTGTCATGACGATAGCCGTCAGGAGTAGTGATGTTTGTTTCTGGATGGGTGTATGATCATCTATCTATCATTAGCCATGAAACATGGGTTAATAGATGCAGAGTGTGACGTCGACTAGAGAATGATACAATGGGATGGTAAGAGAAAGTAATGTAAGGTTGCAGGGAGCTGCAACATCCTTGAGTTAGCAAGAGGGTGTGGTGATACTACGGTGAGTTGTAGTATTCACCAGTTAGCGAGAAGGTGTGGTGATGCTACGGGGAGCCGTAGTCTTCACCAGTTAGCAAGAGGGTGTGGTAATACTGCGGGGAGCCGTAGTATTCACAAGTTAGTAAGAGGGTGTGGTGATACTGCGGGGAGCCGTAGTATCCACCAGGCGGCGAGATGGTGTGGCGATATTACAGGGGTCCGTGGTACTTGCCAAGCAGTGAGGGATCATTATGGAACTGCGGGGAGCCGTAGCTTTGACTGGTCAGAGGGAGAGCATTGTGCAATTACGGGGAGCCGTAGTTTTCACCAGCCAGAGCATGACGCAGAAGGGTTCTTAGGCTTGTGTAGCCTCATCAATTGAGTCTGTAGGATCTTGGTGGTTGAACCAAGGGAGAGAACGAGGTCTACATATTTTTTAGGGATCGTTATATTCTGAGTTGAGTCGTGGTTATCTCAACCGAAGGGAATTGGAGAAGTGGTGTACGCGTGGATTGTGAATCTTGGGTCACAAGTTAAGTACCCGAATGGAATTGAGTGGTTCCAATTTTTTTGTTGAATTCGACTCTCTAGCTTGAGTCTGGATTCGTTCGTGTGTTTAGTAGGCAATATGAGGTTTCAGATTTGTAGATGGGTTCAGTTTGAGAAGTTCTGTTCTCCATCAGATGTAATAGACCGGAGTGAGTTAGTTGGTCGGTATGGGAAGAACCGCAAAACGCATGGAATCAGTGCTTGGTAGATAACAGAATTCGAAGGTGAGACAATTATAGATAAGTTTTAGTATTCTGTTGGGGTAAAGCGAACTGCGTGACTTGTGTGTCGCGATGAGCTGAGATAGCTATTGTGAGCAGGAGGACTGTAAAGTCATTTTATTGAGTGTGCAAGGGGTAGCCCTTAGAGGTACAACCGTTGGGTCGGGAGCTAACCTGGTACTCTGAGTTGGGAGTGTGTTATCCGAGTCTGTTACTCGATGAGCGATTATCAGGGTGATATTCTGCATGGGCGGTCTGTCAGGGAGACAGACCACTATAGTTTCCAATTCTGGAGAGTTAGAGCAGGTACCTTCACGGAAAAGGGGTCCGTCCTTCTTCAGCTTGGGAAAGTTCTATTTGGTTTCGGATGTCTTGGGAGAAGGATCGTTCAATGTGAAGAGATTTTCCGGTTGTGCTTCTCGGGTAATTTATTTCGATCTATGCAAAGAAAAGGAACGATTTCGAGGGCGAAGTCTCATTTATGTGGGGGAGAATTGTAACATCCTGTTCCAGATTGTTTTGTGATTTAAGGCCTGTGGGCCTTAATCTGAGTATGAGAAGGTTTTGAGGCTTCGAAGGAGAAAGGTTTAGGCCTTTTTTGGTTATGGGTAAGGTAGGTTGTGTGATAAAAGAGTTTGGTTTGTGCTTTAGAGCCCAAATGAAGTTGATAGAAGTGTATGGCTTCTCTTTACCTTTTCGTGGATATAAGGATCGTCGAAAACGGATTTATAATGAAGAAGTTATGGCCTTCAGAATTCTTTTGCAGTTTGCAGGCTTAGCCGAGTATGCTGGGCGTCATTTTGGAGTACGCTGGGCGTACTGACCAGGGGTGGTCATGAATGTTCTTCATAGTACGTTGGGCATACTATATGAACGTTGGGCGTACGAAAATCAGACCAGAACGCTATCTCATAACCTAACCCTAATATCTTCAACCTCCATCCCTCTAAACCCTAGAAATGAACCCTAAGCCTCCATTTGAGTGATTCTTGAGCATTTTGGTGATTTGGTGAGTTTTTGGTGCATATTGTGGAAGAAGGAGTTCCTTGAGGAATCATAGCTTGACTTGGAGCTTGTGGATCCAAGCCCTAATCATGTTGATCTAGCTCCAGAAAAAATAAAGTTTGAATCTTGGTGGCCTTCTCATGTGGATCTAGTAGAGTGATCACTTGTTGTGTTTCACTCGTGAAGAAGAAGGAGCTTTGAAATAGAATAACTTGAGCACCTAGCTTTTCAATCTATGCTCTTCTCTTGTTGGTGCATCTTCCAGAGATATCAAGTTTTGAACTTGCTTATTGTTGTGCTAGCTTTTGTTTTGGGTCCATTTTAGGGTTTTTTGTCCCAAAGCTTGAAGCGTTATGAGTTATTGAACTCTAAATCATAATATATGTCCCTTTGAGTATATTTAGTGGTGTTATGTCATAAAAATTCAATCTTGGTCGTTGGAATCAAGCCATGCATGAGATAGGAGGTTTTTGAGATAAGGAAGTCAGTGTTTTGGGTGTTTGTGACCCTTCTAGCCAAGCAAAGGCTTAAAGTCACTAACTTTATGGAGTAAGTGCCATTAAGGAGTCCAGATCTAGGAATTGAGGTAATGTCTTAACTGTTTAAGACCAAATGAGTAGAAAGAGTGAATCAGGGGAGTACGCTGAGCGTAATTCCTATACGCCCCGCGTACTGCCCCATTGTCCCCGATGGCCAATATGGATTCGTGAGTACGCTGAGCGTACCAAGAGAGGTACGCCCCGTGTAACCTCACTGTGGACTTTTGGGCTTAGTCTTATTTTGGGCCCTGAGTGTTGGGCCTGGATTTTGGACTTGTTGCAATAGAGTCTTGGACCAGAGGATTATATATATGTGCCTTGGGCCCTTGAGTTGGGCTTGCCATTAGATTAGAGAGAGTTGGGCCTAAGGAGACCCGTTTATTATTGGGCCTTGGTGGGCCCAATAGGTTTAGGTCATTGATGGGCTGGTTAGTGGACTACCTTTAGACCTAATGAGCGAGAGTTGAGAATTAGTCCCTAATTGGGATAATTGTGGGTTTGGCACAGAGTTAGAGGCCGGTGCGTGGCAGCAACGTTTATAGGGACTATTCATCATCCAAGGTGAATCTTCTCACTATAATTTCCCTAGAGTGATAATTATGTGTGACCAGAGGGTCTTATGTGCTTACTTGAGTTATGCAATTTATGTGTGATATGTGTCGTGTGCTATATTATGTGATATTTAGACCGGACCATAGGGGTCCAACAAACGGTGCTATATTATGACCGGACCGGAGGGTCCAACGAGCTATGATACCGGAGGGTCCTCACTTAGACCGGACCGGAGGGTCCAATGAGTAGTGAGACCGGAGGGTTCTCACCCAGACCTGACCAAAGGGTCCAACGAGCCATTGGACTAGAGGGTCCCACTGAGACACATCAGACCAGAGGGTGCTACAGAGTTATAGCCTCGAGTGGCTAATATGTGTATGTGGTATTTTGGGGAACTCACTAAGCTTCGTGCTTACCATGTTATGTGTTATGTATTTCAAGTTCTTATCAGGATCGCAGGAAGGCGGCGACGCGATTGTACACACAAGAGAAAAGAGTCATGACTGAGGATCCTGTATTTTGATAATTACTTTTGAAAACTATTTTGAAATATGTTGTGACATTGACACTTGAGATTTTGAGAATTATTATATGTGATGTTGGTAATTTAAAATAAATTTTTTTTTTGAAATTTTGCGGTGTTACATCAGGCAGGAATGATGGTAATGGATTTGGTGTAAGAAGTCGGTAGCTGATCCGGTGGTGCTGAGTTGCTCACCACAGAATCAAATGATCTCAGAGTAGATGATTTGGCTAGGTGATGTTGTTCTCGTCTGAGCCTTAAATGTAGTAGAAAGGGATCTGCTACCCGAAGGATTGTCTGAATTCTTACGTTGAGTGGAGTTTTCAGTATTGGAGCATCGTTGTGGGATTATTCCGACACTGGGAGTGGCCGGGATTGCGGTTTCAGCAGAGGATTGGTCCTCGAAGGAGATTGGTAAGTTTGTTGTTAGGAAGATGCCTTGGAAGGGCAGGTAGCAGTAAGGGGAAAAGGGGGGGACCCCTTGTGTATCAGTGTAAGTGAACTAGGAGTATCAGTAGGGCTACCGGTTGGGTAAACGTGTTGTACTCAAAGGTAGTAGAGATTGGATTATTCTGAAGATGACATTTCCAATGATTGGATCGGTTGGATGAAGAGTGTAGCTAGTGGTAAGTGGTAACTAGATTGTAAAGTAGTGAACCATGGCGGACTTCGAGGACAAAGTCTAGTTTAAGTGGGGGAGAGTTGTAACACCCTGAATTCAAGAGGCCTAGAAAGGAAAGGAAACCTCAAATGAAGGAGTGACTCGTCGAGTAGATGTGTGACTCGACGAGTAGGAGCGCGATTTTAGTCGCGGGTTAAGTGACTGTTAGGGCTAAAATGTTGTAATAGTCGAAGAGTCAGTTTAGTTGTTACGAAGAGTCTTGTGGCTTCGTATGTATGGGTCTTCGTATATATAGTTATTTTACTAAGGGATTATAAAGTCAAGACTTAACGTTTAGTCCTTAGTATATTTGTGATGCTTTTGTTCTCCTATAAATAGGGGATGTACTAGTGATCTAGGAGAACACTTTTACACACAGTTTTACAGTTTAGTCATTGTATTCTGTAAACTAAAAGGCATAATATGAGCTGAAAAAAGATTCTATTTACTCTCGTGTTCATCGTTTAAATACTTTAATCAATTGATTCTAGACTTACATTCAAACTTGATTCCAAATCTCTTCAATTGGTATCAGAGCGGGAATCCTTTCTGTGATCTGTTTTTCATACGTTCAAAAAGGTTTTTGAGTCTATTGTATGATTCAAAAAGTTTCCGTTCTTTTTGTGTGTGGAAAATATTTCTTGATCTAGGTCTAGGATTTGATTCTGCGAAAATTTTTGTGAATCGTTTGTTTGTAGTGTGATTCTAATCTGAAATATACAATTTGATTTCAAATTCTCCAAGTTTTCATAATACTCTTGAGTTTTTTTTTTGTTCCATACAACAATGGCGTCATTCAATCTTAACTCCATGACATCATTTTCTCATTTGCTTGGATCATCCACAAAGATTCCGATGCTAATTCCAGAATATTACGATCAGTGGGCAGATCGTATGCAAGACTACTTGAACGGTTGGATGAAGAACTATGGAATTGTATTTCAGGAGAAATCAATCCACCGGCAACAGTTCAGCCAATCGGTGCATCTTCAAGCAGTTCGGAGGTTGATAATCAATCTAATCGTTTGAAACAGCTGGAGAAGAGGTGCATGAGGGAATTAAGAGGTGCTTTGCCTCCTGTTGTGTACAATTATGTCAGGACTTGCACAAAAGCTAAAGAAATCTGGAACAATCTCAAAGACAAATTTCAAGGCAGTGAAAAGACGAAGATCACGTCCGTAAAACAATGTTTAGTCGAACTCAAAGATTTCAAACAGAAGGAGTCTAGAACCATTGAAGTTTACTATGATCGGTTCAACGAGTTAATCTACCGTTGTAATCGTTATGGTATCACAAGATCATCAATATAGTTCAACTTGATATTTGTAATGGGACTTCGAAAGGAATGGAGAAGTGTAAGTATGATGGTGAAAAATCAACAGAGTTTTGACACTTCGACTTTGAATGACTTATACAATCAATTGAAATCTCATGAAAATGAGGTTAATGAAATAGCTGAAGAAGCTATGGCAAGTCTTGGTGGTCCATTGGCACTAATTTCGAAGGTTTCAGAAAAAGAAAGTGAAAAATCGAAGTCTAATGAAGAAGAAGGTTTTCTGATGAATTCTGATGATGAGGCAATTGCATTTTACTCAAACAATCGAGTAAAGAAATTTTTTAAGAAACCTTTTAATACAAAAAACAAGTCATCAGATTCGAAGGGAAATTATGAGAACAAAAGTAGAATGGATGAAAAAGGTGAAGGAAGAAAAGAAGATTTCGAAGAGCGAAGAGGAGAAAATGGAAAAGAAGTTCAAGGGTGACACTGGAATTAATTGCCACTATTGCAATGGTGCTAATCACATGGCAGTAGATTGTTTGTTAAGAAAGAATGAAGAAAAGAAAAAGAAAACAAAGGATGAAGCTTATTATACTGAGAAGTTGGAAGAAGTGAAGTCAAAAGCAAAGAATCTGTCTCTGGTGGCTCATGGAGAAAATGAATCAGATGGTACATATCAAGTATGGTCTTCAGGCTCTGACGATGAAGAGATGAAGAATCCATCACATGGAGGCATGTTTGCAAAGGTTAAAGAGGATTCAGATGCAGAGCATACTTACGAAGTGCGTGGGCAGTGCTTCGTATCGAAGTCTACTGACAGGTCTCCTATGACAACGAAGGTACGTAACATTCTTAAATCTTTTAATATTCCAGTTTCTGCATATAATTCTGAATTAGTATCTTTTGATGAAACTGTTACTTACTTTGATTCACTTGTCGTGTCTGCTAGCAATGAAGCGAAAAAGTTAAATGATCAATTACTAGAGACAAGAAAGAAGTTAGATTCAAAAGTCACTAGGATTGATTATCTAGAATTGCAAGTTTCAAATATTATGGCAGATAGGGAGAGTTTAGCTAAAGAGATAAATTTGTTATTAGCACAGCGTAATATTTTTTCTAATTCTGCAAAAAGACTCTATGAAAAATTAACTGAATTGAATCATTCTAGTGAGATTAGTAAGGAACACAATAGAAAGTTGCTACCATTTTTAGCTTATGACAGAGCTAAGGTAGATAGTATTTCATATGATTGTGAAAAAGAAATAGCTGATTTTAACAAAGTTCCAGATGATCGGTATAGATATGGAATTACAAAAGTCGAAGATTATCTTGATGCTGATAATTTAGTAAAAATTGTGAATGAGACCTTACCTAAATCAGAACAAATTCGAATTTTGAAAAAGACTGAGAATTCTACATCTAATTCACAATCTAATTTTGCTGATATTGAAGATAATTCTGATAATATTAGTGAAATTAGTGATTTAGAGCATGTAGATTTTTCTCAATTGTCTGTAATAAATGTTGCAACTTCTTTTAAAGGGAAAGAAAAATGTGAAGAATTATTGGTAAAAATTGACACTGATCAACTCTTAACTTTGAAAGTTTGTGATATAGATTTTGTGGAAATACATGATAGTCAAACAGATGATAGTGATAATGAGGAAGAAAAAAAATCGAAGACAAATGAAAGTTTGAAAGAAGTTGAGATTCCTCGAGTGGTTGTTGATCAGGTTTATATGGATTCACAAGAGTTTGAGAAAATTCTTAATGAAAAAGGTGTTCATTATCTTGAAACAAATACTGTGGTGTATCCAATCTTCAAATGCACTGATGATATTGTGTTCCCAAACCAAGTCTTCGTAACAACAGGCAATGTTGAAAATATAAAGCCTGAATTCAAAAAGTTGGTAGAGGAAGACAATAAGAAAACTTCTGATGAAGGTTTCTTTTCAAATCAAAGCACGGTTGAAAACAATCTAACAAAGAATTCATATACATTTCAACGTCAAAAACCAAAACGAATATGGATTGAAAAATTGAAAGTTCAAAAGAAGATAGCTAACACAACTGAAAATGAGTTACCAAAGAAAGAAGGTGTTAAACCAGTGATTAAAGAGGTTAACAAAGCAATAAAATTGAATTCAAAGGAGTTTAAAGATCAATTTGAAAAATTATCAAAAGAAAATAACATTTCTAAAAGACAAGCAAGAACAACAATTTTTTGGCAAACCGTTGAGTCATTAAATAAGAAATCAATAAATTTTTCAAAAGAAGAAAAAGTTTTTAGAGGAAAATCAAAGAGTCAAGTTTTTAAAAGGAAAAATGCTTCGGTTTCAAATAATCAAACAAAAACAACACTTTCAAGAAAAAGTTTTCAGAAAAAGGTTGAAAAACAAATTTCAAAATCACAAATAAATACGTCTTATCATGAGTCATATCTATCAAAACCAAAAGTGGATTATGTTCCAATTTCAGCAAAATGTTATAATCTTCCGAAGAAACAAGCTGACAAAGCTTCAAAGGAGAAGGGTATAACAACTAAAAGACATATTGATCATTGGTTGGAAGGAAAAGGAAAAATATATCAATCAAGTAAGTTTTCGAAAGAACACATGCAAGAGGCATACGAAAAGTATGCAAATCCTTCAATGAATGGCAGTTTATCATCCAAGGAATCAAATATTTCAGTTAAAGTTTGGAAACCGGTCACCAAAGCTAAAATTGTCTTATCACAAACTCAAAATGTGAAGGGTACAGTCAGTGAAAATTTGAAAACAATAAAAACTCATATATCTAACCCTTTGAATGAAGATGTTAAATTTGTTGACAGTCTCAAAACTAGAGTTTGTGATTGGGTTAATAGTTGTACTTTACAATTGAAAAAGACACCTAATATAAATGGACCCAACAAGTCTTGGGTACCTAAATTTTTTCAATAATTGCAGGTACTTTGTGACGAGCAATATGATAACAAATGGTATATTGATAGCCGTTGCTCACGTCACATGACTGGGAAGAAGGAAAACTTGCGTGATTTTCGAAGCTTAGAGAATGGTGGAGTGGTTAAGTTTGGAAATAACCATAAATGCAAAGTCAAGGGTTATGGAAACATAATGAATGGAAAATTCACTGTAAATCGAGTTGCATTTGTAGAAGGCTTACAACATAACTTGATAAGTGTTTCACAACTTGTTGTGGGCACTGGCAATCAAGTTCTTTTTAATGAAGAAGGAAGTGTCATTTCAAATATTGAGACAAACGAAGTTTTACTCAAGTAAAAAAGGAAAGGTGATATGTTTACATTGGATATCATTCCAATTGTCGGCAAACCTGCTGTGTGTCTACTTTCAAAGGGTGTTGCCGATACAAGCTGGTTATGGCACAGGAGGCTATCACATCTCAATTTTCGAAACATCAACAAACTTGTCGTACAAGATCTGGTAAGAGGTTTACTCATTCTTAAATATGATAATGACAGTTTGTGTGCAGCTTGCGAAGTAGGAAAACAACACAAACAAGGTTATCCAATCACAATAGATTCGAAGATTGTTGAACCCTTAGAACTTTTGCATATTGATTTATGTGGTCCTTCAATAGTTGCTACTCTTAACAAGAAAAGGTACATTCTAGTTATTGTGGATAATTTTTCAAGATTTACGTGGGTTTATTTTCTAAGGTTAAAATCTGAAGTTTCACAAATGATGATTGATTTTATCAAGAAAATGGGAATTTCGTTGAAGAAACCAGTTCGAAAAATTAAAAGTGATCATGGAACTTAATTCAAAAATCGTGTTTTAGATTCATTTATGGTGGAGAAAGGTATTTCGCATAATTTTTCATCTCCATACACACCGCAACAAAATGGTGTAGTTGAACGAAGAAATCGATCATTATGCGAAGCCGCAAGAACAATGCTAGCATATTCGAATTTACCTCAATATCTTTGGGCTGAAGCTATTTCAACTGCTTGCTTTACTCAAAATCGATCATTCATTCATAGACGGTTTAATGTTACTCCTTATGAAATCATTAATAATAGAAAACCTAATGTCAAATTTTTCCACGTTTTTGGGTGCAGATGTTTCATAATGAATCTTAAGGATAATCTTTCGAAGTTTTAAACAAAAGCTAATGAAGGAATTTCTTGGGATATTCACACAACTCTGTAGCTTATAGAGTGTTGAATAAGCGAACTCGCAAAGTGGAAGAAACATTCAATTTGACATTTGATGATTATTATATTAAAAAGACTGATCATCAATTTGCAAATTATCCTATTTTGAAAAATTCTTCAAATGAGAACGAACCAATAGAATTGAATGATGCTAATTATGAATCGATTTTTGGTATTTCAGATCACGCAATTGATGCAGAGAGATATGCACCAGATAATCAACAATCAGAAGATTTGAAGCTTCATGATGAATCAATTTCGCTTTCGAATCTAAACTCAAATGAAATATCTGATGGTCCAGTGGAGGTGGAGCACTTGGATTCAAACACTTTTGTTGAGGGGGAGCATTCTTACGAAGCAGATAATATGTCTACCAATATTGATGTTGAGGGGGAGCCAATAATCGAAGAGGAGCAAATACACGAAGAGGAGCCAATACTTGAGAAGGATCCAATACTATAAGGGGAACATTTTGATGATGCTGAGGATACATGTTCAATAAATGGATCAAAAATTGATGTTATATTCAAAGATGCACCTTTGCACTTTGATCCTGATTATCCACCATTGCATAAATGGATAAGAAATCATCCAAAAGAACAAATTCTTGGAGATCCACAAGCGGGGGTATTGACAAGGGCTCAAATTCATGCAAGAAATGAGGTACTGAATACTCACCAAGAGCTATGCATGTTTAATGTTTTTATTTCTAAAATCGAACCAAAGACAGTTAAGGTTGCAGTGGAACACTCTGATTGGGTTGTTGCTATGCAAGCTGAATTGTCTGAATTTGAAAGAAACAAGGTTTGGAGATTAATTCCTAAACCTGTTGATGTTTCAATTGTTGGACTTAAATGGATTTTTAAAAACAAAACCGACAAAGATGGAAACATTATTCGAAATAAGGCCACACTTGTTGTTAAAGGATATTATCAACAAGAAGGAATTGATTATGGTGAAACATTTGCCCCTGTCGCAAGACTCGAGACTGTTCGTATTTTTCTGGCTTATGCAGCTCATAAAGATTTCGACGTTTACCAAATGGATGTAAAATGTGCATTCCTAAATGGTGAACTTGAAGAAACAGTTTATTTTGAACAACCACCAGGTTTTATAAATAACAAACATCCTAATCATGTTTACATTTTAGATAAAGCTGTGTATGGGTTGAAACAAGCACCAAGAGCATGGTATGCAACATTAACATCATTTTTGAAACAATCTAAATTTAAACAAGGATCAGTTGATCCCACTTTATTTCAAAAGAAAGTTGGGAGTCACCTGATGCTTGCTCAAATTTATGTTGATGATATAATTTTTGGCTCTACTGACCCTGCTTTATCTAAAGAATTCGAAGACTTGATGAAAAGCAAATTCGAAATGAGTATGATGGGCAAAATTAATAATTTTTTGGGTTTGAATATTCGTCAAAGCAGAGAAGGAATCTTCATTAATCAGGAGAAATATATGAAGAATCTGCTAGAAAATTTTGGAATGACGAATAGCACAAAGTTACGAGTACCAATGGCAACGGGCATAAAGTTAACTCCTTCGTTAGACAAATCTGCTGTTGATATCAATCTGTATAGAAGCATGATAGGGTCATTATTATACCTAACTGCCAGTCGACCTGATATTATGTTGTCTGTTTGTAATTGTGCAAGGTATCAATCGAATCCACGTGAACCACATCTAACAGCAGTGAAGAATATTTTTCGATATTTGAAAGGCACCACTTCGTTAGGTTTGTGGTATCCTTCGAAAACAGGGTTTTTTATACAAACTTATTCAGATGCGGATCTGGGAGGATGCAGTCTTGATCGTAAAAGTACAACTGGTGGGTGTCAATTACTAGATGGAAAATTGGTCAGTTGGCAATCGAAGAAGCAAACATGTGTTTCGATTTCTACTGCTGAGGCTGAATATGTTGTTGCAGCTGCGTGTACATCACAAATTATTTGGATTCAAAGTCAATTACGTGATTATGCTATAAATATGAAAAACATTCCTTTATATTGTGATTCACAAAGTGCAATAAGAATTTGTCATAATCCTATGCAGCATTCGAAGACTAAGCACATTGATCTCAGATATCATTTCATACAAGATCATGTGGAAGAAGGAAATATTGAAGTTCATTTTGTGAAAACAACAGAACAGTTGACAGATATTTTCACAAAGGCATTGGATGAAAAATCATTTCTTCGTATTCTAGAAGGATTGAGAATGCTTGATGGAAATTCAATTTCATATGACAAAAGCGAAGAGTGATGGGTCATAATGATTTGGTGAACTGAAGGACAATTTGCTTACAAAGTGTTCAGCATTCATAGGATCCTGTTCATGGTCAACACTTCGAATGGTTCGCATTCGTATGTTTTGTTCCTTGATGAAGTTTGTATTCAGAATACTGTTCAAAGTCAACTGTTCGAATGCTTCGCGTTCATTTGTTTTGTTCTTTGAAGATATTCTTATTCAGAGGTCATTGTTCTAAGTCAAATCTTCGCATAGGCTTCGCATTCACACTCATTTTAACTAAGGTTAGGTTTATGATTCATTTTGTAATTTTTTTGTTTTTAAAAAAAATAAATATATATATATATACTAAAAAAAATCACAAAAATATTTTTTGTTTTCTTTTTTCTTTAAACATTGTGTGCTGAGAATTTAGTACAAGTATTAATGCGAAGAGGTCATGCTTATGTGTTTCTACGGGAAGGTATTAAATTTTTTTAAAAACTAGTTACGATGTCCCTAGAAGCATACTGCTGCATGTTGACTCAAGCCTCATATGACTCAATGTGTGAGAAAGGAAAGCCTTGATGAAATTATCTCATGAAAATTTCTTCCCAACAAGGCTTGTATTCGCATTAGTCAACAGAGCTACCTTACTCTTCTCATATGAGTTAAGAGTTTTCTGTTTTTTCCATTATAATAGAGGTACACTTCGATTCTTAACCAATCTTTTTATACCAAACAATTCTTTCAATCCAAAATTTTGAAAATATTTGTCCTTGAGGTCTTTGATAAAACCAATCAAAACCTAGACAAATCACAAGTCTGTGTTTATGATCTAACATCATGAGTCCGTGATGGAAGCGAAACCCAAACATCATAAACCTTAAGGAATTGACGAGGAACTTTGTTCCAGAATTTATGAAACATTTGTTTCAGTACCTTTTATACTCCAAATTGTATTCATTTTTTTGAGAGGTCTTGATCAAACATTCGAAACCTACGATGTTGTTCCCAACAAGATCCAGCATAATATTTTCCATGTGAGTATATTTCGAAAATACTTGTTACTTTGAATATCATTCTAAACCAATTTGTCACTGACTACACTGGTCACACAAATAATTTCGGTTACAATTAATCACCTTATGTTAAGTCTGATATGTAACGAAATTTTCGAAGCCACCCATTAGTCTTATAAAAGAGACCCTTCGAAACTTCTCTACAAGTTTTCGATTGTAATTCACGGGAAACCAAGCAAGCTGTTGATTATCTCTCTTGATAATTTTCGAAGAAATCTTCGCCCGGGATTTAACTGTTTTGTGTCAAATCAAATTTTTGACATCACAATTTTCCAATTTTTTTTTTTACATTTGTTTCTTATCTAAATTTTTGGAACACAGCACACACGAAATCCTTGAGGTTTGAGTATTACCAACTCAGACTGATGATTTCGAAACTCTGGCATATGACTTCGCTTTTTTAATCCAAAAGTGAAAGAGCCTTACCTTTATTCCTTCCGAAGGGTTCCGACGGTTACAATTTTTCTTGGGAAAAACAAAACAGTCTTGTCTTTTGGTGACTTATGGAATACGATACGAGTTTTAGGCGTGCTGACAGTTACGATTGTTACTTTTTGATGAATGAGGTCCGTATTTCAAGGTGCCATGTCAGCAAGCATTTAATGCATCCCGCTTGAAATTCAAAATTCTAGGGTTACATATAAAAAGGAATTCAGGGGTCCATAAAACTTTATGCGATCAAATTCTCTCTGAAATTCATCTTCTTCAAAATTCATATTCTTCAAAATCATCTTCTTCACACTCAACTATGGCGACTCCGATGCAAGATTCAATTCCATCATCTCCAACATCCGAAGAAGTTATTTCTGTTCCAATATTGAAGATACAGGGTTCAAATTATCAAGTGGAGTCTGATTTATCCAAGTATCCAGATGAACTCAAGATGTTGGTGGTTGCTTTACAGAATTCTGTTCTATCAAAATTCATGTTTGATTCTTTTGCGGTTCCGATGTCCTGGTTATCTAAGGCCGGATCAACAACATCATACAACAAAGAGACTGGAAGTGTGGAATTTACAATGGTGAATGAAACACGCATTAGGGTGTCCAAGAGGTTATTCTGCAAGATTTTGGGGATTCCGAACACTGGTCCGTATGTGGAAGTCACCTCTCCACAAGTTGTGTTCATGTTCAATGAAATGGGTCACCAACCTCCATTGACGCGCATTAGTGATTTTAAGAAATCCAGTTTACCTACGGTATGGAATTTTTTATTTGGAATTTTTCTTCGTTATCTTTGAAGAGTTATAAAAATTAACTCTTTGATCGATTAAATCTTTGTAACAGGTAAGTAATGAGCGTAAAGATAGTAAAAACGAAACACAAGTATGAATCAGAATGTGTCGAATGATTAGATTACTCAATCCTCAACAGAGCTCGACTAAGAACTTCTACTGTAGAGGATTCTAGGGTTACAAAATAAGAACGATGAATATGTTGAACAATACTTCTCTAATCGTTTCTAATCATAACGTTCTAGGATGCATGCAAGCATCTATTTATAATAAACCCTACAAAACTCACGGATGGACAGGCCCATACCGGAGATAAACATTGGACTAGGACGAGCCCAATAGACGCAACACTAAGCTGGACCTAACAATCTCCCCCTTTGCGTCAATTTGGAGCGAGACTATCGTTTCTTCTTGCTTGGACCAGCAGCGGGAGCCTTCTTTATTGTATCAAACAGACGTGAGATAAGTGCAAGGATTGTCTGTCTGGAGCAAATGTACCATTGAATCATATCATCAAAGTACTTGATATCATCCGCTGTGTTCTGCTTGCATCGATGGATGATCCCTAAAACATGTTCCAAACATGCAATTGTAAAGAGATGTTTGTCTGCCAAAGCGAAAAGACATTTCTGTCCATCGTTTCTGGTAAACATAACAGAGCTCCTCTTCGGGTCTATCTTCCCCATCTGCATCATGTTGAGATCACTGGTAGAGCCAACAGGAGATATGGTAGGCTTTTTCTTGAATACAGTCGCTATCTCCTGATCCATCTTGGCGACTTCCATAATGTAACATACAAGCATCCTCTTGATGTGGTCGATGATTGGACCATATTCAGCTTCATTAGTAAGATGGATGTTGTGCAAGATGATCCAGTCGTGTGGATTCAAGTTGGGAAGATCAGCAAGCGAGATGGCATGTTCAGTCTTAGCAGATCCCCTTAGCACCTTAAACCGAACGTTAGTGAAGTTTCCTTCCTTGTACGGCTTTAGAACCCGAACATTGATAATCTTTTGAGCGCTCCATGTTTGGTACTGTGGTTGAGCGGCCCTCAGATAGAAATCAACTAAGTCCCTGTCAACCTTTGGATGAGGATGAGGGAACTCAGCAACGTTGTCAAAGGCATGGAATACAAATGCCTTTCGGGTTAGTGGCATGTCGAACTGAGAATCGACAGTATTATCACGATCAAGAGAGATAACCGGTTCTAGCCACAAGATGTTGGGTGTTTCGATGGCTTCTTTAATCAGCTTCTCAAGAGTCCAAGGAGGAAAAAGAGTTTTCCTGCTCTCGAGAAGGTCGTGAGCTTCTTTTTGTCTTCTTTCGTCTTCTTCAGCCTCTCTAGCTACACGAGCACTGATGTCTGCATCTTTATCTCGACCTTGTCGTTTCAGAAGGTCGGCAATTGTCTCCTTATCATCTTCATCGCTCTCCTCAGCAATCTTCTTGCCTTTGTCTTTCACACCGGAACCTGAGGCTTGGCCTACTGGAGGAGGTTTGGTTGTGTGAGTTGATGTTGAAGTAGGAGGTGGTTGAGACACTTTCTCTTTTTCTCCCCCTTGTTTCGGAATGGACACGAAATCAAGGATCCCTTCAATCTTGCTCAGTAAGGAGAGGGCAGGAGCGAGCTTTTCTGCAAGAGTTCGCCTGATAGAATAGTTGATTATCGGGTCATGTGCTTCCAGGATGTTGGATAAAGCTGAGTGGACATCCGAAACACACGAAGAAATTATCTCTCTTTCAGATCGAAGAGACTCAATCTCCTGTTGAGAATTGGAGATTTGAATACTCTTGACCTTAAGAGCGGTAGTCTTCCTTGCAAGAGCATGCATGAGGGAGTTCTCAGCAGCTAAGTCTTCTTGAAGCTTGGAGAGACGCTCCTCAATGGTTGTTTTGAAGGCTGAGTTGTTGTCAGAAATTGTTTGACGAAGTGAAGCGAACGACTTCAGCTCTGATGCGACTGAGTTAGCCAGCTGGTTGACAATGGGTTCCAGCTTTTTCGTGGTGGCTTCAGCGTTTTCCTATAAAGATTTCAACAAGGAAGAAGCATCAGTGAATAGTTTATTGACTTTTTCGGTCGCTGCCTCACAAGCTTTGGTTGAGGCGTCAATTGCTGCAGTGGCGGAATCAAGAGAAACTTGATGAGCTTTGGAAAAAGCATCAACAATTTTCTGAATGGCAGCTTCAGATATTGAGGATTGTGATGTGGAAGATGAGGCGATGAGAGAATCGATTTTGTCATGTAGCTCCTTGAGATGCCTCTTTGTGACAGGAGCATCGTCATCATCGTCACTTTGAACTTGAAACGGACTGTAATAGACCGAATCAAAGGTCATGTCCTCCCCGCCAAGGAGTAGTTCTTCACCCTCTGATGCATGAGCAGGAGAAGATGGTGGTGGTGAAGCTTGAGGCTTGGTAGTAGTAGTAGTAGGTTCGAGTTGGGTGGTGTGTTCGGTTGTTGGTGTGGGTTCGGATGCTGAGGTGGATTTTGGTGCTTCAGTATGAATCCCCGTATCAGATACGTTGGTTCTTACGTCTGCAGTGGTGGTGGTTGTTGCTTCGGTAAATATAGGTGGTGGTACTGGGATGGAGGTGGATGGAATTTGAGAGGTGGAGGTTATGGGGGGGAATGGAAAAAGGAATTATAACTAGTGGAGAGGAAATATGAGAAGTGGAAATATGAATCTCTGGTGTAGGCGAACGTGGTGGAGTGTTACCACGTTGAGATCCATCAGAATCAGAACCCTCTTCCTCAAATTCGCTTGAGGACGAAGCGATGATTAGCTTTCGCCTTGGTTGGGTTTTTCGCTTCTTTATTGGAGGGGATTGGGCGGCTCTGGTGGTTTTCCTCTTCTTGGGAGATGGGCCTTTTGCGCCCATTGCAACTTGCTTTCCCTTATCAGCCTTCTTTCCTCTGGGGGCAGGTTTGTCAGCATCATGAATCGATTTGAGCATCTCTGGAGTAAGGTCTCTCAGACCAGAACGTCGGAACTCCTTGTACGTTTTAATGATCCGGCTGTCGGCAGGAACATCACCATACATTGTTTCAAGGGTAGACCCGTTGAAGGGAAATTTTGATGCGTCAGAGACAATGATCTTCATGGTATGGAAAGTACCAATCGAAGACATTGGAGCACCAGCGACAATGGGGACGTGGTACTTGTCCATCATCCATTTAGTGACAAGAGTCCAGAACCGGGCATATGAAATCTCTGAATGTCGAGAAGTGGAAGAAAGACTATGAATGAGTTGTTGTCATAGGACCGACCCGTAGTCCATATTGATACCATTGTAGATCCCGTACATGATGGATAGGAACAGACGACTTGCCCCATCGGATCCAACACTTCTTTCAGACAAGCCCTTGAAAAGCACAGTAAACATTCCATTCCACTAAGGGGGCAGGCACGATTTCTTGAATTTCGTGACCGTTGTGAGCACCTCAGTGTACCCCATGTTGTAGAGCATGTTGAACAGATGACCCATCGGAATGGTTTCAGGATTAACCCTCGACGAATTAGGTTCAAACCCTAACAGCGTACAAAACCTCTACTTGAAAATCGATGCCTTGTGCTCGAAGACATCGAAGAAAATCCTGTCGACGACCTTATCGTAGTGAGTTGTGGCAAAAATCTGTGACAGGAACTCCATGGGAACAGCTTTAGCCCTGGTAAGAGCAGGAGCGATTGGCGAGTATTTCAGGCATTCGATGATGGGAAACATGAAAGCGTCGTATGCCTGAGGAGTAAGATCAATGATCAAACTCTGCTGGGGACGAATAGGCAAGATGTGAGAAGTTGCGTGAACTGATGAAGAATCCGCCATTGTTGTGATAAAGATGGGAGACACGATGAACAGTAGAGGTTGGATCGATTTTCTTGCTCTCTGGAAATATAGGCGCAGTAAAGAGGTAAACGGTGGTTTACATTGCCTTTTATACTGTGGGTAAAGGAGAGAGAAGAATCTTTCCCAAATCTTTGATTGAAAAACGAAGAGTTTTTCGGAGGCGATTGACGCGTGCAGTTGGTGCTACCGATGATTACGCAGGAGAAAGAGTGTCAGTCCCTAATTACAAGCCTTCCCATCAGGCGCCGTTTGGAGATGAAACGGTTCCAATTCGCACGCTTTGCCTTCTTGCGCCGTTTGAAATCAAATTGATTGGACTCCCTCCTGAGTCATCATTTTGTCATCTTATCCATTTAGAGTTTAACGGCATCTTTAAAATAAAATCGCCCACGTGGATCAATATCAACCACAACCTTATTATAACAACCAATCCGATTAAAATGTCTTGAAATTAATGAAACCAGAATTTTGGAAAATCAAAAAGATTTTCGTGCTGAGTGTGTAAAAGAAAAAGAAATAAAGCAACACTTTTGAGGGATTAGGTGATGTCAATAAAGACATGAAACAATTGATCCCGGGCACGAATCTCGTCCTTCAAAGTCAAGAGAGACCTTAAAGTGTTTGTGTGGTTTCCCGTTGAATAACGATCAGACACTTGTTAAGAAGTGTTGAAAGGCTTCTTTTAATTAGGCTTATGAGGGTGGATTTCGCTTCGATTCATAATTCCTGATCTTGATATAAGATAGAAATCGAACGAAGTACTTGTGAGACCAATGTAGTCTGTTGAACAAGTAGGTTGGAGATAATTTAAGTGGCAAGGTAAACTAATGTATGCGAAATCTCAAAAAAAAAAAATTAAAACTGGATCCCAAGGGAAGAAATGTTATTGGATTTAACAATTTCATAGGAATCACTCAAAAGAAAATTAGAGATTTCATGTTGTACCCCCATGGATAAGTCCGTCAATTCATTAGTGAAAGCTAGAGCAAGATAATTGTTCACCGTCAATGCATAGTAGGTATTGAATTGTGGGTTTCACTTAGCACGTAGTGACACGAAGCTAAGATCATGAACACAGAAATTGTGCAACCATAAACCTCAGTGGTAATGTCTGAGAGTCTCAAGGGTTACGTTTGTGAAGCGAATGAGATGGAGAAAAAGTAATGTAGATGGTGTAAAGAGACCAAAGTACCTCTGCTGTGAAAAGTAAGGACTAAGCAGAAAACTCTTATCTCATGTGAGAAGAGAGTTAGGTAGCTCATGATTAGAATAAATATGAGAGCCTAATTGGGAAGACAAGGTTTGTTTGTACCAAGTCAGTAAGGCTTTTATTCAGAATCAGGTGAGGCTTTGGACACATACAACAACATGCTTCTAGGGACACTTAGCTAGTGAAATGATTTACCCATAAAGAGACATACAAAAAGATAAGAGCCAAAATTAAAATAACATAAAGAAAGAGAAAAATAAATAATAAAAAAAAATTATTTTTGGAGTTTTTGAATTTAAAAAAATAAAAGAATATTTTTGGAATTTTTGATAAAAAGGAAAATAAGACATAAAAAAATGAATACAAAAAAAAAATTGTTGGAACCAAACCCGAGCGTTCGGTTTATTTCGGTTGAGAAAATTTTGGAACTGAACCCGAGCGTTCGGTCTATTTCGGGTGAGAAAATTTTTGGAAAAATAATACGAAAGATTTACAACCAAAGAAACTACCTTTGAGTGATTAAGCGAAGATCATATGATACAACCGAACCCAAGCGTTCGGTTCATTTCGGTACACCAAAACAAGACTCGAACCCGAGCGTTCGGTTCATTTCGGCATACATGAGACCCGAACCCGAATGTTCGGTCTATTTCGCTTCTTACTTTTGATCTGGAGAGGTAATTTTTGGTACTGACTCCGATTCCATCATTCCTAGCCCTTGTAGAATTTTGTTGAAAGAAGCTTCAGGAAGAGCTTTGGTGAAGATGTCAGCCAGTTGATCAGTGGTTCGAACAAAATGAATTTCGACGTTCCCATCTTCCACATGATCCTTAATAAAATGATACCTCAGTGCTATGTGCTTAGTCTTGGAGTGTTGCACTGGGTTATGACAGATCCTAATTGCACTCTCGGAGTCGCAATATAGTGGGATCTTTTTCATATTGAGTCCATAGTCCCTGAGCTGGCTTTGGATCCAAATCACTTGAGATGTACAGGAGGCAGCTGCGATGTATTCTGCTTCAGCTGTAGACAGAGATACACAAGTCTGTTTCTTTGATTGTCAGCTAACCAACTCCCCGTCAAGGAATTGGAAGCCTCCAGTGATGCTCTTCCTGTCTAGTCCACAACCTCCAAGGTTTGCATCTGAGTAGGCTTGAACGAAGAAACCTGAGTTTGATGGATACCATAAGCCAAGAGAGGTAGTTCGTTTTAGATACCGGAGTATGTTCTTCACTGCAAGCATATGAGGTTCACCAGGATTCGCCTGAAATCTAGCACACTAACAAACAGAAAACATTATATCAGGCCTGCTAGCAGTAAGGTACATTAAAGAACCGATCATCTGGCGATATAGCGTAATATCGACTGCTGGCTTATCCAAGGATGGAGTGAGCTTGGTGCCGAACGCCATTGGAACTTTAACCTTTAAGTCTCCCATCATTCCGAATTTAGAAAGGAAACTCTTGGTATATGCTTCCTGGTTAATAAAGATGCCTTCGGGTCCCTGTCTAATATTTAAACCAAGGAAAAAATTAATCGGAGCCATTGAGCTCATTTCAAATTTAGTCTCCATCAGCTTTCTGAATTTAGCTATTAAGCTAGGATTCGTTGAGCCAAAGATGATATCATCGACATAGATTTGAACAATCATAAGGTGGTTACCTTCCTTCTTACGAAAGAAGGTTGGGTCAACCGAACCTTGTTTGAATTTGGACATCTTTAAAAACTTGGTTAGCGTTTCATACCAGGCCCTAGGTGCTTGTTTCAGCCCATAAACCGCTTTGTCCAGAATATAGCAGTGATTGGGGTACTTTTCATTAATGAATCCCGGAGGTTGCTCCACGTACACCGTTTCTTCAAGTTCTCCATTTAGAAATGTGCACTTTACGTCCATTTGGTAGACCTCAAAGTTTTTGTGTGCAGCGTAGGCAAGGAATATTCGAACAGATTCCAGCCTAGCTACAGGAGCAAAAGTTTCCTCATAATGGATTCCTTCCTCCTGGCAGTATCCTTTCACCACTAAACGAGCTTTGTTTCTTATCACATTGCCTTCCTTGTCCATTTTATTTCCGAAGACCCATTTGAGACCAACAACCGAGGCATCTTTAGGAGTTGGAATGAGGCGCCAAACCTTATTTCTTTCGAACTCATTAAGTTCGTCTTGCATAGCTTGAACCCAATCAGAGTGATCAAGAGCAGTGTTAACTGTCTTCGGTTCAACTTTTGAGACGAAAGAGTTAAACATGCAGAACTCTACTTTTGAGAATAGAGATGTTTGTTTTGCCTTCAGTTGAGATCGGGTCAAGACCTTTTCGGAGACATTACCCACTACCTATGAAACGGGATGATCTCTGGTCCATTTGACAAGAGGAGGGTAATTTGGATCATAGAATGGATCTAATTCAGCATTCACCATTTCCTCTAATTCAGATTGGCTATCATCGTCGTAAAATACATCGGCATTCTCCCCCTCGACAGATGAGCTTTCAGGTGTAGCTTGACTTTCTGGTGCTACAGGACTTTCGGGTGGTGTTGGGCTTTCATGTGCAGTTGAGCTTTCGGGTGGAACTGAGCTTTCGGGTGGAACTGGAATGGAATTCTCCCCCTCAATTTGTGAGCTCGGTTGTTTTGATGAAGGTGGATTCTCCCCCTCAACTGAAGCACCATGCTGAGGAGGTTCATTTGGAACTGATACTCCTTCATCCATTCGTTTGGCAGCGTCTTCGACGATTTGCTTCAGATGGTCAACTTTGTTGTCTGCTGCATTGGCTTCTGAGAGAGTAGCCTTCTCCGGTTCATCGAATAACTCCACAAATTGCTCAAATAAATTTGCAATTGAGACCGTGACTTGGCCTATTTGAGAGAAAAATTCTCCAACTGTTTCTTCAGTGGCCTTCAGCTTCTTGACGTAGCTGTCATCGAAAGTCACATAATATGTTTCTTTAATCTTCCTCGAATGTTTGTTTAAAACTCGGTATGCTTTTGAAGTAAGAGAATATCCCAGAAAAATTCCTTCATCGGCTTTAACGTCGAACTTGTTACAATGTTCTTTAGAGTTGAAGATAAAGCATCGTGAGCCGAATACATGGAAGAATTTAACGTTTGGCTTCCTGTTGTTGATGATCTAATAAGGAGTAAGAGTGAAACGCTTATTGAGATAGGACCTGTTCTGCGTAAAACATGTTGCAGCAATAGCATCAGCCCAGAAATATAGAGGTAGAGAAGCGAAACTTAACATGGTTCGAGCCGCCTCACACAAAGATCGGTTTCGTCTTTCGACAATTCTGTTTTGTTGAGGGGTGTAGGGGGCTGAGAAGTTGTGACTGGTTCCTTTTTCTGCCAAAAAGTCTTCAAATTCTTTATTTTTGAACTCCAGCCCATTGTCGCTTCTGATGTTGCGAACTACTTTCCTCAATTGCACTTCAATCTGCTTGATAAACATCTTTAGCTTGAGAGTTGCCTCAGATTTGTGCTTCAGAAAGAACACCCATGTAAAACGTGAAAAGTCATCAACAATAACAAGAATATACTTGCTACCGCCAATGCTTTCGATAGATGATGGACCACACAAATCAATGTGAATTAACTCAAGTGGTTCAACGAATTTAGTGTTTATAATGGATGGGTGACTTTGACGACTCTGTTTCCCCAATTCACATGCAACACATAAATGTTATCGATCAAACTTGAGCAATGGAAGACCCCGAACATGACCTCCGGTGACAAGTTTGTTGATATCCTTGAAGTTGAGATGGGAGAGCCTTCGGTGCCACAGCCAGCTTTCGTCAGAATGTGCTTTGGATAACAGACATATAGCTGGATTTCCCTTGATAGGTTTGAGATTGAGAGGAAACATTCCACCTTTGCGCTCTGATTTGAGAATCACTTGTTTTGTTTTCTTCTCAATTATTTCCGAACCCTCATCGTCAAATGAAACTTTAAGACCGGTACCTCCAACAAGCTGAGATACACTGATGAGGTTATGCTGTAGTCCTTCAACGTATGCAACCTTTCTAATCGTGAAGTCTCCATTTGTTATCATCCCATAACCTTTTATCGTGCCATATGAGTTGTTCCCAAATTTGACATTCCCGCCGTTTGCAAGAGATCGATATTCCCTCAGCTCTTCCTTCCTTCCTGTCATGTGATGTGAGCAGCCACTGTCAATATACCATTCTTCGTCGAACTGCTCGTCACTAATAACCTGCAAAAATCAAGCAGATTTAGGAACCCAAAGTTTCTTGGGTCCACGTGAGCCTTTCACAGGAACAGGAATAGTAAGAGAAATGTCAACAAGATATGTTCTTTTTATTAAAGTTGTTTCATCTTTCTTCTTAATAGTGAAAACTTTAATTTTGTTAGGATTTGTTACAGTCGGTTTGGATTCAGGTTCAGGTGTTTGGGCCTTGGAATGCTTTTGATCATTCTTGATTGAGGAAACCTTCGATTTTCCTTTCAAATCTGTTGAAGATTTTGGATTTTGAGTTTGAACAGAACTGGATTTAGAATGGGGTTGAGAAGAATTAGAACGAGAGAATTTAGACTGAGAATTTTTCTTGACTTGAGGTTCTAAGTGACCCTTTAGGTTTTGGTTATTAGTGGGACCGAACCTTGAACCTCGATAGCTTTTGCTCTCGGAACCGAACCTATGCTTTCGGTAGCTGGTGTTCTCTGAACCGAACATTTCCCTTCGGTTGTTATTCCTTTTAGAACCGAACCTGTCCTTTCGGTTGTTATTACTTTCTTCCGGCCTAACAGTACTTTTCTCTGACTTTGAATTTTTTTCATGATAAGAGAAATGGGCGTTTTGAGATCTCCAAAACTATTTTCTCTCTGAGAGATTCTTTTTGTATCACAGATTCCTTTGCTGATTTTGATCCTTCACTTGCTTTGGCTGTCGGTGGATATTGGCCTTTTGCTTTTGCTTCCTGTCAGCCGGTTCACTTTTAACAGATGATGTTTCGCTTGTAGGAGTGACTTCTTCTACAGGAACTTCTTTTGTACCACTAGTACTTGGCACATCGAAGTTGTCAGGCTTGTTTAGTGGCTCTGGCACATATCTACCTTTGGTTTTCCAAGATGTTCGCTCTGACAGACCAACGGTTTCGTCAGCATTATCTATAGGAGCAAACCAGAAAAACTCATCACAGCCATCTACATTATCTTCGTTTACTATGGCAGTGAGTTCGGCTTTCTGATGTTCGATTACTCCTGTGACCTTATACACCTGATTTGGTGTTGTTCTCACCTTTTGGTACACAACGGCCTTTTCTTCAAGAATCGGGGACTTATTTTGGGACAAACGAGCAAACTCCACAGAATTTTCATAAATAAGATTTTGTGGTTTTCGGGTTCGCTCTTAACAAACTCAGAACAGTCAACTTCATCCTCTACAGAAATTACGCTCATATCATCATCCTCATTAAGCTCAGACGCGTTTTCAACATCAATTTTATTTTCTGAGCTCAAGTTGGCATTCAATGAGTCAAATTTTTGTATGGTTTCGGTCCTTAGTTTCAGTTTATCATTTTCATCCAAAAGGTTTTTCAGCATGTCCTTATGGTCCTTGGACTTTATAAAAGATTCGATTTTGTCCAGACCATACATATAAGTCGGATTCACATCATCAGACGAAACTACACTTTCGCAATTATATGCTTCAGCATCGATTTCATCCTCCTTAAACTCAAGGAAGGGCAAAATCATGCGATGAATTTTCTGCCTTATTTCACAGTTCAGATGAAGTTGAGTGATGTTAGCATAAAGACGTTTAGCAATTAAACAAAAACATTTCTCTGTTTCAGAAGTTTTAAATTGTCTCTTTGTAAATAAATGTTTTCGTCCTTAGATTTAATCAGCTCCAACTCCTTCAGCTCTATCCACATCCTCCGTTCCTCACTCTTGGATGACACCCTGCTTATTTGGTCAGTTAGGTTAGAATTGGTGACCCCTGTTTGAGTTAAACTACTATCTAGATTTGAGATTCTTGAATTTAAGCTTTTTAATTCTTTTTCATATGAATTTTGTGGGACTTTGAATGAAACAAAAACGGATTGTACCTTTTTGATCAATTCATCAAGCTCATTGATCTGCACACTGAGAGGTTTTGTTGTGAAGCTCCTCTCGCTCCTTGGTGTCCTCTTTCCCATCGTCTGTATTGTATCCCCTCATTTGAGATACATCTGTCACCATCAAACATTTCCCACTGCTTTCATCACCTCTTGCATCATACGCCTTTCCATGAGATGGCTTCCTAACTTCATCATCCTATGAGTCGGTTGACCAGACCTGCATGCCACCGAACTCATCATCCGCTGCCGAACCCTACACAATTAAAGCATTCATCGAAGGGTTAGTAGCAGCTTTCTTTCTCTTGATCTCTTCCAGCTTTTTCATCAACACAGCCTCTTCATCTTTTTCTTCATCCTTCTCTGTCATTTTCTTTAGAACACAGTCTTTGGCATAGTGGTTCTTTCCTCCACAGTAGTAGCAGCTCACACCTGAATCTCCTTCAACTTTCACCTCTTTCTTTGGTTTAGCTGTCTTCGGTTCCTCCTTAACCTTTTCAGAACTGTAGCTTCCCTGCCAATTTCGGTTCTTATTGGTAGGGAACCTTTTCTTAATGAACCTCTTTGGATTCGACAACATCATTGCATAGTCTTCAGAAGTAAGATCATAGTCTTCTAAGTTGAGATCTTCATCTTCTACCACACTTTTGCTTTTAGACAGGAGTCCTAAGGACCCCAAACTTGAGACCACATTTTTCTCTTGCAAGACAATCTTTTCTTGGGATTTCAGAATCCCCACCAGCTTTGCCAATGAATAAGATTTAAATTGCTCATGAGCTTTAACAGTGGACACAACCGCGCTCCACTCGGATCTAAGGCCATTCAAAAAGGTTACTTTTTGTTCAATCAGCTTCCTTTCTATATCGTGTTTGATCATCTTGCTAAGAAGATGATTGAAGCGATCAAACGTCTGAGTAACAGTTTCATCAGAATTCTGTTTAAATTCACCAAACTCAGACAAAAGCAAGGTCTGAATAGAATGCTCCAAATCTTCATCTGTGGAATATAGCTCTCGCAGCCTATCCCAGATTTCTTTAGCGGTGCTGCATGAACTCACCAGCCTGAATGTATCTGATTGATGAGCGAATCGAATCAGTCTCGATGCTTTAATGTTGCACTGAAACTTTTCCTTTTCGTCTTGAGCAACATCCTTTACGTCCTTTAACAGATCATTATACTCTTTCTGAGTTTAAATGATTTTTGATGTTCCTGAGTGAGCAAATGGTCCAGATACGATTGCTTCCCAAACAAGGTATCCATTGTCTTCAGATCCGATGACATAATCTTCAAAATGATGCGCCCAGACTTCGTAATCCTGGGTGTAAAGAATAGGAATCTTCGTCGTTGATCCAATGCTGTTTGAGATGTTGATGGGATTAGATTGTGACTCGTCTATGCTTGATCGTTTAACCTATTTGAAAGATCAGACTTGTAATATGTAATATTAGGGCAAAACAAATAAATGCTGAGTTACGTCAATTATAGAATGATGGCTCAATAAATATTAGTTAATACGGAATAACCCTAATCGCAAACCCTTTCACAGAAAAGATGTGTATGAATTACACAGCCTCCTGCTCTGATACCAATTGAAGAGTTATAAAAATTAACTCTTTGATCGATTAGATCTTTGTAACAGGTAAGTAATGAACGTAAAGATAGTAAAAACGAAACACAAGTATGAATCAGAATGTGTCGAATGATTAGATTACTCAATCCTCAGCAGAGCTCGACTAAGAACTTCCACTATAGAGGATTCTAGGGTTACAAAATAAGAACGATGAATATGCTGAACAATACTTCTCTAATCGTTTCTAATCATTACGTTCTAGGATGCATGCAAGCATCTATTTATAATAAACCCTACAAAACTCATGGATGGACAGGCCCATACCGGAGATAAACATTGGACTAGCTAACGAGCCCAATAGACAAAACACTAAGCTGGACCTAACAGTCTTACTGGAAGAACAGTGGGTCTCGACAAAGGGAGAATGGAAGTCTACGCAATGGTGGCTAGGCTTTATTATGATTTGCAAGTTGATTACTCTGAACAGCTATGGACAGAGTTCTTGACAAGCATTTCGAAGAGCAATGTCAGGCAGGGGATTTCGTTTGCCAGATATTGGAGTCTTATTCTTCAATATGTATATACAAAGGAGAGGATTGAAGTTCCTGAATATGAAGAAAAAGCCGTTTTTCATATGTATGGCAGTCCGAAGGAGGTTGTTGATGATTCTACTATCTTTACATCTATTGCTCGTATTCCGGATGCGATGCTCAAAAAGGTGAATCCAACAAATAACGTGTTGATGTCATATCTTCAATCAATTGACACAAAAGTTGTTACTGGTATGTTATACGAAGCAGAGAAGAAGAAATCAAATAAATCCAAGAAGATAGATGTTGGGTCTTCGGAAAGAATAGTGAAGGTTGAGAAAAAGAAGAAATCACCTACGGTCAAACCAACTACAGTCGAAGAAGTTTCTCAACAGATTATTTCACCTATTTCGAAGACTGTTGATGATACAACAACTATCGAAGCATCTCAGGAGAAAGAGACTATTCCATCTAAGACGGGAGTTTTTCGCCGACTCAAATTCAAGCGTCCATCTTCATCTTAGATTGTTAAGAAAACTCAAATCACATATCAGGGTGTTGTGGTCCGTGAAATTCCAGCCCCTGTTTCTCCATCGTCGAAAAAGCGAAGGGCTGAGGATCTTGCAAAGTTTATTAAGAAGAATCAAAGAACTGAGGAAGAAGAGCAAGTTTCAGAAACACCTGAAGTCCTAATTCAAGAAAAAGGAAAGACCAGTCCGCTTCTTACTCTTTCGAAGCCTGCTGATTCGAAAACTGTTGAACACGATCATGTTGTCTCTTTACCTCAGGTTACATCAACTACTGATTCCCCAACTTTTCAATCTATTATGAATCAACCGTTCACTACAAATTTTTCTACTCAATCTACTGATCCACCGAACTCATCTTCACCGGTTGATGAAACTATGGCTACTGATGCTGGAACTGATAATGAAGGCTTTGGAGGAACATTCGAAGCTCTTCACTTTGATAATTCTGAAGAAGATTTTCCAGACCACATGCTGATGACGATGAAGCAATTCAAGATTCTGAATTCAAAATTAAATTCAATCTTGCAATCACAAGCAGATGTGGGTAGTGTTGGGGTTACAAGTTTGGAGGTTGATTCTTTAATGAAATTAATGGAAGGACGAATAATTTCGAAGGTTTCTGGTTTAATTAGGGATTCAGAAAGTAGAGTCCTTGAAAAAGTAGATAATCATGATATATCTACTGAGAATCGAATTAATTCTCAAATGACTGATTTTGTACGAGAGTTGAAAGACTTGAAGATAGTTACGAAGAAGCGCAATGTGCTCTTCGTAGAAGAAGTCAAAAAGGTACGGGAGGATGTTAACCTTCAAATCAGAGAACTTTAAGAAGATATGCAAAAGGAAGTTAAAATCGTACAACAGGATTACGCTTCGGCTAATCAGAAAATTGATATCATTTGTGATGCAGTCACCAGATATGTCAAACTTTACGAACAGATGAATCCAACACTCACAACTCTTTATGCCAAAGAGGAACAAAACTTTGGAGAGTTGGTAGGCTTGTTGAAGGAATTAAAGGACTTATCTTCGAAGTCTGTCTCTCCGATAATTTCACAAGAATTTCTTTCTCAGAAGTTTTCTCACTTTGAAGCCATTTTACACAAGAATCTTATTCCACTACTTCGCATTTCCAGCCTTTTACCAACTGTATCAGATGCCCCACCTGCTTTCACAGGGGTGCAAGGGGGAGAAAAGATAGAACAGACAAAGGCTGGGGAACAAGTGAAAACTTACGAAGGGATGAAGACAACCATAGAAGATGCGAATGTAGTTGGTAAGGTATATCCTTCGAAGGTGGTGGCAAAGGCAACTGTTGTTTCTGCTGGTCCAGTTACTTCAACTGTGATCACAACAGTTCCAATTTCAAAACCAATCTCAAAGGGAGTTGTAATTAGAAAGCAAACAGATGTATCTTCTTCAGAAAATGTTGATTTGTCAAATAAAAAGGATAAGGGCAAAGGGATTGTTATTGAAAAGTCCAAGGAAGAAAAGAAAGCTGAGGTGGCAACTGAAGTAGAAAGAATGAGACTGATACAAAGCATAATGAGACATAGAGATCTGGATGATTCAAAAGTTGATAAGGGTGATCCATCAAAAGTATATAATTACGAAACTATTGAATCCAGAGTGATGTTTGATCATATGTATTCGTTTGAGAAGATTCCTAAGAAAAGCTACGTGGTGACAAACACTGATTTTTGTCAACTTGATTTTCCAATCAATGAGATGATGTTTGTTATGCCATAGTTTAAAGCCAAAACAAAGTCACTAGAAACAGAAGAGGGAAAGAAGATGAAAATTCGGTTTCATGCGGTGTTGGGAAAGGCTCAGGAAGAGGTTTGGTTTTTGGAGAAGATACAAAAAGTGATATCCGTCAAAAGAGATGTCATTTTCGAAGGGAAGTTTGACAACATCAAATACGTTGTTGCAAGAGCAAGTGGAAAAATTCAAGAATTTACTGTGGCAAATTTTCCTTTGATGAATACTTATGCTCTCATCAATTTTGCCTTGATGATTAAAGACAAATCGTTTTCAATTCTTCAAGATACTGAGTCTGATGTATTTAGCCTTGGGTTCAAGTGTAACGCCCGCGTTTCCAGGCTAGGCATTTTCGTTGTTGTAATAGTCTAGGTTAACCTTTGTAACCCGTTTTGAAATAATAAAAGTGTATTATTTGAGTATTATGTGTTTTGTGTGTAATTGCTTAATTATGTGGTTTGATTAATTAAGAATAAAAATAAGCGTCAAAATTAAAGTGTGAGATAAGCCCGATATCTTTTCATAAAGTTGTAGTGGTCGAAACAAGGATTCCGGTGATATAAGGAATGCCGAAATCCGAGTTATAACGAAGAAGTTATGACCTGTCGAAGTTTCGCGACAGAACCGGCACGACCCAACGCGACCCAGCGCGACGTAAATAGTGAATTTAAGGTAGATAGATATCTATCCTTAGTAACCTAAATGAGAATTGAAGATCTCATCGATAGTAGTGCAACGACGGAAAGACGGACGGAATCGGAGTTCAGATGAAGGAGTTATGAATTTCGAACGGAGTTTTCCTGTCCCGGCCTACTAAAGATATTATATAAGTAATATACTTATAATATATTAAAAATAAAGTAAAAATTATCCAATGGAGTCTAAACGATAGTTGTAGAGCATAATCTCACCTTCGCGGCGATATAAAGAACGTCGAAAACGGAGTTCGTATGCGAAAGTTATGAATTTCTGAAGTTCGGGGCGCGAAACCCCAAAACTGTCAGAGACCACGACATGGCAAGCAGTGCCACGACGTGGCAAGTGTCCTGACACCTCCGAGAGGCCCCCAGATGCAACTTGGGATGACGCATGCAGTGACGACCAAGCCCACGACGTGGAAAAAGGTTGTCACAACGTGGCAAGGGCCAAATTTGCCTTATAAATAGATTTGAAGGGCCAGCCGTTTAGGGTTGCTATTTTCTCTCTTCTCTCTCCCGTTTTGCATCGTTTTGCGTGCCAGAAATATCCCGAAGCCCCGGTATTATTCCCGAGCCCCGAAGAGAGATCCGAAGCCCCGAGAATCCCGAAGAGCATTATTCCCGAGCCGAAGCCCTGCCCGCGAGAAGTTCGATTTTTGTGAAGATCTTCCAGATCTGCTGAGGATTACTACTTTTGCAAGTCGTAGTACTGTCCGATCATCTTCTAATCAAGTGAGTGTGTAGTTATTTTCTTCCAAAATACAATAATATGAAGTATTTTAAATAAAATACGTGCTATGTGTATATATTTGGTTGTGTTATGTGTGAATGTGTATTCACTCTCTTCTATCTTATAGATATGATTATTTTCTCCATGAAATACGTGTTATGTGTGTGTGTGCCTCATCTGTTATGTGGAAATGTATTGATCGAGCATGCTATACAGGTTTTGAAACTATGTATAAAAATGTATATTTTTATCTACTAATATGTTGGGTAGAACCTGGGTAGATAGTTGGTGTGTAATAAACAGATGAGAGGCCTCGTTGTTGTTTGGTTTAGTCATCTAGCGGAGTTTGGATGATGACCACGGACTTTTCTAGACAGTCTTGTGGAACACTAACAGGCTCGCCACCTGTAGGTGTTAATGAACTTGGGTGTTCATTCGCTGTACTCCATCCCACTCATGGTTGCCTTATTTGACTTATATTGTTGAGGTACCCCCGAAGCATGTGTTGTCGCCCCGATGAAATATTCTTAGACTAGGTCCCTTATGTTAGTTGTTTTAGGGACATAAAGTGAGAATAACGGGAATGGGTAATTGGGTTATTGTTGGTTGGTGAAAATTAAATATGATTATTTATTGTGGGTTGAAAACCCTATATGCTCACCAGGCTCCCAAGCCTGACCCACTCAGTTTTAATTGTATTACAGGAAGTGGCGCAAGGGCATGAGATGGATGAACCATCAGTTGTTTTGATTACAAGTCTGTATATGTATATATTTGTTGAATGACTTGTAATGTTATCGTTTATGCTTATTGGTCTGTATCGGAACATGACACCCCGAGTTTTGATTATATAATGAAAAATACATTTCTTTTATGAAATGCTTTGGTAAACATTGTTTTATCATGTTTTGTTTTTGGGAACAAATTCCGCAACTCTTTCAAATCAAAAGGATTTACTCTGAAAATTATTTTAAAAGCATAAATGAAATCGGTCTTTTCTGGACGAGATTTTGGGGATGTCACAGTTGGTATCAGAGCATTAGTTTAAGCGAACTAGGAATTTGTAGGATTTCTAGACTTTTTTGTTAGAATGCTAAGTGGAATTGTGAGTTGTGTGTCTGTTATATTTTAGACACGAGCACTAGTTTATTTTAGGAAAGTTGCCTAAAATGCTTTTATGTGCTAAATGTTATATGTTGCCATATATGATATAATTTGTTCAGATCTATGGTATGTTGCCGACCGGATCTAGAAACCTTATGTGTGTAAGATTCTAAGCGTGCGTCTACGATATTAGAACTAGCATGTAAACGTTTCGGAGTGATAAGGATGATTTGAATATCTATCATGATTGAGGATCTAATTTCACCTTATTCGGTGTGTAGATCAAAATGGTGAGAACAAGAAGTGGAGTTGCAAATGCTGACGAAAACAGGAATCAACCACCAGTGATTGAACAAGTACCTGTCGTAGCAGCAGCACCTGAGCCAATAACCATGGCTGGTGTGCAAATGATGATTCAGACGATGTTGGATCGTCAGATGGATGAAACTAGATGGTTTCTTCAGCAGCATCGTGAAGAACTATCAATTCGTGTGGAGGAGCCTGAATTAAATGAAGGGCACTCGGAAGGGGGAAACTTCAGTGGGCCTATTGGTCAAGCTAACCCACCGATAGTTAGGCAAGATAACCATGATGGAAGGAATGATGGAATGGGATGCAAGTACAAGGACTTTCTAACTTGCAAACCATCAACCTTCAATGGAAAGGAGGATCCGATTGGGGTTATGGATTGGATCTCCGAAATGGAGTTAGCCTTTATGACTTGTGGCTGCAGGGGTAAGTTGCAAACTATCTATGTCGTGCGACAATTCCGAGGTGGAGCCGTTCGTTGGTGGAACACTCTAGGGAAGACGTTGAGCCCTAATGAGCCACTGCAATTGTCATGGGCAGAATTCTTGGTGCAGTTCAAGCGCAAGTTCTGCTCGGCTCAAAATTTGTTGGAGTTGGAGAACAAGTTCCTGACATTGACGAAAGGCAGCATGTCAGTTGATGACTACACCAATAGCTTCACCGATAAGATGGAGTTTGCCTTGCGTATCGTCCCAGACGAGTTGACAAAGGTGGACCGGTATACGAAGGGACTCCCATGGGAGTACGAGGTGCCAGTACGTCAGGCACCTACTCTAGAGGCAGCTATCTGGGCTGCCAAGTCTGTTGAGAACATGATAAAGGGAAGAACCACCGGCAAGGTTGAGGTTGGTGAGAAGAGAAAGTTTGAGGGAACATCTAGTTCCGGTAAAAGAAGCAAATTTTCGAAATCTGATTCGAAAAAGTTTGGAGGAAAAGGAGGCGAAGCGAAGTAGTGTGATAAGTGTAAGAAAAAGCACTTTGGGAAATGTAGCGAGGATGTGACCTGCTACAAGTGTGGAAAGGTTGGACAGTTTGCCAATGAATGTCCGAACAACAAAAGGATGTGTTTTGGTTGCAATGAAGAGGGGCATATTTTGAAAGACTGTCCGAAGAAGAAGGAGGCAGCTAGGCCCAACATTCCACCAAAGCCGAAGGCGAGAGCCTTCCAGATGACACTCGAAGCTGCGAAAGATGAAGCTGATGTCGCTTCAGGTACCTTTCTTGTTAACGAACTACCTGCTCAAATTTTTTTTGATTCTGGAGCCAACTACTCCTTTATTTCGCATGAGTTTGGTAGGAAACTAGCTTTGCCTGTTGATAGACTAGATAATGCTTTATTAGTCGAAGTAGCTAGTGGCAAGTTTGTACCTGTTAGTCATCGTATGAAAAACATCTTAATCGACCTTAATGGGAATAAGTTTCACGAGGAATTATTGCCCATCGATCTTAATGGTTTCGACATCGTGTTGGGAATGGATTGGCTTAGCGCCAATGATGCCAAAATTTTATGCAAGAAGAAGATAGTTAAAGTAAACCCGCCTGGTAAAGATTCGTTTATGGTGTATGGGGACAAACGCCGAGTGAATTCTGGAATCATTTCTCTAATGAAAGCCAGAAAGTGTTTGACCAAGGGATGTACATCATATTTAGCATTCGTGATTGATGCTAAGAAAGAAAAGAAGGTGATGCAGAGTATTCTAGTGTTGTGTGATTATCCAGAAGTATTTCCCGAAGATCTTCCTGGATTACCACCTGATAGACAAGTGGAGTTCAGAATTGACTTGTTACCAGGAACCACGCCAATAGCAAAAGCACCTTATCGATTAGCACCGATGGAGATGAAGGAGCTAATGATGCAACTTCAGGAGTTATTGGACAAAGGTTTCATTAGACCTAGTTCATCGCCCTGGGGAGATCCGGTGTTGTTCGTGAAGAAGAAAGATGGAAGTATGAGAATGTGCATCGATTACAGAGAGCTGAATAAGGCAACAATAAAGAATAGATATCCGTTGCCGAGGATTGATGACCTATTTGATCAATTACAAGGTTCGAGCTATTTCTCGAAGATCAATCTAAGGTCAGGATATCATCAGCTGAAAGTAAGAGAGCAAGATATCGAGAAAACTGCATTCAGAACTAGATATGGACACTACGAGTTCTTGGTTATGTCGTTTGGACTAACCAATGCTCCGGAAGCGTTCATGGATTTGATGAATAGGGTTTCTAATCTGTTCCTTGATAGATCCGTGATAGTGTTCATAGACGACATTCTGATTTACTCGAAAAGCCAGGAGGAGCATGGCAGACACTTGCGAGAAGTGTTAGAAGTTTTGAAGCAGGAGAAGCTGTATGCGAAGTTCTCCAAATGTGATTTTTGGATTCGTGAAGTCCAATTCTTGGGACACGTGGTCAACCAAGAAGGGATAATGGTTGATCCAGCGAAGATCGAAGCTGTGACGAAGTGGGAACAACCGAAAAGTCCCACGGAGATTCGAAGCTTTTTAGGATTAGCCGGATATTACCGAAGGTTTATCCAAGGCTTTTCTTCGATCGCTAGTCCATTAACATCTTTGACCCACAAAGGAGCTACTTATGCTTGGAGTGATAAGCATAAAGAAGCATTCGAGAAGTTAAAGAAGAAGCTATGCGAGGCACCGATACTTTCTTTACCCGATGGAGTTGAAGACTTCGCTGTTTATAGCGATGCGTCTGGGGTTGGATTGGGTTGTGTTTTGACCCAAAGAGAAAAGGTGATAGCATATGCGTCTCGACAGCTGAAAGAGCATGAAAAGAATTACCCGACTCATGATTTGGAGTTGGCAGCGGTAGTTTTCGCTCTGAAAATATGGAGGCATTACCTCTATGGCACGAAGTGCAAACTTTTTACTGATCATAAGAGTCTCTAATATCTCTTTAATCAGAAGGAATTGAATATGAGGCAACAACTCTGGCTAGAATTACTCAAAGACTACGACTGCGAGATACTTTACCATCCCGGTAAAGCTAATGTTGTTGCTGATGCTCTCAGTCGGAAGGTCAATCTTGAAAGGAAAAGGCCAAGAGTGTTGAGAATTGAAGGTGTCTCAACCATTGTGGAAAGTATAAAGAAAGCTCAAGAGGAAGCTTCTGAGAAAAATGACCGAAAGGAGGAACGTTTGGGTAAAACGTTGGTGTTTGGTACTAACGGTCATGGACTGAAGGTATTCCAAGATCGTATTTGGGTACCTAAGTCAGGAGGAATTAGGGATCTTCTAATGGAAGAAGCTCACAAAACCATGTACTCAATTCATCCTGGTAGCACTAAAATGTATAGGGACCTGAAACCCTACTACTGGTGGCCGACGATGAAGCTTGATGTTGCAAAGTATGTGGCTGAGTGTGTGACTTGTGCGAGAGTAAAGACATAACATTAGAAACCTTATGGGAGTTTAGAACCATTGCCTGTGCCTATGGGTAAGTGGGAAGACATTGCTATGGACTTTGTCACTAAACTGCCCAGAACAAAGAATGGTCACGACATGATTTGGGTGGTCGTTGATCGATTCACTAAGAGTGCGCATTTCATAGTGGCCAAGGAGAAGTGGTCTATGGAAAAGCTTGCAAATTCTTACGTGAGGGAAATTGTGAGGCTTCACGGTGTTCCGTTAACGATTGTATCGGATCGTGATAGCCGTTTCAACTCAAGGTTTTGGAAAAGTCTACAAGAGGAAATGGGTACCAAGTTATGTTTAAGCACAACTTACCATCCGCAGACTGATGGTCAGAGTGAAAGAACAATACAAACACTTGAAGATATGCTGAGAGCATGTACCTTGGAATTCCTAGGTAATTGGGATGAACACTTACCTTTGGTAGAATTTTCCTATAATAATAGTTTTCACTCGAGCATTAAGATGGCACCTTATCAAGCTTTGTATGGACAAAAGTGTCGTACGCCGTCTTGTTGGCTTGAGACTGGGGAAAAACAGTTTATGGGACCAGAGATGGTTCATCAAACTGTTGAAAAGTTGAAAATAATTAGAGAAAGAATGTTAGCAGCTCAAGATCGTCAAAAGAGCTATGCTGACAAGAAGCGAAGACCGATGACTTTTGAGATTGGAGATTCGGTTTTGCTTAAAGTCTCGCCGTGGAAGGGAATTATAAGATTTGGTAAAAGGGGAAAGTTGAGTCCAAGGTTTATTAGACCGTTTAAAGTTCTTCAGAGGATTGGGAACCAAGCTTACAAACTCGAATTACCCAAAGAACTGAATGGAATTCACAACACTTTTCATGTGTGTTATTTGAGGAAGTTCACGGGAGAAGTTCCCGATATAATTCCAATTTCTGAATTGAGAATTGATGAAAACAAGAGGTTAATTGAAGAACCAGAAGCAATTATTGACCGGAAGACTAAGAAGCTTCGACGCAAGATGGTCGAATTAGTGCTTGTTCGTTGGAAACATTCGAATGGGCCAAATCTCACCTGGGAAACGGAGAGTGACATGTTGAGTCGCTATCCGCATTTGTTTGTTGATGTGTGATTCCGGGGACGGAATCATCCAAAGGGGGAGAGAATTGTAACGCCCGCGTTTCCAGGCTAGGCATTTTCGTTGATGTAATAGTCTAGGTTAACCTTTGTAACCCGTTTTGAAATAATAAAAGTGTATTATTTGAGTATTATGTGTTTTGTGCTTAATTGCTTAATTATGTGGTTTGATTAATTAAGAATAAAAATAAGCGTCAAAATTAAAGTGTGAGATAAACCCGATATCTTTTCATAAAGTTGTAGTGGTCGAAACAAGGATTCCGGTGATATAAGGAATGCCGAAATCCGAGTTATAACGAAGAAGTTATGACCTGTCGAAGTTTCGCGACAGAACCGGCACGACCCAACGCGACCCAGCGCGACGTAAATAGTGAATTTAAGGTAGATAGATATCTATCCTTAGTGACCTAAATGAGAATTGAAGATCTCATCGATAGTAGTGCAACGACGGAAAGACGGACGGAATCGGAGTTCAGATGAAGGAGTTATGAATTTCGAACGGAGTTTTCCTGTCCCGGCCTACTAAAGATATTATATAAGTAATATACTTATAATATATTAAAAATAAATTCAAAATTAGCCAATGGAGTCTAAACGAGAGTTGTAGAGCATAATCTCACCTTCGCGAAGATATATAAAGAACGTCGAAAACGGAGTTCATATGCGAAAGTTATGAATTTCTGAAGTTCGGGGCGCGAAACCCCAAAACTGTCAGAGACCACGACGTGGCAAGCAGTGCCACGACGTGGCAAGTGTCCTGACACCTCCGGGAGGCCCCCAGATGCAACTTGGGATGACGCATGCAGTGACGACCAAGCCCACAACGTGGAAAAAGGTTTCCACGACGTGGCAAGGGCCAAATTTGCCCTATAAATAGATTTCAAGGGCCAGCCGTTTAGGGTTGCTATTTTCTCTCTTCTCTCTCCCGTTTTGCATCGTTTTGCATGACAGAAATATCCCGAAGCCCCAGTATTATTCCCGAGCCCCGAAGCGAGATCTGAGGCCACGAGAATCCCAAAGAGCGTTATTCCCGAGCTGAAGCCCTGCCCGCGAGAAGTTCGATTTTTGTGAAGATCTTCCAGATCTGCTGAGGATTACTACTTTTGCAAGTCGTAGTACTGTCCGATCATCTTCTAATCAAGTGAGTGTGTAGTTATTTTCTTCCAAATACAATAATATGAAGTATTTTAAATAAAATACGTGCTATGTGTATATATTTGGTTGTGTTATGTGTGAATGTGTATTCACTCTCTTCTATCTTATAGATATGATTATTTTCTCCATGAAATACGTGTTATGTGTGTGTGTGCCTCATCTGTTATGTGGAAATGTATTGATCGAGCATGCTATACAGGTTTTGAAACTATGTATAAAAATGTATATTTTTGTCTACTAATATGTTGGGTAGAACTTGGGTAGATAGTTGGTGTGTAATAAACAGATGAGAGGCCTCGTTGTTGTTTGGTTTAGTCATCTAGCGGAGTTTAGATGACGACCACGGACTTTTCTAGACAGTCTTGTCGAACACTAGCAGGCTCGCCACCTGTAGGTGTTAATGAACTTGGGTGTTCATTTGCTGTACTCCATCCCCCTCATGGTTGCCTTATTTGACTTATATTGTTGAGGTACCCCCGAAGCATGTGTTGTCGCCCCGATGAAATATTCTTAGACTAGGTCCCTTATGTTAGTTGTTTTAGGGACATAAAGTGAGAATAACGGGAATGGGTAATTGGGTTATTGTTGGTTGGTGAAAATTAAATATGATTATTTATTGTGGGTTGAAAACCCTATATGCTCACCAGGCTCCCAAGCCTGACCCACTCAGTTTTAATTGTATTACAGGAAGTGGCGCAAGGGCATGAGATGGATGAACCATCAGTTGTTTTGATTACAAGTCTGTATATGTATATATTTGTTGAATGACTTGTAATGTTATCGTTTACGCTTATTGGTCTGTATCGAAACATGACACCCCGAGTTTTGATTATATAATGAAAAATACATTTCTTTTATGAAATGCTTTGGTAAACATTGTTTTATCATGTTTTGTTTTTGGGAACAAATTCCGCAACTCTTTCAAATCAAAAGGATTTACTCTGAAAATTATTTTAAAAGCATAAATGAAATCGGTCTTTTCTGGCCGAGATTTTGGGGATGTCACATCAAGCACATAAAAATATACTTGGAAAATTACTTCGAGTGCTTGGCTCAAACTGATGTGGAACTTGCTACAGTCAAAGGATTCGATATAACTGCACCAATGGCACCAACAAAGAAGCAAAATGAGCTGAACAAGTATGAAGATGGTGAAATTTGCTTAAAACCATTGGGGATAGTTGTTGCTAGGAAAGATAAAGCTGGAAGGGTTAAAAGATTTTTGTTTCAAACTTGTGAAGTGGAAAGATAGAGCAACTCTCAATATACAAACTTAATTGTTCGTATGAACCACTGCAAGAAAAACTCAGAAGGAGATAAGAAAGAGATAAAGAAGGTTATCTCTTGGTATACGGAGATCCGAAGAGTGCTGATGTATGCCGTTCAAGCACTGACTTCTTGAAGACTTCGACCTTGATTCCAAAGGGGGAGATTGTTAGGGCTAAAATGTTGTAATAGTCGAAGAGTCAGTTTAGTTGTTACGAAGAGTCTTGTGTCTTCGTATGTATGGGTCTTCGTATATTTAGTTATTTTACTAAGGGATTATAAAGTCAAGACTTAACGTTTAGTCCTTAGTATATTTGTTATGCTTTTGTTCTCCTATAAATAGGGGATGTACTAGTGATCTAGGAGAACACTTTTACACACAGTTTTACAGTTTAGTCATTGTATTCTGTAAACTAAAAGGCATAATATGAGCTGAAAAAAGATTCTATTTACTCTCGTGTTCATCGTTTAAATACTTTACTCAATTGATTCTAGAATTACATTCAAACTTGATTCCAAATCTCTGCAGTGACCTACTCGACGAGTCAGAGGACTGACTTGACGATTTGGCCAGGTTTTGGGAAAACCCTAAATCGGGAGTTGGTGCCCTATTTAAGCATCTTATTCTCATTCTATCAGCCTCATTTGTATCCTCCATTGTCCAGAACCTGTCCCACGAAACCCTGGTGTTCTCTTTGATTGTGTAAGCCGTTATTGAAGGATTTAGAGTGTTCTTGAAGTCTATAAGAAGAAGAATGAGGTTGGAGGTCCAAGGAAAAGGTTGTAGATCCATGAAGTTTGCTTCATCTTCTTCATTTTCTGGTAATCAAGTTCTCTACTTGACTTCTGGTTTGATAGATCTCTTTATGTCCCTTTTTTATGGATTTATGGCCCAAGAAGGATGTTTTGTGGGATTTGGACGTCCCCAAGCTAGATCCTTCCAGATTTAGAGGTGTTCAGAGTAGTAGAGGCATAAAGATGGAAGTTTTATACCACTATACCTCTACATGCAAATTTTAAGGAGTTGTGTTGGCCTTTTGAGCAAAAAGGGTCATGCATGGGTGGAAAGGTAGTGGCTTTGTGTAATATCACGACCCTAGGAGGCCAGATCTGGGTCTTGGATGCCTTAAGCTTGTCTGAAATCATCTGAATAGTGTTGGACATAGAGAGACTCGGCGAGTCAGTTGTGGGACTCGGCGAGTCAGGCCAGTTCTTACCCCAAAACCCTTCTGTTAAGGGTATGAGTGAGCTTGGAAATGGACTCAGTCGGGCCGAGTCCATAATGGTCATGAATTTCATCGTACTCGACGAGTTCAAGGAAGAACTCGGCGAGTCTAAGGCAATCTCCTCAGTTTATGAAGATGGACTCGACGAGTTGTTCATACAACTCGACGAGTCACAGCCTAGACACATTCATATGAGGATGATAAACTTGACGAGTTCAAGATCGAACTCAACGAGTCGAATGAAGTTGGTCCCGATTGTATGGTTAAAGGAGAGCTCATCAAGTTATTGCTAGACTCAACGAGTGGATTCGGGGTTGTATGGGGTTGGAGGAGTGTGGACTCGACGAGTTGGTAGATCAACTCGGCGAGTCAAGTCAACTGGAGGTTGACTTTGACCAAGTTTGACTAGGGTTGACTTTTGGATTATTATGGTCTAAATGTTGTTTTAGGTATTGATAGTTCGGGAAGCCGAAGGGTTAGCAGTTCAGAAGTGTCGGTTAGCAGTCAGAAGTGTTCGGCGAATCTTCAGCATTGTGAGGTGAGTCTCCTCACTGTTTGTATGGGTCTAAGGCACCAACGCCGGCCCATTTAGTTTATGTATTGTAGGAATTCCCTGATGGGTTTTATTTATAAGAACATCCTATGTGCTCATACAAACCCTAATGCTTGGGTCTAGGTTTCTCTATTGTACGTGCAATTCATCCAAGACTTTAAACCCTAGATCTAGCATATGATAAAAAATATAATATATGAATTAGGGTTTAGATCATACCTTGATTGTTATGTAGCAATAACAATCTCAACTCCTTCTTGTAATGACTTTAGAAAGCTTAGAGTCACAAATGTCACTCCTCTAATGCTTCACAAACACCAAGAGCAAGAGAATGAAGAAGAGAAGAGAAGGAGGCTGTCCAAAACGTGTGGAAACCCTAAGGATCTTGTTCCCCACGTTTTTGGGGCTTAAGGGTCCTTTAAATAGTGAGGCTATTAGGGTTATCTAATAAGGAAACCCTAATTTGGATGGTTAAGCCCTAAGCAACCCATGGACTCCTTCCTTAATAAGCCTTGGACAATTTCTAATGGGTTTCCCCATAGAATTCATCCAACCTTATATTATAAGGTAATCCATAGCCCAATTGCAATTATCTTATAATTACAATTCCAGTCCCTTAAGTTTAATTAATCTCTTTTAGTCACAAAATTAATTATCAATTAATTCTTGACCAATATTAATTAAACAATATGGTTTCTCCTTTAATATATTATTCTCATAATATATTAATAAATCATAATTAATCCTTTCTCTCCATAATTCATCCTATCAAGTTTCTTTGGTGAAGGCAACCCAAAAGGACCATGCACCATCGGGTCAAGTACATACCAAAATAGTTATGGACTTAGAGACTAATCCAACAGTCCCGGGGGTTAGCCCTAGCCAGTATGCATGAAAGACTAGGAGACAGCTCCTGGCACACTATATGCTATTATGTATGAATGACCAGGAGGTAGCTCCTTGCACACTGTATTTGTTTATATATGGTAGGAAGACCCGAGGGTTAGCCCTAGGCAATATGTAGGAAAGACCAGGAGATGGCTCCTGGCACACTGTATACTGTTATGTATGAGACACCAGGAGGTGGCTCGTGGCACACCGTATGCTGATTAGCCGAGTAGTGTAGTATGTATAGTTGTTGTTGGGTTTATTGTGTTGCGTCTTGGGCTCGGTTATTAGTCCAGTTTTGTCACCGGTTTGGGCCTGTCTAGCCTATGTTTTATTTTAGGGTTTTGTATATAAGTTTCATGCATGCAATCTTATTATTAACGCTTTCATTGTTATTTTATTGATTGTATTGTAAAACCCTAGCTCACCTCTATAGTGGAAGTTCTTGATCGAGCTCAACTGAGGTGTGACTATTTTGGAATCATTAAGCTCTATTTTGATTCAACTAGTGTTTACATTGTTTGATCAGTCATTTTCTATTAACATGTTGAAGATCTAAAATGATCTAGAGAGTTTTTCAACTCATAAATTGGTATCAGAGCAGGAAACTATGTAATCTATACGCATCTCTTCTTTCGAAGAAGGTTTCAGGGTTTTCCTCTAATATTGATCTCTGTTTGAATCCGTCATCTTGTTGTTGATGTAGTTCTTGGATTTCTATTTTACCCTAACTTTGTTTACAAGTCTGATCTTGAGCAAGTTTTTCGCAATATCATCATGTCACACGACGATTCCAACACAAACCCTATCAATATCTCCAAGAGCATTGGATCCACAACTAGGATTCCCATTCTGTATACTCAGGTTTACAAATTATGGACGCATCACTTTGAAGACTATGTGATCAGTTCTGAACACAATGGGTATTTAATCTGGGAAGCGATCACTATAGGTCCGTTCGCTCACTCTGGCACAAACCGAATCATAAAGACTCAAAAGGAGTACAACCAACTTATGGTTGATGTTAAAGATGTTCCTCAAGATGAAAAGGATAAGTTTGTATGCAATATTAAAGCGCTTAGAATGATCAGATTTGCCCTACAGTATGACACCTTTTGGTTGCTTAGCTCATGCACGATGGCAAAAGAGGTTTGGGATAGGTTGAAAGGGTTGTATTCTACTGATGAGGATCGTGAACATTCGATCCAGACTCTATTGCTTTTAGAGTTTGGAGACTGCAAGCAAAAACCTGAAGAGAAGCTTATCTAAGCCTTTGATCGCTTTAATCATCTTCTTAGCAAAATGATAAAGCATGGCATAGAGAGGAAAGTTATTAAGCAGAAGGTTACATTCATGAATGGCCTAAGATTCGAATGGATGGTTGTAGTGTCTACTGTAAAGGCCCATGAACAATTCAAGGCTTACTCTTTGGCAAAGCTAGTGGGGATACTAAAGTCACATGAAGGTGCAATGACTAAAGAAACGAATGTGGTTTCTAGCATGGGTTCTTTGGCCCTAATTTCCAAAGGAAAGAATGTAGTTGAAGAAGAAGAAGATTTAGATCTTTTTGAATTTGACCTGACCAATGAAGAATATGCTTTGATGGTTTCAAACCCAAGGAAGTTCATTCGCAGAAGGTTTCCCACTTATAAGAACCGAAAATAGCAAGGAAACTACAGTTCAGAAAAGACAAAGGAGGAACTGAAGATCACTCCCCAGCAAAAAGAACCGAAGAAGGAGAGCAAGATGTCAAGTGACTCAGGATTTAATTGTCACTTTTGTGGAGGCAAAAACTACGTTGCCAAGGACTGTATGTTGAGGAAGATGACAGATAACAATGAGTGTGAAGATGATGAAGCATACTACCTGCGAAAGCTAGAAGAGATTATGAAGAAGAAAGCTGCTGCAAATAACACTATGAATGTTCTTATTGTGCAGGAAAATGTTGCAGATGATGAATTTGGTGGTGTTGACGTCTGGTCTACTGACTCAGAGGATGAAGAAGTGAGAAAGCCTACACATGGCAGGGCTTTTATGGCGAAAGAAGATGAGTATGCTACTGAAGGAAAGTGTTTGATGGTGACAGCTGGAGTGTCACAGATAAGGGGTTACACCACTAATAGGGGTCAAGATAAAGCGAAGGAATGAGAAGACAGGTGCTTCGCTGCCAAGCCTGTTGGTGAGCAGATCAATAAGTGCGACCAGTTAATCAAGAAGGTACAATCTATTCTCGAATCATTAAAAATCCCTATCACAAACTATGAAAAATAATTGAACAAATTAAAATCTAAATTTTCTAGTTTAAGTGGTAGATTAACCCAAAATCGTCTCATAAATTCTAACCTAACTGATCAACTCAGCAGGGTGTCTTTGAAGAGTGAGGAGAGGCGAATGTGGATTGAACAAAAGGAAAAAGAGTTAATTAGAATTAAAGATGAGACAATTTATTTGCAAAGGGATAATTTGAAGCTTTTAAAATAGAGAAATGTTTTTTGTTTAATTGCTAAATGTTTATATTCCAATATCACTCAGTTGCATCTAGATTGTGAAATAGGCAGGAAAACTAACAGTATGATTCTTCCCTTCCTTGAATTAAAGGAGGACGAAATTAATATTGATGTTTATGATTGTGAAGTTGTTGTCTCGTCTGATGAAGTTTCTCCTGGCTACAAAATTGGTCTTGACAAAATTGAATATTTTATCCAGTCCAAAGACCACAAGGACATGCTTAAGAATTTATTGGACGAAAATGATAAATTGAAAATTAAAACCGAAACCATGAAGAAATTTGACTCGTTGAATGCCAAGTTGAGTTCAGAAACAAAAATTAATATTCAAAATACTTCTGAATTTGATGAGGATGATGATATGAATGAAATATTTGTAGAAGATGAGGTAGATTGTTCTGAATTTGTGAAGAGCGAACCCGAACCTACCAAAAATCTCATTTCTGAAAAATCGATTGAATTTGATTGTTTGTCCCAAAATAAGTCCAAAGTTATGAAAGAAAAGGTTGTGGTGTATCAGAAGGTCCAAACCACGCCAAATCAAGGTTATGTAGTTACCGGTGTTACACAGAAGCAAACAGCCGAACTCACAGCATTAGTGAACGAAGATAATGCTGAAGGATGTGATGAATTTTTCTGGTCGGCACCAATAGACAATGCTGATGAAACCGTCGGTCTATCTGAGAAAACATCATGGAGGGTTAAAGGCAGATATGTGGCAGAACCACTAAACAAGCCTGCACATTTTGATATGCCAACAACCAGTGGTACCAAAAAGATTCCAAGTGAATCAGTTAAGGTGACAAGAGAAACCTCCTCGTTAAAGAGCAAAACTCATGATGAAAGATCGAAACCGAAGGTTAATGTCCATAAAACTCCCAAACAGATGTCTGAAAAGAAACATCAACGTAAAAGGAGATACAAGAAGAATCTCACTGAAAGGAAACAGTTTTGGCAGTCCCAAAACCCAAAGTACGTTCCATCGGGCAAGAGTTCAACCGCTAAGGATAAAGGATTGTCAAAGAATCAATCTACTTCTTGTACTCAATGCTATTCATGTAGCCAAGCAAACCGAAAGGGAAGTTCTGGTCCCCATAATAGAAGCGAAAGAAACCGAAAGAGTGGTTTCGATTCTCAACTCAACAACCGAAGGGGCAGTTTCGGTTCCTCATCCACAAGCAAAAGGACCCGAAAGCAAGGTTTCGCTTCTAAAACACATTCCTCTCACTCAAAGCACAATCCTAAAGAATATGTGAAGGGAAAAGGGAAGATCGTCTCAGGAGACGAAATGAAGATGAATACTAACCTAAGGAAACAAAACCAAAAGTTAGAAAACAATAAATATCCAATTCCTAAACCTAAGGTTACAACGTCAAAAGATAATAAAATCAAAGTTTTTACAATCAAAAGAAAAGATGAAACAATCCTAATAAAACGAACTTACTAGGTTGATTCTTCTATTGCTATACCCTCTTCTGTAAAAGGCTCACAAGGACCCAAGAAACTTTGGGTACCTAAATTTGCTTGATTTTTGCAGGTTATGTGTGACGAGCAGTTCGACGACGAATGGTACATTGATAGTGGCTGCTCACATCACATAATAAAGAGAAAGGAAGAGCTTTGGGAGTTTCGAGCTCTTACGGATGGTGGTTGTGTCAAGTATGGCAACAACTCATTTGGCACAATAAAAGGCTATGGAATGATCTCAAATGGTGTATTCTCGATCAAAAAAGTAGCATACGTAGAGGGCTTAGAACACAATCTCATCAGTGTTTCACAACTAGTGGTGGGAACTGGACTGAAGGTTTCGTTCGATGATGAAGGGTCTGAAATAGTAGAGAAGAATACCAAAACAATTCTATTAAAATCCAAAAGAAAAGGTGAAATGTACCCACTTAACCTCAATCCCATTCGAGGGAAGCCGGTTGTGTGTCTGCTAATGAAAGTACACTCAGACGAAAGTTGGTCTTGGCACCGAAGGCTCTCGCACCTCAACTTCAAAGACATCAACAAGCTAGTTCTTGGTGATCATGTGCGAGGACTTCCAATACTCAATTTTGGAAAAGAACATATGTGTGTTGCATGTGAAATGGGAAAGCAAAGCAGGAAAAGTCATCTAACACGTGTCAACATGAAGATCATCTTGAGCTTCTACATATAGATTTATGTGGACCTTCGACTATTGAAAGAATTGGTGGTGACAAATATATACTAGTAATAGTAGATGACTTTTCTCGTTTCACCTGGGCGTTCTTTCTTAAACAAAAATCAAAGGCTACACCAAAGCTCAAGGTTTTTGTGAAGCAAATAGAGCTTCAACTGCGAAAGCTGGTAAGAAATATTCGAAGTGACAATGGGGTGGAGTTCAAAAACAATGAATTTGAATACTTTCTTGCTAAAAGGGGAGTATCTCACAACTTTTCTGCTCCCTACACTCCATAACAAAATGGTTTCGTTGAAAGGCAAAACCGCTCATTGTGTGAATTAGCCCGGACCATGCTCAGTTTCGCCTCATTGCCTTTATATTTCTGGGCTGATGCTATTGCTGCTGCTTGCTACACATAAAACAGATCTCTTCTCAACAAGTGTTTTTCTATTACTCCATATGAGATCATGAACAATCGTAAGCCAAATGTCAAGTTCTTCCATGTGTTCGGTTCCAGATGCTTTATTTTTAATTCAAAGGAGTACCAAAACAAGTTTGATGTCAAAGCTGACGAAGGGATTTTTCTTGGCTACTCATTAAACTCCAAGGCATATAGGGTTCTGAACAAACGTTCCAAGAAAATCGAAGAAACCTATTATGTCACCTTCGATGACAACTATGTCAAGAAGCTTCAAACAACCAAAGGTTCAATGGAGGAAATATTTCCAACGTCTAATCAAGTCACTGTTTCCATTTTGAATTTATTTGAGCAATACATGTTATTATTCGATGAACCATAGAAAGCCATTCACTTTGAAGCAAAGTCACATGAAAATAAGATTGATACCTTGAAGCAAATCATTGATGACGCAACGAAGGATATGGAAAAAGAACAACCGGGAACTACCGAACAACTTAGTCAAAGCGAACCTCCAAAAGAAAGTTCTACATTTCAGGGGCAGGGTTCATCTCCATCTGATAAACCTAAATTACCATTCCAGGGGAGAACCCATCAACTACCATATCAACCGAACGTCCATTTAAGGGGGAGAATTCAATGCCTGAAGCCGAAACTGTCTCATCATTTGAGGGGGAGAATGAAAATACAAATGATGATGATACTCAGTCAGAATTCGAAGAAGAAGTAAATGCTGAGTTGGATCCCTCCTATGATCCAAATTACCCTCCTTTCAGCAAATGGACAAAATATCATCCAAAAACCCAAATCATTGGTGATTCATCAGAAAGAGTTATTACTCGTTCTCAACTGAAAGCGAAGCAAACTGCATTATTCTCTAAAGTGGAATTTTGCATGTTTACTTCGTTTGTCTCCAAAATTGAACCAAAGACTGTCAACACTGCACTCAATCACTCTGATTGGGTACAGGCAATGCAAGACAAACTCAACGAGTTTGAGCGAAACAAGGTATGGAGACTGATTCCTACACCAAAGGGCGCATCTGTATTTGGACTGAAATGAGTATTTCGAAACAAAATGGACAAAGAAGGGAATGTAATTTGTAACAAAGCAATGCTGGTTGTGAAGGGATATTGTCAAGAAGAAGGGATAGACTACGAAGAGACCTTCGCTCCAGTAGAAAGGTTAGAATCAGTAAGAATCTTTTTTGCTTATGCTGCTCACAAGAACTTTGAAGTATATCAAATGGATGTCAAGTGTGCATTTCTAAATGGAGAATTAGAAGAAATGGTGTATGTAGAGCAACCACCAGGTTTTGTGAACGAGAAGTATCCATATCACTGCTACATTCTGGACAAGGCGGTTTATGGTCTGAAACAAGCACCAAGAGCATGGTATGAAACATTAACTCGATTTCTAAAAATGTCAAAGTTTAAACAAGGTTCAGTTGACCCAACCTTCTTTCGTAAGAAAGAGGGTGGCCACCTTATGATTGTTCAAATTTATGTCAATCATATCATCTTCGGTTCCACGAATCCTGGCTTAATAGCATAATTCAGGAAGTCGATGGAGACTAAGTTTGAAATGAGCTCAATGGGTCCAATTAACTTTTTCCTTGGCTTAAATATTAGACAGGGACCCGAAGGCATTTTTATTAATAAAGAGGCTTACACGAAGACCCTTATTGCCAAGTTTAGAATGATGGGAGACTCAAAAGTGAAGGTTCCTATGGCGTTTGGCACAAAGTTAACACCTTCTCTGTACAAACCGGCTGCTGACATGACCCTCTATCGTCAAATGATAGGGTCCTTGATGTATCTAACAAGTCGACCAGACATAATGTTTTCTGTTTTTTATTGTGTCAGGTTTCAAGCTAATCCACGAGAACCTCACCTATTAGCTGTGAAGAATATATTTCAATATTTGAAGCGAACCTCTTCTCTCGGTCTATGTTACCCAGCAAAATCAGGGTTTTTTGTTCAGGCATTCTCTGATGTTGATCTAGGAGGATGTGGACTGGCCCGAAAGAGCACTATTGGAGGATACCAGTTCCTTGATGGCAAACTTGTCAGCTGGCAATCGAAGAAACAAACATGTGTGTCTCTTTCTATAGCTGAAGCAGATTATATAGTTGCAGCATCATGTATATTACAGGTCATTTGGATACAAAGTCAACTTCGAGACAATGGCCTGAACATGAAGAAAATTTCATTATATTGTGACTCCGAGAGTGCAATAAGGAGATGTCACAACCCATTGCAACACTCTAATACGAAACACATAGCACTGAGGTATCATTTTATTAAGGATCACGTGGAAGACGGTAATGCCGAAATACATTTTGTAAGAACCACTAATCAATTAGCTGACATCTTTACAAAAGTCTTGCCTGAAGCAAGTTTTAATAAAATCTTACAAGGCTTAGGAATGATGGAAGCTGAATCTGTACCGAAATCGCTTTCGCCTCATTAAAATTTGGAAGTGAAATAGAGCGAACGCTCGGTCTATTTCGAGTCCTGATTTTTCGGGAACCAAAATGAACCGAGCGCTCGGTCCATTTCGCCTCATATACAATGGTGACATTTCGGTTGTATCTTTTGTACACTTTATTGTATCTTAATTTATTTTATGTTTTTCTCTTACTTTTCTTAAAATCAAAAAATATTTACTTTTCTATTTTTAATTCTTTTTAGAAAATTTCATAAAATCCAAAAATATTTTCTTTTCTGTTTTTATTTCTTTTTCAGAAAAATCACTACAAAACTCGAAAATATTGTCTTTTATGTTCCTTAAGAAAATAACAAAAGATCAAAAATAATTTTGTTTCTTAAGTCTTATTCTTAGTCAAGGTTATGGACTACTTCTTATGATGGAGTTGGGGCAGGTATTATTCTTAATCTTTGTACTAGCTAAGTGTCCCTAGAAGCATGCTACTACATGTCGACCAAAGCCTCCAAAGACTCTGAGTAAAGCCTTAATGACTTGATATATACAAATCTTGTCTTCCCAATTAGGCTGCCAAATTTACTCTAGTCATGAGCTACTTTACTCTTTTCCTTTTGGGTTAAGAGTTTTCTGCATGGTCCTTCTATATATCAGAGGTACTTTCAGCTCTTTAACCACCTCAACATTTTTCTCCATCTTTTTTGTTTCATGAACGTAACCCTTGAGACTCTCAGCACTTACCACTGAGGTTTACAGTTATCAAACATATGTGTTAATGATCTTAGTTTGATTCACCATGATCTAAGTGAAACCCAAAATTCAATACCTTATATAAATTGATGGTGAACAATCAAATGTTCTAGCTTTCACCTATGAATTAACGACCCACTTTTGTGGATGTAGCCCGAAATCTCTTTTTATCTTTGGGGGGTACTTATGAAATTGTCTATCACCAAGGCATTTCTTCCCATAGGATCTAATTTAATTTTTGTCTCTGAGATTTCTACCTAAATATCACCAAGTCATTGAAAAAGATCCAAACCTACTTGTTTAACATGCTACACCGGTCTCACAAGTACTTCTTCCACTTTCAGTTTTATGTCAAGTACCCATGTATGTATTGAAGCGTAAGCCACCCTAATAGCTTTATATAAAAAGATGCCTTTCAATGTCTCTTTACAGACATTGGATCGTAATTCAACGGGAAACCAAACAAGCACTTTGAAGTCTTTCTTGACATTGAAGGTAGAGATTCGTGCCTGGGATCCACTATTTTATGTCTTCCTAGACATCACATATATCTCACAAATTATTTGCTTTATTTCTTTATCTTTGACACTATCTTGCACGAAAATCTTTGATTTTCCAAAGTCTGGTTCGGTTTCTAATAAGCTATTTTCAGAAATACAGCATCGGTTCATTATAATGGAATGGAGTCTTTTAAAAGAAAAAGGATGAGTCATGATGAATTTGAAGGGTCTGGAATCTGGAACGATAAGGATGAGATGAACATGGAAAGGCGCGTGAGTTTGAAATGATAGCTGATGTCACGCCTGTCTTCGCCTTTTTCAATGTAACAGTTGTCCAATCACGATTTTCTAGGCGTCGATTGAGATATTTTCGCTTGTGATATGATTGCGATTTGTTTCTCTCTCCTGATTGATAGTAAAAAGGGTTTTCTCAAATTACCGTTACCCTTTTTACTGCTCTCATACTTTTCAAAGACGAATACTGGCGATTCTTCTTCCACTGTTCATCATCTTCTTCATCGAGCTTCAACAATGGCAGAATCTTCTTCAGTCCAAGAAACTTCTACTCGATCGACTCTTCTCTCTATCAAGGCGAATCAGAACCTTCTGGTCGATCTCACACCGTTTACATATGATCCATATATGCTTAATGTGTGGAATGTCTCAAGTACTCTCCACTCGTTATCGCATTGACGAAGGTTGAATCAGTCCCAATGTTTGTTCTCTCTCAGGTGTACTCTACTGCAACATACGACAAGACAAAAGAGAGGGTTTTCTTTGACATTCTCGATCAAAAGATGTTGATTTCCAAGAATCGGTTTTGCTCACTGCTAGGGCTTTCTTACGAAGCCTCCATGGTCAACCCTGACTCCATCACCACTACTCAACTCTTTTCAATGTTCTATAATATGGGGTATACGGAAGTCCTCACGACAGTGACTAAAGTCAAGAAGTCTTGCCTTCCTCCTCAATGGAATGGTCTCTTCACTCTATTGTTCAAAGACCTTTCTGAGAGGGTTACTAGTTCATATGGGGCTAGCAAGGTTTTCATGACCCTTCTTTATGGTCTTTACACTAGAATCAACATGGATTATGGATTTGTTCTTTGGATTCAGTTGGTGCAAAGTCTCTCCTCTGCTTCGCGTCATTCTGAAATATCATGTGGAAGGTTTTGGACTATCGTTACTCACTGGGCTATGGAAAGGTTTCACGTCCCTATTATGGCAGACTCATTACTTTCTTCGATCGCTACTTATCGTACGACTAAGATCATAGTCACCGATCCTTTCAAGTTTCCCTTCAAAAGGTCTATTCCAGCCTCTATGTATGCTTGTGTGCCTGATGCAAGCAAACTGTTCCAAGAATACAAGAACCTTCCATCTTCTGGGCCAGGGGAGTTAAATCCAGAGATGATCAAGTCCGTAGAGGAAGCTGATAAACCAGCAAAAAGGGGCAAAAAGCCTGATTTGAAAAAGAAGGAGAAGGAGGGTCAATTGTCCAAGGTGACTATTCCAAAGAAGCGAAAGTCTAAGAAGGCAGCTCACTCACAATCGAAGAAGAAAAAGGTTAAGAAAATGGCCAAGAATCCACGACATGTTTCCACCAGTGATTCAGACTACACTCCCTCAGATCAGCAACCAAACACTCCACCAAGCGAAAGCGAAAGTTCTGACTCAGACGATGAAGGTTCGGTCCGTGGTGGTACACCTCTAATTTCGCCTATGCATGAGGTACCAGTTCGCTCCAACCCACCTTCACCTCCACCTATCTCAATCCAAATATCCATAATTCCAATCCCACCAGTTATCACCTCCCAACCCACAACAACTGTTCCCATTCCTACTCCTATATTCTCTGAAGAAACCACCGTCACTGCTACCCACACTACCAAACCTGAGGTTTGTGCCAATGTATTTGATACGGGGGTTCGTACCTCAGTGGCTGAAGCCCCTGTTATCTCAAAACCTCTCTCTCCTACACAATCAACAGAAACTGACACAATACTTGGGGGTGAGGAAGTTGATATGTGTATTTTTTTATATATTTATGTATAACATATCTTAATATTTTAGCCTTTATTATTATTATTTAGAACTAAAATATACTTAATATGATTTGAAATATTTAATTATAGTTAAAATGGGAGATGGAATGCAAAATAAAGAGAATGGAGCTGAATAGATGCAAAAAGGATATTGTTGGCAGATTGACCCCTCTTCAGTATTTCCGATATATCTGATGACTCATAAGTCCAATTGACGAGATTCAAAATGTTCTGAAAACTAGACGAAATTTCCTACGACTTATGTGATAGGGACTTTTGGCTAATTCGACACTTATCTTATCCAAAACCGGCCTTGAAAATGAAGCATAAAAGCTGGACGGAAATTCCCTCCAAGCTACTTATTCCCCAAGCACCACTTATCTTATTTTTATTTGCTTAATCCCCAAGCCACCATTACTTTCCTTATTCCAATCCAAATCTAATATTCCATATAAATTCCATCTCCATCAACTATAAATACCCCATATCATTCCACCATTTTAATAATCGATGATATTCCACTTCGACTTGTGCAACAAGAAAACTTCATAGTTGCCATTTTGATGGTCTAGAAGGCGGCCAGAAGGCCGTTAAGCTGATAGGAGCGAAGATCTAAGGGATTAGAGAGCGGATTCATGTTGGTAATCATGTGGTTTGTTAACGTGACCATGCTTAGCATTCCACTGTGATACTATTATGTGTTTACTTTCTAATTTAGGTGTAAAAACCTTTTACTTTGTGTTTATGATTGAATGAAACCTTGATTTATAGATTAATTTCTAGATTAGATTGTTTTTTATGTTTAATTTATCTTGACTAGCTTGTTAAAAGATCCTTACGTGTTAATGATAATTATTTGCTGTTAATTGTCAAGTAAATTAAGTTGTATAAACATCTGTTTGGTTGCTTGTCTCTTATGATTTTGATGACCATCAAGATTATATGACTAGGAATAGCGAATGTGAAACTAGGATTAACTCGGAAATAAGTAAGTTAATGTGTGAGCCTTGTGTGATAAACCATCAACAAGAGGTTAAATTGAATTAGTAATTTGATTAACTATTATTACAAGTCTTGCTTGATACGAACTGAACACTAGGAAACATGTTAGTTTAATCAACTAATCAGTGTTTGAATTAACTTGTTTGCTAAAGGATTAGTAATAGTGAATGCGAATCTAATCATTTTAGGAATCGGTGAACATGAATAAATGAATTTGTGTATGCAATTGTCTATGCTTTTAAGGTGTAATTTATCTAAACCAAAGGACTTGAAGAGATTTGTTTTCCAGTTAGTTTATCGAGATTTGTCAATTAATTGTTCGTTTGAGATTTAATAAACCATTTCTTTATTCCTTTCATGTGCTTTGTAACCTATAATCAAATATTTTAAATTAATTCACTACCGTTCCCCTTGTGTTCGACACCCTTGCTTATCAAAGCTATACTATACTCGATCGGGTTCACTGCCTGTAAGGTGTGGTTTAGATGCGATAAAATAGGAATTATAAATAAAAAACTACTGCATTAAAAATACACATCAGAAGTCGAATTTGACTCTTTCTATTATAGTCCCTACAGGGTGCAAAGCGATGATGATGATGCCCCTGTCACCAAGTGACATCTCAATGAGCTGAATGAAAAGCTAGACAAGCTTATGGCCTCCTCATCTAATCATGATTCTTTTTCTGATTCTGCTATGAAAGGAATGATGGCCACCTGGGTTAAGAAACACGAAGCTTCAATCACCAACGCCACCTCAACTATTGATGCTTCAACCAAGTCTGCACCGAAGCTACCGAAAAAGTCGATAAACTAATTCATAATGCTAATCTTTTTCTTGACTCTTTACAGGGTGCTTCAGAGCAAAATGCCAACCATGTCAATGCCTCGGTTTAGACCCTAACTTAATCTCTTCAACAAGAGAAAGAGCATTTTGAGGCATTTCGAAAGAACCTAACATCTGATCACGTCAAGCATCAAGTATCTGTCTCTGAGCGTTTGGATAAACAACTTCAGGCAGATCTTGCCTTGGAAAACAGAGTGATGGATGACCTTTCTCTAAAAACCACTCAACTCAAAACCCAGACTCTGAAGCTCAATCAAGCAAACAAGGAACTTGAAGCACTGCGTTCTGAGCAGTATGTGGTAAAAAGCTCAGTTGGTGATGTACACTCGATTCTTTTTCATCTTCTCGAAGCCCACGATTCAGTTCTTACGATCTCAGTTCGGCATCATTTGGCTGAGAAGTTGAGGCATCCTCTTTACATTCTAAGTCGAATTGAGGGCGTTTCGGAGTCTGTTGTCCCTCCGCAACAAGGGGATAAAAAAAGAAGCCTTCATCTCAACCACCGAAACCTCAACAACCGAAACCACAACAACCGAAGGTGGTTACTAAACCAAAGGGGAAAGAATCTTCGGTTTCTGGTATACAAGATGAAGGAAAAGGCATTGATGATGAGGACGATGTTTATGATATAGAAGAAACAACTCCTAAATCAAGTTCTCACAAAGTCAAGCCCACCGTTCAAGAGATTAAAGAAAGAGTTAACGAAGCGATTAATCAAGAGAATGAAGAGAGAGAAGCGAATCTACTTAAACAAAGGAAATTGAAGTTTCCTCTGCGGTCGTTAGAAAGGCTTCGGAAGGAGGTAATTGAAGCTCCAATCTCACATTGGCTAGAGCCTGTTCTTTCATTCGATGTTGAGAATTCTACAGATTCTCAATTCGATATGCCAATCACTCGTAAGGCTTTCATCTTTCATTGCTTTGAGTCTACAGTGGCGATTCCTTCTCCTGACTCGAAGGTTGATCAAGAATTGCTTGAGTACTATCATGAGTTCTCTCAACCACAATACATGACTTGGAGTAGCAAGAAGATCACAACAGTTAAAGTGTTGAAACCTATTCCAACAAGGAAGTTCATTAATATGAAGCTCAAAGTGACCCGAGGATCAGACGGTTCAGTTCATACGATCTCTCTTGCTGATTTACCAAATCTGAATCCACATGATTGGATTCTCCTAAACAACATCTTATTTTCCAACCCAAAGGAGTATGAGCCAATTATAGGTCACATCAAGCGTATCATGGTGTGTCACATTCATGAAGTAGCTAAGAGGGATCAGGAGATTGCCATTGCTACACGAAAGAAGCCCTCAATCAAGCCAATCAGGAAGGTATGTGACATTAAGCTGATGGTGAAGGGTAAAATAGACCCACGGTTTCAGACTGTTATGTTTCTTAGATGCGAGGGTCAAAGGTGTTTATTTGCTCTTGCGGATAAACACCGATTCTCTAATTCCTGCTCGGAGCACATTCTTGAGATTATCCATGGGTGTAATCAAAACAGTGAGGCAGACAAGAAGCTATTTTCAGATATGCTTCGGTGGTATATGGTTTTCAGACAGACTCTACTTGCCATCATACCAAGGTTGTTCAAGGTTGTGAAGCGAACTCCTCAACCTCCACCGAAGTGAAGTCTCGCCCCAATTGATGCAAAAGGGGAGATTGTTGGGTCTATTGTGTTGCATTTTAGGCTTGGTTATTAGTCCAGTTTTGTCACCGATTTGGGCCTGTCCAGACGTGTGTTTTGTTTTAGGGTTTTGTATATAAGTTGCATGCATGCAATCTTATCATTAACGCTTTCATTATTATTTTATTGATTGTATTGTAATACCCTATCTCACCTTTACAGTGGAAGTTCTTGATCGAGCTCTGATGAAGTGTGACTATATCGGAATCATTAAGCTCTATTTTGATTCAACTCGTGTTTACATTGTTTGATTAGTCGTTTTCTATTAACCTGTTGAAGATCTTAAATGATCTAAAGACTTTTTCAACTCATCAGTTGTCTTTGTGATGCTTGCATGGAAGACCAGGGGGTGGCCCTTGGCACTTGTCTGTAAGACCCAGGGAGTGGCCCCAGGCTTGACAAGGAAGACCACGTGCGGCCCGTGGCATAACAGCAAGACTATGTTTGGAACATAGCACCTTACTTGATTATGGATATGTTTGTTATGTATGGCTCATGGTTACGTATGGCATGTATGGATCAGTTGATATGTATGGTATGTGGTATCTAGGGAACTCACTAAGCTTCGTGCTTACAGTTTTCAACTATTTGTTTCAGGTACTAATGTTTTTCTAAGGAAGGAGCCCGGGGCGATCGCAGCGCATCACACCAAGTTTTCCACACTAGATGATCATTCTGAAAAGGATATGTAACGGTATTCGCACTAGGACCACCCCGCAGTCTTACCTCACTTTTCATACTATCTGACCATTGGTGAATGCGTGACTTAGGTTCACTTTTGACAAATTCTGAACAGTATTCACACTAGGACCACCCCGCAGTCTTACCGCACTTTTCATACTAATGTTTTCCATACTTGTGAGCGGATATGTAACAGTATTTGCAAGCTAGTTAGGAAAAGGAAGCAGGGACTCCTAGTGCAGCCGATGGCAGAGAGTAGGTCGGAGGGTGCCCTCGGAAAGCCTAGGACGAGATTAGTGGGAAAGGGTATCGGCAAAGGGACTTGGTGAAGTTGAAGCAATCCTTGAGGAAAGTATGGATAGATGTGGAAGGTAGTATAGGCCCGTAGTACTGGAAGCAGAGGATCCATACTCGAGTCAAGGAGGGCCGAGATGGAACCAGGAAAATTGGATGGTGTGTGAGACCTCTCGGGAGTATGTATGATCTTGGCGTTTATGTGTTTATTCTCAGTATGGTGACCACACGACATGGAGCAGGAGGATCAGGATCTGGGTCAGGATCAGGATCAGACTCGGGGGCAGGATCCGAGCGTTCTGAAGTGATATGGCATCCAGTCAGTCGGAATCGCGCACATTGTCCTTCAAGGACTTTAGGAGGAGTGGCGCGCCAGACTTCCACGGGGTGAAGGACCCCATTGTTGCTAGGAGATGGATTACAGACATTGAGTATACACAGTTGACAAGCTTCTGTCCCGAGGGGTCAAAGGTTCAATTTGCTTCAGGATGCTTGAGGGACAGAGCTAGAGACTGGTGGGAGTCATTTGTTGATTCCTTGGGAGGCTCATCCATTGAGGCTATGACCTGGTCCAACTTTGTGACCAGGTTTAAGGCGAAGTTTTTGTGCCGGCTGTGGAGCTTCAGCAGTTGGCCAGGGAGTTCCTAAACTTGAGACAGACAACAGAGTCGGTGGCGGAGACTACAACCTAGTTCCGGGAGAGGGCCTTATTGGTGCCTCAGTATGCAAAGGATGAGGAGATACAGAGGACCCACTATCATGACATGTTGAGAGCTGATATTCGAGAGCATGTCAGTTTCTCGGCATGCCCAACCCCCGACTCTATGATTGCCAGGGCGCGGGAAAGGGAGATTGATTTGGAGCACATTGTGAAGAGGATGTCAGATCAGATGTATACTTTGGAGGGCCCCAGGAAGAGACCCAAGACTTCAGATCAGCGATTAGTAGGTCGGTAGGGTCGAAGTCAGTGCAGCACATACGGGAAACTGCACGAGGGAGTTTTTCGTTCCCGGGGTTCAGGCTGCTACAAGTGTAGTAGTGATGGTCACGTCAGTAAGGACTGCCCATAAGGGGCAAGCACATTATGTTTTCACTATAATCAGGTGGGCCACAAGAAGGTCGACTGCCCGACGAGGAGGGGAGGAGCAGGGAGTGCGTCTGCCCCTGACAACTTTGAGGATTACGGATAGATGAGAGGGTAGGGCCTTGCAGTGACAGATGAGGGAGATCTGGATTACAACAGGGAATGTTGCAGGTATGTATCAATGGTTATTTTCGATTCTACATGTTTTAGGATTGTTCTTACCTCGGTCTCAGGTGATAGTATGTATGAGTTGTCTCTCTGCTTGTATTCGGATTGTATTTTCAGAACTTTCATATGCCAATTATATACCGGGAACTATTAGTAGCTAGTGTAAGGTCATCTCTCACTTCAGTTTCGAAGTGTCCAGTATTATCTCGGTTACAACTGAAAACGGTTCAGGAGCGTTACGTGGAGGTCGGTGGGCAGGGTCCATGGAGTAGTCATCCACCATCATCAGGGTTCAGTGGTTCTAGTCTTGGTGTTTGGGATAGCTTTTGGAAGCATCAAGGGAAGTGGTCTATCACTGAAGATGTTGCTCTGAGCATTAGTTATTCGGACCTTAAGGACGTCAGTTTGAGCTCAGGGGATTATCAGTATCGGGGATGCACGAAGTGTTTATCTAGTATTCAGTAATCGTACGGTATTTGGAGTGGGCTACTGAAGGATCGCTAGCAAGATTAAGGAGATGGTAGTTATCATGCCTATTGTGTAAGGAAGGAAGGAATGGAAATCGTCGGACTTTCGCGTGCCGTAAAGACTTAGCCGAAGCTAAGTGGGGGAGAAACAATCATGTTATGGGAGCAGAAGCGGTTTTGAAACTGGGATAAGTTTCGTTCTCATGTCAGGGAGAAGGATGGCCTAGGCGGCTGTATGAATTGAGGATAGTGTGAATTGGAAGTTCGGAAAACTTGCCAATTGTGAGATCGCATTCTCGGGATGTCTAATAGCAGGTTTCAGAAGAATCAGTTGGGAGTTTCAGTTAGGACATGAGTACAGCTTGGGGTACTAGATTGTGCTTGTATGCTTGATTATGGGTTAGACGTAGCATCCACTACCAGCCAGTCGGTGTGGAAGGTGTTGACAGACTACCGGATAGCCGTAGCATTCACCAGTGGTCAGATAGTATGAGAAGTGTGGTAAGACTGTGTGGTGGTCCGTAACAATGGTTAGAAGATAGTGTAGGAGTGTTGTAAGACTATGGGGTGGACCATAGCGTTAACTAGTTAGCAGATAGAGTAAGGGAGTTGTAACACTGTGGTGTGGTCGTAGCAATCGTATATGAGTACAGTTAGACTGCGGGGTGGCCTGTAGCATTAGTCGGCAAATAGCGTAGAAGTGTGGTGAGGCTACGGGGTGGCCCGTAGCATTAGTTGGCTGGTAGCGCAGAAGTGTTGTAAGACTATGGGGGTGGCCTATAGCATTCACTAGTTCATAGAACGAGTATAGTAAGACTACGGGGTGGCCCGTAGCATTTGTCGGTCCCTATTTGACAGTACGAATGTATCAGATGTCTGATTCGCTGGCAGGGTTTTTCAGATAGTTCAAGATAGGGCGGAGCAGCCGCTCGGATGTGAGTGGGCCACATTATGATTGGATTCGGAAGGAGGTAGGTCATTGGAGACCAGGAGTGATGTAAGACTACGGGTAAGCCGTAGCATTCATTAGCAGCTTAGTTAGCGGAGTGTGGGCGGGGTCCCGTATCTCCGAGTTAGCATGATAAGAATCAGGAAAGTTTAGCTAGATGATATTAGAGGAGGAGTGGGTCTACATAGCCCTGGATAGGTGAGACCTGTGGGAGAGGCCGCTCCGAAGCATAGATGGGTTAGACCCGTGGGCGAGGCCCGTGTTCTTTTAGCAACAGGTGAGACTTGGTAGAGACCTTAGGGTAAGGTAGGGGATCGGGGATCCTAGATCTTCTAGAGCCTGAGTGGCTGGGTTTGTAGAGTAATTCAGGTACTCGTTGTATCTTCTTAAGTCGCTGAGAGCGACTGAGGGAATGTTCATGTGTTCGGTAACCGGTGGGGGACTGGTATTTCGGGTAATGGTAGATCAGTTAGGACCAGGGCGGTCCCGGTTCATCCGGTAGGCGGATGGGAGTCAGTAGGACTTCAGGCAGGAATGATGGTAAGGGATTTGGTGTAGAAGTCGGGAGCTGATCGGGTGGTGTTGAGTTGCTCACCAAAGAATGTAATGATCTCAGAGTAGATGATTTGGCTCAGTGATGTTATTCTCTTCTGAGACTTACACGTAGCAGAGAGGGATCTGCTACCCGAAGGATTGTCTGAATTCTCACGTTGATTGGAGTTTTCAGTATTGGAGCATCGTTGTGGGATTATTCTGACACTGGGAGTGACCGGGATTGTGGTTTCAGCAGAGGATTGGTCCTCGAAGGAGATTGGTAAGGTTGTTGTTAGGAAGATGCCTTGGAAGGGAAGGTGGCAGTAAGGGGAAAAGGGGTGGACCCCGTGTGTATCAGTGTAAGTGCACTGGGAGTACCGGTAGGGCTACCGGTTGGGTAAAAGTGTTGTACTCGAAGGTAGTAGAAATCGGATTATTCTGAAGATGACATTTCCAAGGATTGGATCGGTTGGACGAAGAGTGTACCTAGTAGTAAGTGGTAACTAGATTGTAAGGTAGTGAACCGTGGCGGACTTCGAGGACGAAGTCTAGCTTAAGTGGGGGAGAGTTGTAACACCCTGAATTCAGGAGGCCTAGAAAGGAAAGGAAACCTCAAATAAGGGAGTGACTTGTTGAGTAGATGTGTGACTCGACGAGTAGGAGCACGATTTTGGTCGCGGGTTAAGTGACCTACTCGACGAGTCAGAGGACTGACTCGACGAGTTGGCCAGGTTTTGGGAAAACCCTAAATCGGGAGTTGGTGTCCTATTTAAGCATCTTATTCCCATTTTATCAGTCTCATTTGTAGCCTCCATTGTCCAGAACCTGTCCCACGAAACCCTATTGTTCTCTTTGAGTGTGTAAGCCTTTATTGAAAGATTTAGAGTGTTCTTGAAGTCTAGAAAAAGAAGGAGGAGGTTGGAGGTCCAAGGAGAAGGTTGTAGATCCAGGAAGTTTGCTTCATCTTCTTCATTTTCTGGTAATCAATTTATCACCTTGACTTCTAGTTTGATAGGTCTCTTTATGTCCCTTTTTATGGAGTTTATGATCCAAGAAGGATGTCTTGTGGGATTTATACGTCCCCAAGCTAGATCCTTCCAGATTTAGAGGTGTTTAGAGTAGTAGAGGAATAAAGGTGGAAGCTTTATGCCATTATACCTCTCCATGCAAAGTTTAAGGAGTTGTTTTGGCCTTTTGAGCAAAAAGGGTCATGCATGGGTGCAAAGGTAGTGGCTTTGTCTAATATCACGACCCTAGGAGGCCAGATCTGGGTCTTGGATGCCTTAAGCTTGTCTGAAATTGTTTGAATAGTGTTGGACATAGAGAGACTCGGCGAGTCAGTTGTGGGACTCAGCGAGTCAGGCCAGTTCTTGCCCCAAAACCCTTCTGTTAAGGGTATGAGTGAGCTTGGAAAGGGACTCAGTCGGCCCAAGTCCATAATGGTCATGAAGTTCATCATACTCGACTAGTTCAAGGAAGAACTCGGCGAGTCTAAGGCAATCTCCTCAGTTTATGAAGATAGACTCGACGAGTTGTTTATACAACTCAACGAGTCACAACCTAGACACATTCATATGAGGATGATAAACTCGACGAGTTCAAGGTCGAACTCGGCGAGTCGGATGAAGTTGGTCCCGATTGTATGGTTGAAGGAGAACTCGTCAAGTTATTGCGAGACTCAACGAGTGGATTCGGGGTTGTATGGTGTTGGAGGAGTATGGACTCGACGAGTTGGTAGATCAACTCGGTAAGTCAAGTCAACTGGAGGTTGACTTTGACGTTGACTTTGACCAAGTTTGACCAGGGTTGACTTTTGGATTATTATGGTCTAAATGTTGTTTTAGGTATTGATAGTTTGGGAAGCCGAAGGGTCATCAGTTCAGAAGTGTCGGTTAGCAGTCAGAAGTGTTCAGCGAATCTTCAGCATTGTGAGGTGAGTCTCCTCACTGTTTGTATGGGTCTAAGGCACCAATGTTGGCCCATTTAGTTTATATATGGTAGGAAGACCTGAGGGTTAGCCCTAGCCAGTATGCATGAAAGACCAGGAGATGACTCCTGGCACACTGTATGCTACTATGTATGAAAGACCGGGAGGTAGCTCCTGGCACACTGTATTTATTTATGTATGGTAGGAAGACCCGGGGGTTAGCCCTAGGCAAAATGTATGAAAGACCAGGAGATGGCTCCTGGCATACTGTATATTGTTATGTATGAAAGACCAGGAGGTGGCTCCTGGCACACCGTATGCTGAGTAGCCTAGTAGAGTAGTATGTATTGTTGTCTTCGTGATGCTTGCATGGAAGTCCAGGGGGTGGCCCTTGGCACTTGTATGTAAGACCCAGGGAGTGGCCCCAGGCTTGACAAGGAAGACCACGTGCGACCTGTGGCATAACAGCAAGACTATGTTTGGCAAATAGCACCTTACTTGATTATAGATATGTTTGTTATGTATGGCTCATGGTTACGTATGGCATGTATGGATCAGCTGATATGTATGGTATGTGGTATCTGGGGAACTCACTAAGCTTCGTGCTTACGGTTTTCAACTATTTGTTTCAGGTACTAATGTTTTTCCAAGGAAGGAGCTCGGGGCGATCACAGCGCATCACACCATGTTTTCCGCACTAGATGATCTTTGAGATTTAAAACTCGGATAATTGTTATATTAAGAATGTTATTAAATGACTGAGCAAAATTTATTAAGCGGTTTTTAATTAATCAAAACGAAACTTTTGGTCTTGAATTTTGGAATGTTACATATCTGATTGGAGATTTTGATGGTACCATCGAAATACTTTAACCTGAAAGTATAAGTCACGACTCTCAGTTTTTCCAAGCAATCAAAACCCTGATTTTCTATCATTTATCCTATCTATAAATGATACAAGGTTGATGTTTGTGGTTTGGGAAAGAACTCATATCTTGCCATTTACGATTGATTTTCTCTTTTTTTCGGTTATCTATGGCCATCTTTTGATTGATTTTGTATTTCGCCACATTTGTACTTAGAACTAAGTTCCCAACTTTCATTTCACTCAACCTCCTTTCCATGTCTCCTACGTTAAGTACATTGATGAACATGACAAACAAAAATTGCACCTTGTCTGTTACTTTTTCTAGATATATACACGTCTATAACCTTCCCACACCCTTGAAAGATTCTCCACATATCTGATTTACTCCAATCTTATGGTATGTTGCCAACGAAAAAATATGTGGATATTGTATCCACCTCCTTCGGGTGATTCGTTGTCGATCTTTGCACTGTCCTTTTCGGCAATTTATCCTGGTCTAACTATGGTTTCCCCCTTCTAGGAGATCATTGACATTCCCTTCCTCTCGGCGAAAGTTGATGTTTCCTCCCCCTCCCCAGTCTCTCTCCATGATACTAATTCGGCTAATCTAATGGTTAAGTATAGTAAATAGTTGTGAACTTAACTTTAATACAAAAACAAATATAGATGTGTAATGATTCAATGTTAAAATTAAATATGATATAATAATAAACAAAAAACCTGAAAAAAAAAGTAGATTTGAACAGCTTTTCTTATATATATATATATATATATATATATATATATATATATATTAAAGAAATGAATGTTAGGAATAGTAAACTTGCTATTTTTGGCAGAATTGGTCCCTATGCTATTTTTTGGCTTCAAAATTAGAAATGGTAAATTTGGATGTTTTTTGGCAACTTTACTCCTCATTCTTTAGCCATTTTGTCACTTTTGGTCATTGCAATCAATATTTTTTACACTTTTTAGGAACCTTTTAATATTTAAAGTTTGGCCACAAAACTTTAACGGTATGACAACTTTGATCCTTTTTCTAAAAAGTTGCTAAATCTCACCCCTTTAATTTTTTAGCCATTTTGACATTTCAGGTCTTTGCGGTCAAAACTTTTACATTTTTTCATAAAAACATGAAAAAAACGGTCTGGGGCAAAGTCCGGGCTTTTCATCCTTGCACTATCTACGATTGTCATATTTATCGATTCGGAAACAACATTGAAAGCTTCTGGCTCCCGCATAGCGGGGATAACCTTTCTAGTTATTATAAATGACACTTTTTTTTAAAAGGATATAAGCCCTTTAAATAAAATATCTAAAGACGTCTTGCTATTTTATTTTGTGAAAGTCGAACATATTAAGTTGATGTTATTCCAATATTTTAAAATTCGGGTTTTTAGTTGACCCGGTGTGATGACCAGTTCACGGGTCAACGGTTCAACCGGTTGAACCGTCGGGTCAACCCGATTTATGGTATTTTTCTATTTTCATACATTTTTACTTTCTAGCATAATACATAGACATATAAAACCAGTAATTTGATGTCCACAAAGTTTAATAATTGAAAAACATATGAAAACATGGTATAAATCAATCTAAACACAATAAAAAACCACATAGAATACAAATAACAAAACAAAACATAGTTTTGTTGTTCGCTACTTGTATCCAAGCACTATTAAAACAGGTCAATCCGGTTTTAACCAGTTCAATATAAACGGTTCGACCGCGATTTAGGGGAAACCCGGCCGGTTCGAACCGGTGCGTATTTTTATAAAAAACCGTTTTTCTACCTGAGTCACGGTCCAACCGGTTGAACCGACCGGGTCAACCCGGGTTTTAAAACATTGTGTTATTCCATGTACACCTATTTGGGAGCACGCCAATTATAATTCATTATTATAATGTTTTAAAAAATTGAAAATTTTTATTTATAGATTTAACTCCCAAGTGAGGTTTGACTTTTTGACATAAAAGAACTTATCGACTCCAATAATTGAACTTCACACATGCTATAAACCATAAACAAGTGGTATAATAGTTCCCAAATTTGATTTTTAAACCCCACGTATGTAAAATGTAAGTCTTTTAATTCCAACAATTCAAAGTTTTGCTGACCCAAGATCATGGAATATTCCTATTACCCTCAAATAATTAACATTATAAAACTTATAATCACAAGAAAATGTCAAAGTTTTCCACTATGCCATCCAACCATACGTATACTATATTCCTGAAGAAAAAAAAAAGGTAAAAACAAAGGAATTAAAATTAAGGGGAGGGGGTATTTATTATTTATACTTCTAATTTATCTTTATTATTTTAAAATAATAATATGGAATAAAGCTTAAAACTTTCATATTATTTGAGTTACAAGAAAAAGAAAATTCACAAATTTAAATTAATATTTTCTTCCTAAAATATTCAGATAACGCAATCCTTTTTTACATCATTTTTTCTTTATTTCTCTAAAATAAACCAGAAATAAATAAATAAATAAAAATGGATTTTACGGAAAACCAAAAAAAAAAAAACAAACAGAATAACTTTTCCAGTGAATAAACAAGAAAGATGTAAATGTAAAGTTGTCTTTTCTCGAGCTTCTTCCATGAGATAAAACACATACATAATAATGTACAACTTTTTGAGCATAATTACAGAGTACTCGAAATATTCAGAAAAAACAAAAACAAAAAAAGATTTACATAAACCCAAACATTCCACGAAATCGATAAATGTGCATTGTTACACATGTACGTCCTGTTTTTTTTATTTTCCTCTCATATACACTAACGCTAGATCACCACCACCGGTCCGGTCTAGAAATGTGAAGCAACCAGAACTCCGGTCTAGTTATCTTAAACGAGATCCAGCCCGGTCCAGACCGAATCATCCACAGCAACTTATAGTTAATTAGAGTCATATTCTCCTTGATCAGTGGTCACTTCATCTTCCTTCAAAGAAGCCAGAGAGTGCATCGACAGCTGAGTATGATACTGCTGCACCACCAACACAGACGCCGGAGACAACATCTCCGGCGAGATCAACAAATTCCCGATTGGTCCCATCTCCGGGCACTCACTCTTCTGCCTCATGGACGCCACCAGCTCACCCTCCGGCATCCTCCCACACAGAATCAGGTGGCACCGGCTATGTTCACGAATCGCCTCGATTGCCCCTGAAGCAGTTCCGACCACCCTCTCCTCATACTTAATGGTGGTGTTCTTCATAACCTTCTCCTTGAAATCCGCAATCACATCGTCATCCATTGATCGTGCCTCGATAGTGGTGGGTTCATCGATATCAACACCCACTGAGCCTGAATTGGCCATGTCACGATCCAGAATGAACCGGACCACAACCAGGTTGATCCCTGGGTGCTCCGCCATACGAGCTCCATAAGCTAAAGCTTCATGGTCATCATGACCTCCGAAGAACAAAACAGTCACTTGCGAGTCAACGTTACTTGCAGAAACATGTGAGTTCCCTCCAAACCCACGGTCAACCAAGATACTCACCGAACATGGAGCATGCTCCAAAACCATCCGATTAACATGCCTGAAATTATTTTAAAAAAAAAATTAAAAAATTAAAGACTGTCAAAAAACCATCGCTAATTGGATCTGTAGTAAGACGAATTTAACTACCTGTATTCTGCACGAGTTGTACCGAGTTGACCATCGATCCTCATGTGTTTATGAAAAGGTAGAACAATCATGGCTGCCTTTTTAGCCATTGCACCACTACAGATATCTTCATGCATGCTTGAAACAGCAGAAATGGCGGTTGTTGGTCGGATTGACACTTTACTGAGTTGCTGAAACGCTTCAAAAGCCACCACAATCTGGTCGGAATCGACATTGGGATCTTTCTTCCAGAAGGGGAGTCCGTTTCTCCTGGCTTTGTGAACCATGAGGATAGCAGAAGATCGCTCTGTGAGCTCCATGAGGTGCATCGCGTGGACTGTAAGCGTCTCCTTCTTTCCAGTCCCACGTGAGGCTTCAATGAGATTGACAATTGTTGGTAGGTTTCTGATTCCATGGAATGTGAAGAACATACGGAATTGACTCGAGGCAAATCCTTTCCTGTAAATTGTCCTCTGTTTGTATTCCGATTTTGTAGGTGCTTTTGCAGGCTTATATACCGCGATAACCGAAGGCGTCGTGATAAATGTCGTCACAAGCGCCATCAGAACCAATATCGCAAAAGTTTGATCATTAAGCACCTGAAAAAAAAAATATAAATCAAGAAACAAAAACACAAGAAAAACATTACATTTTACAAAAGAACGAGAAAAAAAATACATACCCCACGATCTTTCCCGATGTTGAGAACAATGAGTTCAACCAACCCTTTAGTGTTCATCAAAAGCCCAAGTGCAAGAGCCTCTGAAAAAGGGACCTTACACCACATAGAAACACCAACAGTTCCTGCAATCTTCCCAAAACAAGCAGTACATATAACCAAAACAAGTAGCCCCCAAGATTGAAGCCCTTTGATGGAGGCTACATTCGTCTTTAACCCACTCGACACAAAGTAAAGCGGTAAAAACAGACCCGAAACAAGATCTTCAACTTTTTCCACTAACGCCCCTGCAAACGCGCCTTCTTTAGGAATCAAAACGCCCACCACAAAAGCCCCAAAAAGCGCGTGAATCCCGATAGTATCCGTCACAAACCCTGCAGCCAAAACCACACCGAGAGTTGCACAAACGTAAAGCTCATCCACCGGTTCACCTTCCGGGCATCTTCTCGACATCCATTTGAAAATTGGTGGGATCATAAACGACATCAGAAGGATGAATGCGGACCCACACAAGAACACCCAGAGGGCAACGAGGGGAGACCGACCGCTGCCCGAGAGTGCGACTGCAAGCGCGAGTAGGATCCAAGCCGCCACGTCATTCACCGCAGCTGCTGACATGGCCATTTTACCGACGTCGGTGGTCAAAAGTTTGAGTTCTGCTAGGATACGCGCTAGTACAGGGAAAGCGGTGATGGACATCGCGACACCCATGAAAACGATAAACGGGGCTTCTCTTGTGCCTTTGGCGACTGTGTCTTGGAGGATAAAGGAAACACCGATTCCCAAGACGAACGGAAATGTGATTCCGGCCAAAGCTATGCATAGAGCTTTCTTTCCGGTCCGACGAAGGGACTGTAAGTCGAGCTCAAGTCCAACGAGGAAGAGAAAGAACAGAAGCCCTAAGTTAGCCAATGTGTCCAACACTGGTAAACTCCTTTTAGGAAAAACCGCATGAAGGTAGTCTGTATTACGCCCTAGAGCCGATGGACCCAATAAAACCCCACCCTGCAAAACAATATTAACATAAATCGGTAAAAAGGTTAAACTGGTTTACTAGTTATTACTACTGTTTATTTTGGTCACTAAACATGATTGCATATTTCGAAAAATCAGTTTGTTGTATCAAGTTTCAACTATGAAAGAAAGTGATAGGTTCTTTGAATGTGTGTATTGGACACTTAAAAAAATACTAGTACACCTACCGAAACTTTTAAAAGTCAAAATGTAACGTTTTTTATATGAATAAAAGAAGTGAAATAACATCAATAGACCATGTGGAAGTGCTTTTGACTATGCTATAAAGTATACAATAGATTTCATTTTTTTTTCTTTTATTGTTCCCTATGTTGCATTATTGGTGTTTGTTTTTTAATCAAGGGATCGTGTAAAAAGTAAGCAAACCCAAAGGAGAACCCCTACTTTTTTTAAACGATTTTCCACGAAGATCGTGATAAAACAATATAATAATCAATCATCAATGGCACGTTCCACAAAAATAGGACTAAGCTAAATAGTTGTGCACGAGGCTGTTTGCTTAAACAACAAAGGATTCCAAATAAAAACAGCTGGATGATTATGAATTTATGATAATAGAAACTTACAATGATTTCAGCAATGACACGAGGCTGTCTTAATGGCTTAAGAAGATAGGCAAGAACACGAGTGAGCACAAGAACAAGGCATATTTGTACAATTACAAGAGGAAGAGCATAATCCAAGGGGTTGTTTCCTTGAAAGACCCCTTCTGATGTAGCCTTCATAGGGGGTGGGCATTGAGCTGGATTTTCAGTCGCCATTTTTTCACGCTGCTAATGAACACAAGAACAGATCAGCCTGCATGCATCAAGAAACATATGAGTTTGATCAGATTTCAAGAAAATTTGTGGACATCAAGTTTGCTTCTAAGATGGTGAATTTGGGCATGCTTTGAGAAATCGAAACAGTATTAATTCCGATGTAAAGAAAAAGTTTAAAGCACTTTCTTGGGATTTTCTTGAAGACTCTAAAAGACAGAACTTTTTGACTCCCATATAATTTATTATTATTTATATAATTCATCCATATGATCCTATATTCACTGCACATGTAAAGCAAGATTATAAACATAACCTGCTTCTAAAAAATGTAAAGATTAAACTTATGGGTTGATCAACATGGATTCATATCTCAATTTGTAAAGTATGTTCTTGAGTAACTTCGATGAAAATTCTCACAATAAAGAGTTTCTTACGTACTAGATGAACAAAAAAGAAAAGAAATTGGAAAAATCAAGGAAAGAGACGTTCAAGAAAATTTCTGCATTCTTGTTTTTCAATCCCTAAAATAGAATTCTACAACTGCAAACCACTCACACGATTATTCGGCAAAACCCTGCTTTGAAATCAATGCGAAATTTGCATGTCAGTCAATAAAAGGGTTCCCTCTGTGAAATTACCTTACTACCCCCATCCCAATTTGTCTCCTACACGGAACAATGGAAAATTTTTCCCTAAAAATCACGTAAAAACTCCCCCCTCCCCACGCGGTAAGTATGAATCAAGAACAAACACTCCATACATTTTGAAAGTAACCGTACAATCTTCAAATCGATGAACACATGCAGATGCATACACACAGACATACACATTGATCAAAGAATTTTGCGAACACGCCCAAAGAGGGAGAGAGAAATACCTGAAAATCGACGGAAATCGAGGAAACGGTTGAAGGGATTTGTTTATTTCATAAGGTGATTAGTCGTTCTTGTGATATATTCTTCTTAATTGACAAAGCATTAAGCGAAAAAAAGGAATTGGGAGAAGAGTGATATGACACAGAGAAGCAAGAAGTGCCCTCTCGCTGTATGTGATGATGTTTGTATTGAGAATGGCATCGGGTTTTCCGTATTTATAGATCCCTCGATTAGATTAGCTTTAATCAAACCCTTAATCTAATCCATCTCGACACTTGTGCCTATTTAACTCTCTTTCTTTTTTTAAAAAATATTATAAATTGATTACAAATGTTGGGTCAGCGAATAGTGTGGATAAAAATATTGGATTATTAATATTGTCCATTAATATAACTAACGGATTATGTTTTTTCATCAACATTTATTACTTCTGTGAAGTAAAACAGTCTGAAAATATGGACATTTGTTGGTTCATATTTATTGTTTTATATAAGTGTTACTTGTGATATTTTCTTGTATTGTTGTTCTAAACAAATAAATCTTATAAAAAAATAATATGTTTGACTAGATAATTCATTTAAAAACCAAATAAATAGTTATTCAGTTAAGTCCAATATAATTTGGTATGGAGACTCTACATATTATATTTAATTCTTAAAAAAAGATAGACTTAGGAATTCAAAACGAATTTGAAAACAAAACATAGCATTTTAAATATTTGGATCAGAATTTGTAGTATATTTTTTAATAAAATATTTAAGTGAGATTTTACCAAAAGATATCTCTAGCAACAATAGTTTTCCTTTAATTTATGATATTGTAACCAGATTTTTTTACCCTTCGAATAAAACCATTTGTAGCGCTCTTTTGACTATTGAATAGTCAGTTATCGTCTACAAAAGTCAAACTAAATCTAAAGGTGCTCGTCACTACATGAGATGATAATTTAAAGTTAAAAATGAATAAAATAAAAAAATAAAAAAATAAAAAAAAAACGCTTCGTAATATAAACAATCAAGCTGTTATGTGTTTTTATTTTTGAACATGTAAAAAAAAAAAAAAAAACTGATTTTTTTACCAAATAAGATATAGATCAAAAGTTTTCTTTTTTATATTTCCAATCTTCAAAAAAAAAAAAAAAACAGTTTTTTTAAAATTTACGGGCTGCTGGTGGGGGTGGAGGTGGTAGTGTCGATTGTGTTGTTGGTGTTGGTGGTGGCGTAGGTGGTGCTGGTGGTGGCAGAGGTGGTGATAGTGGAGGTAGTGGTGGTAGTGGTGATCGATGGCAGAGGTGATGGCGATTGTGGCAGAGGTGGTGGTGATGGTGACGATGGTGGTAGTGGTGGTGTAACATTCAGTTTTCAGGTATTTTCGCTTTTATCCTTGGCTTAGTTAAAGTTTGCATATTTGGTCCTTTATGTCAAAAGCCTTGCACTTCGGCCCGTACGATGGGCGTACGTGAGGTATGCGCAGCATACATAATCGAGACCTGGAACGCGGAGCTTATGCTAGTACGTTGGGCGTACATTTGATACGCGGGCGTACTAGCTCGGGCTCTAAACCCTAAATTTAGGGGTTTGCTCCCTATTTAATCCACCTTATGTCTCCCTTGGACATTTCTTATCAGCCTCCATTCCCTTTAAGCCCTAGATATCGAACCCTATCCTTGAGAGTGAGAATCTTGGAGTCTTTTTTGGTGATTTTGTGCATTCTTGTTAAGGAAGAAGGTCCTTGAAGAAGGTGGTGTTGCTTGCAAGCTTATGGATCCTGAAACTCCTTCATCTTGTGCATCTTTTGAAGGTATAAAGTCCATGCATTGTTGATGTTCTTTCTAGATATCATTAGATGGGTTTTTATGAGCTTTTTGTCCCAAAGCTTGGACATTTGTGAGTATAGAGTACTCCAGAGCATATTGGTTTTCCTTTTAGATGTATTAGAGTGCTTAAATTTATAAAAATGGTTGCTTGATCGTTTCCGTTGGCCCATGCATGAGTTAAGTAACTTAGAGTGTTGTATAAGTTAGATTTTTATGTATTGAGCCCTATCTAGCCATGCAAAGGCTTAAAGTCCGTGAATTTATGGGTTAAGACATTCTATAATGGTCATATATGAAGTTGGGACAAGTGTCTTAAAGGATTAAGACATTAAAGTTGTTAAGTATGGACCAAGTAGAGTACGTCGGGCGTACTCCTGGCTAAGCCCTGTGTAACCAGGTCCGTCCCCATTGATTGTTGACTCGAGCTATATGCCCCACATAGGTGTTGGGTTTTGAGCAATCTAACACTTCCGAAGTGTGCATGCAACCCTAATAAACCTTGGATCTATGTTTGTCTAAATACATGCAAAATAATAATTTTCCAAGGTTCATAACCTATCTAACATGGCATGGGGTACTTTTAAACATAAAAGAATTAGATGAGATTACATACCTTTTGATGAGTTTGATTCCTTGGAGTTTGAGAGCCAAGCACCAATAGTGTGAATGCCTCAAATGGAAATCACAAATCACCACAAACACTTGGAAAACTCTAGAGAGTGTACACACACACTTGTAATTTTCGGCCACACACAAGCACACACCCTAGTGGCTATTTCATGCAACATAAGCATGCTTATATAGTGTACATGATTAGGGTGAAACCCTAATAACCCATGACCTTTCCTTTTCCAAGGATCCATGGGTTAAAAGCTCCATGGATCATCCATGGACTTCCATATAAGCCTAGCCCATTAACAAATGAGTGTTAGCCCACACTATATAAAACCAATAGCCCACAATCTAATTAGTCTTCCTTTTAATCTCTAAATTAATTCATAATTAATTTAAGACTAAGACTAATAACATAACTTCATATTAATACATTATAACTTATAATATATTAATAAACATATGTGTATAACTCTCATAAAATTATCCATAAATAGTTCGGATGAAGTGCAACCCAAATGGACCATGCCGGGTCGGGTCAAGTATATACCAAATAAGTTATGGACTTAGACACCTTATCCAATAGACTCCCACTTGGATAAGTCTAATAACTGTATTTGCCTATATAACTTCAGGAACCAACCAACAATCGTAGCTCTCGAAAACTCTGTTGAACTATGAAGCGCCATTTTAAGACAAGTGATCATATAATCCTCTATTCTCATGATATCAGCCGGACATACACATGGAACTATGTCTTGCTTATTGTCTGTCAGTTGTTTCTCAATTTCCGATTTGTTTGACAAAGAACTTTACTGAACACATCAGTTTAGTTCTGACCGGGCCCGGTGCATGGGTCAACACAAAATCATCGAGGGGCCCAGATATCGCTTCTATTTCTAGAAGGAACAGATAAACTTCGACTCATATGCTTGTTCTACTACTTGTTGAATTGTACACAAAGGCACGTTTTATAAAATCAAGTTACTGATGCGTTTACGTGCAATCAATGCACAACCAACTCATAGGTAACAACTCATATCTCTAGGTTTGGAGATTTATATGATATTATCGTCTCACGATCACTCGAGATAAATTCCATGAAGTGATACAAGTGAGTGTGGGTTTATACCAATACTCATAACTTATGAGTACTCATGAACGTTGCAACAACCATTGCCATGTCTAAACACCTTTAGCCATCTACAAACCCAATTCATGCCAATCTTGATTCATACCTACTTCCGACGTATGACCGATTGTGGAGGTTTGAATAAATTAATTATTCTGGAAGTCAAAACATGCAAAACTGAAACAATAGTAAATAATTGACAATGACAGTAACACTTTACTCATAAATAAATCACAAATTTTATTCATCATCAAATGTCGATTACATTTTACAAGTTTCAGGAAAATTATCTAATCTGTAAAACTAATATCGTCCCTCAGCCCGATGCGCCTCGCATGATGAAAATGCTTAACCCTCGTCAGTCCCTTCGTAAGGGGATCTGCAGGATTCTCATATGACGATACCCTCTTTGCCACGAGGAGTCCTTCTTCAATCTTGTCTCTTATGAAGTGATATTTTCTGTCAGTGTGTCGGGATCTGCCATGATCTCTTGGTTCCTTGGCTAAGGCAACCGCACTATTGCTGTCACAGAAAATCTCCATAGGTTCTTTAATAGCTGGTACAACTCCAAGGTCTCCGATGAAGTTCTTCAGCCATATCGCCTCCTTCGCTGCTTCACTCGCTGCTATATATTCTGATTCACAAGTCGAATCAGCCACCGTCTCCTGCTTGGAACTCTTCCAAGAAATTGCCCCTCCATTTAAGGTAAAGACCCAGCCCGACTGAGAGCGGAAGTTATCCCTATCAGTCTGAAAACTAGCATCACTATACCCTAATACTCTCAAGTCATCACTCCCACCAAGGGTAAGGATCCAATCCTTAGTCCTCCGTAGGTACTTGAGAATGTTCTTTACCGCGGTCCAATGAGCCTTGCCAGGGTTCCCTTGATACCTACTGACCATGCTAAAAGCAAAGGCCACATCAGGGCGGGTACAAGTCATAGCATACATGATCGAGCCAACATCGGAAGCATACGGTAATTGGCTCATCTCAGCTATCTCTGCCTCTGTACTCGGACTCTGAGTCTTACTCAGTTTGGCATTGCTTTGGATCGGTAAATCTCCTTTCTTGGAATTCTGCATGTTGAACCTTTTCAACACCTTATCCAAGTAGGTACTCTGACTAAGTCCAATCAGTCTTTTACTCCTTTCTCTTAATATCCTTATCCCTAGGATATAGGCAGCCTCCCCTAGGTCCTTCATAGAAAAGCACTTCCCAAGCCAGGACTTAACCTCCTGCAAGGTTGGGATGTCATTTCCTATAAGTAGTATGTCATCCACATACAGTACCAAGAAGCTAACTATACTCCCACTAGCTCTAACATACACGCAAGACTCATCTTCACTTCTCGAGAAGCCAAACTCTTTTACCTTCTCATCGAAACAAAGATTCCAGCTACGAGATGCTTGTTTTAATCCATAAATGGATTTCTCAAGCTTGCATACTCTATTAGGGTACTCTGCACTAACAAAACCCTCTGGTTGATTCATGTACACATCCTCAGCCAACATTCCATTAAGGAAAGCGGTTTTGACATCCATTTGCCATATTTCATAATCATGAAATGCAGCAATGGCTAGCATAACCCTAATAGACTTAATCTTTGCTACCGGCGAGAAGGTTTCATCATAATCAATACCTTGAGTCTGAGTAAAACCCTTCGCAACCAGTCGAGCCTTATAAGTATGCACTTTTCCTTCCATGTCAGTCTTCTTCTTGAAGATCCATTTGCACCCGACTGTTTTACGGCCTGGTACATTGTCAACCAAGTTCCAAACTTGATTGTCATACATGGACTATATCTCGCTGTCCATAGCCTCCTTCCATTTAGCAGAGTCCGGGCCTGCCATGGCTTCCTTAACACTGCTAGGTTCATCCAAATTTACCAGTGTACTATCGCTGATAAACGTATCACCTTCCGTAGTAATACGAAAGCCATAATAAAACGAAGGTGTGTTCCTAACCCGTGTGGAACGCCTCGGAGGTACAGACTTGTCAGCTTGCTCAACATGAGTTTCCTCCTCAGGTTGATTGCTAGTGTCTGAGGTTCCTTCACCAATTGCTTCTTGAATTTCTTCAAGATCAATTTGCCTCCCACTGTCTCCTTGGCTTATAAATTCTCTCTCACGAAAGACCCATCTTCTTGCTACAAAGACCACATTCTCACTGGGTCTGTAGAAGAGGTAATCGAAGGATTTCTATGGGTAGCCGATGAAAATACACCTTTCACTTCGAGGTTCGAGCTTATCATGAGTCTCACGCCTCACGAAAGCTTCACAACCCCAAATCTTGATGTGGTCTAAATTGGGAACCTTCCCAGTCCACATCTCATGAGGTGTTTTGGTAACCTTCTTTGTAGGGACTAGATTAAGGATATGGGCAGCAGTCTCTAAGGCATACCCCCAAAAAGAGATTGGTAGCGAAGCTCGACTAGTCATAGAGCGAACCATGTCTAACAAGGTTCGATTACGCCTCTCAGCTACACCATTTAGCTGTGGTGTCTTGGGAGGAGTCAATTGTGAGACAATCCCACACTCCTTAAGATATTCAAGGAACTCGGTACTAAGATACTCACCACCTCGATCGGATCGAAGCATCTTAATGTTCCTGCCCAATTGATTTTCTACTTCCTGTTTGAATCCCTTAAACCTTTCAAAGGTTTCTGACTTATGTTTGATTAAGTAGACATACCCATATCTACTAAAATCATCAATAAAAGTCACATAATACCGATTAGCATCCCTTGTGGTGGTTTTGAATGGCCCACATACATCAGTATGTATTAGGTCCAACAAACCCTCACCCCTTTCACAAGTTCCAGTGAAGGGTGATTTCGTCATCTTTCCAAGTAGACAAGATTCACAACTATCATCCGATTTAAGGTCGAATGACTCCAAGACTCCACTCTTTTGGAGTTGGCCTATGCGTTTCTTGTTTACATGTACAAGACGGCAATGCCACAATGATGCTTTATCTAGGCTAGTAGAAGAATCAATATACAACAAATTATTTCCTAAGCTGTCTACAATCGACACAATTTCATACACACCATCACAAGATAATGCTTTAAAATAAAACACATTTTTAAAGAAAGCATTAATACCACCACATTCATTATCAAACGAAAAGGTAAAACCTTGTTTGTACAAAGCATGAAAAGAAATAATATTCCTCGCCATTTCAGACGAGTACACACATTTATTCAAATCTAATTTTAACCCATTATTAAGCAACAAAGTATAAACTCCAATCTTGGAAACAGGTGAAGCCTTCCTATTCCCCATGATCAAGTTTATCTTCCCGTGCTCCACATCCTCACTTCTTCTTAGGCCCTGCATATCAGAACATATGTGAATACCACATCCTGTATCAAGCACCCAAGAGTTAGAATATGATGAGTAATTAGACAATATTGTGTAAATACCTGCATGGGTGGGTTTCACTTTCCCATCCTTTAGATCCTGCAAGTACTTAGGGCAGTTTTGCTTCCAGTGCCCCTTGTCCAGGCAATAGTAGCAATCCGCATCCTTGGGAATGGCAGAAGAAGTGACAGAACCGCTCTTGGTCTTCGATGAGGAGCCTTCAAGAGACTTTCCCTTGGTACCCTTCGAAGGGTGCTTCCTCTTTTTCCCTTTGCCTTTCCCGATAGCCAAAACAGGGGTAGATGTTGGAGTAGGAGTAGTAGAGGTAACAACCGCCTTGCCCTTAAGACCGGTTTCAGCGGTCTTCAAGAGTCCTTGAAGCTTGCTGAGGGTAACTTCCTCCTTTTTCATATGATATGTCATACGAAAATGGTCATAACAAGAAGGTAAGGAGTGAAAAATGATGTCAATTGCCAACTCCTCAGGGAAGTTTACATTCAGCTTCAGCAAACGGTCCACATACCTTTGCATCTTTTACATGTGGGCCGTGACGGATTCACTGTCCTTCATGCGGGTTGTTATTATGGAGGAGATTATTTCATACCGCTCCTGATGAACACTCTGATGGTACCTTTCCATCAGGTCTTGGTGCATCTCAAAAGGGTAGAAGTCCTCATAGGACTTTTGGAGCTCGGCTGTCATCGTGGCCATCATGATGCATGCCACCTTAGTAGCATCTCTTTCATGTGTCCTGAATTCAACGATCTCCTCAGGAGTAGCAGTAGACTCATCAAGCTCTTTTAACTCCTTATCGAGGACATATTCCTTGTCCTCATAACGAGTAACCATCCTAATGTTCCTAATCCAATCCATGAAGTTGGAACCATCAAAGATGACCCTCCCACAAAGATTCATGAGAGAGAAAGAACCAGTTGGGTTAGAGCCCAAAGCATTAGTGTTGGAAGACATCTGAAAGAAGAAAGCAAGTTTAGATTAGATATATAGAATCCTTAATAAGACACCCAAATGTAATATTAAGGCTAGGACACAATCACAATATATTATACTTAGAAGAGGGATGTCGTAATCTAAGTAATAATATATTTGAAAGGTAGGTGAATGATGATTCACCAATTTCCACCATGAAAAACAAAATAAATTATTAGGTTTTAATTAGATTTGAAATTCCTAGATTCTTTTGAGATTCATTGAACTTTTCAATGGCATGTTTCAATCTCGATTGTGCCCTTCAAGTTTTGTGACTGGGATGTCGAGGATCACAAAACAAGGTGTGAATAACCATGCTAATTCACTTGGTACCCTTAATATTATCACCTAATCAATGTGCCGGTTAACCACACACGCTCCATTGATCTATGGTAAACATTAAGTCACCCTTCGTGATCCTTACTAGTCCAAGTTAGTGTGTCGGTTAACCACACACGCTCCACCAACGACTTGGTAAGGTACAAAGTGTGAATTCCATGGACTAGCACCATGTTCACATTTTTCTAAAATAACTAAGATTGGGAATTAAAATGTTTAGTTACTTTATAATAATAATCATTATACTTTTAATGAGGATTTAAAGTCATTGTCCTACCCGTTCGGTTAACGACCCTCCACTGGTCAAGGAAGCGGTGGGTGAGAGTGGACACCCATTAAGCTGCCATTTTATAGGCAACAACCTTATACCCCCCTTATAGACCGGCTTCGTGAATGAGGCCTACTAACGGTAGAACGACTTATTCTTATACATATATATAATAATTAACCATTAATGTTATAAATAGTATAAGGGTTGAATTTTAACTATTAAAACTCTAAGGGTTGGAATTAAAGTTTATTAAAGTGTGTGAAACTTTACATATTCCAAAACTTGAGGGCAAGTTTTGTAACTATCCAAGACTTTTCATTTCATAACTTATGAATTAAAGGTTCATAAAAATGAAGACTCTTCATTTTCATGTAACTTATGTGTTTAAATGTGTGTGTTAAAGAAAAGTGACCTTTAGATATCCATAACTTGAGGACAAATTATGGACTCCATTAAAACACATAAATCATCAAGTATTAATTCTAAACAATTCAGCAAATAATTCCTATCATCTTCTAAATTCATAAGAACATGAACATGATCATCAAAATTTCAATAATTATATGAACACATAAAATCATGGAATTTTGATATATGCTATTGTAAATGGATTAGAACAACCATTACACCAACTAAAACAAGTTTTAAAACACCAAAACAGTTTAGGGTAATGTTTCTAGTCCATTTCCAGCAGCAAAAGTCGAAATTATGCATTCTGATCATTCTACTCGCCGAGTGCACGAACCTACTCGGCGAGTAGGATGAATTTTGCCTTGTACTCGGCGAGTCCCCCCATGGACTCGGCGAGTCCATCTGCCAGACAGCAACAATTTCAACCTTTTTCACTATTTTGCATCAAGTATCAAACAAGCAAGCCTAGGCTCTGATACCACTATTGGGTTTTGAGCAATCTAACACTTCCTAAGTGTGCATGCAACCCTAATAAACCTTGGATCTATGTTTGTCTAAATACATGCAAAATAATAATTTTCCAAGGTTCATAACCTATCTAACATGGCATGGGGTACTTTTAAACATAAAAGAATTAGATGAGATTACATACCTTTTGATGAGTTTGATTCCTTGGAGTTTGAGAGCCAAGAACCAATAGTGTGAATGCCTCAAATGGAAATCACAAATCACCACAAACACTTGGAAAACTCTAGAGAGTGTACACACACACTTGTAATTTTCGGCCACACACAAGCACACACCCTAGTGGCTATTTCATGCAACATAAGCATGCTTATATAGTGTACATGATTAGGGTGAAACCCTAATAACCCATGACCTTTCCTTTTCCAAGGATCCATGGGTTAAAAGCTCCATGGATCATCCATGGACTTCCATATACGCCTAGCCCATTAACAAATGAGTGTTAGCCCACACTATATAAAACCAATAGCCCACAATCTAATTAGTCTTCCTTTTAATCTCTAAATTAATTCATAATTAATTTAAGACTAAGACTAATAACATAACTTCATATTAATATATTATAACTTATAATATATTAATAAACATATGTGTATAACTCTCATAAAATTATCCATGAATAGTTCGGGTGAAGTGCAACCCAAATGGACCATGCCGGGTCGGGTCAAGTATATACCAAATAAGTTATGGACTTAGACACCTTATCCAATAATAGGAAGGTGTACGCCCTGCGTACGGACGAGAGTGTGGACTTATCGAATTTTGTTGACTTTTGACTTTGGTTAAAAGATTTAGTGTTTTGGACCATGGAATGGCAAAATGGTCTTTTTGCCCTTCATGGGCGTAGTTGTGGGATTAGAGATATGATTTGGGTTATAACCTTAATTAACTAGGGTTACTTGTTGTGTTATTAGGAGGAGTCAAGTTTCGACATTTCGGGTGAGATTTATCTGTCGTCAGTATCAGGTGGGTCTCCTCACTTATTCTTACTTGTGTGGTAGAATAGTTGTATCTATGATGACCAGCTGGGTCTACATGTTATTATTGTGTTATATTGTTTATGTGTGACTGAGACTTTGGGTAGTATCCAGGGTTGTTGATAACCCACAGGGCGTACTGTTTGCCCATTGAGACTTCGTGTAGTCTGGACCGAATTGGAGAAGAACACAATTCGAATTAAGAGTTTGCATTTTCCTTTATAATGGATTGAGTCAAAACTGTTTGTTATTTGAAGTCAAAAAGCTTATGTTGAACACGAAATCAATTTTGACTGGTATAATGTGGCGTCGATTTCGGTGATGTAAGTATGTTCATTCAAGTTTACAAGGAAGATACAACTGGAGTCGAATTTGCAAATTTTAGGAGTCGAACAGAAAAAGTCTTGGAATTGATTGTTATGTCCGAGTCGAACTGATGGTGATGTACTTGGTTCGAGTCAATGAAGCGTCGAAAGTCATTACTTGGAGTTCAATTTGATTTCGACAGTGATAGTTGTTGAGTACGAGTCGAACTCATTTTGGGTTTGATAGTCGAAAACCATGTTGCTTGTGAGTCAAAAGCAGATGGAGTCTTGGGGTCGAACACCTTGGGGTTGAAAGTTCCTTGCTTAGAGTAGAAATCAAATTTGAGATTGATGCTTCTTCCTTGTTCACAACTAGAAACAGAATTGGGGAAGAACGCTTGAATATTTCGATTCGAGTCTTTCTAGTTTCAGCGTTTTGGCAAAATTTACCTAGTTTTGACTTGGGGGTAAAATTCTTTGAAGTGGGAAGAATTTTCAAATTAAGTCCCTAAAGCTTATGCGAATTGTCACTTTATGCTTATTCGCGCATTTGGGGTAAAGATTCGCATTTGAAGCTGTTTTGGCGCAACAGGTCCCTGCAGAATTGTGAAAATGACTATTTTTACCCAGTTTTCGAATTTCTTCCAACTCTCACCCAAAAGTCAAAATTTTCACAAAATTTGGAATTTTTTCACGGCTTTTTGTGATTGTTTTTCGTGCAAGATATTTGTGGTTGCATTTTTGTCACACGTCGAGGGGGAGTTTCGTCACGTTTATTCTTCGAGCACTTCTTATCCTTTGTAGGTTTTATAATCATTTGTTAATAAGGAGGAGAATGTAGAAATGGGTATTTAAAGCTTCTCGGGTATTTCTTTTCAAAGTGGATTTGAAGACTAATGTTACTTTGAGGGGGAGTTGGTCTTGATCACTTGGAGTTCATTTGGAAATTGAAGTCGAGACATCTAATCCTAACTTTGAGGGAGAGAATGTTAAGGTGCAAAGGTCTATTCGAATGTGGCTTACCCTCTTGTGATGTGTAATAGGTTTAGCCTTTCCTATAAATAGGAAGTGAGTGACTCTCATTTTAAGTAAGACCCATTTTGGAGACTTTAGACTAGTGAGAGAATTATTGCAAGACCCACTTTGTAATATTTTACTAGAACTAATGAGAGCTTAAACAAAATTTATTTACTCTTTGTGTCTTCATGATTGATTGATTCACTTGATATTTACTATTCCGCACATGTCATCATAATCGGGTCACTACATATTTGTATTTGATACTTGTGATTTTCCAATGATTTGGTTTATGAACAATATTTTGGGCAATTTAAAAATGAAAATTTTGGTTCGAAATTTGAGGTATTATAATTCGGTATCAGAGCCTTAGTTTGAGGGATTTGGATTAAGTCTAGGGGAATTCCAAACTCAAACTAAGGATCTAAAGATTTTCATAAAAACTTTTCGAAGAAATGAAGATTTTTACGGGAGAAAAACCTAGTGAAGCAATGTGTACAATCAGCTAGAGCTCGAGCGTTAGTTTCCCAAAATATCTCAATTCATATTATGAGTAATGTAGAGCTGATATTTAATGAGATGATAGAACTGCATTCTAGTTAGTGGTAGGCTAAGGATCCTGCAGGAATGGTGTGGTATGATATCCTGATTTGTGATGTCTTTAGCCTAGGAGTCTATTCTTATGAGATTGAATCAGTCATTGCTATTTACTTGGTGTATGTTGTATAATTGTACATAGTTATGATTTTATAGCCTTAGAATGCATGATTTAGCCTTTCTTCCTATTCAGTTTTTGGTTGTGGATTTGATGTAGAATCATTTATTTGAATGTCTATCGAGTCTCGTATTGTGTACGATTGGTTTGTGCAAGGCATATGGCGAGGACAACAGAAATCTTGTGAGGCGGAGCAGTGCTGGGGAGTAGTCTAGAATGAGTGTTTAGATGCTTAGTAGTGGTTCTGAGGAACCAACAGGGCGAGGCTATACCTGATTTTGAGAATTAAAGTCCTTGTAACTTAGGGTCTTGAGAGGACGACTTGTGGAACTAAGGAGCTTGCAGGAGTGTATGGTTGTTTTTGTATGCACTTTAGCCTGATTCTGATGGTTTTCTTGTGTATTTCAGTATGGTGGGTACCCGAGGTTAAGGCTTCAACGACCCCGAGAGGCCGAGTGTCAGTGATGATGAGATCTGTAGGATTTTTTCCACCGAGGTGGCTGCAGCGATCGGTGAGGCTATACCAAAGATGTTTGTGTCTATCAAGACCACGCAGATTGAGACTTTTGACGAGTGTTATGCCGCCGTCATTGAGGTTGTTGCTGCCCCAGCCACCACAACTATTGTTGTTGCGATACCGCAGGGGGTGATATGTTGTGGTACCAGGAGTTCAACAACATGAAGCCACCTGAGTTTGATGGGACCTAGGATCTGATTACTGCAATGAGATGGATTTCTGATGTCGAGGGTTGTTTTTACACTTGCTCTTGTCTGGAGAATCTAAGGGTTCATTTTGCACTGAATCTGCTTCACTTGGGAACGAAGGATTGGTAGAAGTTTGTGATAGCTGATTATTCTCTTGTAGAGCATTCTGTGGAGACCTGGGAGAGATTTACTAAGATGTTTAGAGATGATTTTGTGCCAGTGGTTGAGAGAGAGGGGGGAGAGGTTGGCCAAGGAGTTCTTGTCTCTCAAGAATAAGACATAAACGATAACCGAGATCACCAGAATGTTTCATGAGAGGGCCCTATTATGCCTTGAGCATGTCGACTAAGCAGGCACGTGTGAGCCGGTATCTGAGTATTCTGAGGAGGGATATCCATGAGTTCATGGCGAACACTTTGTATCGGACATTGTTTGAACTACATACCAATGCCAGTAGGAGAGAGATTAAGTTGGAGACACATGCTAGATAGGAGAGGAAGATCCAGGTGAGAGATAGGAGACTAGTGTGCTCGCAGCCATCGACTAAGCGGCCCAAGCCTACTGAATCGAGATTTGGAGGCTAGAAGGGCCACATTTACGGTAAATACGACAAAGGGCATGAGGGACCTGTCAGTCAAGGAATATTTGCTACATGTGTGTCAAGGAGGGACATTTGTCTAAGGATTACCTCAAGGGATTTCGGGTTACCTTCAATTGAAACCAGACGGGTCATTTGAGGGTCGAGTGTCCTCAGCTTACATCTAGGGCAGCTCAAAATCCGGCCCCTGCGACCCTACGTATTACTGATAGCTGGTAGGGGAAGGCCGAGACTCTAAGGGCTCGAGGGATAACATTTTAGTTGACAATAGAGGAGGCTCGAGCATCTCCAGACGTCATGGCTAGCTTATGTTCTTTATTATTTTGTTGATTTATTTATGTTGCTTATGTTATTGTTCATGTAGGTACTTTCGTTGTGAGTTCTATACCTGTGCTTGTGTTGTTTGACTCGGGTGCGATTAGGTCTTTTGTGTCAACATCTTTTTGTTGTGGTTTTAGTATTCTGTGGGAGGCCTTGAGAAGGCCATTGAGAGTCTCTATACATGATGAGTGTTCTCTCTCCGCTACTAACATCTATCGGGGTTGTGTGTTAGAGATTTTTGGTGTTGGATATCCGTTAGATCTTATCCGTATTACGATAGGAGATGTCTGTGTGATCGTGGGTATGGATTGGTAGAGCCAGTTTGGGGCTCTGATTGACTGTGTATGGCAGATGGTGATGGTTCAAGATCCTAGTGGGGGAGTTCTGACCATTTACGGCGAGGGAACTAGACCAGGATCAACTTTCTGTTCATCCGATAGGGCGAGGCAGAGTTTACAGCATAGGTGTATGGGTTATCTGGCATATGTAGTGGATACCCGGGTTGATGAGAAGAGATCAGTTTCTATTCTTGATATTTCTGTTGTGCATGAATTCCTCGATGTTTTCCCTAAGGAATTTTCTGGTGTGCCTCCTAAGAGGCAAGTGGAGTTCCGGATCGATCTGATCCTAGGTGCGATGCCAATTGCCAAGGCACCGTATCGTCTTGCACCTCCTGAGCTGTAGGAGTTATCCACTCAGCTTCAGGAGGTACTAGGAAAGGAGTTTATTCGCCCGAGAAGTTCTCCATGGGGAGCACCAATCATTTTTTCAAGAAAAATGATGGTTCACACCAGATTTGCATTCATTACTGGGAGTTGAACAAGTTGATGGTGAAGAACCGTTATCCATTTCCAAGGATTGATGATCTTTTTGATCAGTTTGCAGGGGGCATCTTGGTTTTCCAAGGTCGATTTGAGGTCTGGTTACCATCAGATGAGGGTGCGAGAGAAGGATATTCAGAAGACAACCTTCCGAACTCGTTATGGACATTATGATTTTGTGGTGATGCCTTTTGGACTCACCAATACATCGGCGGCGTTCATGGATGTCATGAACTGGGTGTGCAGGACCATATTGGATCGATCGGTGATCGTCTTCATCGATGACATTCTGGTCTATTCGAAGACCATAGAAAGCATGATGAGCATTTGCATGAGATTCTTGAAGTTTTGAGGATGGAGAGGCTTTATGCCAAGTTCTCCAAGTATGACTTCTGATTGCGATAGGTTTAGTTTCTGGGACATCTCGTCAACCAAAATGGTATCTTGGTCGACCCAGCCAAGATGGAGGAGGTGATGCGGTGGGAAGTACCAAAGTCTCCATCTGAGATTTAGAGCTTCCTCGGTTTTGCAGGATATTAGCAGAGATTCATTCGAAACATCTCCAAGATTTCCGTTTCTCTCACTAAGTTGATGAGGAAGGATGTTGTGTTCAGTTGGGGGCCTAAGCAGCAAGCATCATTCGAGACTCTTCGCCAAAGACTGTGTGAGGCACCAATACTTGTCCTCGCTGGGGGAGTTGAGGATTTTATGGTCCACTGTGATGCATCCATTGCAAGGTTGGGTGTTTGTGTTGATGCAGAGGGGGCATGTGATTGCATATGCTTCAAGGCAACTGAAGCCTCATGAAGCAAAGTATTCCACTCATGATTTGGAGTTAGGGGTGGTGGTTTTCTCTCTCAAGATTTAGCGCCACTATCTTTATGGTGTTCGTTGTACCATCTACACAAACCATAAGAGTTTGAGATATCTTATGGATCAGCCTAAGCTGAACATGAGGCATAGAAGGTGGTTCGATGTAGTGAAAGATTATGACTGTGAGATTCTGTAACACCTAGGAAAGGCCAATATGGTAACTGATTCCTTGATCCGGAGGGCTCTTAGTACCCCAATTCAGGATGTGTGTATGAGGATGAATTTGATGACCCCAATTTTCGAAACGATCAAAGAAGCATAGTCGGAGGCCATAAAGGAAGAAAATCAAAAAAGTAAGCAAGTGATCGATCAGATTTCAGCATTTGATATCGACATTAGGCGCTTTTAACTCTTTACGGGCGGGTTTGGGTGCCTTATGTAGGTGGAGATCGAGGGGTATTAATGGAGGAGGCCCACAAGTCGAGATTTTCCATTCATCCAGAGGCTACCAAGATGTATCTCAACCCGAAGCATAGTTACTGGTGGTCGTGTATGAAGAGGGATGTGGCATGGTTTGTAGAGCGATGTTTGACATGCTGGAAGGTCAAAGCTGAGCACCAGCGCCCTCACGGAAAGTTGCAGCCCTAGGAGGTTCCACTGTGGAGGTGGGAGTAGATCACGATGGATTTTATTACAAAAATGTCGAAGACCACGAGGGGTTTTGATGTTATCTGGGTGATAGTGGATCATTTGATGAAGAGTGCTCACTTCCTAGCGATAAGTGAAGGCTCCTCTGCAGAGAAATTAGTTGAGATTTATGTCTGAGAGGTAGTGGTTCGACATTGGGTGGCAACTTCGATTGTGTCAAACCGGGATATTCGTTTTACTTCTAGATTCTGGAAGAGGTTTCACAAAGAGTTGGGCACCCAGCTGCATTTCAGTATTGCCTATCATCCACAAACTGATGGGCAGAGCAAGCAGACTATTGAGATGCTAGTGGATATGTTGTGTTCCTGCATTATTGATTTTGATAGGAGTTGGAACTCCTATCTCCCATTAACTGAGTTTTCTTATAAAAACAGCCATCATGCCAGCATTACCATGCCTCCCTTTGAGCTTATGTGTATGAGGAGGTGCCAGAATCCTATTTTCTAGGGCACGGTCGGCCAGAGAGTCATGGGGTGAACTGAGATAGTTCTCAAGACGAATGAGCTTATTCAACAAGTTTGATAGAGATTGCTGACAACCCGAAGCCTCCAGAAGAGTTATGCAGATCGATGATGCTCTGAGCTAGAGTTTCAAGTGGGAGATTTGGTGCTTCTAAAGGTATCACTCTAGAAGGGTGTTATCCTCTTCAGGAAGCAGAGAAAGTTGGGTTATAGATTTATTGGCCCTTTCAGAGTGTTGGCCCGAGTGGGCAAGGTGGCTTGCTGGTTAGAGCTACCACAGGAGTTGAGTCAGATTTATGATACCTTCCATGTATCCCAGTTGAAGAAGTGTATAGCCGATGAGACAGTGGTGGTTCCTTTGGAGGATATTCAGGTCGATGATCGCCTGAATTACATTGAGAGGCTAGTGGAGATTTTGGATAGGAGAGTGAAGACCATGAGGAACAAGGTAGTCAACTTGGTTAAAGTTCAATGGCAACACCAGAAAGGCTCGGAGTGGACTTGGGAGCCCGAGAATGAGATGCACAAGCACTACCCTGATCTGTTTTTCGAGGCCGACTTTAAGGGCGAAGTCTGATTCTGTGAAGAATGGCAATGGAGGGAGTTTCCTCTTTTTTTAGAAATGACCAAGTGAATGTCAAGTCGTTCTACAATAAATAACTTAAATGTCAACACGGTTAAATAGTTGTAAAAAAACATTATGAGAGCTAGATTAGTCATAAAATGCTAAATACAATTTACTAAAACGAATTTTAGTGAGTTCTCTTTTCAAATCTAATTACCACTTAAATTCTTATGGCTACAAATCTATTATATTGTTGATACTGATTATTTACGTATTAGCTCGAGTATAACCTCAAATGTATACCATACTTATGTAATCAAATTTTGGTTTATTTGATTAGGTTTCATCAAGTTTTAATATAATTTTATATTAACTATGATCAAACCAAATAAGATTTGGTTTAATATATTTGGTTAAACGGATAAACAAAATAATGGTCTTCCTCGTTACTTTGGAAAAGGTTTTCCTCTTCCTCCTAAATATGATCTCCACTTTCTAATCAACGTGAAAATGTTTTCTCTTTTTCGAGAAATGGTGGAACCGTACACATGCTTCTTCAACTCTTCCACCTCCTCCTCCAATGACTCTCCCAACGTCAGGTTTTCTTCGAGTTGAAACATACAAAACTAGTCAAGCCCTATTGGCATGTAGTCATCAAGATGGAAATTATGTGTGTGCGCATGTTCTGGAAATGAAATCGTACATTGACAAGTTGGATAGAATGGGTGTCGTTTTCCCAAGGGAGCAAGCCATTGATTTGGTTCTTCTTTCGCTTCCAAAGTCATACGAATAGTTCGTTGAGAACTTTCATATGATGAACATTACCGTGAACCTAATTGATATGACCCAAATGTTGATTGTTGTTGAAGCAGAAATGCTTAAGAGCACATATGAATCAGAGGTGCTTAAAGGTTCTGATTCCAAAGTTTCCATGGAAATTGAAAATGGTGACAATGGTGGTCCAAAAAGGATTTCTCTTCCCAATGGAAACGGGTCGGCCAAGGTTAAACAGTTTGATAGTATGGTAAAGAGAAAGTCTAGTTATGAGATACTTTCATGTGTTAAACCCAAAGAGTCCATATGTTTCTATTGCCAATTGAAGGGACATTGGTTGCGAAGCTGCCCAAAGTACTTGAAAGATCTAGGAGACAGTGAAGTCAAGTTGTGTGACTCTACTTCAGGTACATCCATTATCTAACTCTATTGTTTTAACAAGTTCCTATTCATAGACTCTTAATACATGACGTGATGATCACATTTTGATGTAATTGCAGGATATAAGAGAAAGAAAGAAGCTTAAGCAAAGTGAGCTAAATATGATCATGAGAGATGGACTTCATTCACATAGTACGATGATCAAAATTTGGAGCTACTACTTAGGAGTTAGGATAATTTAATAGATTTTTATTACTATTAGGAGATATCTAGAAACATAGTTCATCATTTTATGTGTTGTAAGGAAAAAATCCAAATTTTCGTTTATTTTCAATAAAAGTGAAATTTTGGTTTATCTGGATGCCTCATTTTATATATTTCCTTGTAATGACATTTTTGAAAATGTTGTTTATATTTCGAATATTAGCAATATTAATTGTGGATTTGATTCTTATGATATCGCTTATGGTATTGTCATAATTGACCAAGTGAAAAAAAATCACTTCACCGACTGGATAGATACCTGGTGTAGTACAACTCGTATTGTATAGTATATGAGAATCTTCTTATTGGAAAATTATGACTAATTCATCGATCAGATGTTTATGTGATTCGAGTGAAGGACAAATGGATCTAGTACACGTTGATATGGACTATTCAGATCCACAACAAAGGATGATAACTATTCATCATGATTTACTTATGTTCCGGTAAAATTGGTTGTGTTATAAGATTAAGCATAATTCTGATACTTTGAAAAGATTCGAAGAATACCATAATGAATAAGAAGAATATATTAGGTAGAAAGATAAAGATTCTCCAATCTGATATGAGAGGAGAATACTTTAGTATCATCTTTTATGATCATCTTAATGATTGTGGAGCTATATAATAATTGATCCTCGAAGAACATCTTAGTGTAATTGTATGACTAAGACGAGGGACCGGATATTGTTGAAATGGTTCAATCAAGAGATGGGTCATACTTCATTTCCAATCAAGTTGTAGAGCCATGCTCTTGTAACTACAAATTGTATCTTCAAACTCATTTCAAACTAAGAAGGTTGAAAAGACCTCGAAATATGTGCAGTAAAGATGTTTTTCTTACTCTTGCACATATAGAATTAGAGTTGTGATGTTTTTCGTTAATCGAAAAACAAAGGATAAACTAGTACCTATTATGTGAAGTGTTTTCTTGTCGAAAATCCACGCAAACTTTTGAATATTTGTTTTAGCTCGTCAAAGAATGTTCCGTGAGAGAAAAATTAAAATATCAAGAAGTTAGTGGGATTCGTATTGATTTTAAGAGTTTCAAGAGTCAAACGACAATAAAATGTTTGGTTATCACTAGCATGCGACCTGAGGTTGATAACCTATCATGTTTGGTTAACACATTCTTATTTCTGTGCACTTCTAGTTGATTTGGAAATGCTTATGAGTTCTATGTTTTCATTTAACTGCAAAAGTAAAAAAGCACATTTGTCAGTGAAAGTACATTGATCAATATGGATGAGCTGCTAATAACACATAAGCGTTGGTAGGCCCTTGTGCTACCGAAGAGCAAGAAATTTAGACTAAGCAAAGTTCAGTCCATGAAAGGAAAGCTAAATTTGAATTTTCTCTTGTGCTAAACCTTTTCTTATGATTGTAGGTCGAAAATGATAGATTCACATGGATGGGAACTTATTCACCATAAAATCTAGCTGGAAAAGTTTTCGCTCTAATTTATGAGAATGATTATGAGAAAACACTTTCGCTGGTAGATTTCAAAGGATCTCATCAAGATAAGTATGAATATTGCTTGTGTTAGTTGCATTCTCAAATTCACGATATGATTACAACATCCCTCTTCATACTTTGAACTGTGAGAAATGGCAAGGAATTGTTTGAACTTTCAAAGACTTATAGTTATAAGTTATGAAAGGGTTTAAAAACACACATATGCTATCCAATGAAGGTGTATACACTTAAGAAATATAGTTGGAGACTTATCGAATCATTGTGTAATAGAAAGTTGTACTTCAGTAGGAAAGTCAAGAGTATTTATTTCTAGAAGTCCAGTTGATTTCTGGGTACATGTCAAAGATAGTGAGAGCATGATTTTTATGCTAGTACTACATGTTGACAATACTGTTTGTAGGGAACAAAGTTTTCAATTTGCAAATTGCAAAGTTTGGGAATTGTTTCGCTACAGTAGACTTACGGTAGAGGGCACTCATGCTTTTCTTCGAATCTAAATGATTAGAATTTATAGTTTATTAGAACTTAGTCATAGACATATGTGAATATCATGTTGAAATGGTTCAACATAGGAAATTCCATATATGAAAATATTATAGCGAGAGATTGAACAGATATCAGATATAATTAATCTAGTCCCATATGCTTTAGATATAGTATTGATTATATATGCTATAATATTCACTTATTCTAATTTTTCAAATGCTCGAAGCATTTTGAAAAAAGAAGGACTAGAACTTTGTGTGACTAAATTTGTTAAACAACTGTCAAGAACATTCTAAGGTTATACCAAAATATTGGTTGCTTGTGGATAGTTTGAAGTATGGTATTGTTTGGAAGGACCATGGTGACATGTTTTAGATTGAGATAATTCATGGTCAAAAATTGATGATCGTATGGGAATATGGAAATGTTTCCATAATGGGAGTTGATTATTCAATCTACATGTGATTTGGAAACTTTAATGCAAGAGAAGTGTTCAATGAGTGTACCTTGAATTTGAACCTTCATTGTCATGGAATTGTTTCTAGTAACAAAGTTCCAATGGAACATTCTAAAATATCATTGGCTTAGTCTCTGTGACTTTGAAGCCTCGACATCACAGAAGGTCAATGCATCTAGCTTGGAATTCCATTAAATTTTAGACAGTGACAAGAATTTGAAATTGTGAAATAAGCATCATTGGAATAGTTTCTAGTCGATCTGATCATAAAGGAAGGACCACAGAGAAGCATAGTATGCATGTTCATAACAAGGCAGAACTAATGTTATTTAATTCAAATGGTTAGTTGATTACTCAAAACATTATATAATGAATAAAGTCGTAATTATTATGGTGATTAAGTAATAGAGATTATTTATATTCAATAGGTTTGAGACCATAGTTAATTAGTTTATTATTGTGTTTCACTTTGCATGTTTTACTTCCTAAATAATTTGATTATTCTAAATTCCACAATCGATCATACTTTTGGAAGTAAGTAGTGAATTAAGGCTGTCATGAATTGTATTGCAGATTATCTAAGGAGTTTAGACATAGCAATTGTGTTGTTACAATATTCACGAGTACTTAGAAATGGAGATTTTAAGTATTGGATAAACCCATTCTCAAAGAATTACTTCATGGATTTTATCACAAGTAATTTTGGGACGATAATATCTTATATTCTTAAAACAGATATACATGAGTTGTAATTTCCAAGTCGGTAGTGCATTGGTATTGCAAAAACGCATCAGTAACATGATGTTATAAAACGTAGTATCATGCATGATTTTGTGAGTAAAAGATACAAGAATATGATTCAAAGTGTCTTCATTCCTTTTTCCCTAACGGGAAAAGCAATATCTTTAGGCCCCTCGATGATTTGACGTCAGCATCTGAAACGCTTGGCCCAACCCATACTGGACTGATGTGTTCAATTAGTAGTCTGAATTCAGTCGTCATAAATCGGGAAATCGAGAAACAAAATTTTAGACAATGAGATTGATTTTAATCAATGTCTCATATCCATATGATATCTAGAAGAACGGAGGAATATTTGATCGCTTATCTAAAGGACAAATATTTGATCGGATCATAGTTCGACAATTGCTTTGGAAAACACCCTTTGTTGTTTAATTTAGAAGTTATACCTGTAATTTAATTTTAGAATTATCCAAGTGGGAGACTATTGGATTAGGTGTCTAAGCCAATAACTAAATTAGTATAATCTTGAATTATTAACAAAGTCCTTTTGGGTTGCCCTCAAACCTGGTAATGGATTGAAATGCTATTTGGTGAAAGAGATTGATTTATTAATTTATTATATGATTAATAAATTAATTAAAAACCAAAATAAATAATTCATTAATATATTATGAGAATAATATATTAATTATAAATAGTATTATTGAATTTAGAATTAATCAGAAATTAATTGGAATTAATTTTGGGATTAATTAAAAGTGGGAGGACTAAAGGTGACAATGTTCAAAAGTTGAACATTGACCAATTCTAGACCCTCCCTAGGAGGGGGGGGGGGGGAGGGGGATTCTAGATGGTTATAGAGTTTCTAGAACTTTTCTTGGGCTCTAAGGAAACTCAGATGTCTTATGGGGAAAAGCAAAATGGATAAGGCTTATCTAAGGAAACCTCCCTTATCCTTAGCCTCTATATCACCTATATAAACCCTCCTAAGGGTTCAAATTTCGCTTATCCCTTCTACAAGAAGTAGAAACGAAAATCCTTCCTCCTCTCCTCTCTCTCCTCTTTAGCCTCCAATTAGTAGGGTTTGGGTGTGAACCATTAAAGGTACGAGATTTTTGGTGCTTGCTTTCTAAAGCTAGATCAAGAAAGAATCATTATTTATTTACTATAATAAACATAAGGTATGTATTTCCTAATAACCTTTTGTTATTTTTCAAAAATAGCAATGTAGTTCTAGGTAGGGATGAAAGTGGGTCCAAACCCGGACCGGATAGACCCGGACTTAGAAAACCCGAAACTGGTTAACGGGATTTTTTAGAACCGGAAACCGAACCGGTATAAAGGAATCGGTTCCGGGTATGGTACTGGGTAAATTGGGTCTAGAACCGGAAAACCTGAAAACATCAAAGTGGGTTGGTTGGAACCGGATAAAGTAGGTTTAGAACTGAAAAACCAGGAAAAACCTGAATTTTTTGGTAATTACTTACTATTTAGTGGGTTGAACTTTGAAAAATTTCATATTGATATCCCGACTTTGGGGGACTGTAACTCTTTGAATATGAAACCAAAATTGACCAAATTATAGACTAAAATCATGTACAAACTCTGAACTACACTATGGAAAAAAAACCTCATGTCAATCCGACCTTAAACGAATGAGATATGCATGTGTTAACATTTTCACAGAATACAGCTGAAAAGTTGAAAATATTCAGTGTTGATATCTTGAGTTCGGGGGACTATAAATCATTGGATATTAAACAAAAAATGACAAAATTAAAGTCTAAACTCATGTACAAACTGTAAACTACAAGTTGGATAAAACCACATTTCAATCCGACTTCAAACAAATTAGACATGCATGTTATAAAACTTTCACATAATACAAAAACACTCAAAAACTAAAAACTTTCAGCTTTGATATCTCAACTTTGGGGGACTGTAAGTCAATGAATATAAAACTGAAATGGAAAATTTATAGTCTAAAATCATGTAAAAACTCTAAACTACACGTTGGAAAAAACCACATGTCAGACGGAGTTGAAACGAATGAGATACGCATCTTTTAAACGTTTTACAAAAACCGGCTTCAACCCTAAAAGTGGTTCCGGTTCCTAACACCGGTTCCGGTTTTTAGACCCGGTTTACCCGGACCCAATGGATCCAAACCTGGATTACCCGGAACCTGGATAAAGCCAATTTTTAAACCCGGAATCGGAACCAATTCTATATATTTTGGTTTCAATGTTTCCAGTTCTGGTCCAATTCTGATTCTGGTCCAGTTTTCCGATTCTAAATCTCATCCCTAGTTACAGGGTTCTTGATATTCAATAGTTGTTTGCAAATCATACTGAGAACTTAGATCCTTTAGGGTGCATGTGAATAAATTGTTTTTTGTAACATATAAAACCCATCAGCACCAGCGCCAACGATAGTGTCAGCGCAAGCTTTAGAACTCTAGCGTCAGCATGTAATCTTTTTGTATAGTATGTTTTTTGTTATTATAGAAAGTATAGCTGTTAGCCAACTTATCTGATAGCTTTGTGATTAGGACCAATTTATATTTAGACAAGATACAATCCCTTATATGTCGGGAATTACATTTAATAGTTTAGTATATAATCTTGTAATAGGGTTACACCCTAATCGTTGCTTTGTGCTGTTTTTTACACCTCGTTCTCTTTGTGAGAAACATTCTTAGTGAAAACCATCTTTATGATAATTTTGTGTTATCGTCATTTCAACTACTTTATATCCGATCTAGGATCCTAGAAGTGGTATCAGAGTAGGCTAGAACAACCATTCTAGGATCTGTTGAAGATTCTTAATTTCAATCACTATTCAAAAACTCGAAAATCAGAAGAAGAAGAAGAAATCTTATTTAATCATTCATACAAAGAATACATCAGAATAAGAGAAGAGAGAGTATGGTATGTTTTCTTATCTTTGGTACTATCTAACTGCATAATGTATGTGTGGCCCTTACATTGTCTCTCGGAAGAGATAAACTAGTTTTAAGTGGAAGAATTTGTTGGGATATTTAGTGTTGTGTCAGTATTGTTTTTTAATGTTTATAGTCCATGTTTGTAATTGGCTGGGCCTGTCCACTCAGTTTTTAATGTGCTAGGGTTAGACTGTTTATAGTGCATGCATGCACCGTGATTCGTATCGATTGTACTTACCCTAAACTGCCTTTACAATAGAAGTTCTTTGTCGAGCTCTTCTAAGGCAGTGGCTTTTAATCATTCAACACATATTTGATCATTGTGTTCTTGTCTTTAATTCATATACCTGTTTAGATTCTATCGATCTACTATTTTTATTCTATCAATTGGTATCAAAGCGGGAGATTGTGTAAATCATACGTAACTCTTCTGTCGAAGTGTTATTAGGGTTTTTTCCGCATAGGAACTGTTCTAGTCATCTTCATTGTTTTGATCGATTGTTGACGTTGGATCTGTTGGATTAGGTGTCTAAGCCCATAACTATAATTGGTATGTGCTTGACCCTAAAGTAGCATGGTCCATTTTCGGTTGCCTTCATTAGGGCAATTTGATAGGATGGATATTTGAGTAAGAGGTTATTTGTGATTTATTATTATATTATAAGTATAATATATTAATTGAGAAATCATATTATTCAATTAGTATTGATCAATAACTAATTTGGAATTAATTTAGTGATCAAAATAGACTAATTAAATTAACGGGGACTGGTTAAGTCAATCAGTAATATTTATAGTTTGGACCAATGATCCATATTGATTAGGGTAGACTAATTCTATGTGGGATTCCATAAGGCCTTAATTGGATTAGAATCATTACCAGAAATTGTTTTGTATCATCAAATCTATTTTTTCTGATTTGATAGTGATTATTCTCATCCAATTAAAAGATAAATTGTCAAATTTTAAGATAATTACTAGTTTATATGATAAAGCCAATTATTTGTAATTTTTTATTTGAAATTATCTTACTACAAGAATTGCAATATGATCAAATTGGTAAAAGATAAAAATGGTTATTTTATAAGTTTATAATTTGATCTAAATGTTTTTTTGGAGTTACAAAACTTGTCATCAAGTTTGGAACTCAAAGGTTTTTCAAGAGTTACAAATTTTGTCATCAAATTTGGAACTCAAAAGTTTTTAAAGGAGTTACAAATAAATTTATCTTAATATTTTTGAAGAGTTCCATAAGTTATGGAACTTGAAAAGTCTCATCTTCATAAAACAAAATAACTCCTTAAATTATAGAGTTTAAAAGTTTTCAAGAATTACAAAACTTGCCCACAAGTTTTTAAAAGTTGAAAAGTATCAATTAAGAAACATTGAATTCATACAAACCCTAGTAATTTGAAAAGTTTTCAAAAATGTAACTCATGGGTTCATAACTTAAAATTAATTAAATAGTTGTAATTTGATTTAGCATCTTGATGTTTTTAAGTAGTTCAATTAGTTCTTATGGACTTTATAAATAGTTAATTAAATGTTTAATTAAAAGAGTATTATTAAATCCATAATCATATGGTTTAAGATAAATTAAATTAAGAGTATAATTTATTAATAGATTAAACCATTAAGTATTTTAAAAGTTTAAAATACACCCTTATACTATATAAAATTAAAAGTCTAATATATTATATATGTATAAGAAAAAGGTCATTCTTACCGTTAGTAGGCCTCATTCACGAAGTTGGTCTATAAGTGGGGATATAAGGTTACTGCCTATAAAATGGTGGTTTAATGGGTGTCCACTCTCACCCACCGCTTTCTTGACTGGTGGAGGGTTGTTAGCCGAACGGGTAGGATAGGACACAACCTCCCACTATAAGTATAATGAAAATACCAAGTAAAAAAATACTTATAAATTCCTCTTAGTTACTTAGGAAAAATGTGAATTTGGTGGTATTCCATGAAATTGCACTTTTCTCCTTGTTAAGTCGTTAGTGGAGCCTGTGTGGTTAACTGGCACACTAATTTGAAACTAACAATGTGTGGCAAAGGGTAGCTTGATGTTAATCATGGATCAATGGATCATGTGTGGTTAACCAGCACATTGATTAGGTGATATCTAACATCGAGAGTACCAAGCTATTTTGCATGATTATTCATACCTTGTTTGTGATCCTCGACATCCCATTCACAAACTTGAGAGGGCATAATCGAGATTAAACATGCCATTGAAAAGTTAAATGAATCTAAAAGGATTTAGGAATTTCAATTCATTTAAAACCTAAAGTTCATTTTCGTTTTTCATGGTTGAAATTCGTAAATCGTCATTTACCTACCTTCAAATATTTTGCAATTGGATTACGACATCCCTCTTCCGAATTGTAAAATATTGTATTGTAACACCCGAAATCAGAAAGGTCAAGAAAGGAAAGGAAAAACCGTAAGTTAAAGAGGGTTGACTCGTCGAGTCCAGGGAGGAACTCGGCGAGTCGGAGCGGGATCCGGGTGTAAAGCAAGTGACCGACTCGGCGAGTCGGCAAGTGGACTCGGCGAGTCAGGTCTGGGTTGGGAAACCCTAATTTCGGGACTTGGTACCCTATTTAAGCATCTTAATCTCTTTCTTAGGGCTCATTTGCGGCCCTATAGTCCAGAACCAGAAACCCTAAGCCTCCATTATTGTTCAATCAAGTTTTCTTGCCAATTTGGGTGATTTGAAGGAAGAAGGAAGAAGGCACTCTTTGGGGATTCAAGAATTGGCAGAAGATCCAAAGCTTGTGAGGTCTTCCAGAGCATTTGAAGGTAATGAGTCGCTACCTTCCCTCTTTTGCATATAGATCAAGCTTTATCTTGGGATTTGGGACTTTTAGGACAAGTTCATGAGCTATTCCAAATTATAAACCCGGATCTGAAGTTGCTACTTCAGATCTATGTGTATCTTGTCCTGGAGAATCATAAAGCATCAGTCTATGGGTTGATTGTTGAGCCCCTTTATCTCAAACCCTAGTTTATAGTGATTTGAGCCTAGATCTCGTTAGCTACACGTAAAGTTTGCCACTTTACGTAAGGAATAGGCTTTAGAAGAGTGGATCTACAGTTTGGAGTCCATGCATGACTCTAAAGTCCTCTACATGTATGTAGATCTGATGGGACTCGGCGAGTTCTTCGAGTGGACTCGGCGAGTAGCTTGAAGATGAGGAGCAACTCGACGAGTGGGATGAACAGCTCGTCGAGTCGGATGAAGTTAGGCATGAACTCGGCGAGTTGGAAGAACAACTCAACGAGTTGATTGAAGATTGCCTTGGACTCGGCGAGTCAGGTCGCGAAACCTAAAACCCTTTGAGTTGAAACTCGAATCAGTGAGTCGGGTGGAGACTCAGCGAGTTGGACAGGTCAGGACTCGGGAATAGTTGACTCGGTGAGTCATGGACTGACTCGGCGAGTCGAGTCGCGAATAGAAAGACCCTGAGCATATGAACTCGACGAGTTATTAGGTGGACTCGGCGAGTAGGGTTGACCTGGAAGGTTGACTTTGACTAGGATTTTGACCTTGACCAGAGTTGACCTAGTGACCTTTGGAGGTCAGTTGGACTAAGTGTTATATTGACATTTGAAGCTCGAGGAGATAGTGGAGCAGTAGTTCGGAGTCAGAGGTCAAGTAGCAGTCAAAAGGATTAGCAGCATTAGTTCAGCAGTCTTAGGTGAGTTTCCTTCCAGTAGGAACGGGTCTAAGGCCACAATGCCGGCCCGTTCAGTTAGCCGTAGTTTCTGGACTTCGGTCCAAAGCAGTAGTTAGTATGTTTGACGCCTCCGTGGCTCAGACAGGATTTATGTGTTTATGATAGTTGATATGTTATGCTATGTTGTGTTCAGTCAGTCAACTTCGGACTTCGGTCCGATGTAGGGGACAAGGTCCCAGTCAGTCAGCTTCGGACTTCGGTCCGATGGAGGGGACAAGGTCCCAGTTAGTCCGGAATTCGGTGCGATGTAGGGGCAAGGCCCCAGTTAGCCTGGACTTCGGTCCGATGCAGGGGACAAGGTCCCAGTTAGTCCGGACCTCGGTCCGATGCAGTGGGCAACGCCCAGTATGTGCTTTATATGTTATTGCATGGTATGTGGTAGATTGGGGGAGCTCACTAAGCTTCGTGCTTATGGTTTTCAGTTTTGGTTTCAGGTACTCAGTTTTTCAAAGGAGGAGCTCGGGAAGATTGCAGTGCACACACCATAGTCAGTTAACCTGGGAATGTTTGACTCTGATAATGATATTGTGTTTTGAATCAAAACTCGAGAAATTATGTTATGATCTATGATACAGTTTTATAAATATGATTTTAGTAATGTTTTTAAAGAAATTTTTAGTTGTGATTTTTGGGTCGTTACAAGTTGGTATCAGAGCCTTGGTTTGAGAGATTCGGGCGCACTCCCGAGTGTGTCTGAACTTAAACTAAGGAAGTGGTATAGAGTTTTCAAGAGAAAAACCATGGTTACAAAAGGATTTTGAGAAAAGAAAACAATTTTAGAAAAAGTATAAAGAAAAGAGTTATAGAAAAAGGGAAAAGAGTTTTGGAAAGAGAAAAGGGTGTGGTGCATGCAATCAGCCGAGCTCAAGTAAGTACTCCCAATTTACCCATACAAGTTATGTTATGATTATCAGTATCAGTATCAATTTCAGTTTCAGTTTTAGTTTCAGCTTTAGTTTCAGCAGAACAGCATGCTAGAATAGGACTAAGGATCTAGGATGATGCCTTATGTGCCTGCTTTATGTGTTTCAGCTTGATAAGAATTTCATGCTAGTAATGAGCAGACAGTAGTAGGATAGCCTGTGTAGGTTATGCCTGATAGTATGAGCTTAGCATTGTATGCTAGTATAGTTTCTTGTTATGAGAATAGTTTTGCCTGAGTATGTTTCCTTTATCCGAATGCTGCTTGCTTTGTGCTTTGTGGAATTATGAGTGATAAGAGTTAGACATTAGGTGAATACGTCACATCACATGTGATCAGGGTTGAATAATCTCAGAGTGCTGGATTTGGCCCTATTGCGCAGCTCTTGTTTGAGTCCAACCGTTGTAGGGACGAGTCTTTTACTTGAAGGATTATCTGAGCCTCGTCACATGTGATGGTATTCAGGTGATGAATAATTATTATTACAAGGAGGCCTTCAACAGCTGACGACTGGTTTGAGTTGAGTCAGAGGTTTCCCTAGGGCAAGCCTAGGATGAGAATAGCAGAGATCAGTAGAAGAGTAAAGGGGACTTGGTGGAGTTGAGGTAACTCTTGAGGAAAGTATGGATAGATGTGGAAGGTAGTATGGGCCCGTACTACTGAAAGCAGAGGATCCGTACTCGATTCAAGAGGGGCCAAGGCAAAAACCAGGGAACTAGTAGAGTGTGTGAGAGATCCCTCAGCAGTAGTGTGTAAATTGATCAAGAATTGTTATATTTTCAGCATGGTGATATTGCGTGAGCTACCAGTTAGCAGTTCAGGCATCGAGGAGGGATCTGACTCGGGCTTTGGAGCCGGGCAGCTTGATGATCAGATGAGGGATTTCATTTCCGCAGAGATCATGCGCAACCTCATTGATCAGACTCCAGTGATTTTCGGTTCGATTAGAGAGGCCATTGTGGAGCTCATGGACAGTCATCTTGAGGCCTTTAAGGCCGGGATAGTTGCAGGACAGATTGGGGCTCGTCTAGATTCCGATTCTTATGGAGTTCGGGGATCCATTAGGGAGGGGGATCCCATTTCTAGTTTTTGCCATCGGGGGACAGGAGTGAGTGGGACATCCTGTCTCCAAGAGAGACATTTGCATGATTGGATAGTTGAGGAGGTTACGCGAGCCATTCGCGAGGATCTGCCCGACATGGTTGTGAGGATCACTGATAGATTGATAGCGAGGCTCCAGGATCAGACAGCTGTTGTTCAGTCGACAGGCGTTGCCGATGGGGTAACGCAGGAGCGAGAGTCGGGCAGGGAGTCGGAAAGAAAGAGGAAAATGGATGAGACTCAGGTAGCCACAGGTTCGGGTAAGAGGCCCAAGGGTTCGGATTTGAGGACGAGGAACTATCAGAGCCGCAGTCGATGCGGGAAGTGCGGAAGGAAGCACATGGGTGTGTGCATGCGTAGAAGTGGTGGCGATGCTGGATGTTTCAAGTGCGGCCGGATTGGTCATTTTAGCAGAGACTGTGTTATTACCATCGCCCAGGGACTTGATCCGTTATCTTTCCATTGCAGTCAGAGGGGCCACAAGAAGGCCCACTGTCCGAGTTTGTATTCAGCAGGGCAAGTGCCAGCTCCTGCCCCTGGGACTTCGAGAGCTGCCAACGGACATCAGGGCCGGGCAAGGGCGCCTACGGCTTGGAGCCGAGTTTTCCGGTAGATTTCAGCAAGGATTCGAGCAGCACTGAGTGGTGGAGGTATGTGACTTTTGCTCTTCTGTCAGCTTATGTTAAGATTATATTGTTATGGTTCTGCATCAATTGTGGTATAAGTATTGTGTTCTGGTGTGGCTTGCTTGTGATTATGTTATATGCCATTTGCATACCTCAGATAATTGTTTGGTAGTTAGGGGATGTGATCTTATGGAGAAGGTTTCGGAGGATGCAGTAACTGTAGCATGCTTGGGAGGGATTTGGTACGTTTTGCTAGTTCGGAGTGGTTAATGATTGAGATGGATTGGTTAAATTCCTATCTGGTGGGCTTGGGTTCCTCAGTAGATGGGTTATGGAATGGTAGTAAAGATCGGGATCGCTTTTGAGTATGAAGCAGCAAGGGGTAAGCAGGATCGAAGTGGGGGAGAACCCTCCGGGTATACATGGATAAGAGTCACGTAGACCCAGAATGAGTGTGCGGCCTCTGAGAAGAAATGGTAGTAGCACAGTGATGGATGGATTGAGAAGTTCAGAATTGGGAGTTCGAGAACTTTCCCAGCAGTTAGTTCATGTAATCGAGATGGTTAGAAGCTGGTTGGGAATCCAGGGTTGGAGGACCACCTGTAGGGCTCAAGTGAGTCGGAATGAGGATCCTGAGAACGGTTAACAAGAGATGTTTTTCGTATTAGTAGCCAGTGACTGAGTCAGCATGCAGGCTTGTGTAGATTCAGGAGTTGGGAGTTTGGAAACTTCCCAACAATAGCTTCTTGTATCCGGATTAGTAGACGGTTGGTTTGGGAACCAAGCCGAAGAGCTCCTCGACGAAGCGCTAAGTATATCAAGGATATAAGATGTCGAGGATGATGCAATATTCAAGGACTGAGGGATGGTTTTGAGGAATCAGGATGAGGAATCACTAGCGAGACTAGGGATAGTCAGGATGTCCTCGGGATAGTAGTGGAGTGTTGTAAGTCTGCGGGGGTAGCCATAGCATTCACTAGCAGCCAGATAGTAGTAGAGTGTTGTAAGTCTGCGGGGGTAGCCGTAGCATTCACTAGCAGTCAGATAGTAGTAGTGGTGTTGTAAGTCTGCGGGGGTAGCCGTAGCATTCATTAGCAGCCAGATAGTATTTGAGAGTTGTGAGTCCGCGGGTGTAGCCGTGGCTTTTATTAGATTGGTAGGCAGCATGAGCGCGTTGTTGGATGCGGGAAAGCAGTAATTCCCACCCGTTCGGGTGCAACAGTGAGGATATGGGAATCCACGGGTTAGATTTCGGATTTCCCAAATGGTTCAGTTATGGCTAAGTCACCAATTTGGCAATAGATCGTCACATCAGTTATGAGATCAGAGTAGCAGTAGACCGTTGGGGTTCGGGTACGTTAAGGGCTACCGTCAGTCTGGGAGCCATCATGTTGTTAGTCGTGGAATTGATGATGTCAGGATGTGACGTATGGTTCCGATCGATTGGATCGGAAGGTTGTTAGAGCATCAGTGACAAGATAACTAGTGGAAACTAGTTCCAGAGAAAGATTTCGTTCAAAAGTCGTGGGAGCGACTAAGTAAGGAGTCCTTTGACTCCACAGTTGAGTTGGAACTCAGTGTTTCAGTCAGTTCAGTGCATCAGGTAGTTCAGTGTTTCGGGCAGTTCAGTGTTTCAGTCAGTTCAGTGTTTCGGGCAGTTCAGTGTTTCAGTCAGTTCAGTGTTTCGGGCAGCTCAGTGTTTCAGGCATGTTCAGTATTGCAGGCAGTTCAGTGTTTGGATAGTTTCAGAGTTTTGGACAGTATTAGTATTTGTGTTGGAATGCAAGTGCTGATAGTATAGTTGGTTGATTTGAAAATGGCAAGTCCCTCTCAGCAGGATCAGTTGAACCTTCTGCCAAGTATAAGGGATCTGTAAGGATAGCTAGGCAGGTAGCTTTTCTTCCAGGATGGAAGGCTCGAGTTAGTAGTCAAATGAGAGATAAGTAGGCTGGTTCCAGCAGCATCGATTCAGTATGGATGGCAGAATGGATAGAACAGTTATAGATAGTCGAAGTATCTTTCGGAGTCGCTGGGAGCGACTAGGAGATTGTGATGGAGTGTAGTGACCGGTGGGAGTCCGGTAACTCAGATATCGGCAGATTAGTTAGACCAGGGTAGTCTCAGTGCATCCGGTAGGCGGATGAGGGGCAACATAATTTTCAGTCGGAGGAAGTAACGTTGAGGAAATTATGGAAAAGAGAAGGATTCAGTATGTACCAACAGTAGTGACCAGCATTGTGAGTGGCTAGAGTGATGGACAAAAGGGTGTTAGTTTTCCCAGACAGAGAGCTAGAGGCAGTTCGCAGGACAGTTGGCCATAGCAAACTTCGAGGACGAAGTTTAGTTTAAGTGGGGGAGAGTTGTAACACCCGAAATCAGAAAGGTCAAGAAAGGAAAGGAAAAACCCTAAGTTAGAGAGGGTTGACTCGTCGAGTCCAGGGAGGAACTCGGCGAGTCGGAGCGGGATCCGGGTGTAAAGCAAGTGACCGACTCGGCGAGTCGGCAAGTGGACTCGGCGAGTCACGTCTGGGTTGGGAAACCCTAATTTTGGGACTTGGTACCCTATTTAAGCATCTTAATCTCTTTCTTAGGGCTCATTTGCGGCCTTATAGTCCAGAACCAGAAACCCTAAGCCTCCATTATTGTTCAATCAAGTTTTCTTGCCAATTTGGGTGATTTGAAGGAAGAAGGAAGAAGGCACTCTTTGGGGATTCAAGAATTGGCAGAAGATCCAGAGCTTGTGAGGTCTTCCAGAGCATTTGAAGGTAATGAGTCGCTACCTTCCCTCTTTTGCATATAGATCAACCTTTATCTTGGGATTTGGGACTTTTAGGATAAGTTTATGAGCTATTTCGAATTAGAAGCTCGGATCTGAAGTTGCTACTTCAGATCTATGTGTATCTTGGCCTGGAGAATCATAAAGCATCAGTCTATGGGTTGATTGTTGAGCCCCTTTGTCTCAAACCCTAGTTTATAGTGATTTGATCCTAGATCTCGTTAGCTACACGTAAAGTTTGCCACTTTACGTAAGGAATAGGCTTTAGAAGAGTGGATCTACAGTTTGGAGTCCATGCATGACTCTAAAGTCCTCTGCATGTATGTAGATCTGATGGGACTCGGCGAGTCCTTCGAGTGGACTCGGCGAGTAGCTTGAAGATGAGGAGCAACTCGACGAGTGGGATGAACAGCTCGTCGAGTCGGATGAAGTTAGGCATGAACTCGGCGAGTTGGAAGAACAACTCGACGAGTTGATTGAAGATTGCCTTGGACTCGGCGAGTCAGGTCGCGAAACCCCAAACCCTTTGAGTTGAAACTCGAATCAGTGAGTCGGGTGGAGACTCAGCGAGTTGGACAGGTCAGGACTCGGGAATAGTTGACTTGGCGAGTCATGGACCGACTCGGCGAGTCGAGTCGCGAATAGAAAGACCCTGAGCATATGAACTCGGTGAGTTATTAGGTGGACTCAGCGAGTAGGGTTGACCTGGAAGGTTGACTTTGACTAGGATTTTGACCTTGACCAGAGTTGACCTAGTGACCTTTGGAGGTCAGTTGGACTAAGTGTTATATTGACATTTGAAGCTCGAGGAGCTAGTGGAGCAGCAGTTCGGAGTCAGAGGTCAAGTAGCAGTCAAAAGGATTAGAAGCATCAGTTCAGCAGTCTCAGGTGAGTTTCCTTCCAGTAGGAACGGGTCTAAGGCCACAATGCCGGCTCGTTCAGTTAGCCGCAGTTTCTAGACTTCAGTCCAAAGCAATAGTTAGTATGTTTGACGCCTCCGTGGCTTAGACAGGATTTATGTGTTTATGATAGTTGATATGTTATGCTATGCTGTGTTCAGTCAGTCAGCTTCGGACTTCGGTCCGATGTAGGGGACAAGGTCCCAGTCAGTCAGCTTCGGACTTCGGTCCGATGTAGGGGACAAGGTCCCAGTCAGTCAGCTTTGGACTTCGGTCCGATGTAGGGGACAAGGTCCCAGTCAGTCAGCTTTGGACTTCGGTCCGATGGAGGGGACAAGGTCCCAGTTAGTCCGGACTTCGGTCCGATGTAGGGGGCAAGGCCCCAGTTAGCCCGGACTTCGGTCCGATGCAGGGGACAAGGTCCCAGTTAGTCCGGACCTCGGTCCGATGCAGTGGGCAAGGCCCAATATGTGCTTTATATGTTATTGCATGGTATGTGGTAGATTGGGGGAGCTCACTAAGCTTCGTGCTTACGGTTTTCAGTTTTGGTTTCAGGTACTCAGTTTTTCAAAGGAGGAGCTCGGGAAGATTGCAGTGCACACACCATAGTCAGTTAGCCTGGGAATGTTTGACTCTGATAATGATCTTATGTTTTGAATCAATACTCGAGAAATTATGTTATGATCTATGATACAGTTTTATAAATATGATTTTAGTAATGTTTTTAAAGAAATTTTTAGTTGTGATTTTTGGGTCATTACATGTATTGGGTCCTAGCCTTAATATTTCATTTGGGTGTTATATTAAGGACTTAAATCAACTAAACTTGAATTTCTCCCTTGTAGATGTCTAGTGCAGACAACTATGATCTTCCTGAATCTTTTGGAAAAAGTTGTCCTCATGAAGATGGTGTTCCCAGAGATCATACTTTACTTACTTCACCTCCTCCAATAATTATCCCTAACCCACATGTTCAAAGACTTGAAAAATTCAAGGTCACTCAAACCCTATTGGCAAGCAAACACCAAGATGGAAGGTCTGTGTGTGCACATGTATTGGAGATCAAGTCACACACTGATAGGCTTGACATGTTAGGAGTCGTTGTCTCGAGGAAGTTGGCTGTTGACTTGGTTCTTCAGGCACTTCCTAAGTGATATAGTGAGTTCATTAAAGATTACTATATGATAGACCGCGACATGTCCCTTATCGATCATACCTATTTGCTAATTGTTACTAAATAAACAATTATTTGGCATACTGGTAAAGCAAATTTAATTGAAGATCTACTTCCCAAACTTCCATAGACAATGACAATGGAAACATTGGAAGTCGAGAAAAGATTTCTCTTTCCAAGGGAAAGGGAAAGGCTAAGTCTGAGATTGTCCCATGTACCATTCTGAAAGAGTCTGTTTGCTTCTATTTCCAAGAGAAGGGGCATTGGTTGCGAAGCTGTCGTAGGTACCTAAAGGACCACAAGGATGGTAAAGTCAAAATGTTTGACTCTACTCCAGGTAAGTCCATTATCTAAATCTATTAAGTTCGTATTTGGAGATTCTTAATACATGATGTGATAAGATTACATTTTGATGTTTTGTAGGATCGAGGAAGAGAAAAGAAGCTTAAAGAAAGAGCCGGATGAGTCTGATGGCGAAGAAATGGATTTCGATCGCATGATTCGAAGATTAGATTTTTGAGCTGCTACTTTGGAGTTATGATAGATTGATTAGAAATATGTAGTAACATAGTTTTCATTTGTAATTGCATTGTAAGGAAAAGTTTTTCCGTATTTTATAAATAAATAAAATTTTGATTTATCTTTTTTTATATATCCTTACAATGGAATTTGTGAAAATTGATGTATGTATATTTCTATTGTTAGCAATATTGGAAAATGGATTTGATTCTTTCGTTTGTGGTAGTGTCACAATTTACCAAATAAGGAAAGATTCTCATTGCCCAAGTTTCAGTTGGATAGAAACTTGGAATCATGCAACTTGTATTGTGTGATGAATGAGAACCTTTGTCTTTTTGAAATTAAGACTAATTCCTTGTTCACATGTATATGTGAGTCAAGTGAAGGACTAGTGAACCAGATACACTTGGTTGTGCACTGGTTAGGTCCACCATGAAGAACGATAAGACTGTTCATCATGATTTACTAAAGTTAGTAAATATGATTATACTTACAAGATTAAGTGTAAATATGAATCATTGAAAAAGTTTCAATGTATAGCAGAAGAATCAAATTAGGCAGAAAGATAAAAGTTTCTCCAATCTGAAAGGAAAGGAGAGTACTTTAGCATCATGTTTTATGAACATCTTAATGATTATGAAAACCATATCACAGTTGATCCTCTAAGGACATCTTAGTATATTTGTATGGTTAAGAAGAGGAATCGTGAATTGTTGAAATGGTTAAATCAAAAGGTGAATCATACTTCGTTCCAAAATCGAGTCTTACAGTCATACTCCAATATTGTAACTTGAGTGACATATCTTAAATAGGTTTATAACATTCATCAAATGTAGAGTAAAATGTTACTTACTCTTGTACATTTGAAATTGGTATGTTGTGATGTTTTGGATAAAACAAATACCAACTAAGACCAATTGTCAAAACTATTTGTCTTGATAAGAATCCGCACTAACTCTTGAATATTTGTTTGTAAAGTAAGGTGTCTTGACAAAGAGAATCTTATATGTCAAGAGGTCAGTGGGAGTCTTAAAGATCTTGAAAAAAATTCAAGAACTAATCAAAAGTAAACCTATTATTAAACACTAGCGCACAACTTGAGGTTTGTAACCTATCATGTTGACATGTTCTTGTTTCCGTGCCCATTCCAGTTGAAGTTGAAAATGCATGTGATTTGTATGAGTGCTCAATTGTTTGCATAACAACTTGAAAGCAATGTTAGGCCCTTGTGCTCCCAGGTGGCAAAAATTAAGATTGAACAAGTTCAGTCTATATGGGTTTGGATTTGTCACTAACCTTGTCTTGTGATTATGGTTATGACAAATTCACATGGATAGGAACACAAACACCATAAAAATCTAAGTGTCATAAGGTTTCTCTACAATTCATGTAAATAATTGTGAGGAAACGCTTTCACTAAGTAAATTTTAAGGAGATAGCAATTGTGATATTTGCATTCTCAAATTCGATTATGATTACGACATTCCTCTTCATAGTTCGAATTGTTAGAAATGGAAAAAGGTCTAAACAGATGAGACTTATTGATGTAAGATCTAAAATTGTTTAGACACACATGTAAGCTATCTAAGGAAAGGTATATGAGTTTTAGAAGCCTAGATAAAGTCTTATCGAAGCATTTTGTATCAGAAATCTGAACTTTGGTAAGAAAGTCAACAAGTATTGATTTCTAGAAGTCCAACTTATTTCTGGGTACATGTTAAAGCTAGTGGGATCATAAGTGTTATGCTATTAAAGAAATGATCGTTATGCTAGTGGGAGCATAATTATTATGGTAAGTGTCGCAAGTTAGCAATGTTAATTATAAAAAACAAAAGGTTTCAATTCGCAAGGTTGCAGAGTTTGAAACGTTGTTTTGCTATAATTAAGAGAGAGGAACTCATACTTCATTTCAAATCTAAAAGCTTAGATTGAGATTTTAATCAAATTTAGTCAAGGATATATATATATATATATATATATATATATATATATATATATATATATATATATATATATATATGAATAACATGTTGGAATGCTTCAACATTGTAAAATTTATATATGGAAATATTATATCAAAAGACAGGTCAAGTATCATGTCTTTATCTAAGACATTATGAATTGTGTCCTATATGCTTCAGATATAGTTTCAATTGCATATGCTATAATATTCATGTGTTCTAACTTTCCAAATGTCTGGGGGCATTAAGAGGGAAAAGGGACTAGAACTGAATATGACTAAAGTTATTAAACAACTGTTAAGGACAATCTAAGGTTCGCCAAGGATTGGTCACTTGTAGTTGAAAGTATAGTAATGGATGGACCATATTAACATTATTATGAATAGATAGGAGTATATTAATAATGGATTGTCATATGGAAAATATGGAAATGTTTCCATATTGGGAGTTGGATATTAGGAACCTATGTGGATGTTAGAAACTTTTATGCAAAAGGGATGTTCAAAGGAATGTACTTTGAAACTGAGGCTTCGCTTCCATGGAATTGTTTTGTAACAATCTCCAAAGGAATACTTTGTAATATCGTTGGCAAAGTCTCCGTGACTTTAGTACCATGACCTTACAAAAGGATATATTGCATGATAGTTTAAAATCTAACACATTCTAGCAGTGACAAGAATTTGGTATTCTTACACTTGCAATAAGGATTTGTAATTGTGAAATGAGCATCATTGAAATGTTTTCAATTGATCTATTTCACATAGTAAAGACCATAGATAAACATTGTGTGCATGATTGGAGCATGGGATAACTATTGTTTTAATTCAAGTATTAAGTTGATAAGTCGAAGCATTATACAATGAATAATGTGTAATCAATATGGTGATTAAATAAAAGGTGTTTTATTTATATTCAAAAGTTTTGAGACCATATTGGATTCGATTATTCTTGTGTTTCACTTTACATGTTTTGACTTCCCGAATAACTAGATTATTCAAACTATCCACATTCGATCATTCTTCGGAAGTAGGTATTGAAGGTAGACTGTCATAAATGGGTCTGTAGATTGTCTAAAGGTGTTTAGACATAGCACATGTTTCCTGCAGTATTCATGAGTACTCCTATAATAAGATTTGAGTATTTGACTAAACCCATGCTCATTTGAATCACTTCATGGATTTTATCACGAGTGATCATGAGATGATAATATCTTATATTCTTGAAACCAAGACATATGAGTTGTAGTTTACAAGTCAGTTGCACATTGACATATGTAAACGCATCAGTAACTTGGTGTTATAAAACATATTATTGTATGTGATTTGATGAGTAAGTACAAGCAAGCATTTGAGTCGAAGTTTATCCCTTCCTTTTACCCAATGTGGATAAAAGCGATATCTGTGGGACCCTCGATGATTTAGTGATGACAATTCTAAGCGCTTGGACAAGCCTGGACTTATTTGATTTGTTCAATTAGTCGGTCGTCATAAATCAGAAATCGGGAAACAACACCTAAACAAAGAGAATGATTATAATCCATGTCTTAGTTCATTCGATATCTAGAATGGAGGAATATATGATCCCTTATCTAATGGACAAGTTATTGATCAGAGTTCGACAACGACTTTTGAGAGCTACGATTGCTAGTCAGGTTTTGAAGTCATACTTATAATTATAGTTATTAGACTTATCCAAGTGGGAGACTGTTGGATTAGGTGTCTAAGCCCATAACTATAATTGGTATGTACTTGACCCGAGAGTAGAATGGTTTGTTTTGAGTTGCCTTCATCAGGACAATTTGATAGGATGAATATTTGAGTAAGAGGTTATTTATGATTTATTAATATATTATAAGGATAATATATTAATTGAGAAATCATATTATTTAATTAATATTTATCAAGATTAATTTGGAATTAATTTAGTGATCAAAAGACACTAATTAAATTAACGGGGACTGGTTAAGTCAATCAGTAATATTTATAGCTTAGACCAATAATCCATATTGATTAGGGTGGACTAATTCTATGTGGGAGTCCATGAAGAGATAGTCCATAAGGCCTAGTCCATGAAGAGTTAGTCCATAAGGCCCATCATATGGAATATTGGATTGCTTAAAGGCTTAAGTAAATGGACTAGGGTTTACAAGTTCAACCTTAGGAATTCCAAACTATATATGTGTAACCCTTTTAGCCAAAATCGGATGTAAGAGTGACATTACATGAGTATGGACGATTTTAGCTGCCTAACCTCTCTCTCATTTGTCTTCCATTTGCCATCGAGAGCATTGGTGGAAACAAGTTTATTTTAGTTATTGTTGATGATTTTTCTAGATTTTCCTGGGCATATTTTCTTAAACAGAAATCATAAGCCACTCCTAAGCTCAAGGACTTTGTAAAGCAGATCGAGCTTCAACTATGAAAGTTGGTTCGCAACATTCGCAGTGACAATGGTTCGGAATTCAAAAACCAAGCATTTAAATAATTTCTTACTAAAAAAGGAGTAGCTCACAACTTTTCAGCTCCTTACACTCCTCAATAGAATGAGGTCATCGAAAGGCGAAACCGGTCTCTGTGCGAAGCTGCGAGAATCATGCTATCGTTTGCAAACCTACCGCTTTATTTTTGGGCAGAAGCTATTGGCACAACCTGTTTCACACAAAATTGATCTCTCTCCTAAACGAAAGATTTTCCATCAACCCTTATGAAGTTCTTAATAAAAGAAAACCTAATGTTAAGTTCTTTCATGTATATGGTTCCAGGTGCTTCATTTTTAATTCTAAAGAACAAAGGAATAAACTTGATGTGAAGGCTGATGAAGGAATTTTCTTGGGGTATTCTCTGACTTCGAAGGCATATCGGGTTCTCAACAAGAAATCAAGAAGGCTCGAAGAAACCTATTATTTCACTTTTGATGACACTTATCTAAAGAAGTATAAGAAGATTGACACTCTATAAGAGGAAAATTTTCCCATGAAAAATCCGATGACAATTCCTCTCTCTAGCCTTTATGAGGAGTCATGAACCTCTTTGACTAACCAGAAAAGGTGATTTCCTCATAATCGAAAGCATCAGATAACAAAGAAGACGATCTCAAAAAGATCATTGATGATGTTGTGAAGGATCTTGAGAACGAGCCCCCAAGTCCGAAAGACTCCGATTTTCCGTCTCAACCACAAGCTACAAATGCTTCACTTCAGGGGGAGGGTTTCGCTTCTACACCCACCTCAAGGACATCAATTCATGGGGAGCATTCAACTCCTCCAGTAAACCAAGAAATTCCAATCCAGGGGGAGAATCCAGCTGCAAATGAAGAGCCAAATCCATCATTCGATAGGGAGAATGTAGATACAAATGATGATTCGGATGCTCAATCTGAATTAGAAGAAGTAAATGTTGAACTGGATCCATCTTATGATCCAAACTACCCACCACTAACCAAATGAACCAGACATCTTCCAAAAACACAAGTAATTGGAGAAGCCTCCTCAGGAGTTCTTACGAGAGCATAACAAAAGGCGAATCAGACTGCATTATTCTCCAAAATGGAATTTTGCATGTTCAATTTGTTTATCTCCCAAATTGAGCCCAAAAATGTTAAGATTGCTCTTGATCATTCTGATTGGGTGCAAGAAATGCAGGATGAGCTCAATGAGTTTGAAGGAAACAAGGTTTGGAGGCTAATTCCAACTCCGAAGGATGCTTCTATTGTTGGTCTCAAATGGGTGTTTCATAATAAGCTTGACAAAGAAGCTAATGTGATACGAAACAAGGATCGATTAGTCGTTAAAGGGTATTTCCAAGAGGAATGCATAGATTACGAGGAAACTTTTGCACCGGTTGAGAGATTGGAGTCTGTTCACATCTTCCTGGCATATGCAGCTTACAAGAACTATGAAGTATATCAAATGGATGTTAAATGTGCCTTTCTGAACAGGGAACTAGAAGAAACAGTGTATGTGGAACAACCACCAGGATTCATAAACGAAAAGTATCCCAACCACTGTTACATTCTTGATAAAGCAGTCTATGGTCTGAAGCAAGCTCCACAAGCATGGTATGAAACTCTTACTAGATTCCTAAAACAATCTAAGTTTAAACAATGCTCGGTCGACCCAACCTTCTTTTGTAAGAAATATGGTGACCATTTGATGATCGTCTACATCTATGTCGATGATATCATTTTCGAATCTACTAATCCTAGATTAACTGTTAAGTTCCGAAAGTTGCCGGAAACTAAGTTTGAGATGAGCTCAATGGGTCCGATTAACATCTTCCTTGGTTTGAATATAAGACAAAGTCAGGATGGAATCTTTATCAACCAGGAGGCTTATACGGACACCTTACTTGTGAAGTTTGGAATGGTGGGACATTTGACAGTGAAGGTTCAAATGTCATTCAGAACGAAACTAACACCGTCATTGGACAAACCAACTGCTGATATGACACTCTATCGTCAAATGATAGGTTCATTGATGTATTTATCTGCTAGTCATCCAGACGTCATGTTTTCTATTTTGCTATTGTGCCATGTTTCAAGCAAATCCTCGCAAACCCCTCATGATCGCTATGAAGAACATCTTCAGATATCTTAAATAAACAACCTCACTTGAAATTTTGTACTCTTCAAGCTCAGGGTTCTTTGTGAAAGTGTTCTCTGATGCTGATCTCGGAGGTTGGGGTCTAGATCGTAAAATTACAACGGGAGGATGTCAATTTCTTGATGGAAAACTTGTAAGTTGGCAATCAAAAAAGCAAACTTGTGCCTCCCTCTCTACTGCTGAAGTTGATTACATTGTAGCACCCTTTTGTACCTCGTAAGTATGCTGGATACAAAGTCAGCTTCGTGACTATGGGATTAATATGAAACGAATCCCCTTATACTGCAATTCCGAAAGCACCATTCACATCTGTCACAACCCAGTGCAACACTCCAAGACCAAACACATCGCACTGAGGTATCACTTCATAAAAGATCATGTGGGAGATGGAAATGTCGAAATTCATGTCGTTAGATCCGCTGATCAGCTGGTTGAAATCTTTACGAAAGCCTTACCTGAACAAACCTTTAATCGCATTTTTCAAGGCTTAGAAATGATAGAAGTTGAATCGGTTCCGAAACCACCTTCGCACTAGGTAAGTATTTGGTTAAACTATGAATGGGTGCGAACGCTCGGAGTAATTTGTAGTCTACTGTTCACACTGCGAATTGGTCTGAACGCTTGGAGCCACTCGGAGTCCACTGTTCATTCGGAGGTTCGGAACTTCTTGTATACTTTTTGTACATTTTGTTTATTCCTACTTATTTCATTTCTTTGTTTTTATTTATTTTTCAGAAAAATCAAAATCCAAAAATATTTTATTTATTTATATTTTTATTTCTTTTTTTAGAAAATTAAAAACTCAAAAGTATTAGCTTAATTTCTGTTTTATTTGTTTTTCAGAAAAACTCCAAAATACAAAAATATATTTTTGTTTTTTTAATTTTTATTTCTTTTCATGATAACATTAAAACACCAAAAATAGTAGATAATTGAGCAGGACTAGAGGAACACTCTCAATTCTGAATAATGGGACATGTATATATTCTGAAACTTTGCACATGTTAAGTGTCCCTAGAAGCATGCTGATGCATGTAGTCCGAAGCCTCTGAGACTTTATATTTGAAGCCTTAATGAATCGATAATACCAATCGTTTCTTCCCAATCAGGCTAACATTCACATAAGTCATTGAGCTACCTTGCTCTTCTCATACTTAGTTAAGAGTTGACTGTTCGGTCACTTTCGTATAGCAGAGGTACATTTCTCTTCGGAACCACCTCCCACTATTTCTCCATCATTTTTGTTTCAATAAACGTAACCCTTGAGACTCTAATATATTACCATTGAGGTTTATGGTTACAAAATTTCTGTGTTTGTCATCTTAAATTCGTTATCACCACGAATTGAGTGAAACCCACAATCCAACACATATCTCATATTGACAGTGAATAATTACTATGTTCTAGCTTTTCACCATGGAATTAACGAATATCCACCTTTGTGGTTCGTACCTTGAAATCTATTTTTATTTTTGTAAGATCTTAACGGAATGTTCTAGGCCTAAGACATTTCTTCCCATAGGATCTAGTTTATTTTTTTTATTTTTCTTGAGATTTCTATATTATCCAACCACTTAAATATTTTCAAAGCATACTTGTTCTTATGGAAACACTAGTCAGACAAGTACTTCTTATGAACGTTCGGACTTATATTGAGTTTTGAAGTTTGGTTGAAGATGAAGCCACCTTTTTGCCTTATTAAAAGAAACTTTTCATTGTTTCTCAACAAACAGATGATCGTAATTCAACGAGACTCCACACAGGCACTTCAGTGTCTCTCTTGAATCCGAAGGAAGTGATCATTGGACGGGGTCCATTTGCTTTATATCAATTGAGACATCACTAAAATCCCATATAATTATATTGATTTATTTCCTTTTCTTTGGCACACTCTTGCACAAAGATCTTTGTGATTTTCACAAAGTCTGGTTCATATTCCTAACGGTTATTTTCAGATTCAGATTACAAGAACTGGTGATCAATTGCGAAAGTGAGCAACTGAAACAAAGATATTTAATGGATAAGATTGCGATCATGGTGCGTGGAAATTTCAAACTGTTGCTGACATCACGCCGCCTGTGCCTGTCACACGCCAACCTGTCACGCCTTTCAAGGCTACTTTATCGAGATTTTGGAGCGCCAAACGTCGGTTTTCTCTCACCAATCATACCATATATAAGGAAATTTGATGCTTCACTTTCATTTACTGCTTTGAAAGAAATTATCCTTTCAGCGCAAGAAAAACCCTTCTCTCTCTCAAGAACTTTTCATCGTCTTCTCCACTGCATCAATGGCTGCTTCTTCTTCAGTTGATGAACAAATGACTCAATTGACTTTACTGGGCATTAAGGCTAACTAGAATCTCATCTTGGACCTTGATCCATCCTAGTATGAGACTTTTCTCCAACCGTTGATTGAATTCCTGAAATACTCTCTTGTAGCTACTGCTTTATAAAAGACGGAGAACGTTCCTTTGGCTCTTCTCTCCAAAACTTACTCAACTACCCGCTATGAAGAGAGTACTGCCACTATTATGTTTGAGTTGGGTAATTGGCAAACTTCCATCACCAAATCAAGTTTCATCCGCTTAATAGGGTTTCCTTCTGATAGGGATTTGATTGATCCAGAAACCATATCCAATTAAGCTATTCTGGAGATGTTTTACCAAATGGGTTATAGGGAATATCTTGTCACCGTCTCCAAGTTCAAGAAGCCTAACCTTCCACCTATGTGGAATGGACTGTTTCCCCTAATCTTCAAAAGTTTTTCGGAATGGGTGACAGGCTCCGACAGCGCAAGTAAGCTTTTTCTCACAATCATCTATGGAGTTTACTCATGAGTCAATCTCGACTATGGTTCAATGCTTTGGGCTCAACTTGTCCAGAGTATACTTTCTGTTACAAGGAACAATGAGATATCTTACGCTCAATTTTTTTATATTGTTCAGAGGGATATCAATCGCTTCCGTATTCCGGTGATAGAGCGTTCGATTATTGCTGCTATTCCAATCTTTCACACTTCCAACGTTATATTGTCAGATAGTTTGCGGTTTTCCTTTATCGGATCTATTCCACAAGCGATGCTTTGAAACATTCCAGACAATAGTGAAGTCATCATCGCATATCGACGACATCCGGCTTCAGGTGCTCGCCCTTTAACAGCTGCGATGCGATAAGTTTTAGAAGAGGCTGATAAGCCTAAGAAAGGGGGAAAGCGAAAAGTGAAGGTTGGACCCTCCGAACCTGCTCAAACTCCAAAGAAGAAGGTCAAGCGAATCGCTCCCAAGCCCAGAACGCCTACACCATGTGTTGAGGAGGATTCGCAGTCCAACACCATCTCCGACATCCGCACACAAGAGCAAGTCCAGCATGCAACCGTTGACACTGCTGTGACTTTTTAACCAATGGTTTCGGAGCCATCCACTACCAATCCTGAGGTAACATTTTTAGTGCCTACTTTTGTTCTCATAACAGATGATTTTTTCCAGTATTCTACTCCACCTTCTCCCACTACTACTACAACTCCGATCACCATTGCTCCATGTCCACCTGTATCTGTTGGTGTTTTGCAACTACAGATCTCCACTTCTCATACTACTCCATTATTCACGGACTCAACTGCAACAACAACAACAACAACCACTAGTACACCACCGGTCACTGTCAACGTATCTAATACAGGGGCAAGGATTTCTAGTTTCACTCTGGTGTTGATACTACTCTCATCTCGACTTTACACCAAGATGATCCGGATACAATATTCGGTGATGATCAGGATGTTTTTGAATATTTTTCCTACATCACTTTCCGTTTTCAACAAGAGAGTGATGAAGATGATGCTCCAATGACAACATGGCAGTTCAAAGCTTAAATGACAAGTAGGATTCTTTACTTGAATCCACCAAAGCCTCTTCCAGTAGTGAATACTCCTAGGCCTCTTTCAAATCTTTCCTTGAAACACTTACTAAGGAGCATGCTGCCAATCTCACTCTCACAAACAAAGTAGTTGCTGACTCAGAAAAGACTTGCAAGGAGACGATCGAAAAAGTTGATAAACTATTTTCTGATATTAAAAACTTTATGGAGGACTTCCGCACTACATCCGAATGCAACACAGTCCCTGCGAGCACAAACATCAACAACCTTGCTTCTACTCTCCAAACTGAAAAGGCGGCTCTTACGAAGGTTTGCTCTGAGATTCAAACTGAAAATTTTGAGTTCCAAGCATCTATCTACTCCAAAATTGAAACCTTCAGGTTGATTTGGATCATGAGAACAAGATAATCGATGAGCTCTCTATTAAAACTGAGTGGGTGAAGGTTCTCTCCGTGAAGTTAAAGCAAGCGAATTCCCAGATTGCTGAACTAAAATCCAAGAAAGTTGTTATCCAAAGTTGTGTTACTAATGTGAATGCCGATTTGCACAGTCTGATCGAGACTCATAATTGTCTCCTCACAGTCTCTATTCGTTAGCATCTTCCAGAGAAATTGTAGCCAATCTTCTCCATGTTAGACAAAATTCAAGGTGTTTCGGAATCTTCTATTCCAAAACAAGGGGGAGAACCTATGAGAACTTCTACTGTTGTAAAAGAAACTGGTGGAGGAAATGATCAAGAACAAAAGCTAAAGTTAAACGAATTGAAGGTTAATATAGCTTTGAGTTCGAGAGGAAAAGAAAAACTTACTGATGATAGTGATGAGGAAGAAGAAGATGAAAATGAGAAATTAAGAAGCAAGATTCGTAGTGCAGAAATTGAAGAAAATGATCGATTTGTTAGGGAAGCTGAAGAACGAGAGAAGGCTACTCGAGAAGCTCAAGTCACTTTGGAAACTCGGAAGCTTTTATTTCCTTTGTGGACTGTGGAGCATATATTGAATGAAGAAATCGATAATCTAAACGTGTATTGGTTAGAGTCGGTTGTGTTTTTCGAATTAGAGAACAATCTAGACTCGCAGCTTGATCTACAGATCACTCTGATGGTGTAACATCCGAATTTTCAGGGTTATTATTGTGTAGTTTAATCTTTTGGTTAAAGGAGAGACTCGACGAGTTGAGGATCCAACTCACCAATTCGAGTCGGGTTTCTCACGTGGATTTAATGAGTGAACTCGACGAGTCAGAGGAGGGACTCGTCGAGTAGGTGCTGGGCAGAGAAACCCTAATTTCTCGGGTTTGGGACCTATTTAAAGGTCCTTATGGCCTTCATTTGCGGCTATTACACCCTGAGAAACCCTAGAGAGCAGAGAGAAAGCATATGGTGCAAGAGGAGGGCTAATTCATCATCTTTTGGTGTGTCTTAGCAAAGGGAAGGATGGATTTCGAGATAGGATGTCTTGTGGGACTCAAATCTTCTATCATTTCATTCAAAGCTGCTGTGAGAGGTAAGGATTCATGTCCATCTTCGTTTGGGTGATAGATTTCATGAATCTAGGGTTTCTTCTTTTCTTTTGGTAAGAGATTTAGAGTATGTGATGCCCCCTTGTGCATATATCTTCAGATCTGGACCTTGAGAGGTCCAGAGAGTCCTTATTTCCCAGCTTTATGCAGCCCTTTATGAGTTTGGAGCTAAGGTTATCATTTTAAGGGTCATTTCTCCATTTATGGCTATATGCGAGTTGCATGAACGTAAAGTTTGAACCTTTACGTGTTTATTGAGCTTGGGAAGGTCGGATCTATGGATTAGTGGAACAGATCTAACCTCAATAGGTCGTTTGAGTTTGATCATGAAAGCAACTCGCCGAGTTCATATTTGGACTCGACGAGTCGAGTTGGGTTATCCCGCGATTCGAATCCAGTAGAAACCCTTCGAGTGGAAGGTTCACTCGACGAGTCGAGTGAGGCCTTGGAGGAGTCATAAGACACGCATGGACTCGCCGAGTCACCCTTGCATACTCGCCGAGTCTGGTCAGAGTTGATTATTGACTTGAGTTGACTTTTGTTGACTTTGGGGTTTGGTCAACATAGGTAATAAAGGCCATTGAGGGGTAAAATGGTCTTTTACCCACTAACTGATTAGAGAGGGAAAGAGTAATCGCCAGTTTAATTAGAGTTGAGACTTTGAGTGTTAATTAGAGATATTTGCCTTATGTGTTAGGCGGTGGCGTGTTCGAGATTCAAGTGTAAGGATATCTTCTTTCTGCTTGCCAGGTGAGTTTTCTCACTATACTTTACCTAGAGTGGTAACAGAGTTATGTGACAGAGTTATAGTATGCTATCTATGCGATGTGTGGCTCTAGATTATTTCTATGTGATTTATGTTGTGTGTATATCAAAGTTAGGACCGGAAGGTCCACGGAACTAGGAACAGAGGGTCTACAGAGTTAGGTTTAGAGTTATGTGCCAGCGTATTTGTATGTTATTTATTTTATGAGATTTATTGTGATATGTGATATGCATGATTCAGAGTTATCAGAGTTAGGACCTTCGGGTCCATAGAGTTAGGGCCATAGGGTCCATAGAGAGTTGGGACTGGAGGGTCCCACTGAGACATACTGACCAGAGGGTCAACAGAGTTATAGCCTTGAGTGGCTAATATGTGTTAGAGTGGTATTTTGGGGAACTCACTAAGCTTCGTGCTTATACTGTTTTGTGTTATATGTTTCAGGTTTCTCAGGATCACGGGACGGCACTGGCTCGATTGTACACACCAGAGGAAGCGTTTGTTTTGAGGATCCTGGTTTATTAATTGATTGAACAAAAGAGTCATGTATTGTAATTAAAACAAAAAGGAGATTTCTATGAAAAGTGTTATAGAGGTAAACTATTTTAAATGAAAATTTTGTTTTGAAAATTTCGGTGTTACAGATGGCCTTTTGGTTTTGGTGTTTTGACAAAGTTGCGAACGTTCCTTTTACTGACAATGGTGCTGGCCGGATGCTCTTTTCATTCTATCTGAAGCATATGAGGCCTCAATATGAAGCCTGGAGCTCGAAGAAGATAACAATTGTGAAGGTTTCGGGCCCTATTGAAACCGAAAGCTTTTTGAACGCTCGTTTTAAAGTTGCAAGAGGAGGCACAAGTTCAATGTTCGAATTTACTCTTGCAGATTTGCCATGCCTGAACCTGTATCATTGGATTTCTCTGATTCATCTCCTGCTGAAGGATGAATATAAATTTGAACTGATCGAGGCACATCTCAAAAGGATGAGGATCTCGTAAATCCAGGAATTTGGTAAGATGCATGTGGAGATTGCAATAGTCCTCCGAAAGAAGCCAATAGTGTTGCCCAAGGAAGCTTCAGAAGATATCAAAAAGATGAAGTTGGGGAGAATACGAAATGATAGTTAGTGTATGACTTTCCAAATAAAAGAAAGGGCAGATGCTAATTTTCACAAAGTTTGCTTCTACCTATCTGACAAGCATCTATACTCCACCTATTTTCTGCAATACATTTTGGAGTTCATGTGTTAGTGCAAAGCGAACAGTTCAGGGGACAAGAAATGTTTCTCTGATATGATAAACTGGTACATGCATGTTCGTAAGACCTTGCTGAGCAAAATGCCAAAACTTTCTGTAGTTTAGAACTGACAACCGCAATACAAATCTACCTTCCTTATTGACACAAAGGGGGACATTGTTGGGTTATTTAGTGTTGTGTCAATATTGTTTTGTAATGTTTATAGTCCATCTTTGTAACGAGATGGGCCTGTCCACCCGGTTTTTAATGTGCTAAGGTTAGACTATCTATAGTGCATGCATGCACCGTGATTAGTATCGATTGTACTTACCCCTAAACTGCCTTTACAATAGAAGTTCTTTGTTGAGCTCTTTTAAGGCAGTGACTTTTAATCATTCAGCACATATTCGATCATTGTGTTTTTGGCTTTAATTCATATACATATTTAGATTCTATCGATCTACTATCTTTATTCTACCAGGATTAACAAAGATACAAATGTTCTTGATGATGAAGAACAAAAGAATAGTCCGAAAAATAAAAGGTCAGTTGATGCAAGTCCTTTGTCATGTTTTCCTAAACTAATGTATGATCCAAAGGCACCTCTATTTGTGTTCTTCATCGTTGAACTGGATCTAAGAGACAAAGCCATCAATCAAATGCAAGAAGATATTGAAGTGTTGATGAAGGATTTCATTGAAATGGAGAAGGAGATATCAAATCTAAAGAAGATGATTAAAGAAAATGATTTCCGATAGAAAGGTTTTTCATCTTTCAGAGTTCAAAATGAAGGAATACCTGATGAAAAACCGTTTTTAAGAAACCCTAATTTTCACACTGATGAACATCACAACAACTCGTACACTAACAAGCCTCACACTTGTTAGGATCATGTTGAGAAAACAAGAGGTGATCATAATAAAAAAAAACTTCATCAAAACTTGTTACAATTCTTAAACGACCCACTCCCTCAGTTACACCTCACATTGAAATGACTTTAGTTACATTGGTGTGAAAGCTCACACTACCACTTCAACTTGCACTGCAGAGAGATCAGGCGTTGCCAAGTCAGTTCACCCTGATAAGGTTGTTCATACTTCCAAGTCAGTTTATGTTTCCAAGTCACACTGCCAAGTCAGTTCATGCTGACAAGTCAAGTCGTAGTGCCAAGAAGTTTCACCCTGTCAAGACTCAAGCTCCAACTCCAACCCCAAACATCAAAAAATTTCATGTTGGTAAGCTTCCTGATTTATATTCTTGTTTAAATAACTCTTTTTATATGTAAAAACACACAAAGAAAAGGAAGTCAAAGTACAAAAGCCAAAGAATGTATGGATTCCAAATAAGTCATCTCCAGAACCAAGGAAGATGAAGCAAGTTTGGGTTCCCAAGAGTACATCTCCTAAACCTGAAACTAAGCTAGTCAATGGAGTTAGAAAGAAACATTAGAATCAAAACTCTCTAGGAAAGATAAAGAGTGTTCTGAAACCTCAAGTTGGGTTTTCTTCCTCTGATCAGAAATTCTCATAAGTGAGGTATGTTCTGAAACCACCTTGGTGTATGATCTAATTTTCTTTCATTGCAATCATAGGAGCCACAAGAAGGCCTATTGTCCGATTTTGGCTGCATCAAGACCAGTGTCAACACCCGCTCTTTCAATTCCTCGGATTACTGTCAGCCGCTAGGGCCGGGCAGATGCACCTGTGGTGAAGATCAGAGATTTTCGGTTGACGTTCGAGGAGGCTAATGCAACTCCCAAGTGGTGACGAGTATGTATCTTCTCCTTATCTCTTTATTTATATTGATTTGTCTTCTTATATCGATGTGTTTTATTTTAGGATCATTCCTCGTGTGACAACCCAAATTTATTGCCGTTACAAAATCCCGTCTTCACCAACGGAATTCGTCGTTATATATTATTTTCCGTAATGTTTGGAGTCATCAATAAATAAATATCTAGTTATTTATATTTCTTAATATTATCATAAGTAATTACAACTTGTAAGTGTTAACCCCGTTTAACTAAATAGAGTTATATTACTTTTCAACCACTTCACCCGGGTAAAAAGTTTTAACCCCGTTAGACTTTAGCATCGGGTAGCCGTGTACCGGGTGCAATACCCGAGGCATATAAAATGAGAGTGAACACCATTTGAACACTCTTTTACCACTCATTCACTCTCTCTCACTACTTTCTCTCTCTAGACCCGAACCCGACTCCAAAACCGCGGATTCCGGCTTCCAAACGTAAGGGTTTCTTCCCTATCTTATTCTAAACATATTCCATTGCATTTAAAGGTCAAAAATCATAGGATTTAGTGGATTAAAGGGAGTTTACGGCCTAGGAAGCCCCTTAGGCTGTAAACACCCAAAACTTGGCCAAATGTCCCGTTTTTACTTCCTATAAGCTTGTACAATAATTAAGGGGTATACCTAGATGAGTTTGGACACCAAAACACAAGTTTTTAAGACCTAAAAGGGAGTTTATGGCCCAAGCTCATGCTTAGGCCGTAAACACCAAAATTCTATGCCAAATAGCCCCAAAAACTCATCTAAGGCATGTTGGAATTAAGATATGACCCTAGGAAATGCTTAAGGCCATTAAACAACACATTTTAGAGCCTAAAAGAGGAGTTTATGGCCAAGACTATGCTTGGGCTGTAAACACCCAATTTCCTTGGTAAAAAGTCCCAAAACTCATCTAAGGCCTTCTAGAATTTAATTATGATTTAAGGGAGTGCTTAGGACCATTTAACAATCCATTTTGAGGGACAAAATGGAGTTTACGGCCCAAGCACAAGCTTGGACCGTAAACTCACCCAAGTGACACCAAATGAAGGTTTTAACCCTCCAAATTAGTCCTAGGCATTTACTAGAAATATATGGAGTTGATTTGAGGCCTTAACTTGCACTTTTGGAGGAGGACATGAGTTTACGGCCAAGAATAGGGGGCTTACGGCCGTAAACTCCCAAGGAGTGGCCTTTGGGCCATAAACTCCAAGGGAGTGAACTCTTGGACTCCCCCGCAAACCCCTCTTGGCCTTATACCACTCCTGGGAACCCCTTCTAAGCCCTAAAACCCCGAATCGATGCTAGAATGCCTAAATACTTTAATGAAAAGCATAAAATGATTAATTTCTTGTAAAATACATATTTCATATGACATTAGGGTCCTAAAAGGTGCACAAGTCGTTATTTGGTACAAAACGCTCAACCGACACTTTCACCCGATTTACCCGATTCACCCCATTTACGCGATTTCAGGTGAGTTCATACCCCTTTAATGAACCTTTAAAATGTTTTATATGTTTTAGGGGGGATACTAGTCAATTATACATGTTTATGGAAATTTATACAAGTAAATTATTCATGTTATAGAAATTAATCACATGTGATTCACTATCCGTAGTTCAAATCACATGTGATTTACCACTATGTTTTATAAAAAGGATTTTCGTTTTCAAAACTATTTTGGATAAAAGAACAATTTTCTAAATGTTCCCTTTTGACAAGATTTTTATTAAATAAATTCTTTATAAAATGTAACCACACCAATATATTTATATAAGTAAGACTTGAAGGACTTAGGACCGATAGCTCGCCTTATTTCCTGTTCTTGTTTGATTGTGGGATTAGGGTAGTTGTTATCCGTCCGACTGTCATTGATTTCTTAGTTATATATCATATATATTAGTGTCGGATCCGAGTATTTTCGTTTCATTCGATGTTTAAACCACTAAACTGACAAGAATCATACGCACTAAGTTAACTATAATAGGTATAGTTAAGGCCACTATTACTCGCTATAGCTACTACTCTACACACTATAATACACTCTATTATGATACTATACACTAATAAGAGAACACAATACGAGTTATACAAAAGACTACTACACTATAATACAAGAGGAAGCACTAATCCTGAGATAACACACTAACCCACTACGAGATACTCTATTCGCTATGCACTACGCCCAGAGTCTTCTAACATGAAGACGACGCTATATGTATAGATCTATACGGGGCAGACGCTATTACATCCCGACTGTTAACTTCAGTCCGAACCGCACAGGTCCAGGGATGTCACTACTTCACTACACTGTGCATGACCGGGAAGGTCATGGGGTCCTCTACTTCTCACACTATCGGTAACATACAAGAAATACACTATAACCACACTAAAATACTAAACTAAAAGTTAAAGTTAATATCCCGAAGAAATCAAGAATCTAACACTAAAGGAAGTTTGCACCACTATTATTGACTTCAGGCATAAACTATCATATTGCATTACTTATTGGAGATTTAATATTATACTTTTACATTAAATGGATTTCAAAGATGAAAATTTCATGTTTCTTAAAGGTTTCATTAACAATGTATTTCTGGAAAACATAGGATTTTCTAGGTTTTTCTACTACTTAAGAATGTAAAATGCAGCTTTTCATACTATCAGTTCTAATGCTTTTTATACAAAAACCTCACACTAAACTCTTATGAACTCACCAGCTTTATGCTGATATTCGTTTTCAAAATAACTTGTATCCTCAGGTCAAAGATAGACAGTTACAGGTGCAGCTTTTTGGAGAAGGTGGAGCTTACAAGATCCATCTCTCATTTTTTATTTACTTTTGGTGTTTGTTGAACATTACAAAACACACATGTAATTAAACTCACTATGTAATGCAATGGTTGTATGTTTCTTGTTTTTACTATTATGCAATTGTGATGATACTGTACATGACGTCCTCCACCCCGAAATGTATTCCGTCGTTATCGGTTTTGGGGTGTGACACCTCGTGAACGGTATTTCTGCTTTGGTGTTGATTGATTCGGAGGGCTACCCTATCCTTTGTATCACTTGCGCTTAGCAAGAGGTTTACTAGAGCTTTGGGGGGAGCTGGATTGTCCATCAGATGTCGATATACAAGATGATAGATCTATTCAGGTTCTGAGAGTTCATCGGGGTTTTACTCTTCAGTTGTTAAGTGAGGAGTATTCGATAGATATGGTTCCTATTCCTTTACATGGGAACAAGGTTATTGTGGGTATGGATTGGCTGAGCCCCAATAGGATGGTGATCGACTGTGAGCAGCAGTTTGTTCGGGTTCGAACCACAAGTAGGGGAGAGTTAGTGGTTCAGGGAGAGAGAGCTCAGAGTGGGCCGTCATTGTGTTCAGCAATGAGGGTCAGACGCTACATTCAGTAGGGTTGTTCAGGATTTGTCGTCTATGTTATGGATACCCGGGATAAGGGTAACGCGACCATGGATGATGTGCCAATTGTACGAGATTATCCCAATGTGTTTCTAGAGGATTTTCCTAGGGTGCCTCCGGAGAGTCGGGTTGAGTTCAGGATTGATCTGGTTTTAGGTGCGGTTCTGATAGCCATAGCACCATATCAGTTGGATCCTCCCGAGATGCAGGAGTTGTCTACATAGCTGCATGAGCTATTATACAAGGGACTCATTCGACCGAGCAGTTCGCCACATGGAGCACCGATCTTGTTTGTGAAGAAGAAGGATGGATCTCATCATATGTGTATTGACTACTAGGAGCTGAGTAAGGTAATGGAGAAGAACCGTATCCACTCCCGAGGATTGATGATCTCTTTGACCAACTTCATGGTCCATCTTGGTTTTCCAAGATTATTTGCGATCGAGTTATCATCGGATGAAGTTTAGAGAGGAGGATGTATAGAAGACAGTTTTCCAGACTCGTTATGGTCATTACGAGTTCGTGGTGATGCCTTTTAGGCTCACCAATGCTCCAGCCACATTCATGGATCTCATGAACCGTGTGTGTAGGCCGATGTTGGATCGGTCTTTGATTGTTTGTATTGATGATATCTTGGTCTATTCCAAGACTCAGGAGATACATGAGGAGCACTTGAGGGAAGTGTTGGAGACTTTGAGAAGGGAGAGACTTTTGTGAAGTTCTCCAAGTGTGAGTTCTGGTTACGCGAGGTGTAGTTTCTGGGGCACCTTGTCAACGAGAATGGTATTCAGGTAGATTCGGCCAAGGTCGAGGCTGTGATGCAGTGGGAGGTTCCGAGGTCTCCATCTGAGATTCGGAGTTTCCTTGGTCTTGCTAGTTACTAGTGGAGATTTATCCAGGATTTCTCCAAGATAGTTGTTCCTTTGACTCAGTTGACAAAGAAGACGGTTACATTTCATTGGGGGCCTGAGCAACAGGCAACTTTTAGGACCTTGAGACAGCGGTTGTGCGAGACATCGATTATGACCCTGTCGGAGGGTGTTGAGGATTTTGTAGTTTATTGTGATGCATCGATCATAGGTTTGGGAGCAATATTCATGTATAGGGGTTGCGATTGCTTACTCTTCAAGGCAGTTGAAGGCTCATGAGGTGAATTATCCAACTCATGACTTGGAGCTGGGGCTGTGGTTTTCGCCCTCAAGATTTGGCGACATTACCTCTATAGGTTCCGTTGTATTATTTACATTGATCACAATAGCCTGAGGTATCTAATGAATCAGCCAAATCTGAATATAAGGCAGCGCCGGTGGTTGGATGTGGTGAAGGATTGTGATTATGAGATCCTTATCACCCACGGAAGGCCAAAGTGGTGGCCGATGCTCTCAGCCGTAAGGTGGTCGTGACTCCGATTAGAGATATATGTTTGAGGATGATTGTGATTACTTTGTTTTTAGAGCAGATTCATGAGACTCAGGCCGAGGCTATGAAGGAAGTGCACTGGAATAGTGATAGTATTGTGGATCAGGTGACTTCCTTCTATTATGATAGTCATGGTTTGTTGACTCTGCATCGGCAGTTTTGGGTTCCGTATTGGGACGGTGTGCGTCAGGTTCTGATGGAGGAGGTTCACAAGTCTAGGTTCTCCATTCATCATGGGGAGACGGAGATGTATATGGATCTTCGTGTTGATTATGGGTGGCCCTACATGAAACATGATGAGACTTGGTATGTGGAATGGTGCTTGACTTGCAGGAAAGTGAAGGTCGCGCATCAGCGACCTCACGGAAAGATGCATCTGTTGGAGATTCTTGTATAGAAATGGGAGGATATTACCATGGATTTCATCATGAAGTTACCCCAGACTGCGCATAGAGTGGATTTGATTTGGGTCATCGTGGATCGGTTGACCAAGAGCACGTATTTCATTCTGATTCAGGAGAGTATGTCTATAGAGAAATTGGCTAAGATTTATACCGAGGAGGTTATGGCACATCATGGGGTGCCAGTTTTGGTGATTTCTGACAGAGATGTATGGTTTACTTCCAGGTTTTAGAAGAGGTTCCATGACGAGTTGGGCACTCGTCTCCATTTCAGCACAACATTCCATCTGTAGAACGATGGTCAGAGCAAGCGGACGATTAAGACATTAGAGTATATGCTCTAGGCATGTATTTTGGACTTTGGTGGGAGTTGGGATACGTATATTTCATTAGTGTAATTTTCATATAACAACAGTTATAATGCCAGCATTGATCGACCTCCTTTTGAAATGCTCTACAGGAGGAAATGCAAGACCCCGATTTGTTGGGGCGAGGTTGGTCACCGGGTTATGGGGAGTACCAAGTTGGTACTCAAGACCATTGATCTGATTTAGTAGGTTTGAAGTAGGCTCTAGACAATGTAGATTCGACAAAAGAGTTATGCGGACAGGCACCGATCAGACTTAGAGTTCCAAGTGGGGGATATGGTTTTCCTGAAGGTGTCACCTTGGAAAGGTGTCATCCGATTCAGGAAGAGGGGCAAGTTGGGCCCCAGGTATATTGCCCCTTTCAAGGTTTTGGCTCGGGTGGGCCATGTCGCATATCGTTTGGATCTTCCTGATGAGCTCAGTCCGATTTATTGCACGTTCCATGTCTCTCATACATGGAAGTCCTTAGTGGACAATTTCGTCGTGGTACCGTTGGAGGATAACCAGGTGGATGACCGCCTGAGTTATATCAAGAGACCGGTGGCATTGCTTGATCAGAAGATGAAAACCTTGAGGAACAAAGTTGTGGAGTTGGTGAACGTGCAATGACAACACCACAAGGGTTCAGAGTGGATTTGGGAGCCGGAAGATGAGACGAGGGAGCACTATCCAGAGTTATTCGGTATAGCGGACTTCGAGGACGAAGTATGATTCAAGTGGGGGAGAGTTGTAACACTTGGAAAATTCGTAAGTTTCATATTTAATCCATCCTTATTAAAATTATTGGATCTTGGTCCTTGAGCTAGTACGCAGGGCATACAGGGTGGTACGCTTAGCATACTAGCCCAGATTCGGATCGCAACCTTGGACCACGTACGCTAGGCGTACGTGGAGTACGCATGACATACGCATGAATTAATGAAACCCTAATTTTAGGGTGCTGTACCCTATTTAAACCTTGTGATAGCCTCACTAGGTTATGTTTAGACAACCTCCATCCCCTCTTGTCTACAAAATCGAACCCTAAGTTAGATCTTGACGGTTTGAGCGTTAAAGTGTGATTTTTGGGTGCTTCTGAAGGAGAAGTAGAAGTGAACCATTTAGAGTTGTGCTTGGAGCTTGAAGATCTGAGATTTGTTCTTCATTTGCTTTCCTTGTGAGGTAAAAATTTCCATCTGGCTAATTCATGTTGCTAGATCTACTTTGGTGCAATTTTTGTACTTTTTGAGTCTATGTTTGGGTTGTTGAGCCTCTTGATTCACTCCAGAAGTGATTGATGGTATATCTAGGGTCCTTTAGGTCCCTTTGTCCATAAAAACGTAACCTTTATGGCATTTGTGGTATCATGCATGAGTTAAGTCATTTATTAGGATCTTTTGAGATCTAAAAGCCTCATTAAGCCATGCATGCACGCAAAGTTGGCAACTTTACATGATAAACCACCTTAAGGAAGTCAGATCTAAGTGTTGGAGTGAAATCTTAACCGCTTAGGAGCCTAATGAGAAATTTTGTTAAGACGGTGGAGTATATTGGGTGTACAAGCAGGTACACTGTGCGTACAAGCCCTTAAGCGGGTACGTTGAGCGTACGAGTTGAGTACACCCAGCGTACTCAGCAGTAGGCTTTAGATATGTGGGCTTCTCGGTATTAGGCTATGTTGGGCTTTGGATGTCTTGGGCCTTGTTGGGCCATCAGAATTCTCTTGTTGAGTTGTTGATATTTTATTGGACTCTTTGGTTGAAGGCCCATGAAAGGGGTTTGGACCCAATTTGGAAAATTGGGCCATAATTAGGCTTTGGGTGATTATTTTGGAATTTGGGCTTTTTAGACATTTGTATTGGGCTTTGGCCTTGGGCCAAGTTAGGGAAAGGGTAAAAAGGACTTTTACCATATTTTGGAATCTTAATGTGAGTCGGGATCCAAATGTTAATTGGATGTTATTTTGTGATACCACGAAGATTTTAGCAGGCTAGCAGCCAGAGACTTTTCTGTGAGATTCAGCAGTGCGAGGTGAGTTTCCTCACCCTGTTTAGCGAGTCTAAGGCACCAATGTCGGCCCATGATCAGTTATGCTAGGATACTAGATGTCTGTGTGACTCTTTTATGTGTATATGCTTATATGATTTGTAAGTTGGGTGGGGCCCTTTATGCGAGTTTGGACGGGGCCTATTATACTCAGTGGGCGGGCCCATTGTACTCAGTGGGTGGGCCCCGTTATGCGAGTATGGGCGAGGCTCGATACACTCGTTGGGCGGGGCCCGTTGTGTGTTTGTTTATGTATGGTATGTGGTATTTTGAGGAACTCGCTACGTTTTGTGCTTATGACTTTCAGTTTATGTTTCAGGTACTTCAGGATCAAAAGGGAAAAGCTTGGGATGATTGCAGAGCACACATCACCTTTTTCCGCCTTTTGAGATTTACTCTGATATGTTTTGGTGTAGTGACATACTTTGATCTTTTAGGGTTGTATGAAAATGTTCGGATTAGTATTTTACTAAATCAAAAATGAAAATTTTGGAACGTTACATCGTCTTAGCCTATTATGATGCTTTTTTTAAAATATATTTAGAAAAAGTTTATATATATATATATATATATATATATATATATATATATATATATATATATATATATATATATATATTCTTAACAAAAGACTCTATAAACCTCCACATGGCATCTTTTTAGATTTTGTATTTGACACACGACAGTTTTTCGTTTACCCTATGTTTTGATTTCCCGCTCATTTTGACTTTCAATTAGATCAATTCCTATCCCAAATAATCAGCCAAGATTCCTCAATTACTGATCCTTGATATCCCGAAGAATTAGTATAATCAACAAAGATTCCTCAATTACTAATTGTTGATATCCCAAAGAATTAACAAAATTGTTTGAATTCTATTTATTATCAAGAAATCGTTTTGATCCTTCAAATTTGAATCGACACACCATATAAGCTAATCACCGTCACACCTTCACCTCTATCGTACATACCCTTCATCTGTTGCTTTGCCGCTTTCAACCACCGACAACATATTCCTAGTGGTAATATTTTTCAAGTTTTTACCGAGTATCGTGTTGTTTATGGTGTTAACGTCGATCCCTTCACACCCTTTGTGTAACAACGTAAATTTTCAAAATAATTTTTCATTTTCAAAACATTCATTTACTCACAAAATAACATCAAACATATTGTATCAAATGTATTTATTACAAAAACATCTCCCCCAGAATCCAAAACATAAACTCCCCAAGTGTGTACGAATCATGTCGGCGCCTTCCCGCGTTCATCACTGGTACCTGAAACACATCACACAACAACTGTAAGCATAAATGCTTAGTGGGTTCCCCAAAATACCACATACAACACATATGCCACTCGAGGCTATAATACGACCCTCCAGTCGATGTGTCTCAGCAGGACCCCCCAGTCTCGTAGATCGTTGGACCCTCTGGTCCGGTCATAGCTCGTTGGGCCCTTTCGCCCGGTCTGTATCGTCGGACCCTTCGGTCCGGTCTATAACATCATACAACATACACATAACACATAGCACATAATCTCATACATAGCACATAAGACCCTCTGGTCCACACAAATATACCACTCTAGGTAACGTATAGTGAGAAGACTCACCTCGTGGTCTCGATAAGTATCTGTCTCAGAAGAAATGTGATCTAGCCTCCGCCTAATCACACAAAGTAAATACTCTCATAAATACAACTGTACTCAACCCTAAGAGTCAACAAGGTCAACGGTCAAACTTTGACCCGACTCGTCGAGTGCACTAGGGCAACTCGGCGAGTCCACACGTGTCCACTGACTCTCTTAATCCCTCTCTTGGCACGTTGAGTTCTTCCCCTGACTCGACGAGTTCCACCTGGCATGAATCGAGGGGCCACCCCGACTCAACTCGCCGACTCTCAAGAACAACTCGGCGAGTTCCACTTGAACTCAGCCCCCCCTGACTCTCCCTGACTCACCGAGTTATACCCCAACTCAGCAAGTCCACTCACTGAGTGATTAACGGGCAATCTTCATACTACTCGCCGAGTCTGTTCTTTGGACTCGGCGAGTTCATTCCATGCACAAACTCTATACAGCTCCTGAGGTCAGATCTATTCCATACAATCATAGATCTGGCCTCCCCAAGCATGATAATCACGTAAAGTTTGGACCTTGACACACATATAACATAGAAATGGTCCCAAATGGTGATTTAGCCCCAAAAATGACATTCTAAGCTCATGACTTCCAAAATGGCTCATAAAGCTCCAAGGGTTAAGGTCTCTGGACCTCTTTGAGTCCATATCCAAAGCACAAACTTGAAAAGGGGACTAAATACTCTACATACTCTTCTTCTAAAGGGTTTAAAAACCCTAACTCTATGAATCAACACCCAACACTGGAGAAGGTCCGAAGGAATACCTTAATATGAAGCCTTTTGATCTCTGAAGACACTAGATTTGCACTTCCTCCAGCCTTCTTTTGCCTTGGAGACCTTCTCCTTCAAATTTCACCAACAAATGATCAACAATGGACTCTTTTCTCATCACAAGCGATCTAGGACTCTCTCTGGGGTGTGGTAGCCGCAATGAACGGCTATACTCGCCTTTAAATAGGTCCCAAACCCTTGAAATTAGGGTTTCATTAAACAGCATGGACTCGCCTCCACCCTTGGACTCGCCGAGTCCAGACGTGAACCCGAGTGCACATCCGCGATCCTACTCGGCGAGTTTAGACCCCAACTCGCCGAGTCTCCTCACAACACCCAAAAATAAAAAGAATAAAATAATACCGGGGAATCTAGATGTTACAATTCTCCCCCACTAAAATCAGACTTCGCCCTCGAAGTCTCACTCTGCAAATAACTCCGGATGCTGCTCACGCATCTCACGCTCCGACTCCCAAGTCAACTTGACCCTTTCCGATGCTGCCACTGAACCTGCACTAGTGGCACCTCTTTATTCCTTAGAACCCTGATCTTCCGATCCCTGATCGCCATTGATCTCTCAACATAATTCATGCTCGCATCCACCTGAATATCTTCTAATGGCACTACTGCCGATTCGTCGGCTATACACTTTCGCTGCTGCGAAACGTGGAAAGTGTCATGAATCTGACCCAAATCTGCTGGCAACTCCAAACGATAGGCTACCCTACCTACCCTCGCGATCACCGTGAAAGGACCAATATATCGGGGCCCCAACTTGCCCCTCTTCCTGAATCAGATCACTCCTTTCGAAGGAGAGACCTTTAGGAGCATGAAGTCGCCGACCTGAAACTCAAGCTCGGACCGGCGTCTGTCCGCATAACTCTTCTGACGACTCTGAGCAATCAACAACCTCTGTCTAACCTGCTCGATCTGCTCTGTCATCTAAAGCATAATCTCGGTACTACCCATCACACGCTGCCCTACCTCCCCCCAGCAAATAGGGGTCCGACACCTCCTCCCATACAACAGCTCAAAGGGCGGCATGCCAATGCTCGAATGATGACTGTTGTTATAAGAAAACTCCGCCAAGGGAAAATACATGTCCCAACTCCCTCCGAAATCCAATACACATGCCCCAAGCATATCCTCGAGCATCTGAATCGTCCGCTCACTCTGCCCGTCCGCCTCTCTCACGTACATCTCCGCCAACTTCTCCGTGGAATAGCTCTCACTGATGGCCAGGAAGTGAGCACTCTTCGTCAACCTGTCCACAATCACCCAAATTGCATCGACGGCCCTCGCAGTCCTCGACAATTTGGTGATGAAGTCCATGGTAATCTATTCCCATTTCCACTCGGGAATCTATAATGGCTGCATCTCACTGATGGGTTTTATGCATAAGAAACATTCCTATGTGCTCATACAAACCCTAATGCTTGGATCTAGGTTTCACTATTGAACATGCTTTGATTCCAAGACTTACAAACGCTAATCTAGCATATAAACAACAAAAATAACATATAGAATCAGATCTAGATGTTTACATCTTCAATTGTTGGTTTAGATCTTGTATATCTTCTTCTTTTGAGCCTAGAGTCACAAATGCAACTCCTCTAATGGTTCACAAACCCCACAAGCAAGAAGGAAATATGAGAGAGGGAGAGAGAGGTTGGAATTCGGCCTAGGGTACTCTTAGAATCAAGTGGTAGCCGAATTCATGCCCTAGGGGTCATATTTATACTTACAGGTTACTAGGGTTTCACTCTAAACCCTAATGGACAGCTTAGCCACCAAGCAGCCCATGGAACCTTCTGGAATAAGGCCCTTGGACGAAAATATGATGGTTACCCATCATAATTTGGTTCCCCCTTAAGCTCATTAGGTTTCCTTAACCTAAAACTCAACTATCACACATTTGACAGTTTATACCCCTTTATTCAATTAATCTCTTTTGACCACTAAATTAATTCCTAATTAATTTATGACCAATACTAATTAAATAAATATGATTTCTCCTTTAATATATTATTCTTATAATATATTAATAAATCATAATACTCTCTCTTTCTCCTTAAATTACCTTGTCAAGTTGCTTTGGAGAAGGCAACCCAAAAGGACCATGCACAACCGGGTCAAGTACATACCAAATATAGTTACGGGCTTAAACACTATTCCAACAGTCTCCCACTTGGATAAGTCTAGTAACTATATCTCACATATGACTTCAGAATCAGATTAGCAATCGTAGCTCTTATACTTCGCTGTCAACTCTGATCAACTTGTCCTTTAGATAAGGGATCGTATAATCCTCTGTTCTGGATATCATGCTGACAATGCTTATTGTCCAGCAGTAGTTCCTTGATTTCCGATTTTTTTGACATAGAATTTAGTTGAACACATCAACTTCATTCTGACCGGGCCCGACACATAAGTCAAACCAAATCATCAAGTGGCCAATATATCACTTTTATTCTCATAGAATAAAAGGAACATATCAACTTCGACTCATATGCATCTATTATTTACTAATAGATCACACACAATAATGTGTTTTATGACATCAAGTTACTGATGCGTTTACACATTATCAATGTATAACCAACCAGCAAACAACAACCATATCTCTAAGTTTTAAGACTATATGATGTTATCGCTTTGCGATCACTTAAGATAAAACACCACTAAGTGATACAACAAACTCGGGTTTAATCCAATGCTTAACTCTTATTCACAAGCACTCATGAACTTTGCAGCAAACCTTTGCTATGTCCAAAACCTTTTTGACAATCTACAAAACAATTCATGACAGTCTTCATTCATACCTACTTCCAAAATATGACCGAATGTGGACCTATTGAATAATCATATCATTCAGGAAGTCAAAACATGCAAAATGGAAACAATAGATAAATAACCAACATAAGATAGTAACTTTACTTATAAATAACACAATTTTATTTATTCATCAAATGTCAAGTACAAACTATCTATTACACATTTCCTATCTAATCCAAACTTATATCATCCTTCAGCCCAATGATCCTAGCGTGCTGCAAGTGTTTGACCCTACTCAGTCCCTTCGTAAGGGGATCTGCTGGGTTCTCTTTTGATGATACCCTCTTCACAACAAAGAGTCCCTCTTCTACCCGACGTCTGATGATATGGTATTTTCTGTCAATATGTCGAGATCTGCCATGATCTCTCGGTTCCTTGGTCAAGGCAACCGCCCCTTCATTATCACAGAAAATTTCCATCGGCTCTTTTATGGATGGCACAACTCCAAGGTCTCCAATGAAGTTCTTCAACCATATAGCCTCCTTTGACGCTTCGCTCACCGCAATATACTCTGATTCGCACGTTGAATCAGCTACGGTCTCTTGCTTGGAACTTTTCCAAGTCACTGCTCCTCCATTTAGGGTAAAGACCCAGCCCGACTGCGATCGGAAGTTATCCCGATCCGTCTGAAAACTAGCGTCACTGT